>NC_064614.1:1163970023-1164595023 GCF_023898315.1 Schistocerca nitens
TGCAATTTGCGTGTATAGATCCTGAGAAATCAGTACCTAGAACAACCACCTCTGGCCGTAATAACGGCCTTGATACGCCCGGGCATTGAGTCAAACAGAGCTTGGATGGCGTGTACAGGTACAGCTGCCCATGCAGTTTCAACACGATACCACAGTTCATCAAGAGTACTGACTGACGTATTGTGCGAGCCTCTTGCTCGGCCACCATTGACCAGACGCTTTCAATTGGTGAGGGATCTGGAGAATGTGCTGTCCAGGGCAGCAGTCGAATATTTTCTGTATCCAGAAAGGCTCGTACAGGAACTGCAACATTTGGCCGTGCATTATCCTGCTGAAATGCAGGGTTTCGCAGGGATCGAATGAATGGTAGAGCCACGGGTCGTAACACATCTGAAATGTAACGTCCACTGTTCAAAGCGCCGTCAATGCGAACAAGAGGTGACCGAGACGTGTAACCAATGGCACCCTAAATCATCACACCGGGTGATACGCCAGTATGGCGATGACGAATACATGCTTCCAAACTGCGTTCACCATGATATCGCCACACACGGATGCGACCATCATGATGCTGTAAACAGAACCTGGATTCAACCGAAAAAAAATGACGTTTTGCCATTCGTGCACCCAGATTCGTCGTTGAGTACACCATCGTAGGCGCTCCTGTCTGTGATGCAGCATCAAGGGTAACCGCACCCATGGTATCTGAGCTGATAGTCCATGCTGCTGCAAACGTCGTCGAACTGTTCTTGCAGATGTTTGTTGTCTTGCAAACGTCCCCATCTGTTGGCTCAGGGATCGAGACGTGGCTGCACGATCCGTTACAGACATGCGGATAAGATACCTGTCATCTCGACTGCTAGTGATACGAGGTCGTTGGGATCCAGCACGCCGTTCCGTATTACCCTCCTGAACCCGCCGATTCCATATTCTGCTAACAGTCATTGGATCTCGACCAACGCAAGCAGAAATGTCGCGATACGATAAACCGCAATCGCGATAGGTTTCAATTCGACCATTATCAAAGCCGGAAACCTGATAGTACGCATTTCTACTCCTTACACGTGGCATAACAACAACGTTTCACCAGGCAACGCCGGTCAACTGCTTTTATCTGTATGAGAAATCGGTTGGAAACTTTCCTCATGTCAGCACGTTGTAGGTGTCGCCACCGGCGCTAACCTTGTGTGAATGCTATGAAAAGCTAATCATTAGCATATCACAGCATCTTCTTCCTATCGGTTAAATTTCGCGTCTGTAGCACGTCATCTTCGTGGTGTAGCACTTTTTAATGCCCAGTAGTGTATTTTACTTAAACATTACTTCTGTGCTCATGAGGCTGTCATTCTATGTTTGTGCCTTGGGGCGGGTTGCAAATAGTTGCTTAGTAAAGGGGTGTGGTTTGCAACTTATCGGGCCGGCCGTAAGTAATTTCGTGTCAGGACCACACTGCCCCACACGTGATGGTTTCACATCAAGCTGCTTTGATTGGTTCAAATGGTTCAAATGGCTCTGAGCACTATGGGACTTAACATCTGTGGTCATCAGTCCCCTAGAACTTAGAACTACTTAAACTTAACTAACCCAAGGACATCACACACATCCATGCCCGAGGCAGGATTCGAACCTGCGACCGTAGCGGTCGCGCGGTTCCGGACTGAGCGCCTTAACCGCGAGACCACCGCGGCCGGCTGCTGCTTTGATTGCTTTGTTTAATTTTAATGAACACCTTTTAGGTAATCCTGAATTATTGGTTGTATTTTAGGTAACAGCAACAAAGGCAAAGCGAGGATAATGAAACGTAGTCGAATTAAATCAATTGATGATAAGGAATTAGATCAGGAAATGAGACACTTGAAGCAGTAAATGAGTTTTGCTATTTGGACAGAAAAATAACTGATGATGGCCGAAGTAGAGAAGATATTAAATGTAGATTGGCAACGGCAAATAAAGTATTTCTGTAGAAGATAATTTTTTTAACATCGAATATAGATGTAAGTGTCAAGAAGTCTTTCCTGAAGGTATTTGTTGGGAGTGCCGACATGTATGGAAGTGAACCGTGGAAAAAAAAAAAACAGATTAAACAAAAAGAGAATAGAAGCTTCCGCAATGTGGTGCAGTAGAAGAATTCTGGAGATTAGATGGGTTTACCACGTAACTAATGAGGAAGTGGTGAATAGGATTCGGGAGACAAGCAATTTATGGCACAAACTGAAAAAAAGAATGGTTCGGTTGATAGGACACATTCTGACGTATCAAGGGGCCACCAATTTAGTATCGGAGGGAAGTGAGGGTGGCAAAACCCGCAGAGGGAGACCAAGAGATGCATACAGTAAACAGAGGCTCGAACAAGATAAAGTAGCATGGAGAGCTGCAACACACCAGACTGAAGGCCACAACAACTACATACTAGTCAAACACATCCTAAAGATGGTTGTGGCCTAGCTATTTCAGATCTTTATTCTTAGAAAATTTAAAGAGGTTGTTATACAACTTTAATTGGTGAACTATTATCTTGCTGAATAAGTTTAAAAAATCAGCCAACCAGTTGCAAACCAAAGGTTTATTTAGCCCTTGAGATAGGTTCGATATTTCTAAAATTATCTTATTCAGAAGCAGTGGGTCTTGTTACATCACATGATGGTAAATTGTATTACCTGAAGACGAGCGGATCTTCTCATGTATAAAATTGATACAAAAACCAGTAACATCATACGTAATGGCTTAACACAGTAGGCAGATTACAGTCTGCGTACGTCAGAATAAATTCACAAATACATTCGCCCACTGCTATAGGCTTTTGCCAACTAAAGTTATAACACGGGTGAAAGGATAAAATATTTACGTAGCCTAAGTATTCAGCAAACCAGATAGAATGGCCAACAGCTGGCCTGACTTGAATCATGACTACAGTAAGGTGGCATGATGTATGTGGTACAATTAAGCTAAGTCGGAATGTAAAGAATGACCTGACTAATGAATCACTGTGTAATACATGGTGTTGGTAGTATATGTATAATTCCTCTTAAGTATGGACACGAATTATAGTTTCATAATTATAAATTCATTTACTGCATTTTTATATTTTCTCCTTTCATGGACACGAATTATAGTTTCATAATTATAAATTCATTTACTGCATTTTTATATTTTCTCCTTTCATCAATTAAATTCAATATTTCCTCTGTTACCCAAGGATTTCTACTAGCCCTCGTCTTTTTACCTACTTGATCCTCTGCTGCCTTCACTAGTTCATCCCTCAAAACTACCCATTCCTCTTCTACTGTATTCCTTTCCCCCATTCCTGTCAATTGTTCCCTGATGCTCTTCCTGAAACTCTGTACTACCTCTGGTTCTTTCAGTTTATCCAGGTCCCATCTCCTTAAATTCCCACCTTTTTGCAGTCTCTTCAGTTTTCATCTACAGGTCATAACCAATAGATTGTGGTCAGAGTCCACATCTGCCCCTGGAAATGTCTTACAATATAAAACCTGGTTCCTAAATCTCTGTCTTAGCATTATATAATCTATCTGATACCTTTTAGTATCTCCAGGGTTCTTCCATGTATATAACCTTCTATCATGATTCTTAAACCATGTGTTAGCTATGATTAAGTTGTACTCTGTGCAAAATTCAACCAGGCGGCTTCCTCTTTCATTTCTTAGCCCCAATCCATATTCACCTACTACGTTTCCTTCTCTCCCTTTTCCTACACTCGAAATCCAGTCACCCATGACTATTAAATTTTCGTCTCCCTTCACTATCTGAATAATTTCTTTTATTTCATCATACATTTCTTCAACTTCTTCGTCATCTGCAGAGCTAGTTGGCATATAAACTTGTACTACTGTAGTAGGTGTGGGCTTCATATCTATCTTGTCCACAATAATGCGTTCACTATGCTGTTTGTAGTAGCTTACCCGCATTCCTATTTTCCTATTCGTTATTAAACCTACTCCTGCATTACCCCTATCTGATTTTGTGTTTATAACCCTGTAGTCACCTGACCAGAAGTCTTGGTCCTCCTGCCACCGAACTTCACTAATTCCCACTATATCTAACTTTAACCTATCCATTTCCCTTTTTAAATTTTCTAACCTACCTGCCCGATTAAGGGATCTGACGTTCCACGCTCCGATCTGTAGAATGCCATTTTTCTTTCTCCTGATAACGACATCCTCTTGTGTAGTCCCCGCCCGGAGATCCGAATGGGGGACTATTTTACCTTCGAAATATTTTACCCAAGAGGACGCCATCATCATTTAATCATACAGTAAAGCTGCATGCCCTCGGGAAAAATTACGGCCGTAGTTTCCCCTTGCTTTCAGCCGTTCGCAGTACCAGCACAGCAAAGCCGTTTTGGTTATTGTTACAAGGCCAGATCAGTCAGTCATCCAGACTGTTGCCCTTGCAACTACTGAAAAGGCTGCTGCCCCTCTTCAGGAACCACACGTTTGTCTGTCCTCTCAACAGATACCCCTCCGTTGTGGTTGTACCTACGGTACGGCTATCTGTATCGCTGAGGCACGCAAGCCTCCCCAACAACGGCAATAATCTCTTTCAAATTCTGAAGGTGGCTAAAGGTGGCAGGGGTAAAATACAGGGAGCGAAAGGCTATTTACAATTTGTACAGAAACCAGATGGCAGTTATAAGAGTCGAGGGACATGAAAGGGAAGCAGTGGTTGGGAAGGGAGTAAGACAGGGTTGTAGCCTCTCCCCGATGTTATTCAATCTGTATATTGAGCAAGCAGTAAAGGAAACAAAAGAAAAATTCGGAGTAGGTATTAAAATCCATGGAGAAGAAATAAAAACTTTGAGGTTTGCCGATGACATTGTAATTCTGTCAGAGACAGCAAAGGACTTGGAAGAGCAGTTGAACGGAATGGATGGTGTCTTGAAGGTAGGATATAAGATGAACATCAACAAAAGCAAAACGAGGATAATGGAATGTAGTCGAATTAAGTCGGGTGATGCTGAGGGAATTAGATTAGGAAATGAGACACTTAAAGTAGTAAAGGAGTTTTGCTATTTGGGGAGCAAAATAACTGATGATGGTCGAAGTAGAGAGGATATAAAATGTAGACTGGCAATGGCAAAGAAAGCGTTTCTGAAGAAGAGAAATTTGTTAACATCGAGTATAGATTTAAGTGTCAGGAAGTCATTTCTGAAAGTATTTGTATGGAGTGTAGCCATGTATGGAAGTGAAACATGGACGGTAAATAGTTTGGACAAGAAGAGAATAGAAGCTTTCGAAATGTGGTGCTACAGAAAAATGCTGAAGATTAGCTGGGTAGATCACATAACTAATGAGGAAGTATTGAATAGGATTGGGGAGAAGAGAAGTTTGTGGCACAACTTGACCAGAAGAAGGGATCGGTTGGTAGGACATGTTCTGAGGCATCAAGGGATCACCAACTTAGTATTGGAGGGCAGCGTGGAGGGTAAAAATCGTAGGGGGAGACCAAGAGATGAATACACTAAGCAGATTCAGAAGGATGTAGGTTGCAGTAGGTACTGGGAGATGAAGAAGCTTGCACAGGATAGAGTAGCATGGAGAGCTGCATCAAACCAGTCTCAGGACTGAAGACCACAACAACAACAACAACAATTATAATTCCCTCCTCTTCACACTACGAAGCCACACTTCTATTAATGGAAATGTAATCCATTATCATCCATACGATACTTTCTCCATCTTTAAGATGGTAGAACTTGAGCCATTTTGCAGTTCAAGATGATGGCTCATCATCAAACAACTGTAATTTCATGAGAACAGCATCATTCCTGAAATATAGCTGTATAACCACACATATTTTACACTAGAAGGTCTTAATCTCTGACTTCCTTCCAACAAGGAAGCAAATCGAGGAAGCAGGCATTCAGTCAGAAACGGTTGCTACATTTCTAGAGACCCGTGACGTCACTGTGACGCTGCGAAATGCAGCACAGCCGTATGGTAATATCGCAAATGCTGTGATGTGATGCTCGTTCATTTTACTTTCGGTTTGGTTCAGTACACAGTTGCACATATCAGATTAAGTGGCATAACAGATGTATTACACGTTAAAACTAAATAAATGGTAATTAAAATGAAAAATAACGGACTCGCTTGCTGTAGAAAAAGATCTCAATGTAGCTTATTCCAGCTTTCTATTGCAGTTTACCAGGTGAAGATGAATCAATAGCTGCTTCTTCCTTGTGGTACATTCCTTCTTGGCTCCAACTTTCACTTCATCATACAGATACATAATAATTAAAATGTTGTTGTTGTTTCGTAAAGGGCTATAACTGTGTTTCAAAATAGAGGACAGAGCCTTTATATTTTTTATTTGCATAATCCGTTTCCACGAAAAGCTACAAATTCTTCTATTCTTCCTCAAATACTTCATTTTTAGCTGCTGGAAAACCTAACGATTTATCAGTGTTTTAGTGCTAGCAAGTAATATTACCTGCGATGTTTTTCATCGCGTCTGGAAGAACTTCCGAGATTAAAGAGTCATCGCAATTGTAGCCACAGCTGCTAATAAACTATCTTCGTCTCATACTGGCGGTTATTCTTAATATAGAGCTCACTGTTAGTGAAACTTGGGAGTGCAATACCTGAGTCGACGTAACACTAAGAAGACTTTGAACTTAATTCAGTAACTGGCATGTTCACAGAGAAAGAAATCTCACATAATCTGTCAGTTTTATGGAGACGCACCCTGTTCCTTATTTAAAGGAGAAATTTTATTGATGTGATGAAATATTTCTGGAAAGGTAAATAACTGGCTCTATCACCATCTAGCATTGCCAAGCAAATGTATTTTTCTGAAATGTAAGATTCATTCCAGATCCACATGAACACTCACCTATCGAACTCTATAGTTAAAGACATCAAATACGTCGTTAATTTGTTCAGTAAAACGTATTTCAATGTCTTTGCGAAGAACATACATCAGGGTGTAAGCTGTTCGTAGTGAAAATAGACGTGCGCTCGTCCAGTTACATTTAAGAGTTCTTCTGTGATGTGGTGTGTTATCGTTAGGTCACTTTTTATGTTTAAAAAGCTGCTATATATCTGTCTTATTTATTTTGGACCTATTAGGTAGAGCAATGAAATTGTTCCTCAATAACTTTAACAGATGTGGCACATCGAAAAAATGTCCGTACATCTCTGGTACCATCCGCTGGATTTACGAAATATGTTTTACCTGCATCGACATACAATTCCTTCCGAACTTTCATATTTTTCTAGTTGTATCACATATTACAACAAAAACGTTTATTCCCGATTCCACAACTCCATTAACGATACTCTGATGGACAACATTAGTAATAATTATGTCGAAGTCATAATAAACTGGTTGCTTCCACACCTTACATAATCCATGGACTATACAAACAGGTACGCTGGAATGCGTACCTACTACTACCAAGTCCCCTGACGAATCACAACATATACAAACATCAACATTTATTTGAAAAAATTTCAAAGCTTCCAGTCGTCCTTGGGCAGTAAAACTGTTTCACTTAGCCTTCAATAAACATAGAATATCTTCGAGAGTACTCGGTGACCATTTAAATTCGTTCGTCCATTAATCAAGTGTTGCCCTGCAGAGCAGACATTTTTCACTTTCGCAAATAACTATATGCTTTTTGCAGTTGAGTTTTTGAAGTCAGTGCATGGTCAATGTTCTCTGAATTCCACTTTCCCCTTTTGCTTTCGTTCAACAGGCGTCATATTTGCTGCGATGTAAAACATCACGACATCACATTGCTCACACTTCTATGTAACTTTTTTTTTCTTTCGCGTCAGATTATTTTTCTCTTCGTTTTAACGAAAGAACACGTCGTAGAGCATTTGTTCTGCTTCAGAAGACTACATCACATCTGGCTGACGCTGCTTTATGTGTGTTTAGTTTTATTAAAAATTCAGTCCGGGTTTCAGTTGTTTAACTTCTATTCACTATTTCACTCAGCTCATTTTCACTGTCGTTGTTATTGCTCGCGTGGCAACTAATATATTGAAAAATGGATGAGATAAAATATGTTGCTACGAAAAGAGCCCTGAAATACATTTTAGGGATGCTCTGCTGTGACTTTCTTTGGATCTTTAATATTCAACAAAACAAAATATGTTATTTTCTTATTATTCTGGATCTGGCTTTCTATAAAAGGAACATGGTTTTGTTACTGTAACTCACTATAAAATTCAACATTTCTTTCTTACTTTACAGTCTTTGGATGCATACCACAAATTCGTGTTCTGCCAAATGCGTAGCCACAAGATTCCTCAAAGTGAATCATGGCGCGCAAGGATGCCTATATATTTTTGTCCTCACCAGGAGCCGGAATGGCCTACCTTCTTTTTCTATATACCTTATAAGCATATAACATTCTCATCTACCAAAACACGATATTTGCTGTTGGCCAACTGGCTCACTGAAGTCTAAATTCCAAACCAGTGGCTCAGCAAATATATGCACAAATATCGTAATCGACATATATAGGAGCTGGTTAAGTCAATGTTTCGGGGATAGCTGTAAGATATGTAATACAGATCTTGAAAACTGTAATGCAGTTGATGAGTCAATGAAAGAGCCAACAAACAGACACCTTTTATCATCTCTACCTTAATGAGTTGAGAAGACTTGGAACATGCTCTGTGTTAGACCATCAGATGATATTCCAACTTTCATCGTGATATCGTAGTATATTGCTAAACAAGAAAATATTGTTAAAACAAGTGAGCAAAATTTAATTCAAGAAACGACTGAATACTCATGGTAGAAAATAGTAACGCCTTATGGCTTACTGTACACAATTATTTTTCATTATCCTCTGGTAGCTCCTGAAGAGCATATCAGAAGTTTCGTATTAACAATCGAAATGTGTTATCTATTCAGAATCTGCGCCTGAAGACCATACCAACATTACGATATCGACGATAAAAAATGTTAAATATTCAGAATCTGTGCTTGAGGAGTGTACCAACATTATGACATCAATAAGCAAAATATGTTGTCTTATCAGAATGTTGGCTTGAAGACCATACCATCATCACAAAATCAATAAGCAAACTGTGTTACCATTCAAAATTAATTCCTAGGTGAATAACATTAACTACAGTCGTTATCAGTACATATAACTGTAGAGAATTAAATGATGCCTAATAAACTACCATATGTTTAAAATGATTACTAAAAGATTAAGTTTTTGCAGTGTAATAACATATTCATTAAATTTCAGAACAGTGGTAAATGGTAGATTTGGTGAGATACTCAGCAAAAATAAATTTGCATAAGCAATCATTAAGCAAATCTTAAATTAATTACTAAATTGTTCCATATGAAGTTGTAATTCGTTGTGGACAACTGAAATAGATGTGTTTGATGTTTTAGCACGAAATGTTTAAGGACACATTATATTACGACAAAAAAATTGCAAATTGCTTGTCATTTTGAGAGAGAGATGAACTTCGTTTTAGTCCACTAGGCTACACTTCCTTAGTTAACTGGCTCACTGGAAAGACAAAGGTAGCACTGTTCCGAGGTACTGATACAAACATTCTTTGTAGTTCAGGGAACCTGTTCATTTGAATGTTTTTTTTTTTGGCTACTGTTTCACTGAATGTAGTGCAGATTATAAGCAGGAATATCCAATTAATTTACATCCTGATTCAGTAAAGCAGGTTGACAACCAACCACTCACTTAATGTAGAAGTTTAATGTAAGCTACATCTAGACTACATCAAAGGTCCTTATGATCTAGCTACACATCACAATCTCAAGTGTTGAATATATACCATCAGGAGCGTGTTTTCCAAGTATGGATATACACTTCTGTATGTCAGAGGTTCTCTGTAATCATCTAAAAAGACTAGTTCTACTTACTTTCAGGTCACTCAACCTGTGGCCCCAAAGGACCATACATGAGCCTACATATTTCCAAGCCTGTCATCTTCGTTCCCACATACCATCTCCCTCTTTGTCTTGTCTCTCTCTGTCTTGTACTGATATGAAAGCAGAAACAATAATTATGTTTCTCCATGCCTCATATTACACTTAATCACTGTTACGATTAACCCTACTTAATCCCTTTGTAAAACACAGCTAATACACACCCAGTTAACTACCATACAGTTATCAGTAAAATCTCCTGTGGGTTACCTACCTTATTTCAAATAGTCCACAAAGCATTAAATTATCACAGGCAGTTCACAATAACAATAAATATTTAGATTAGGATTTTAACATGAAAAAGTAAGTGGCCCTTAATGTGCAATCCTAACTTAAATAGATCATTCATAGCTACAGTAACTATACATCAATACTATGTATAGATCAGTACATTGTTTACATAAGAATTTCATATTTATTTCACTAACTACTTTTCTAATTAGGTACCTCAGCACTGCCTTCCACCTCAAACCAGCAGCAGCCATACCCTTAAGTTCAATAATACAATTGGCCAATAAAAATCTATATGCTAAGTCCTTTTATTGACAGTGGTCTTAAGTAGGATGGTGCTCAGTAATATAAACAATGAAAATGGAAACTCTTCTCCTGTAAATTATGGACAACAAATTAGCATGAAACTCTCTTCTCATGTCCCATCAGTTCCTAGAATGAAAATGCATACATCATGGTTACTAAACAAAATTCTTTGTATCAACTATATTGAAACACTTTTTCCTTATTCCTTGCTCCAACCTCTGATGCTCCTCGTCCTCCTCAAGATGTATGTCTCCTAAAGTGATTCATTCAAAAACCGAATATGCAATACAGTACACAACATAGATCACAGTATATAAAAATTAAAGGTGACAAAATACGTATGGCAATAATAACTACCCTAACAATATTACCTTTCATGTGAGTAGTACACGAATTTGAGTGATATGAGTACCTTGCACCAGCTCCCATTATACATTACCTTATAGGCTCTATGATCACTCTGTGTTTGATACACCATTTTAGTATTCTGTAATAGCTACATAAATATTCAGGACACTTTAAATTTTTAGTTGAGGTGCAGTATTCTTACTACACACCCTAAAACAGTTACCATTATAGGAGTTCCACATTAGAAACATGATGGCATCCTGCTCCCCAATATTTCGACTACTATTGCATATCGGTGTGCAACAGGTTCGACCCTGAATGGACTGGCATAATTTAGAAAGAACATACGTGTCAGTGCATGTCGTTTGTCGGACAATTTGTGTAATCTCATAAGACCTTACCCAATTTTGTTCATCATTTCTTTGACATCTCTCAGCAGCCTTCCTAATGTTTCACAACACTAGTGTTACTAGATTGTTGTGCCTTAATTTAGTGAAAGTAAGTGATGGTACATTTTCTCTTATCTTATTTGATGGAAAAATTTCTTGCAACACTAAAATAGTTGGAAAAGATGCCGAATCATTCAGCAACTAATTGATTACATCCTGAAACAAAGGTAAATATGAATCTATAGATCTATGACACCATTGGTAAAGCAGCAGCCTACACACTTTCCCAAGCTCCATCATGACATTCTCCAAGTGTTTAGATACCAGGGTGTTAGAAGGAATGTAAACCGTTTGCATTCTTCTACTGTGCAAAGCATGCTTCCAAACCTTCAATGTGAATTGCGAACCATTGTCAGCAATCACTTTTTCAACATAATCAACCTTGCATTGAAAACGACATACAAATGCTTGTGTAACACACTGTCTGGTAGCTCTACTCAGTGGTGTTGGTAAAGCAAATTTAGATGTCAACTCTGCAGCAACAAAAATTGGAATAATCTTGAACAGTTATTGTAAGAGCCCTAAACATGTCAGCTGAAGTGTGCTCTTCCAATCTTGACAGAATAATTTGAAATAAAGGTGTATGGCGTGACCCCATTGGCAATATCACCTCTTGACTGAGATTATGTGAAATCAAATCTGGGCAGATGCCATTCTCCATATAAAGAAATTTGCATTTTTCATTAAGTTCGTGAAACTTCTCCTTTGCACCATTGTCCACGTAACTCAAATAAATCCATTACATTAATTCGTTGACTGATTTACTAGGAATAAAAAAATCCCACGCCAAATTATTTCCACTTCTCTTCCTAAACAGAATATCATGTTTTGTGAAATAAAATTACCTAAGTGCAATGTTATCTTGTTCCTTCTACTTCTTCTTAAACTCTTCCCATATTGGTCCCTTATCTAGTGGACCTATTATGTAATGATCACTAGCAATGTTCTGTATGTGCAGCATACTGAAATTGTTTTCATCAATGTGATCCTCAGTCCCACGATTCAGACCTAAATGAGATCTTGAAAGAGCCTCAGTAATGATGTTAGCTTTTCCAGGACTATGCACAATTTTGAAATTTAAGCCTTGTATATAAAATGTCCATTTGACTAAATGACCATGAGTCAGATTCTCACTTATAAATAAACCCAATTCTTGATGATCAGTATAAACCTTTGTCACCCTACCTGGCAAGTAACACCTGACCTGCATGAAACCCCACACAACAGCTAGACTTTCAAGTTCTATGACTGAGTGAGTAGCCATCCATTAAAAGCAATAGCATGACGTCTCGTCACCCCATCTACTTCCACTTCTTGTAACAGATCAGCTCCGAGACCATCCTTACAAGTACCTGAGCTTAGACAAAAATATTTCTTAAGTCTGCATATCAGAGATAAGGTGTTCCCAAAATAGACTGTTTCACACATTCAAAATCTGCATGTGTCTGGGTATTCAGAACCCAAGGAATTTCTTCCATCTCAACACACACAACTGTGGTACAATTCAAAATATTGATTTATAACAATTAATGAATCCAAATAATAATCTGTTTCCTCTCCTCAGGAACACCAAAATCTATAATCATCTCAGTCGTTAGAAAATCTGGTACAATCCCTGATGCAATCACAATAAATCTAAGAACTTTCACCTGATGTCTGTCATATTCTGATTTTTATTGGTTAGCAGTACAAACTATAATCAGTAAAAAGACTCAACAGCAGATCCAAACCTCATTATGCTTCTCCCTTATCTCCTTGGCAATCGATATAGGTACATAAACTATGTGAGATCTACTGCATAACGCTGTGAAAACCACTAATATTAGTTTGGTGCATAATTTTGTAGCGTTTCTGTTTTACATGTTGATGTTCAGGTCGCTATGGATTTATGTTTACAGTGTCATTTTTTATTTGTAGTTCAAATTTGGTATTTCAGTTCTGGAAGATCTTTGGGGTTTGATGTAGAAGGTTTAAACGCATAAGTCTACAATGATTCACGCCAGTGTACTCTACAACTGGAAAATATATTGAACTGTGGTCATTCCACTATCTTGTGACATTTTTCATTCAGTGAGGAAGGTTCAAATTTCGTGTGTATGGGTACAGCAATCTCTAAGCCAAAATCATAAAAATTTATAAGTGGACATATGTGGATATCTGCTTGTTCGTCATCAACTGACTCATGAGCAACACTGACGAATCCTATCCCGCATCGTTACTGGTGATGAGAAATGGTGTTTTTATGCTAACATAACGAAAAGAATGGAACGGTTGAGCGCAGACAAAGCAATACAACCCTATACAAAGACCTGCACGCTCCCAGCAAAGGTAATGTCATGCATCTGGTGGAACAGCGACGGTTTGGTGTACTACAACTTGTTTCCTCAAGGTATAACCATTATTGCTGACATTTATTGACAATAGCTAAGACATCTTGCAGACGTACTCTAACAACAAAACCTGGAAAATTGCGTGAAGTGATGGTACTCCATGACAATGCCCGTCCACATACTGTTAGATTAACAAAAAATACTATACAGGAGTTCGGTTCGGAAGTCATTCCGCACCCACCTCATTCACCCGATGTAACGCCTTTAAATTTTCACCTTTTCTGTTCTCTATCGAACAATCTTCAAGGAAGTTCCTTGCCAGATGAAAATGCCCTCCAAACATGAGTCCACGAGTTCTTTGCATCAAAGGAACGTAATTACTACAATGCCAGAATCGAAGAATTACCCCAGCTTTGGCAAACTGTTACTAGTGTTGGAGAATATATTAATGATGACTGAAGTCTCTGTCATATGTATCTGTTGCGTTTACTAAACTTACAGAAAAATGCCACAAACTTGGGAACCAATCCAATAAAATAATGAAGCCAAACTGACGTACAACATGAAGGGTAGATTAGATTAGATTAGAGATTACATTAGATTAGATTAATACTAGTTCCATGGATCATGAATACGGTATTTCGTAATGATGTGGAACGAGTCGAATTTTCCAATACATGACATAATTAGGTTAATTTAACAACATACTTAAGTTAATATAACCACTTTATTTTATTGTGTTTTTTGTTTTTCTTTATTTTTTATTTTTATTTTTTATTTATTTTTTTTATTTTTTTCTTAATTTATATCTAAAAATTCCTCTATGGAGTAGAAGGAGTTGTCTTTCAGAAATTCTTTTAATTTCTTCTTAAATACTTGTTGGTTATCTGTCAGACTTTTGATACTATTTGGTAAGTGACCAAAGACTTTAGTGCCAGTATAATTCACCCCTTTCTGTGCCAAAGTTAGATTTAATCTTGAATAGTGAAGATCATCCTTTCTCCTAGTATTGTAGTTATGCACACTGCTATTACTTTTGAATTGGGTTTGGTTGTTAATAACAAATTTCATAAGAGAGTATATATGAGGGCTGTTCAGAAAGTAGCCTCCGGTTGATTTAAAAAAATACACCAAGTTAAATAAAAATATTTTAATATATACATCTTACAACTACATCTTTGCACTATTTTTCTACATAGTCTCCATAGCGATTGAGGCACTTATCGTATCTCTTCACAAGCTTTGAAATTCCTTCCGCATAAAAATCACCCGCTTGTGCCTGGAGCCAGCCTGTGACCGCATCTTTGAGCTCTTCGTTGTCATCAAACCAATCTTGCTGTCACTATCTCGTACAAGAGAGTCTTAGAAATCTGTGGAAAACCAGTAGACAACTCCGACATTGAGAAACGTCGATTTTCACGAACTTTTGCATCAAATGTCTGAACGAGTTCGTCAGTCACCAACGATGGTCTACCACTCCTCTCTTCATCATGAACGTTTTCTCGTCCACTTTTAAATAAACGTACCCATTCACGGACAACTCTTTCACTCATAACTCTTGGTCCGTACACGGCACAAAGCTCACGATGAATAGCTGCTGCAGAATATCCTTTGGCTGTAAAAAACCTTATGACAGCACGCACTTCACATTTGGCGGGGTTTTCTATTGCAGCACACATTTCAAACTGCCACAAAAACTAAACTAGCGCAGGTACGACGTTCACTCGACCACGGCTTGATGCCGACTGACCTGTTGAGTGCGTGAACGCACAGATGGCGTCACTACTCCCCCCACAACCCGCACTGTGACCAATCGGAGGTTACTTTCTGAACCGCCCTCGTATACTGAGAAGCTACTGTGAATATCCCTAGATCCTTCAATAAATGTCTGCAGGATGATCTTGGGTGGACTCCAGCTATTATTCTGATTACACGCTTTTGTGCAATAAATACTTTATTCCTCAGTGATGAATTACCCCAAAATATGATGCCATATGAAAGCAATGAGTGAAAATAGGCGTAGTAAGCTAATTTACTAAGATGTTTATCACCAAAATTTGCAATGACCCTTATTGCATAAGTAGCTGAACTCAAACGTTTCAGCAGATCATCAACGTGTTTCTTCCAATTTAATCTCTCATCAATGGACACACCTAAAAATTTGCAATATTCTACCTTAGCTATATGCTTCTGAGTAAGGTCTATATTTATTAATGGCGTCATACCATTCACTGTACGGAACTGTATGTACTGTGTCTTATCAAAATTCAGTGAGAGTCCGTTTACAAGGAAACACTTAGTAATTTTCTGAAAGACAGTATTGACAATTTCATCAGTTAGTTCTTATTTGTCAGGTGTGATTACTATACTTGTATCATCAGCAAAGATAACTAACTTTGCCTCTTCATGAATATAGAATGGCAAGTCATTAATATATAATAAGAACAACAAAGGACCCAAGACTGACCCTTGTGGAACCCCATTCTTGATAGTTCCCCAGTTTGAGGAATGTGCTGATCTTTGCATGTTACGAGAACTACTTATTTCAACTTTCTGCACTCTTCCAGTTAGGTACGAATTAAACCATTTGTGCACTGTCCCACTCATGCCACAATACTTGAGCTTGTCTAGCAGAATTTCATGATTTACACAATCAAAAGCCTTTGAGAGATCACAAAAAATCCCAATGGGTGGTGTTCGGTTATTCAGATCATTCAAAATTTGACTGGTGAAAGCATATATGGCATTTTCTGTTGAAAAACCTTTCTGGAAACCAAACTGACATTTTGTTAGTACTTCATTTTTACAGATATGTCAAGCTACTCTTGAATACATTACTTTCTCAAAAATTTTGGATAAAGCTGTTAAAAGGGAGATTGGACGGTAATTGTTGACATCAGATCTATCCCCCTTTTTATGCAAAGGTATAACAATAGCATATTTCAGTCTATCAGGGAAAATGCCCTGTTCCAGAGAGCTATTACACAGGTGGCTGAGAATCGTACTTATCTGTTGAGAACAAGCTTTTAGTATTTTGCTGGAAATGCCATCAATTCCATGTGAGTTTTTGCTTTTAAGCAAGTTTATTATTTTCCTAATTTCAGAGGGAGAAGTGGGTGAGATTTCAATTGTATCAAATTGCATAGGTATGGCCTCTTCCATTAACAGCCTAGCATCTTCTAATGAACACCTGGATCCTACTATATCCACAACATTTAGAAAATGATTATTAAAAATATTTTCAACTTCTGACTTTTTGTTTGTAAAGTTTTCATTCAATTTGATGGTAATACTGTCTTCCTGTGCTCTTGGTTGACCTGTTTCTCTTTCAATAATATTCCAAATTGTTTTAATTTTATTATCAGAGTTGCTGATTTCAGACATGATACACATACTCCTGGATTTTTTAATAACTTTTCTTAATATAGCACAGTAGTTTTTATAATTTTTGATAGTTTCTGGGTCACTACTCTTTCTTGCTGTCAGATACATTTCCCTTTTCCGGTTACAAGATATTTTTATACCCTTAGTAAGCCATGGTTTGTTACAAGGTTTCTTACGAGTATATTTAACTATTTTCTTGGGGAAGCAGTTTTCAAATGCATTTACAAAAATGTCATGAAATAAATTATATTTTAAATTGGCATCAGGTTCACGGTACACCTCATCCCAGTCTAACTGCTGTAGGCTTTCCCTGAAATTTGCAATTGTTAAATCGTTGACTGGACGTACTACTTTGGAGGACTGTTTAGTATTGCTGAATGGAGCTATGTCATATATTGTAACTAGCTGTGCACCATGATCAGAAAGACCATTCTCAACAGGCTGAGCATTTATCTGGTTAAACTTATCTTGGTCTATAAAGAAGTTATCTATCAGTGAGCTGCTATCCTTTACCACCCGAGTAGGAAAATCAATAACGGGTGTCAAATTGAAAGAACCGAGTAATACTTCAAGGTCATTTTTTCTATTACCCTCTTTCAGAGAATCTACATTGAAGTCCCCACAAATAATAATTTGCTTCCCCCTGTCTGACAGATAGCACAACAAGGAGTCCAAATTTTTCAGAAATAGATGAAAATTTCCTGATGGGGACCTATATACAGTTACAATTATAAATGTGCCTTTATTTAATTTAAGCTCACAGGCACATGCTTCTATATGTTTCTCTACACAAAACTTTTTTGTTTCTATACTTTTTGCACAATGATAACTTTTGACATATATGTCAACTCCTCCTTTCTCCATATTTTCTCTCATTACATGTGCAGAGAGCTTATATCCACTTACATTTACCTTATCCATATCAGTAACAATGTGATGCTCAGACAGGCATAGTATATCTATTTCATTCTCAGCTTCTAAATCTTCTAAACAAACCAGAAGCTCATCTACTTTATTCTTTAAACTCCCAATATTTTGATGAAATATACTTACATTATTTTTAATTATACTTTTATGAGAACCTTTCCTTATTCTAACATTTGCAGTACTCTCCTGTCTGAGTTTCTCATTGTGCTTAGGCCTAGTTCCTATACCAGTGGTCACACGGTGTTCAGAGAGGCAGATTATGTCAACTGGGTTGGGTGACTTTAATTCATCAATGCAATTACCTAGGACTGAGATACAACTTGGTGGAGGTAAAATTTCTGGTGATTGGTGAAAATTTATAATTGATAGCTGTGATTGGTGATCCAATGTGCTAGAATTGTGCTGTTTAATTTCTTTCCTAAACTGAAGATTTGTTTCAATCCTGACCTCACGTAGAACTTGACATCTTTCTGTCTTACCTATCCTAAAAAAGGTGCTGCTCCAACACCTGTAACCACTGGTATTTTACCATTTATGGCAGTGCCTCCCCCCCTTAAATTTCCTGCTATTACCCCAGCCAGTTTCCCCTTCCCTTTCCTGTTGAGATGTAGGCCGTGCCTGGTATAGTCCCACCTACTGAGATAATCAACAGGAACCACACCAATATGAGCCCCCGCACCCGACCCAAGCAGCCGTTCCAACTCCAAATTAACTCTCCCAACAGAAGAGTTCAAATGAGGCCGGTCATGGCGTCTCAGGACAGATACAAATTCAACATTGGTGTGTCTCGATGCCGACGCAATCTTTACCAGGTCACACTCTATACTGTACCCAGGATCTCTGTCGATGCTGTTCCCTGGCCCTCCCACAATAACCACGGTGTCTTCCCTGGTAAATCCTTTACAGAGTGAACCTAAATCCTCTGTCACCTGATCCAGACTAGCACTTGGTTTGAAAAAATTTGTGACCTGGTATTCTGGTCCTAATTCCTCCTGCAGAAGTTGGCCGACACCTCTGGCATGAGAACTGCCTAACAACAAAACTTTCTTCCTTTTCGATGACTTTCCTACATTCTTTTTCAATTTCCTATTGAAAGTTTGTTGTGTCCGGTCTACACCTACCTCTGCTTGAGGCTCATCAGTTTCTAACTGAAGCAACAGGTCAAACTTATTTTTGACATTCACCACAAAACTGTCAGACTTAGTTCTAGGCCTGTTCCTTCTGTTACCTGTTGCCACTTCCCACCTCTCTTTGTCCTTCTCCCTCCTTAACCTGTCCAGATCTTCCCTAGCCTGATCTAGCTCAGCCTGAAGGGCAGCAATTTTCCCCTCCTGTTCCACTATCTTCCTATCTCTGCTGCAAATCCTGCATAACCACTGATGAGCCTGATCCACTTTCCCAACACCCACGCCACTGCAATCCCCCCAGTGAAAAAAACTACTATATCCATCACACCAAACCCCGGAACTAACATAATTGGTACAAACAGCCATAACGTCAGATTGCTGTGAAAAATCGACATGTAGGATGCAGTTCAGTCTGCAAGTAGCTTGCTGGTCAACGGTATATGAATTTCTGGTTTAATAATACCACTAATCTGTCTGGAACCTTAGACACCACTAACTACAGATTATTTTAAAACCCTACAGCAGATTCAGTCACTCCTTACTGCAACTCTTTGTCAGACTAAGCCTCAGCTCTTTCTTTGTAAGTCAGTGAGATAGGTTATGGCCTGACAAAGCTTCTTTTATGCTCCTTCACGTCAATGGAAAGGAGAAAACCTTTCTTGTAGCAGGATGACCAGAAAATACCGAAGGACAACGTTCTGTGCATGCAACAAATTCTCTTGCATTACCTCCTCAATCTTATCAACACTGTCAATCTAACTCAATATCTGTTGTAAGGTACAAAACAGTACTTAGCAACCTAGTAAAAGAGTTGACAATAGACTTTGGTTCGAACTGTTCTCCGTAACTGCACACTTATCAAAACTAAATTTCAACATCGAGTTTGTTGTCACATCTATCACATCACAGGCATGAGGATTACTTGAGATTGGGCGAGAAGGGTATCAGCCACTTGGTCTGTGTGAGAGGGATTCTTGACCTGGCCATATTGTTAAATCCCTTATTACAAATGGTAACGATCTGAAAGTGATCAGAAATAACCTCCACTACGAGTGTTTCGCAACTTAAAAATTTATTCGAATAAAAATTTCAACTTTTGGTCGACATTCGCCTTCACCATCACCTGTCCATGACATAAGGTGATGTCAAAAGCCTCTTGCCACATCATTGGCTTTAATTGAGTACTGCTCTTCAGTAGTTTTCAACAGGCTGAGTATTACGCCCATACTTTCCCAGACATGACCTCCTGCACTAACATTATCCTGCAGAAACCTTTTAAGTACATAAAAATCACTAATTCTTCCCCAATCATCATGATACATGTCTCAATCAGCAATATACCAGTGACAAACAAGCAAAAAAAATTTATCATCTCCCTTCCAGGAAACTATTGCAGCACATCCTAAATCGTATATTTTCCCATTTCTCAAATAAGGGAAAACATTTCACAGTATTTTTTAATTCGAAGAGAAACTTTGCTCACAGACTACTGCCACAAAATCAGAACGTTTCATCCTGTATTAATACAAATCTTACTCCACATGAGAAACAAAATAGAAATCACTATATTTACTTCTGTATCTAAGTGGTAGGCTCCACAGTAGCACCACTCAACTCTTATCAGTGTAACGTCAGTAAAATTTTTTATTACTGCATTCCAGGTATAGAGACCATGAAAAGAGGTAGGCATATTTGGAACATCATGAAGACATTTGTACATAAAGGTTATCTGAATACACAAGAAAAAGAAGTTCTGTAAAGATTGTGTAGTAAATTATTTTATTTTGAATCATTTTTGAGTGTATTCCACCTTTTTCCCTGTTAGTCGAAATAGATTCCAGAGACGTTTCCATGGGTAATTCCAACATCAATGTAAGCTTGACAAATAAAAGGGACAGCCGCAATTTAATGAGTCTCACTTCTGCTGTAGAGTTCACTTCTGTGAAAGCTCGCTTGTACGATTGATTTTGCTTAGGCTAGACTCAGAACTAGAGGAGTACGACCGTTTGGCTGGCAAGATCGTGGCCGATCGCGGGTGGCTCTTTACTGCCTGCGTACACGTATTGGTGCCGCCGGGCTGGATTTCGTTTCTAAGAAACTCAACTTCATTAAACGATAAAGCATTATATTCCAGGAGATTTATCGGAAGTTAAAGCGAATCGTTAATAGTTACGGAAGTGGAAGCGTGATGCAGGGATGACCGGGTGGTGCGTGACGGCCGGTCTTCAGCCCAACGCCATCCCCGTGGCGTCGCTCGGCCTCTTCCTGCGCCTGGCCGACGGCCTGCGACGCAGCTTCCAGGACCTAGCTGCCTCCTGCCGGGAGCTTCTGGACGCATCGGTGACGTCACCGAAGCCCACCTCCACGCATCTCGAAGAACTCCGGGAGGCGTACAGGCGTCTGTCTCCGGCAGCGGCCTCACAGGCTGCGTAGGCACCAACTGTGTTCAAATACTCCTCGACGTCTTTCGTCTCGCGCGACTCGGTTTGTGCTTCTCCACTCTGCTGCAGGTTCCACTTATCTTCGCGACTGTTTCCTGTGGGCTCAACCTAGAATGCACTGTGAGTCATCAGCTTATTACCGAAGCTGGGCACAAGGATGTTAATCTGTTAGTCGTTATTAACGAAGTTAACTTTTCGAGTAACGGATTAAGGTTTAGGTTCATTTTAAAGAACATTAACGGACTCCTTAACTTTCGTTAACTTTCTTTGTATCTGTTAATATTAATTAGGTATGTACTAGTTTCGACAAAATGACGCCTCGCCACCCGCGGAAATTATGTTGTGACAAGTTCGGGTGATGTAGGTGAGTGGGTACACCGGGCTGCGCACGATTGATGTAACGAGCGAGGCAAAATAACTAGGTGTTGCCTGTTTAGTGCTGTCTGTTTTCTGAGTTCACTATGGGACGTGGAGGTGAACGGGCTGCGTTTTTACGGCTCGCTTTCAGTACCCAATACTCTTGATCTACAATGCGGGGGAAGTTGCGGTTTTTTACCAACACTGAAGACATTAACTAAAGCTGTACAAGGAAATGTATTTAATTATCAATCATTGTTTAACATTTTGTCTGATGTATGCTCTTATAATACTCATTCCATTCTGGTGCCATTCTCTGGTGCATCGAATGTCTAACTGCATTCAAACTGTGGCACGTTACTGTCAGCAGTCATAGGAGCACATTATGCCAACCATTTTGTAGTTTGAAGTCTTTGTGACGGGGCAGAAGAACCTTTGTGGTACAAGATCATGATTTTGTTTAAAAAATACGGCTAAAATTATAGGCAGAACGAGAAACAATGAACAATTTCTGCGATTCACTAGGCATAATACAAAAAGACTATCTCATTCTTCACTTTCGAGAGATCTGGTGGACATAGCTCTAACCCTTATGAAGATCTACGCACTTAATATTCTTAAAATGTAGTTTCGAGAAAACGGGAAAAGATCGTACACAGTGTTTTTTACTCACCGTATGCGTCTTTCTGAATATTCGAGCAGCATGTTATTGCTGGCCAGCTACTTCCTTATCCTTTGTAGACGTTTTGAGGAGTGTTTTATTTACTCAGGACTCTTTAGTGGTGGCTTCTGCAGGCCTTTCAGTTTCAACTGCCGGCCGTTGTGGCCGAGCGTTTCTAGGCGCTTCAGTCTGGAAGCGCGCAACCACTTAAGTCGCAGGTTCGAATCCTGCCTCGGGCATGGATGTGTGTGATGTCCTTAGCTTAGTTAGGCTTAAGTAGTTCTAAGTTCTAGTGGACTGATGACCTCAGATGTTAAGCCCCATAGTGCTCACAGCCATTTGCACCATTTTTTTTTCAGTTTCAACTACTCGCGGACGAGCAGCTACCACGTTTCCTGGTTGGATTTCTAATTTGTCCATTTCTTTTGTCCTGCCAATAGCACTATCATTGAGATAGTTGACAGATGTAACTGCACTCCCAGGAGAGACTTTTGATGGAGACCATCGAGTGATGGTGGCAAAGATGAGATTCGATGAACTGAAAGACATAGAGGAAGAAAGGGAATGGAAAAGAGAAGTGTGGAAACTAAAACATGGCATGCTACAAGAAAAGTTTAAGGAGTTACTTAAAATCCCTAACACCGATTACGGCAATGTGGAAGATGAATGGGCTAAGTTCAAAGAAGCGTTTGTAAGCTCTGCTGAGAAGACCTGTGGCAGAGTGTCCGGAAGCGTAAAGGAAAACCAGACACCATGAAGGAATGAGAGTGTGAAGGAGGCAGTGAAAGAGAAGAAGAAAGCATGGCATGAATGGAACAGAGACAGAACAGCTGAAAGTAAAAGGAAATTCCAGGATAGTAAAAATACGTTTAAGAAAATGGTAGCAGAAGAAAAGAGGAAAAGCTGAGAGAAATTCACCCGACAGTTGGAAAAAGATGTTAGTAGTGGTAAGAGGATGATACATGGAATTACAAAGAGTATGAGGAAAGAAAAAACATACACAAAGCTAGTGAAAGGGGAAAGCGGAGAGCTATTAAGGCAACCAGAGCAGATAAGGAAAAGAAGGAAAGAGTACTTCGATAAATTACTGAATGCGAAGAACGGCAATGGAAAGGGAATAGAAGTACGACAGGGGAGCAGGGGTCTGGAAGAAGAGGAGGATATAACGATGTTAGAAGTGGAACTAGCTCTGAGAAAAATGATAACAAGAAAGGCACCTGGGATAGATCAAATTACTGTGTAGATGATAAAGGCAGCTGGACTAGTTGGGCTACAGTGGGTATATACACTAAGAAGATGCATTTCGACCAAAAAATGTGTACCTAAAGAGTGGGGAAAGGGAATAATAATCGCAGTTTTCAAGAAGGGTGACAGGAAAGTATGTGACAACTATCGAGGGATCACACTCATATCCCAAGTAGCAAAAATAATGGAGAGGATACAGGAAAAAAGAGTGATAGAATAAGTGGAAGGGCAGTTAGAAGAGGAGCAGTATGGTCTTCGTCATGGTAGATCAACTGTGGACCCAATCTTTAGTATGAGACAGTTGATGGGAAGACATTGGCAGTATGGCAAAGATCTGGTGATGACATTTCTCGACTTAGTGAAAGCATATGACAGTGTTCCCAGGGAAACGGTATGGGCAACGTTGAAGAGAAAGGGAGTTGGAAGGCATACACTTGAAGTCATCCAGGCAATGTATGAAAAAAGCTCTAGTTGTGGGCAGACAGCAGTTGGAAGGACTGAATGGTTTAAAAATGTTACAGGACTAAGACAAGGAAGTGTGATATCACCACTTCTATTTATAATTGTGATGGATGAAGTAGTCAACGAGATGAAAGAAGCCCATAGAGGAAAGGAGATGAAGCTGTTACTATTTGCTGATGATATTGTGGTGTGGGGAACAAGCAGTAATGAGGTACAAACACAAATAGACATCCTAAATGATAAGGTCGAGAAATATGGAATGAAATTTAGTGTGGAGAAAAGCAAGACCATGGTGGCAACCAGAAGGGATACAGCGGGCAAGGGACAAATTCATATTAAGGGACGGGATATTGAAATAGTGAACAACTTTAAATATTCGGGAAGTGTATTAATGGGGAATGCTCGTTTGGAGACAGAAATTAGCAAAAGAATACGACAGAGTAGTACATTTTACGTGTATGGGGGGCTTGGTGCGGGGAATGGAAGTGCCATTGAGGTACAAGCTGATGCTATAGAAGACTTACTTCACACCCATACTAATTTATTTGTCAGGGACTATGACTAGAAGAGAGAAGAGTAGGATACAATCCAGTGAAATGAAGTTCCTGAGAAGTATGCTAAGGAAGACTAGGAGAGACAGAGTGAAAAATGAAGATGTTAGGGAGGAAATTGGAGTGGAGAAGTTGGCTGAGAAAATTGAAAAGAATAGATTAAAATGGTTTTGGCCTGTGAAGAGGATGGGAAAGGGAAGAATGACAAGAAGAATGATGGAGTTCAAGATTGAGGAGAGGACAAGAGACCAAGAGGAAGTCCGAGAACAAAATGGATTGATAAAATAAAGATGAGTTTAAGGAGGAGAAACCTGCTATGGAACCAAATTGTTGAAGAAGAATGGAGGAAAGACCGAGGAAAGTGGCGAAGTACCATAGATACCCCACCACGAACAGATGTTGGATAGAGGGGAAACGAAGATTATGAAGACTTGATGAAAATCTGTGGACGCATTTAAGTGATTATTTTTAATTTATTGCCCTTTCAGAGAACAGCTACTCTTCGAATGTAAATCATCATTAGAGCTAACATTTGAACCTTCAACATTTTGGAACAACACATAAGGACAGCGCATGAATCACCGAAAGTAAAGTTTTGATAAATAGTGACGACAGGGTAGGCTCGAGGAGACCCTAAAAGAAAAATGAAACTTTGTCATTCAGACATTGACAGAAGAGCAAGTAACATTAATTAAAATAATGCGATAAAGAAGTACTGGAGAGTCTTTTGGCTTTGTAGTATTTGCGAGCGGTGTGTCTCAAGGCAGTGTGGACCAAGTAAACTTTTCTTTACGTACATAGTTGCTTTCTGTCCTCGATGTCCCACTTGAACTTCCTCAACAAATACCTTTTTATTTAAACGACGGTAATACGTTTTATTAACTAGCTCGTTTCACTACACTCATAATATAAAATTCACTGATACGAATTAAAGAGTAACTATTAATGATTCGCTTTAACTCCAGATAAATATCCTGTAAAGTAACGCTTTAATGTTTAATGAAGTTGACTTCCGTAGAAACGAATTAACGATTAGCGAAGGTAACTCTTTAATTAATGTTGTCGAGCTATACCTATAATACTGATTAATTAGTTCATGAGAGTAAACGACTGCAGTCACGAAATTCTGTCTAAAGCATAACACTAGCAACACCGTCAAAAAAGTCACCATGCGTATGAGATCACCATCTACTGGATGCGATTGCATCCTCTAATGTCCGCTGTCAGTACTGTATATGAAGAAAAGTTTGTTTGTTTACAACATGCTCCATTATGGACTATTTGTAATACTACATGTATGTATTGTGTGTGTAGTGTAATGTTTGTATGATGACGATGAGAGAAGGGAGAGGGTCAAACCTGGTGCCGGCACAAAGCCCACTCCTCGTGAATGGCACCAACACCGCAGCAAAGCTTAACGCCCCTATCCGACGCACGGATCGCAGTCAGCAGTGTCACGTGCTCTCACTTCATGAGACACTGCGAAGAGGTTCGATATTTAAACCAGGACGTTGGCGCAAAGTCAGGTGACCAGAGACTTTCCGCCACCACCCCTCGTCCCCTTGCCGGCGATTACTGCCGGTGAAAATTTTTCCACCAGCAAGATTCGAACCAGATTACTACCCAGTCGGGAGCCACCGCGCGTTAGTAACCTCGACTACGGGGGTAGGTATGTAGAGAAGAGTGCCCTCTTGTTTATTTGTAATTCACATAAATATATAGTTTTATTCCGATCTTGATGAATTTTTGCGCAACTTACCTTCAAGGTAACAGGAACATCTCTGTTTGCACAAGAATTCGTAACCTGTCTTGAAACTTACATTTACGTAATATAAGAAGGGGAAACGCTGGCCGATTTACTTCATATTTCAAGATGATACCCTAATGAACATTTGGGTTGACGTAATGTTTATAGGTTAAGTATACACAGGGTGTCCCACCTAACCTTTTCAC
Organism: Schistocerca nitens; assembly: GCF_023898315.1. Classification (NCBI taxonomy): domain Eukaryota; kingdom Metazoa; phylum Arthropoda; class Insecta; order Orthoptera; family Acrididae; genus Schistocerca; species Schistocerca nitens. The sequence goes on from NC_064614.1 coordinate 1,163,996,738, forward strand.
TGCCAAAATCTCTGGAACCACAGTATATTTCAAACAGCTCTCAAGGGTACGAATGTACGGCAGGGGCTCACGAGGGTAAATGATATGAGACGTTATAAACCGTGTGAAAATATTGTTTCAACACAAACATATGTTTTCTAAGTGTACACCTCATATCATTCCATACGCCATCAATAACAAGAGAAATCAGAATAATAATGGCGTTGGTTGCGTCACAATACGTCAGTTACACCCCGACAAATTCGAACGCGTAGTTGACGCATGAAATGAATGAAATGCGCCGCTATTGCACCTCTCGCGACGCATGCGTGACCCGCACGTCCCTCGTAACCACGATGTGACTGACACACGTTTACTTATCACGATGGCTCGAGAGCAACAACAGGGACTAGTGCCACAAACATCGATATGTACATAACAGTGTCTCAGCTGAGTGTTGTGTTTATCTACGCGCAAACTACCCGACAGTACAGGCCGGTGTACGCCGCCCCGTTACACCCGCGCGGGTCGTTCAAATGGTTCAAATGGCTCTGAGCACTATTGGACTCAACATCTATGGTCATCAGTCCCCTAGAACTTAGAACTACTTAAACCTAACTAACCTAAGGACATCACACAACACCCAGCCATCACGAGGCAGAGAAAATCCCCGACCCCGCCGGGAATCGAACCCCGGAACCCGGGCGTGGGAAGCGAGAACGCTACCGCACGACCACGAGATGCGGGCGCGCGGGACGTCCCTTCGTCTCTGCAGTTGTGTACGGGAACGGGCCGCAGTCGGCAACGGTGTGTAGGAACGGCTCACTACGAAGCAGGTTATTCTGTATGGAAGTACCTACAGGTACATGGCACCAGTGTATTTTACACTGTAATTGGTGGCACTGTTGTAATCATGATATTAATTTGCCTGACCATTCGTACTAGGCATTCTAAATGGTATTCACAAACGAGGATATGGTTGACATGATATTACTACACGGAGAATGTCACCATAATGGCGCACCAAAAGGCGGCAAAGGTGTAGGCCCAGCGGTACCATAACAGACGTCGTCCGATCTGAGGAGAGGCGTAACGCATGAATCAGCAGAGGTAGCTGTTCAGGCGACCGCTGCAATTAGCCCTCATGCAAGTATTCATGAAATGGAGAGACAGGTGAGAATCTCTCGAACAAGTGTGATGCATATTCTGTATAGGCACAGATACCACCCTCATCATGTGGCGCTACATCAATGTCTCCGTAGCAACGACGTTCAAAAAAGTGGTTCGAATGGCTCTGAGCACTATGGGACTTAACATCTGAGATCATCAGTTCCCTAGAACTTAGAACTGTTTAAACCTAACTAATCTACGGACATCACACACATCCATGCCCAAGGCAGGATTCCAACCTGTGACCGAGCGGTCGCGCGGTTCCAGACTAAAGCGTCTAAAACCTCTCGTCCACACCGGCCGGCAACGACGTTCACAGTCGCCTGGAATACTGTCAGTGGGTTCTGCGGCAAGGCCATGAATCTATGCTCAGGGTACTGTTTACCGCTGAGGCCGTGTTTACAAATCATTGGAACGTCAACTTACACAAGATGTACTACTGATCACCAGAAAATGTGCACTCGATTTGTCGGGTTCAGCATCAATATCAGTGAGTTGTCAATGTATGGCGTGATATTGTAGGACACCACGTCATTGGCCTCAGTACGAGCGGTTCCTGAGATGTTCCTTACCTGACTGATGATGTCATATGAACATGGTGGATGCCCTGCGCATAATGCCATCGTGGATCAACAGACGCTAAACCAACTATTCCCACCTCGGTGGATTGGGGGGGGGGCAGTCCCATTCAGGGATTTCCATCGTGGTCGCCGGACCTAACACCCCAGCCCCATGGACTTTTTCTCTGGGAACATGTGAAAGATGTAGTGTAGCAGCAGCTCCCAACAACAATGACCAACACGCTAGCCTGTACCACTGCTGCATGCACTCCAGTAACGCCACGAACACTGACAGCCTTGAGTGCATCCGTGATGGAGCGCGCAGAGCGCCGTCGCCTAGAAAATGACAATCTCTTCGAACATACGTGTGGCGTTTAGGCTGTGAGACATGTGGTTGCAAACCGGCGTACATTTTGTGTATTATGGATATGACGTATGTTTGTTTTGTGGGCACTACTGAACGTTTATGTATGCATTGCACCATCTGCAACGGTTCAGTTGTCTCGCAGGCATTAAAGATGTTTACTGGTATGTCCTGAACATGGCATCTACCATTGTGTAACTTATATACAGCTATAGGCAAATAGCATGTGTCCCTCTATGCGACCCTTTGAGAGCCATTAATTTCATTTACTCTGGCCGGAGGTTATAGGTATTTCGTTACCTTATGTCCCATGCAGCACTGACGATAAGTTCAATAAAACACGTGCAAGTAAGCCGTGTCCCTGTTTTCCTTGTGGGTGACTGTACATCCGTATGTTTCCCACGTAGCGTACTAACAGTGTGAATAGCAATATGTAAGTACAGCGTTTGTTGCACCGTAGTTCGTCAGTCACATCACTGACACGAGAAACGTGCGGGCCACGCTTGCATCGCGGGAAGTGGAATAGCGGCGCGTTTCATTCATTTCACGCGTCAACTTCGTGTACGAAGTTCTCGGGATATAACTGACGTATTGTTATGCAACCAACGGCATTATTATTTTGATTTCTCATGTTGCGTGTTGAATAATATGGGGTGTCCACATAAAAAAAGGTTTGGTGAGCTTCGCCGTTCCCGAGTTCGATTCCCGGCGGGTTCAGGGATTTTCTCTGCCTCGTGATGACTGGGTGTTGTGTGATGTCCTTAGGTTCGTTAGGTTTAAGTAGTTCTAGGGGACTGATGGCCATCGATGTTAAGTCCCATAGTGCTCAGAGCCATTTGAACCATTTTTTTGAGCTTCGCCCTGACATCTACCCTTCCTACCAACTCTAACCCCATCTTCCTGCCTCCTCCTCAGGGCTCCCTCTCCTCCCCCTCCCTTCTCCTGAACGCCTTCCCCCTCCTACTCCCCCTCCCCCTCTTGCACTCCCTTTCAGTGTGTCTGCACTCCCTCCTGCCTTGTCTTCCCTCTTCATCTCCTGCCTCACCAGTCTCCTGCCTCTTGGTGTATCTGCTGACGCCCCTACTCTCTTTATCCTGCCGCCTCCCCTGCTGCCCTTGCTCTCCCCTCCTTTTCCAGTCTCTCCGGCCTCTCCCTCATCAGGTCCCAACTGGCAGCTTTATTCTTCATCATGTGTGCTCCAAGTGGGTTTTCAGTGTGTTCCTCTGGAGTGTTTTTAATACTGTGGCTGACTTTTAACCCGTGCATGTGCCTTCTGTGTCTTCTTTGTGTTTTAAGAATCGCCAACTGCGTTTTTTTAACTTTATGACGACTTTTTTAATTGTCCCCCCCCCATGAACGTCTCCATGTCAGTGTATTTTTACCTTCATTATCTCCCCTTACTCTGTTTTATGTTCACCTTTTTTATCGCCTTATATATGTAACATTTTATTCTTGTCTTAGTTGTCATGTCACTCGGCTGAAGAGCGGCGGATTGTGCCGCTCACAGCCCTCCCCTGCACATATGGGGCAGGGGAATGAAATAACAATAAAGGAAAAAAGGGTACTCGCCAGTACTACTATAGTGGTACTCACCTGAAGATGGCCAGAAGACTCTGCGCCGACATCCGGCAGTTCTCTCGTGTTTTTATGGAACAATTATAAAATTTGTTGCCTTTCTTTCACTCCTTGTATCAGTTATGTTTTCTCGATTCGATTTAAAATTAAGAAGCCCATTTCCGGATGAAGGGCCACGAATATCACTAGATGACATGTTAAAAAAGAAATTAAAAAAGAAGTTTGAAAGCTACATAAATTTTGAAGAAGGATTTTCAACAAGCTTTCATTTGATTTCTACAAAGTTCGCCTAGGCAGCTGCGGGATCAGCATGGCTGAATACCAACCGAAGGTGCTCGGGTTCGATTCCCGGTCGTGTCAGAGGTTCACCTCTCCTGGGAACTTAATGTTGTTTTGTTTTCCTTATCATTTCATCATTACCGACGAACAAATCGTCTACATAGCGTCCCGTAGAAGACTGGCTCCCGACGATGACTCACTACATGGCATTGAGAGTGAGAGAGAGATATCACCGAAACGTTTGAATACTATTTCTCATTTACTGAAGCAATTGTCCACAAAGTTTCAACTTGGAATCATTATGCGAATAATCAGCATACTTCCGAGCACAGTTCCGAAAAATTTGTTTAATTCTTTTGATATGTCAAGTGTAACGTTCCCTGGCATTTTCACAGTTTATTTGTACCATATACGCCGCTCTGGGCAAGTTGTATATATCGTAATTATTGAACAAAAATATTACTTAATGTGGTATTAATTATTCTCCTTATATTTTTATTGTAATATTTCTCTGTATTTAGGATAGGAATTTTTCTGTATTTATTTTGTGAATGTAAAATGTGTCAGTATTTGCTGTATCAGAGATATCGCATTTTGCCAGAAATCAATTTACAAAGAAATGTTAATAGTCGGGAAATGCTATATAAGGACTAAACATTATGTATTCTTTGGTCTTGTCTGATGAGACGCGATTGAGGTTGGACGCTGTGAAGAAGCTTTTAACGAATGTGTAGAAGTCTTTTGTCTCCGTCTGGACTTAGCCGCCATTAGACGATGTGTTACGAATTAATGTGAGTTGAATTGTTGTTTGAGCTAAATATATCAGTATTTATCAAAAGTGTGAATTATTTATGTAAATTAGCTTGCCCACGTCATCTATAAAATTTCTTTAAGAATTTTTCAGCATTTTTTAGCGGTGTTGCTGGGCTGTGCCGCGACCAACAATCGCAGATCTGAAGAGGCGGCACATTTAAAAAATTATCAAACCCGTAAATCGGGAACAGATGCATAAAAATCAATCGTGAATTAAGAAATTGTTCTTTTTTTTTCAGTGATCCTGTGGCTGATAAAATTTGAATTAATTATACGTTTGTGCATTCGTAGGCGGATAGTTAATGTTAGTTAACACTGAAATTTAAACAGTTTGGTTCTTTAAAATAACTCAAATGCATAGTGAAGTAGGTTTGATCAGTGATAAATGTCGGCTTGGCAATAATTACAACATTTTCTGCTGATAGAGATAATCTTGTGTTCTATGGCTATTGCCGGGATAAAATTCAGTAAAAATATTTAACAAAAAACCCACTGCATCAGGAAAGTGTATGCCAAGGCCGAATGATCTAAAGGACTCAATTCTCAACTAAATATTATTATCCAGTTAATATGAGTGCACGTAATATTTTTCTTTAAATGTACGTAATTCTTAAGAAAGTAAAATTTTTTATTACCACACGAAAATAAGAGAACGGTTCTACAACAAAGTTCGCACGAAAGAAAATTAACTTAAAAGCAAAAAGATAAAATTTATTATTCATCATTCGTTAACGAAATTTAAAATCAATTCCAAATATTTCGACCGATTTCGTTAAAATTGGCGCCCAACGTGGGGCTCGAATATGCAGTGGCCACTAAATACCCGTGAGATAACTAGGGAATTAATATAGTCGAACTTTGTTGCAGAACATTTAATAATTTTTCTATGTATTGTATGTATTTCATAACCAATATTGTGTGGTAATACCTGTGTATGATTTTTTGCATGAGAACACTATGTATCCAGAGGCAAGCTGAAGAAGAGAGCTCATTATTTCGAAAAATTAATTACCTACCACAATATCAGGGGGCAGCTGCACCCAAGATAGATCACCAAAAGGTAAAGCTACAGTGTAGTTGTCCTGTGGGTAGTAAAGTAGCCTCAGTGCAGTGTTCTCGGATCATTAGTGGTGTGCTTGTTGTTAGTACTTTGTTTTAAAATAACAGGACATTTAGGTAGTTAGTCATTGTAGTATATAGTAAGTGTGTATTAGTTAATGTCCATTTCTTGTGTGGTTATGTCAGTGAAACCTGAGTGTTAGGATATTTAGTTCAGATTTTATTTCTTGTGTTTACTATGGTTAGACTGCGTAGTCAGAAAGATATCAATATGGATAATGAGCAACAGTCAGTAAGTAGTGATACCGAGTTGGAAAGTGGGACACAAAGTAATGTTAGTGACGTAGTTCAGGAAGTACTATGTGAAAATCTGGGGGCAGAAGGGCAAGAAATGTTGCCACTGCCACCCAGTGATTCAGTTGAGAGCGGAAATTCTGTGCAATCAGCAAGCACTGGACACGGACCAGAGAGTGGTGTGATGTCAGAAGTGCAATCATTAAGAGTTATGTTCGAGCGTATGCTCAATTTCCAAGTTGAATTTGCAAGTAAACAAGCAGAGCGCGATAAAGAACGTGATGCCAAAGAAGCAGAGCGCGATAGAGAACGTGAAGCTAAACAAGCAGAGCGTGACCGACGCCTGCATGAGAGGGACTTACAGTTGATGCAAACTTTAGAAGTTATGCAAAGTGAGATTGTTAGTTTGAAACAAAAATATGAAACCATACCCAAAACGGTGCAAGAATTAAGCGAAAGAGTAGACAGTATTCAAGTGGCTAATGCCAATATCGTAGAGGAGATCAGTGTCTTGACTAATAGGGTCGAACAACTAGAACTTGACACAACTCAAGTAATTGAGGACAAAGTGACCGAACAAGTGCCCAAAGTAGAACGTGAAGTCATAAAAGAAATAGATCAGAAAGTGCACGCCGCAATTGAGGCCAGAGAAGTGGACTCAAAAGCGGATGTGCAGAATCTAAAAAAGATTGTGCAAAAAGACATTCCGCTGTGGCAGCGGAGTGTGGACCGGCGTCTTGCCGAAATGGAACTTAGCTTGCGGCAGGACGATGCACAGGCGTATGTCACGCCAGCCAGGTCCAACAATGATAGGCATATAAATACTGCAGTAAAAAATTGCGACTGCGAGACAGAACAGGCAACCAATGTAAGCGGAACAAATAAATGTCATTCCAAAGTAGTGATTGAAGAAAGTCTGATTAGGAACCGACAGTTTCAGATCTTTACAACGGAGAAGAAATCTGTTCACCCTGTAGTGTTTATCAAGGGATTTAGAAACATTTTGCCTAGCGTTTGGAGTCATACCCAGAAAATACAGTTTGTTATGTCATACATACAAGGAGATGCTGCATTATGGGCAACCGAAGCAGCTGACAGTTGTGATACATATGAGCAATTCGAAAGGGCATTCTTGGCCAAATATTGGTCAACATGTATTCAAGAGAGATTACGGAAGGAGGTATATAATCCAGAGCCGTATTCTCCACGACTAGGAAATTCGCGAAAATATTTTGAGAAGTACATTAACAAGACCCGTTACTGGGACGAACAGATTTCATCCCGGGATTTGATCAGACTTTTGAAATCACACTTGCCGATACATGTAAAGGAAAAGCTTATACACGTGCCTGAAAATGATATGGAACATTTCTTGTCTGTTCTGGACTCAATTGACCTAATTCAGGAGGACGTTAAGGCAGCCTCTGAACAGGCTAGAAATAACGGAAACGGTTATAGAAATGGTAGAAATAACACGCCTCCACCAAGTAATGGAAACGGCGGAGGTAATAATAGGAGACAAGAGTATGCACAAAACGGAAATAGGGGTAGAGACCGGAATGGCAATAGTCCGCCGGTGAATAATGACCGAAAGAGGAGGTTCGATGACCGGTATGAAACAAGCCCACCAAGCAATCATAGATGGAAAAATGCCAGGGGGCCGTACAACACTAATACTTATAATGATGCAAACCGAACTTGGCCACAGAACCAGAGGCCCAGTCCGGACCGGCAAAACAGTGATAGATATGACAATAACCGACCGCCACCACAAAATGCGCCAATTGCGCAACCGTGGCGGCCGACGCAACACAACGTGCACATAGTGGAGGTCAGTGACACAGAGCAGCCACGCCCATCCACTAGCAATAATTCAACAAACTAGATGCAGCCGAGATACGCTCTCCATCGTCGGCTGAGGTTTGGAGTGAGAGCAGCCCGACACAGAACAAAACACCGAACAAAATCTGTATCCTTAGATATAATGACGGGGTACAGATGGGAGACGAACTAATAACTGAACCATCCACGTGCATAAAGGAACACAAAGACAAAGTACAAGCGATAATAGAGATCAAAATTAATAATATTGATGTGCAAGCGGTTGTAGATACAGGTGCTACTGTCAGTGTTATGAGTATGGACTTATTCAAAGTACTGGGGAAGGAAAGGCGTATGCTGACTTTTCCCGTGAATAATTGTAAAGTCACTGGAGCCATAAGTGCACAGCGACAAATAATTAAACTCCAAGTGCAGGTAGAGATGTATATAGGGGAAGAAGCCATAGCGAGCTCATTCCTGGTAGTAAAGGGTTTAAAGGTAGCCTGCATTTTGGGGGTAGATTTTTTAAGAGAAAGGGACGCAATAGTCGACCTTTCTCGGGGAAAATTAAGTTTGATGAATGCTGGTAGGAGAATAGAATTGTCCATGCTCAGATCCGGAGAGGTACCTGTACCTAAATGTAATGCTATTAATATAAAATGTAGGAATCAGTCGATACTACATTTAGACAATCATTGTCTAGGACAGAATCTCTATTATCCTGACGTACAAGGTGATCAATCAAAAGCGAATATGGACGCATTAGTGAACAAAGTGTCCCAGTCCGAAAATTTGAATTCTATGCAACAGCAGGATTTGGTACAGTTATTATTTAATTATGCAGAGGTATTTTCAGAACGACCAGGAATTGTTAAGGGATATCAGTACAATATCGAGGTAAAGCCTCACAAAACTTACTGTCGAGCCTCATACTCCATTCCTTAGTCCAAGAAGGAAATAGTAGCTATCTCTCAGCAGATCCCCACTCACGGAGAGTACGGGGACTGGATTCGTGTAAGGATGTAAAAGTATTCCTACAGTAAAAGACTAATAGTCCTATGTGGACACCACTCTTTTGTAAAATGAACATTAATGATGTGTGATCTTTAGAGATAATGTGTACTAGTGTAGAAGTGTTTAGTTATAAGAATATGATTGACTTTCTCATGTGTATGGATATTTGTGTTATGTACTCTTTTAATTTGTGTTATCTAAACCATGCTCTAAATGTTTGCACATATAATCTGATTAGTGCAATTATTTGTAGTGTTAAGCTGTGACAAAGTTCAGTCAAGAAGAACATCTTAGTAAGGATTAGTTAGTGTATTACATAATTTCCAATATGTGTGTCAAATTTGAAATATTTCTTGGCACAATCTTTTCTATTATGTGTATGTATGTATATATGTGTAGCTGTCAGATTGACAGATCCGAACCCAGAATAATATCAGTAATATGAGGCCCTGAGAACTTTATTATCTCACCAATATTATCAGAGAAAATAATGCACCCAGTAGTGACCCGAGGGCACCACGGGAGGCAACCTTGTTGTAAATTAATGTAACGCAAAGTTACGCACAAAGAAGCTTCAATTGAAGCATGTGCATATTCAATCAGTTAAAAGGAGCTAGCCAGATACAGTCCAAGTAAATTTTTGCCTACAGAGACTACACTGTAGTTACGTAGGACGTTAATAGTAAAGTGTGACATGAGTACAAAGGAGTTATTGAACAATATGCCTGAATCCGGCTGGAATGCACAAATAAAATCTAATCGAACACGAATATAGATGACTATGGGCAAACTAATACGAATTTTGAGTAATTGTTACCATGTACGCAAATCTCACACCTTGGTAAAGAGTTACGAATGTGCTGTTACAAACAAAATTGAGCAGCGGAAATTGTAAATAGAAATAAAGGAACTTTAACAAAAGTGCAGTATTGTGCGGCAGAGACAGACAGTGACTGTTAAACCTGCAGCAATACGTCACGGAGTAGTTGTGTATAAGTAATAAAAAACTGTATCATCACCGTGTGTGCAAGTGGACAAGGAACTAGCACGACACGAACAGTGAACCGATAACGGAAGGTGATCAAGTTAGTGTCAAACTTTAACTCTTTGTGTGTCAAGGGACGCTAGGAAAGCGCATTGACTACAGAAATACATTTTGATTTTGTCCTAAGGTGAAAACTTGCGTGTGACTAATGACAAGTCATGACATGGTGAAGAATATTGTGTGCCCATAAAAGTGTTACTGTGACAACGAAACATTGTGCAAACCAGACTAGTGAAGGCCTACTGAGTAATAACTACCACTAACTGTGTGCGTTCTTTCCCACAGCAGGAAAAATGCCTATAAGGATAGTACACTGTTTGTGAACTTGTTGCATGTTTCCTGGAGCACCGCGAGAAGACGTCGCACGGGCGAGCTGATATCCAACGCGCATCCGGCTACATCAGCTATGCAGCGGCCACAGCAGCCCGTAGCAGACCAGACAGCCACGCCCCTCCGCGCCGTAGCTGTTAACGCCGGGGGCGGTGACCTACACGGAGTCAGCGCGCCGCGTCGAGCGCCGCCCAACAATCACTCCGCACCGCTCACCAAATACAACATTATTGACTTTTTTAAAATGTTCACATAAACTGAATAACATGTTAATGACTTCATTTCGATAAACATTGAACATTTACTATGTATATCCGTGAGTGATATATCCTAGGACAAGTGACTTTGTAGTGTATCACAAGAATAATAGTATCACACACAAAAAACCTTCCATTGAACTGTATGTGACTGTGATATTGTGTAATTGTGTAACCCCGTTTGTGACAAACTGCTAATTTAATTCAAATGAATAACTGTTAAAAAGACAATATTGACTATAAACCAACTGGGATGGCTGGGCTCCGGCACAGTTTTGCCCAGGTTTCCTGTTTGCCTACGCCCAAATGGGGGAGCCATGAACTTATATAACCCTGGGACTAAATAAAAGAGCCATTCCGTAAAACATACAGAAGTGTAAAGAACGTTACTGGCACCATTGTGTCAAAGTGTAAAAACTCTTTGCCAAATGCTGCCAGGGGGCAATGTAACGTTCCCTGGCATTTTCACAGTTTATTTGTACCATATACGCCGCTCTGGGCAAGTTGTATATATCGTAATTATTGAACAAAAATATTACTTAATGTGGTATTAATTATTCTCCTTATATTTTTATTGTAATATTTCTCTGTATTTAGGATAGGAATTTTTCTGTATTTATTTTGTGAATGTAAAATGTGTCAGTATTTGCTGTATCAGAGATATCGCATTTTGCCAGAAATCAATTTACAAAGAAATGTTAATAGTCGGGAAATGCTATATAAGGACTAAACATTATGTATTCTTTGGTCTTGTCTGATGAGACGCGATTGAGGTTGGACGCTGTGAAGAAGCTTTTAACGAATGTGTAGAAGTCTTTTGTCTCCGTCTGGACTTAGCCGCCATTAGACGATGTGTTACGAATTAATGTGAGTTGAATTGTTGTTTGAGCTAAATATATCAGTATTTATCAAAAGTGTGAATTATTTATGTAAATTAGCTTGCCCACGTCATCTATAAAATTTCTTTAAGAATTTTTCAGCATTTTTTAGCGGTGTTGCTGGGCTGTGCCGCGACCAACAATCGCAGATCTGAAGAGGCGGCACATTTAAAAAATTATCAAACCCGTAAATCGGGAACAGATGCATAAAAATCAATCGTGAATTAAGAAATTGTTCTTTTTTTTCAGTGATCCTGTGGCTGATAAAATTTGAATTAATTATACGTTTGTGCATTCGTAGGCGGATAGTTAATGTTAGTTAACACTGAAATTTAAACAGTTTGGTTCTTTAAAATAACTCAAATGCATAGTGAAGTAGGTTTGATCAGTGATAAATGTCGGCTTGGCAATAATTACAACATTTTCTGCTGATAGAGATAATCTTGTGTTCTATGGCTATTGCCGGGATAAAATTCAGTAAAAATATTTAACAAAAAACCCACTGCATCAGGAAAGTGTATGCCAAGGCCGAATGATCTAAAGGACTCAATTCTCAACTAAATATTATTATCCAGTTAATATGAGTGCACGTAATATTTTTCTTTAAATGTACGTAATTCTTAAGAAAGTAAAATTTTTTATTACCACACGAAAATAAGAGAACGGTTCTACAACAAAGTTCGCACGAAAGAAAATTAACTTAAAAGCAAAAAGATAAAATTTATTATTCATCATTCGTTAACGAAATTTAAAATCAATTCCAAATATTTCGACCGATTTCGTTAAACAAGGGAATTAGGTATGAAGCTGTATTCGACAAGACAAATGTTTATTAAAACGATTTTTATTTCAAGATAGTGGCTCAAGCAATACTTATAATCTTTTGGCTTATGTTCAGTGCCACTACAATTTCTGCCACTGAACGGTCATAAAATAACTTCATAAACTGAGCATGATTATAGCGGATTTCTAGGTACATGCTCAACAAACGAAACGTTCGATTGTTTCCTGCTTTTACGGTCCATGTTAGCAAGAACGTCGCAAAATCCAAATATCGAAATGTCATAACTACGGAATGATGCATTCATTAATCCTATACGTACCATGCTTGCAGTTTATATTGCAGGTCATTTATTGGCGCACTTCGCCACTTTCCCATCAGCTACGAGTATGTAACAGAAGTCTAGTTCATGAGCTGTAGTTTTCGAGCCACGAATTTCTCATTGTCCGACTCCAAAGTAACTGACGTGGTCACAAATAACGCGCGCGGCTGCTGCGTTTGCTGACTGGCTCTAGTCAAGTAATTCCATTGTGCTTCAACACTATACCGGACTTCATGAATCCTTCGGCTACTCGTGACTATACGTTTTCATTACGTGAACAATGTGGAGAACGTGCTGCGAGGATAACAGTCGAGCGCGATCTTTATCGAGGTAGGTCAGAACAGCAGGGGCAACAAGTGAGCTTACGTTATCATGTTAAAAGGTAACGTCACAGAGATCGCGAATACAGTCCACAGCCATCGGCCTTAATAACTGAGATTTTACCGCCTGCTGTTCAGTTTACCGGCTGTGCGAACCAAACGTTATCGCCTTCTGTACTCAATGGCACCCCGTACCATCAGGCCAGGTACTGAGCCCTACGGCGATATAACAAAGGAGTCTGGAAACTTCGTTCTCCTCGCAGTCTCCATACCACGATACATCCACCGTGATGCTCTGGGAATTGACCTGGAACGTAAATAAACGTAACGTACTCCTCATATATAGGAAAAGAAACGGATTATTGTACAGCTACAGTTTTTGATGACAAATAGCTGGAAACAGTATCTACCGTGAAATACCCGGCAGTAATTATTCACCACCTTAAGTGGAATGATCGCATAAAATGAATAGTGGGAAAAACCGTTGCCCGACTAAGATTCATAGAAAGAGTCTTAAGGAAATGCAACTCATCCACGAAGGAAGTGGCTTGTAAGACGCTTGTTCGACCGATTCTTAAATACTGTTTCTCTAGCTAGGATCCCTACCAGGTAGGGCTGTAAGATGAGATTGGCAGACGTTACAAGGGAGGTGTTGTGCGTCACAGAGAGATTTACTACTGAAATTTCGGGAGAGTATTTTCTGGTAAGAGTCGGATAACACATTTCTTCCCATTCGAGAAATTATAGCCAATATAGAGGATTACCAACAATCATTCTTCCCAAACGCTTTTCGCGAGTGGAAAAGGGTTGGAGAGGTCAGTTAATGCTTCATAAGTACCCTCCGACAAACACACCATTAGGTGACTTCTGGCGTGCTATGTAGATGTAGATGCTGTACACGGAAAATACGACATGGTGCACTGATGTTGAAGGGAAGCTGCAGCGATGTTCGCTGCACTAAAATGTGTGGTGCTTTTCATTATTTTCCAGTTCTACAATTTTGTATCGTGTCTGGAGATATCATATAGCATTCAGTGAGTAAAGCGATACCGTAGGACGCACACAGTCGCGAATATGATTTCGCGATGGTTACCTGAATTGTCAGCTGTATTGGAGGCAATCTTAGAATCTAAACAATTTTTTTTTTTTGTTATTACAGAAGTTTATTTGCCCACATCGCACAAAATTTCAGTTTCCCATCAGATGTCAGCAAGAACACAACCTGAAAACATGTTATACACGTCTTATGTGTTTTATTTGTAAATCTTGTTCACTGTTTGCACAGATATTATTTTATTTTATGACGAGAGACGGTACTATGGAATGTTGTCTCTTATAAGTCGTGTCGAGTTAATTCGAACAGTCCATGAAACGGACTAGCCCTGTAAAAATTTTTTCTATAAAAATGATCTGAAGTTCACGACTTAATTTCGCTGAAACTAGTAATCGTTGGCTAATTTTGTTGATCTGGGCAAATAAACTTCTGTAATAAGAAGCACGACCTTGTTCAATAACACTTCAGTTACCACAGCGTCTGAAGGAGCTGGTGGACCATATGGTGCTGCCAGTGGACCGTGGTGTGGTGGAATTAAATTTTCAATCGGGTCTCATTACACTGAGCTCAGTTTTGGAAAAATTTACTTCACATTGTTTCAAAAATAATACCAGTCATTATAAAAATGTTCTGATCTTGTTATCAAATATTTGTTGATATTAAAAAATCCTTACACCACTTAAAAAGAGAAAATAAAAAACGATTAAAATAATTAAAAATGACTGTTTCCAAAGCATACGCAGAGAAAAAAGAAAAAGAAAAAAAGGATACCATTTCTTGTATTTAAATCTAATATATTCATATCAGGCTTTAATTTCATTGGAATATATCACAATCAGGCTGAAATTAAACTTTAGTGTATAACGACAAAGTGATATGTGTAGTTAAGAAACTTAGAGTTATGAAAGGAAAATAAAGAATAAAATTTTATGATACTTCAGCGCTATATCTGCAGTGTAAATGGACATTTCACAGGTGAATAGTATCACTAATTATTAAATATATGTTTGCTGTTTTCTTTCATACATAACTAAAGATTGGGCAAATGATCATATTTCTGGAACTTTAACAGAGAAGTTAACACTTATTTGAGGTCTGGTGTAGTATTTTATATTGGAAAAGGGGCCAAGACAGATATAACCGCTATTTTTGCAATTTTATCTTCAGTATAAGTACACCAGAGGTAGACTGGTAAATTTCTGTGCTTAATCTTGCAGACAGCCTAAACTAGAGATTCGATGTAAATATGGTGTGTTACATCGGGTTGTTACACCATTAGATATCGTTTATACATACAGTGCATGTATTACTTATATATGTTAAGCCTCATTTATGCCGAAGCGAACACGAGCGTACAGAGGTGAACATGTATTCGCTAGAAATGTGCACATATGTGCGTGCATTGACTTACACCCGCAAATAAGCGTTGAAACTCGAGCAAATAGAAGCGAAAGCCCACCATGTGTTTTACCTTTTTGGCGCTAATCTTCGTCGCTTTAACTTCAGTATTCAGTATAGCATGACAGAGAACAAGAACACACACCTTGGTTTAATTATTTGAAGTATATCACTGATTTGATTCTCTTCTTTAGACATTCTGCCCTTTTCCTCCTTTTTGGATACTTACTTTCCTCCACAGGCTCTTCTGGTGTACTGGCTCAGAGCACTATGGGACTTAAAATCTATGGTCATCAGTCCCTTAGAACTTACAACTACTTTAACCTAACTAACCTAAGGACATTACGCAACACCCAGTCATCACGAGGCAGAGAAAATCCATGACTCCGCCGGGAATCTAACCCGGGAATCCGCGCGCAGGAAGCGAGAACTCGACCGCACGACCACGAGCTGCGGACTCTGATGTACTCTGGGGGACCAAAATCACTTGTCTTACACTTTTGTATACTACAACTTCAGAAGCTAAAATGTCTTTCATAACATTCTCTTTTGTTTGACTGAGTTTCTAAAAGATAATAATATTGCTTTTTGAGTTATTCCTAAGGCAAGATTTGTTTTCTACTACGTCACAAGAAACATTTTACACATTATGACGTAATGCAAAAGTAACATTCTTCTGATTGATGCAATCCTGACATCGATTAGTTTCTTGCTTTGGTGCAGCCTCTTTAGTTTTAGGTTAAAACAGATTTTATGTAGTAACAATTTTACTGGCAGCAACATTAATATCCTGTAGTTATCCTCTTGTTTCAACTTCGTGAGCATGTAAATGAGTGTCTAGAAATTGCACAGGACTGTGAGGAGCAGTGAAACTTTCCACACTTCCTTGGAGCTATAGATGGGGCGTATTGTGAAATAACTGCACCTGCAATGAGCGGACCTGATTTTTATATTTATGAAGGGTATTCCAGTATTGCGCTTTTAGTGGTAGCTGACACCGATTACTGCTTTATATACACAGATGTTGGCTTCGAAGAACGTATATCAGATGCTGGGGTGCTGTAACGCGCATTATTAGGGAAGAAATTTGAAGATAACAGGCTAGGTATTCCAGAGGAGGCATCACTTGCGGGACAGAGCAAAAATGTACATTACATCTTCATTGTAACCAGGAATTTGCTCTCCATGCACATTACTAAAAAGCCATATCCATGCGAACATACACAAGGCAGTGACGAAAATGTTTCCAGTTACACGCTAAACAGAGCAAGGAGGATGGAGAATACACGTCGAATTATTTCATTGTATTCTGGGTGCTAAAACAGCCAATGCAGCTGGACGTTGAAAATGGTGAACAAGTTGTACAAGCTTGCACGTAGCTATACAATTTTCTGCGAGAAAGGAAGACCTCAAAGACTATTTACACTCCTCGAGGGACAGTAGACGAAGAAATTGAGGGTGAAAGTGACGTCACAGGTAGCCGATAGCAAGAAACACGAAGTGACAAGTCTTTCTTTCCTCTGAGATCTGTACCTAGTAGACCTTCAAAACAATGAAAAAATAAAAATGAAATAAAATAAAAATAAAAAGCGGCAAATGAAATGACGTTGAACAGTATTTTAAATTAGAAAATGGATGAGTCGAATGGGAAGATAAATACTTTTAAGTTGATTGAATAACGTTTGTACAGTTCTCCTTAATCTACAATGTAAATATATGCAAGTTACTTTTAACAGACGCTTATCACATTGCTTATCTCTAAACACCTGCTTCTCCTTACTTCGATTTATGCACGAGGAATGATATCGGTTGAAAAGAGAACAACGTAGATTGATATTTCTCTACTGTACCCATTCATATGGTTGTGGGTTGTATTGTTCAATCTCGCCTGAAAGAGGACAGAAGAGAGTTTATCTTCTTTTACATTTCGTCTGCCGGTATATTAAGAACTTCGTTGATATCTTGCCAGGAATCATTTTTATTGTTCAGTATTTTATGCTGAAGATCTTTAGGATCTACAGACATTTGTGGGATCTGTACTCTTCAGTTCAAAGGAGAATCACTCGTCTTGCTACTCCATCGCTCCAAAAACACTTCACAGAAAATTACAACAACAACAGTTCGCGCGAAGAAAACAGTACGCTGCCGCAAAGCAAGACTGACATCGAAACTAGCGTTGAAGAGGATAGAACATGAACTTCTTTCGATCATTCGCCCTGAAACCGACAACCAGCGGATCACAAGTGAATACTTGTGAATGCAACGTTTACACGACCAAACACCGCTCACATAGGATGTTCGCTGTTTTGAAACTCCCCAGCAGATTAAGACTGTGTTTCAGACTGGATCTCCTTCCTGGAACTTAGCCTTTCTTATCAGCAGAGTTATCTAAACATGCGTTAGATAGCCCGTTCGGCATGTGCACTGGACGTATAAGGCCAAGTTCTGGGTTCGAGTCGCAGTCAAACAAACAGAGATAGTCAGCTAAGACGTTTAAACACGAATTTTGTGTTTGAAAGGAAATGTTTGTTACAATAACTGTTTACCTTCACTGTACTTCGGTCTCCCATCATCGAGACTCTGTCCCTGGAGCTGTGCAAGTATTACCATGTAGGTGACTGTAGAAGTGACAGTTGTTATTAAGATCCGGAAGTCGAAGCCGCAAAAAGCCTTGGCGGAAACTCGCAGTCTGACCACCGAAAGGCGCAGAACATCCACTACTGGCCCTGGAGCCAGCAGTGGCTGCAGCCTGGACAGCAAAAGACCAGCTCTGTCGGGGCGCTCAGCCGCAGAAGAACACACCCAGCACACTACCAGCTGGCGACACAGGACATTAGCGAGGCAGAAGACGGTACTCACCACTCGCGCACTCTTCTCTGTTGGCTGAAAATGTACATCAGTTGCCGTAACTACACTCATGCTCTTAAAATAAGGATAATTGCAGAATGTGGTGCCACACAATGTGGCACTGCACGAAACTGGTGCTAATAGCATAGGCACATAGGTAACAAACACGATACAGATCTGTAAGTCCACGGTATTGGTGATAAATTGAGAAAACCGTCCCGAAACACATGTGCTACAAAACGCCACTGTTCCCTGCGCATGTACCCCGACATCATTATGGGATATTGTAGTGGACTGTTAACGCAGCCAGTCCACAGTGAAGTAGCCGAAAGGGCACGCGTCAACTCACGCCGTCTGGCGTTAAGTCTGGAACAGGATTCGTAATGAATGTGATAAAGAAAAGAACGTAGCTACTAGAACACTTAACTTTTATATTGTCCTTTGGTATACAGCATTCTTGATGATACAAGTGAGACTATCTTGAGATACATGCAATGGTACAAATGGCGCCTTGCTAGGTTGTAGCCATTAACTTAGCTGAAGGCTATTCTAACTGTCTCTCGGCAAATGAGAGAAAGGCTTCATCAGTGTAGTCGCTAGCAACGTCGTCTGTACAACTGGGGCGAGTGCTAGTCAGTCTCTCGAGACCTGCCTTGTGGTGGCGCTCGGTCTGCGATCCTGACAGTGGCGACACGCGGGTCCGACATGTACTAATGGACCGCGGCCGATTTAAGCTACCACCTAGCAAGTGTGGTGTCTGGCGGTGACACCACATTCCTCCCCCGCAAATCGGCGAACGGTCGTGTGATAAGGCTACCGCCCGCCGTGGGGAGGACCCCATGTTGACGTATGCGATGAGGTGGGGAGCCTAACAACAGGCGAGGCTGTGCCACCCGCACCCGGCCATTCGGTCCGAGGGGAGCTAGGAAACGCCTGAAAACCTAGTCCAGGGTGCACGTCAACATGCGGTGTATGCGCCCGTAATGAGACAGGAGGTGCCGAAGGGTCGACCTCAATGTGGTCGGGGCACCCGACGGGCGAAGACGACATCTGGTCCGTAGCGGGCAAGAGTTCCATGGCGGAGGACATCTGGTCACGGGAAGCGATCGGCGGCGCGTGACCCAGGTAGACGCTTGGCGGCTGCAGCGAAGCGTCCACTGCGGGCGGCGCCGGCGGGAGAACAGGCGGCGGCGGCGGAGGCAGCGGCAGCGGCGCGTCGCCATGGGGCAAAATGGAAGGCATCGTCGGGAACACCTGGGGATGAGGCGAGCCAGTAGATGGGTCCCCAGGGCGCTGACCGGACGGCACCGTCGCTGAAAGCAGACGGGGAGCGGCAGAACCCGGGCGACGACAGAGGCGCAGCTGATTGAGATGCCGACGCACCTCACCAGAGGCCCCCAAAACCAAATACATCGCGCGGCCGAGGCAGCGAAGAATGCGCCCTGCGAGCCAACGCCGTGAACCTCGATAGTTGCGATAGAAGACAACGTCGCCAGGAGCAAAAGCAGGAGGCTGCCGCTGCACAGGAACCTGATGCGGCGGATGCAGCAAAGACATCAAGGTTCGATGAGGATGACCATGGAGCAACTCAGCCGGCGAGCGACCATCGCGGGGCTGAGAGCGATACGAGGACAAAAAGAGCAACAATGCGTCCTCCCGAGAATGCGACTCTTTCAACTTCAACATCTGTGACTTGAAAGTCTGGACCAAACATTCAGTGGCACCGTTTGACTGAGGCGAAAACGGCGCGGATGGCAGATGTTGAATACCATTGGCCTTGCAGAACGACTGAAATTCTGCGGACATGAATTGTGGGCCATAGTCGGAAACAATAGTCTGTGGAAGACCTTCAATGCAAAAAATAGCAGATAACGCTGGGATGGTGGCAGACGACGTCGTGGAAGACATCCGGACAACAAAAGGAAAATTACTGAAAGAATCGACCACAACCAACCAACGAGCATGCCACAATGGACCGGCAAAATCCATGTGCAAGCGTTGCCAAGGGGAAGTGGCTTTCGGCCATGCAAAGAATTTCCGCGGCGGTGCGGATTGTTGTTCGGCACACGCCATGCAAGAAGAGCACATATTCGTAATCGCAGCATCGATTCCGAACCAAGTACAGTGCTGACGAGCAAGTTGTTTCGTGCGCACTATACCCCAATGTCCTTGGTGAACAAGCCGTAAGACAGAGGACTGTAACGAACGTGGGACCACGACTCTGGACTGATAATTATCAGAACGCAACAACAAAACACCACGTCATACAAAAAGTCTCTCCTTGTGAGCAAAAAATCGGCGAACCAACGGATCCGCGATCTGCGACTTTGACAAGGGCCATTGCGTAGCAACAAAACGCAAAACAGTAGCAAGGACAGGGTCAGCAGCTGTGGCTGTAGCTACACGACGAAAATCAATCGGAAACGATTCGACCACGTCATCGGTTTCCGCATCAATGAACATGCAAGCAAGTTCGGAAGAATCGAATGCTTTATCCTCAACAACAGGCAAACGGGACAACGCATCAGCGCTTCCGTGCCGAGCAGTGGACCGATACAAGATATCGTAGCGGTTGGCGACCTCAGAACGCAATGCATGGGGAACAGTGCGCGCCCTGAAAAATTTCGGTTGCGCGTTTACCTGCAGTTCCAAATGTGCTTCATAGTTATTAGCGCAACCAAGGCCCGGTGCAAAAAGGTCTGCAAATTCTTCACATAGACTAGAAACACTGGCGGCAGGCACAGTCTGATTCACTGATAGGACCTGATTGACTATAGACATGTTAAACAACTGAAATAAATCTGACCCACTCAAGTTCACTGCCGAAGAAGAACGAAGAACGTAAAATGACACAAGTTTTGTTTGTCCCTTGTATGTTGCAAAAAGAGTGCACTGTCCTAACACAGGGATAGCTTGTCCGGAATAACTCTTGAGCTGAACATTTGCGGCATGCAACGGAGGTGCGCCCAGTTGTTTGTACGTGGCGTGAGTGAGCAATGAAACTGCAGCTCCGGTATCGAGCTGGAACGGTATCACTTGTCAGGCAAAGTCCAAATCTACAAAAAGTTTATTGTCCTGCTGACGACAAGAGCGACTGTTTTGTGCAACTTGAACAGACACTGGAACAGAATCACGCGTGACGTGACGGGACTTCCGTCGACGTCGACGCACACTTTTTGTGGGACTAATACTGTCACTGTTAGCGAGAGGAACACTAGGCAGAGTGGCACTAACTACATGAATGTCCATGGGCGAAGGTTCCCGAGCCTGAGTGTCCTTGGTTCGATTCCGGCGCGAAGCAAAGGGCCTGGAATGGTTGTGAGTGTCTGATCTGAGCCTTTTCTGGCAAACACTTTGAACATGCCCTTTCTTATTACAGAAAAAGCAAATAGCTTGGCGTGACGGGCAATTCTCACGTGAATGTCTAGTAGCACACCGCGGGCATGATTTCACTGCATTTGCTTGTTTGCGCGGGACACGTGGCTGGGCGGACGTGCGCGAGGGCAGGTTAGCATTCCGTGCAGCGGGCCCGGCGGGCCGGTTAATGTGACACACGGCCGGCGGAGTTTCAAATGATTCCTGAGCAAAGTCAAGTGTGTCTTGCCTATCCAATATGTCTATCACTTGTTGAAGGGAGGGAGTAACTAGTTTCAAAATCTGTTCCCTTATGCGAACATCAGAAACGTTCTGTGCTATTGCATCACGCACCATAGTATCTGAATAAGGGAGGCCAAGTCACATTCAAACGCACACTCCCTAGTAAGTCCTTGCAAAGTTGCAACCCACTCCCGATTAGTCTGACCGGCCGTACGTTTCGTACGAAAGAACGTATACCTTTTGGCAACGACACTAACTGTTTCCTTGAAATAGGCATCTAATGCAGACAAAATTTCTTCGTAGGACAGAGTTGTTACGTCGCGTCGGGGAAACAATTTCACTATCACACGGTAGGTGGACACACCTACACACGAAAGCAAAAACGGCTGCCGCTCATTACCTTGAATTCTGTAGGCGGCGAGATGAAATCCAAATTGTCGGGACCATTCTGTCCAGGATTCGTTGGCTGCATCAAAACTACAGAAGGACGGTGCAACGGCGTGTTGTGGCTGCGGTAGCGATGAAGCGGCGAAGGCCGCATCGTTTTGCAGCGCACGTTGACCCTGGACGAGCTGTCCCAGGGCATCCAATAACGCCTGCGTCTGCTGATTCTGCAAGCGATAAAATTCGGACAGTACATCTGGAGAATGTGGCGAAGCCATGACACAAGTAAATGTAAGCAATGAGAAAGAACAAGATCCTGATTAATCTGCGTCGCCAATGTAGTGGACTGTTAAGGCAGCCAGTCCACAGTGAAGTAGCCGAAAGGGCACGCGTCAACTCACGCCGTCTGGCGTTAAGTCTGGAACAGGATTCGTAATGAATGTGATAAAGAAAAGAACGTAGCTACTAGAACACTTAACTTTTATCTATCCTTTGGTATACAGCATTCTTGATGATACAAGTGAGACTATCTTGAGATACATGCAATGGTACAAATGGCGCCTTGCTAGGTTGTAGCCATTAACTTAGCTGAAGGCTATTCTAACTGTCTCTCGGCAAATGAGAGAAAGGCTTCATCAGTGTAGTCGCTAGCAACGTCTTCCGTACAACTGGGGCGAGTGCTAGTCAGTCTCTCGAGACCTGCCTTGTGGTGGCGCTTGGTCTGCGATCCTGACAGTGGCGACACACGGGTCCGACATGTACTAATGGACCGCGGCCGATTTAAGCTACCACCTAGCAAGTGTGGTGTCTGGCGGTGACACCACAGATATGATCACCATGCACACGTACACAGGCCGCACAACGGGTTGGCATACTCTGGATGAGTTGGTCGAGCAGCTGCTGGGGTATAGCCTCCCATTCTCGTACCAGTGTCTGTCGGAACTCCTGAAGTGTCGTAGGGGTTTGAAGACGTGCAGCGATACGTCGATGGAGAGCATCCCTGACCTGCTCGATGGGGCTTAGGTCTGGAGAACAGGCAGGCCACCCCATTCATCTGATATCTTCTGTTTCAAGGTACTCCTCCACGATAGCAGCTCAGTGGGGCCATATGTTATCATCCATCAGGAGGAGGGTGGGACCCACTGCACCCCTGAAAAGGCGGACATGCTGGAGCAAAATGACGTCTCGATACACCTAACTTGTTACAGTTCCTCTGTCAGAGACATGCAGGGCTGCACGTGCACTAATCGTAATCCCACCTCACACCATCGAACCATGACCTCCATACAGGTCCCTTTCAAGAATATTAAGGGGTTGGTATCTGTTTCATGGTTCACGCCAGATGAAAACCCGGCAAGAATCACTGTTCGGATATACCTAGACTCGTCCATGAACATAACCTGGGACCACTGTTCCAATGGCAATATACTGTGTTCTTGACACCAGGCTTTATGCACTCTCCTCTGACAAGGGTTCAGTGGAATGCACCTTGCAGGTCTCCAGGAGAATAAATCATGTCGGTTCAGTCAGTCGTCTGTAGACTGTGTAGCTGAAGTCAACTGTTCCAGTGGCTGCAGTCAGCTCCCGAGCAAGGCTACCTGCAGTACTCCGTGGCTGTCTGTGGGCACTGATGGTGAGACAGCGGTCTTATTCTGGTGTTGTACACTGTGGACGTCCTGTACTGTAGCGCCTGGACACGTTTCCTGTCTGCTGGAATTGTTGCCATAACCTTGAGATCACTTTTTGTGGCACACGGAGAGTCCATGCTACGACCTGCTGTGTTTGACCAGCCTCCAGTCGCCCTAGTATTCTACCCCTCATAAAGTCATCAATACGTGGTCTTTGAGCCATTTTCAACATACAGTCACCATTAGCACGTCTGAAAACGTCTGCACACTTACTCGCTGCACCGTACTCTAACATGCACCAACAAACCTATGCGTATGTGGACTACTGCCAGCGCCACCGTGCGATGACTGCAGGTCAAATGCACCATATGGTCATACCCCGAGGTGATTGAAACCTACAAACCGCCCACCAGAGCTTTGTTTCACCATGTATCAGCATTATCCCTAATTTATTAGCAGGAGTGTATAAAATGACATACACCCCTCGAAGGTCCTGGCAACTGCCGAGTATTCTAGATTGGTCATGATGCTGCTAATCAGATGTCCTTCACTATCAGGATAGGATAGAGCACTACCACTAGCCACAGGTTCATTATCATTAATACTACAAGTAAGTGACAACTGCATCCAGCTAGTGGATGAGGGTGCTGTGGATGAGGCGCCTTCAGAGCGGAGAGGTGTATGCGCCTAGGTACACATACCTTGGTCTGCTGGCGAGAGCGAGAAGTCGGAGCGTGAGTAGTAAGATGTGGTGGCTGAGGCCTTCTGAGGTACCACCCAGGCTGCGGCGAGGGTGCTCCTTGATGCTCCTGCATAGTGGAGCATTCACCATTCCCAGCCTGGGGGTTTCGAGATCGTTGTTGTGATTGAACCACCCAAGGACGCCAGATGGTATGCTGTGGTTCGGTGCCAGGCACTGCATCAGCCACAGCCACCTCCCACGCGGCAAAAAGCGGCGCTTTGCATGGTGGTGCGCGCCGCTTGGGTGTGTTTGATACCCGCTCACACAACCACCACTGTAGGTGCACTTGCCACAGCCATTCCTGCTATGGCGGGGTTGGTGCCACTTCTGCAACACACGAATAACGGAAAAAATTAAGAACAACACTCAAGATTTTTTTTAAATATACGCTGTAAACAATCAATGACAATTTCGTAAATCCCCATTCCTGAAAAATAATTGTATGCTTAAACGATAACGGTCACATTATAATCACCTTTTACATTCTGGGTCTCTGGACTGAGCTGCTGTTTTCCCACCCAGTCAAACATATCCATCCCCTACTCCAGAAAGGAGGGATCGCTTTGTCTTTCAGCAGCCACAATCTCACGTTCCCACTCAAGCATCTCACTCTCGCCGGCATCCTTGCGCAGGAATATCAAACTGGCGAGCCAATTGAGGATAACTCAAGAATGTAACAACACAAGGGGCGTGGAGCGTTTTGACACGTACTGTCCAGAGAAACTGGCAGACTTCAACGACGCCAATCAACATATCCTGGCGGATGCCCACTGTCAAACGACCATAAATCATAGTTCCATGTTCTCTGGTCACTAAGGGTGGCACAAAGAAGAGTCATTAAGTGTCATCCTTGCCCAGGAATATCAACCTGGCGAGTCAAACGAGGATACCGCACGAATTTGACAACACAAACATG
Source organism: Schistocerca nitens (assembly GCF_023898315.1). Lineage (NCBI taxonomy): Eukaryota > Metazoa > Arthropoda > Insecta > Orthoptera > Acrididae > Schistocerca > Schistocerca nitens. Next base: position 1,164,022,165 of record NC_064614.1, read on the forward strand.
GAACGAAATCGAGATGTACGTGACACGGGTCACTGAGAGAAACTTCATGAGAGCGCAGAGACGGCGGGATTGCACGCAACACATGGACAAAAATCCATACTGACAGCTGCGGCGACAAGACAACCCCCCCCCCCCCCGATTTATATTGTGCCTCGGAACAGTGGAACTACTGAGTGTGCCAGTGAACAGTGATTACAAGGTTCTTAGTCCAATGCATATCCGTGTGTTTCTTTCAGAGAAACTTTGACTCGTGTATTTTGCAGGGGTTCGATTTATTGGTGTTTTTTTTATTAGACTGACTCTTATATTTTGAGGGTGTTCTATTTATTGTTTATTTTTTACTTTGACTATTGTATTTTGCAGGTAGTTCATTGATTGGTGTTTTTTTTAAGACGTTGACTATTTACTGTCAGAGCTGTTTTATTTACCAATGTTTGTTTTTGTGTGATGTATTATATTTGTGATATTTTATTTCTTAAATTCATTCCTGTGGCATTGCTTCGTTTATCAGTCAGATAGCTCTTCATTCTCATTGCACTGTGATCAATTAGTCTTTGCATGGGGCATATTTATAGTGAGGAACCCCATAAGGGTAACATTAACAAAATTAATTGTAGTTACAGTATAACGACACAGTGATCATTGTTTGCTAACTAACTGAAATATACTAGAGTGATTAAATTAGTGCCACAAAGTTATTTTAATTCTACAAATTATTAGTTTAATAAGATTTAGAATTTTTTTGCGATAACCAGTTTCTAAAACATATTTTTTCCTCTTATTATCATTTTTTTTTTTGCTTTTGCGGATTGTGCATTATAATGTTCTGATTCATAATACTGATATTATTTTCAGGGTTTTTTTTAATAGCTGTGGCGCCATTGCTATCTTCACAAATTCTACTTGTTAATAAACAGTCATAAATTTTCCTGTGATCAGTTGGCTCTTGCAATGAGCAAATACTGGTGAACTCCATAAGGGTAACAACCAGAAATTGTTTTCATGTTAATGACACAGGGACCATTGTTTTTACTTGCTGACCGAATTAGGTCTACACTATCTTTTAAATACGTGTCACTGATTGTTTTTTTTTTCTCTTTGAAATTGGTAGATTCTAAAGATGTGTTGAAATTATTGTGTTTTAGCAAACAGCTGGTGACCTTTTGCCTTTTCTTTACATTTTGGTTTAAGTTGGGTGTGAGAAGCCTGCTTCGGAATGTCCTAGCATGGCCAGAAAATTCCCTGCACAGGCTTTTCCCGGAGCATTAGGGTTATGAAAGGTCTCTGTTGGATTTCATTCATGTTAATTTCTTAAAACAGTTGTCATTTACGACATACATTCCTCTTCTAAATTTACTGTGGTGTTTATGACTACCTGGGAGGAGACTGAGCAGTGGAACGTGTTACTTTTACACATAAACAAGAACGATCTGTCGCACTACTACACTTTAAAACACAGTTTATATGTAATTCATGTCACACAGTCTCATACGGAACCTACATCCACTTTCTTTTATATACTGTATATGATAAGATACTGTCACCCCCCTTCCCATCTGTGTGAGAGGATGAATGAGTAAATGTATTTCTAGTTGGATGCTTGATGGTAGCAGACAAGCCTGTCTGCTAGAGAACAGTAGGACTAACGTCGGAACAGGTAGCTACGCTTTCTAAAAGCAGAGAGGTTTCTGTTCTTAGTATGGTCCTGTCTGTCCCTTGTCATGTTGGTATAGGAAGCTGCCTCTCTGGTCACTTCCGTTTGTATCTGTTAAGCACCCTCGGTAGGGGCCCAGCCCAGCTCTCCGCGGCGAGCGTCTGAAATGGTAAGATCTCCAGCTAAGCGCATCTCTGCTCAGTCTGTACGACAATGGATTTCTTAAGTTCAGCCTAACTGAAAATTTAATCACCTTTATTTCAGGTTTAGATCTAAAATATCTAATGTTATTTCAAATTGAAACGCAATGTAAATCGAGTGTGAGGATCAGAATATCTTCCAGTCGTTGCTTTGTCACTACTTTGTGAGTAAAGTAGAACCAGGTGTGGATGATCCGTAACTCTAACTAAGATCATCAACCTAAAATTCGAATGGCGTGAGATTATAACGTCTCGTCTTGACAACATTTTTCAATATACTTCAACTTTTCTTCATGTTCAGTCCACGTGGGGTGTACTTTGTGGGACCAGTAACACGTGCTTATACCATTGTTTGACCCATCAGGTTAATAGTAAGACGATAGTAACCAATTCGAGGTTTTTCTTTTGTAATTTGTGTTTCGATGTACTTTATTTTAACTATCAAAATTATTGTGGAGTTACACTCTTTGTGTAAACCAAGTAGCCCACGTGAAGCATGTGGTGTAATCAGCAAAGTAGCCCTCAGCTATTCTTTTCGGGAAGATTTCACAGAGAGTTGGTATGAATTTAGTATACCAGTGTGTGGTATTTTCATGATGGCCAGGATTGCGCTACGAACGTAACCTCTTTGGGTGAAAATTGAATCGGTTGGTTGTGGTTAATTTCCTCTTGCACATGTTTCAACGTTCTTCGTGTGTTATTTTATGAATGTAGTGTTGTATGTAGTCTCCCAATCTTGGGTCCCTATCTGATGTGTTCCGTAAGATTACAAACTCACATTTTCACAATCCTAAATAAGGCACCAGTTTAGTTATGAATCAAGTTTTATATGCTGAAAATTTAACGGAACAATGATCAATATTAAAATAAATGTCCAAATATAAACTGATTTATTTCTTTTTATTTAAATTCTCTCTTTGTGTAAATATCACCGGTTGTCGTAAGGTGACTATTAAAAGATTATAATTAATGTTAGTCTGGTTGGGAATTTGGTAAGCTAGACTGGATACCTGGTGAAACAGTTGCTCAGTAATGCAAGGTTAACTTCCCCAGATAGCTCACACCTTGTAACCCGCTTTTATTGTCTTGAATATCAGCACTGCTTTCAGAACAACTTAATGCATCAACGTTACAACATCTACAACAATGAATTTATATACAGGGTGTTACAAAATGGTACGGCCAAACTTTCAGGAAACATTCCTCACACACAAAGAAAGATAATATGTTATGTGGACATGTGACCGGAAACGCTTAATTTCCACGTTAGAGCTCATTTTATTACTTCTCTTCAAATCACATTAATCATGGAAGGGAAACACACAGCAACAGAACGTACCAGCGTGACTTCCAACACTTTGTTACAGGAAATGTTCAAAATGTCCTCCGTTAGCGAGGATACATGCATCCACCCTCCGTCGCATGGAATCCCTGATGCGCTGATGCAGCCCTGGAGAATGGCGTATTGTATCACAGCCGTCCACAATACGAGCACGAAGAGTCTCTACATTTGATACCGGGGTTTCGTAAACAAGAGCTTTCAAATGCCCACATAAATGAAAGTCAAGAGGGTTGAGGTCAGGAGAGCGTGGAGGCCACGCAATTGGTCCGCCTCTACCAATCCATCGGTCACCGAATCTGTTGTTGAGAAGCGTACGAGCACTTCGACTGAAATGTGCAGGAGCTCCATCGCGCATGAACCACATGTTGTGTCGTACTTGTAAAGGCACATGTTCTAGCAGCACAGGTAGAGTATCCCGTATGAAATCATGATAACGTGCTTCATTGAGCATAGGTGGACGACGAAACTAAAATGACTTCTAACATGGAAATTAAGCTTTTCCGGACACATGTCCACATAACATCTTTTCTTTATTTGTGTATGAGGAATGTTTCCTGAAAGTTTGGCCGTACCTTTTTGTAACACCCTGTATAGCTTCAGACTCCACCCTCTATTCTGTAGAGGACCAATAGGAGCTCATAGTGCCATGCCAGCAAGCGATAAGTGGCTTTTTTTTATCTTCAGGCAGACTTGGTGCAGCTGTTTGAGGAAAGTATCACGTCTGTGGGGGGAACAAAGAAAGATCTGAGAGAAACATGTTTGCCAGCAAATGGGTGGAATATTGGGTGCAACTGCTAGCCTCAGAAAAACACTCTTTGTTCATTCTGATACAGGTGAATAGTTTGTCACACACAGTGTCAGCTGCAGTCCTCGAAAACTATTTTCCTTGAGCTACGTTTACTCAGCTGAGTGAATTTGTCGCACCGTGCTGCGCAACACGCTTGCGTCTTCTGCTGTGCGACGCGGGTCGCAGGGTGCTGTGTGGAATGTTTTCCTAAGATCGGCACGGTGCGAGTCAGAACCTTAAAGAGGAAACTTATTTTTCACAACTGGGCAACTGCTCCTGATAGTGTGATACGGGAACTACCTCCTGACACCTTCTTTTTAACTCAATGAAAATTTTGTGCTATTGAAATAGATAAATATTTAAGATTTAAAAAAAAATGGATTTTTCGAGCTACTCGATATTTATCACGCGATATCTCCTAAGCTAAGTGTTGTACACCAAAATAGCTTTTTAGTTGCCTTCAGTAGTACATGTCGATAACGTATGCAAAAGTTTTCGCCAATAGAGTCAGTAATAGTGAAGCAATAAATTAAAATGTAACGTCAGAGGCAGAACTTTTACGAAACAAACGTCCAAAATGAAGTAAGTGACAAACTTTTTCCCATTACGTTTTATGTGGGGGGGGGGGGGTGGGGGTGGAAGCGAAAAATAGTTTCGGAAAGGTTTGAAATAATTTTTATAGTTCTTTGGAAGTCGGTGGGTGCTATAGCTTCTCCTAGGTGAGAGCAGTTTCGTGCGGTTCGTGGGCGCGATGTGTTTCCTGCGAACTGCGAGGAGCTTTCTGCTAGGCCCGGGGCAGTGAAGAGCGACAGAAGCAGCGGAGACAGCGAACACAGTGAACGCAGCGCAATGCTCGAGCTAAAAACTGTTAATTTTGGCACTCTTAAAGTACGTGGAAACTAGGGAAGACGAGGAGGACTGTATGTTATTGGAGAGATCACTCAGGAAGCGCAATGCAATGAGACGAATGTTCTTGCACCGTGAAGGAGAGGGAGCGTATAAAATTTTAGTTACAAAACATTTGCTCGACGATCCGGAGAAGTTAACGGCATTTTTCAGATTCACACTCAACCAGTTCCAGTATTTTCTTTAGTTAATTGAAGACAAACTGAGAAGTAATTCAAATGGCTCTGAGCACTATGGGACTCAACTGCTGAGGTCATAAGTCCCCTAGAACTTAGAACTACTTAAACCTAACTAACCTAAGGACATCACACACATCCATGCCCGAGGCAGGATTCGAACCTGCGACCGTAGCGGTCGCGTGGTTCCAGACTGTATGAGAAGTAATTACTGTAACCAAGTGACAAAATGTATTACATTGAACATAATAGAAGACTTCTACATCTACATCACACTCCACGAGCCACTTAATTGTGTGTGGCGGGGGGTACGTTCGGTACCACTATCTGATCCCTCCAACCACTTCTTTCTTCCGACTTCTGGCCAAATTATATTTTTCGTTTGATTTTTCCACTCGGTGTCGGCCATATTCCATAAAATTTGCTTTTCGGAAACCAGTTCGGTAAGTTGCTTATTCTCTGACGCAAAGGTGATCGTTTCTATAACAACTCTGTTAACAATTGTCTGTTGTTGCCTGTGCGTGCGAAAAAACAGTGGAGCTGTCGCCTCGTTGCTGCCCACTTCGACTATCCCCGCTCCTCCAGCCAAGTTTAGCTGCGACGTACAGGACAGACTCCTCCCGAAGCACGCAAGCGTTTCTCACAGGCGGAGCCCGCTGCGGCACTGCGTTGTCCACCCTCTAGGAAAACTGTCTCATTTGTTTGCATCGTGCGCGTGAGCAGCGGGGTCTCGCACGCGTTTTATGCAGAATGCTGCGGGAAATTCCCGCAGCCAGGAAAACGCAGCTTTAGGACAGAGCCGTGGCGGAAGACGCTGAACTTCGAAACCGGTAATGACCAACAGAGCGCGCCTTGAGAGCAGAGTTGTATACTGGTTCCAGCTGCTGTCTGCCGACCCCCCCTGACGGAGGCAGACACGTGGTCATCAGTATAGACCGACGGACACGTGGCCGTGCGGCACATGTGTCGCGGTTGTGTCGTTAGGCCACCTGAGATTTAAGAGCTTGCTAGGCGTGGCGCCTTGCATGTCAAAAGGCCCGCAGCTGGTCAGGAGGCGTCGGGTAGGCAAGCTGCTACCTGCTGGGAGGGGGCTCGAGACCGCGGAAGCTACAACGGTTAAGTCCGTACACGAGGCGCTACATCTGCACAACAGCGTCTATGGAGATAAAAGGACGGCCACCTCAAGTGCAACTTTTTCGTCAAAAATAACAGCGGTAGAGCCCGACGCACCGCCTCCTCTAGACAGAGAGCGGCTATGTTCGGCGGCCGCTTTGCGCCACTCGTGATACGTGGCATGCCTTTTATGTGGCGCCCCTTAGCAGAAAAGGGAAATTTACAGGCATAACTCCGCCCACCTGGGGAATGTTCCAGATGATTATTTCAAAAGTTGCCTATGTGCGAAACAGAAAGCCCCTCACGCAGTGCCTTTTGTACAAAGCGTGACGACGGCATCCTCAGAACCTTGATAAATGACGGCTATCTCGACCGACGGAGAGCCACGGCCCCATAGGGACGTCGCCTGCCTTTCTGTGCTGGACTATTTAACATCAACTCGACTCCTATATTAAAGCAACTATTAAAAAAGAGAAACACAATCATTTTAAATTCGGAAATAGCATAATATCGTCAGTTTTTGAGCTGTATTGCGCTTGTATGCCGTCCTTGTGTAGCATTGTGCATATAGTTGTGTAATTAGGACTGATAAATTACGTAATTAGGGTCGATATTTGCGTCAGTTTCCCGAGCAAAATAAATAAAATACTCTAAGCTAAACTTCTTCTCCCGCATCTGGACAGTTTCCATGTGTGAGTGTTTGGGGGGGAGGGGGGAAGGGGGGGGAGTACTTTGTCTTTCCAATCAGGGTTAGGGACCCAGAAAGGGTACAGCCATTTCAAATTTCCCGTCGATTCCAAGAACCTCTGGTGGTTTAATTGTGTTAAGGGGTGCACTTAGGCTTTCCATCCAGGAGCATCAGGGTCGAGTCCCAGAAATGGCAACTCCAATTTTAATTTCCCGTCAATTCCAAGCGGCTCTGGCGGTGTAAATGTATTAGGGGGGTACACTTTCTACCCAGGAGGACCAGGGTTCGAGTCTCAGAAAGAACATCGCCGATCTTAATTTCCTACCAATATTCGAAATTCCGTCCAATAGGATAGATTGAGGTGAGGCAAGTGGGGGAGGGGGAGCTTGGGCACACGTGCAGCTGAGAAAACACGTGACGTCTTCTGGCGTGGGGTTGGGTGTGGTTAGGGGCGGGGTTGGGCTGGGGTGGGTAGCTTACAGAAGAAGACAGCTTACAGAAGAAGAGGATAGAAGCTTTTGAAATGTGGTGCTACATAAGAATGCTGAAAATTAGAAGGGTAGATCATGTAAGTAATGAGGAGGTATTGAATGCAACTCGCAAGAAGAGAAATTTGTGGTTCAACACGACTAGAAGAAGGGGTCGGTTGGAAGGTCTCATTCTGAAGCATAAACGGATCGCCAATTTAGTACTGGAGGGAAGCGTGGGAGGTAAAAATCGTAGAGAGAACCCAAGAGATGAATACAGTCATTAAGATGGATGTAGGTTTCAGCAGTTACTCTGAGATGAAGAGGCTTGCGCAGGATAGTGTAGCATGCAGAACTGTATCAAACCAGTCTTTGGAGCGAAGAGCACAACAACAACAACAATCATTAGATGCTTGATACAGAATTGGTGATGGTATTGACATCCAACATAAACCGACCCCAGCAGTATACACAGGGTGGTCCATTGATAGTGACCAGGTCAAATATCTCACGAAATAAGCATCAAACGAAAAAACTACAAAGAACGAAACTCGCCTAGCCTGAAGCGGGAAACCAGATGGCGCAATGGTTGGCCCGCTAGATGGCGCTGCCATAGGTCAAACGGGTATCAACTGCATTTTTTTTAAAAACAGGAACCCCACTTTTCATTACATATTCGTGTAGTAAGTAAAGAAATATGAATGTTTTAGTTGGACCACTTTTTTCGCTTTGTGATAGATGGCGCTGTAATAGTCACAAAGGTATAAGTACGTGGTACCACGCAACAATTCGCCAGTGCGGGCTGTATTTGCTTCGTAAAACATTACCCGTGTTAAAATGGACCGTTTACCAATTGCGGAAAAGGTCGATATCGTGTTGATGTATGGCTATTGCGATCAAAATGCCCAACGGGCGTGTGCTATATATGCTGCTCGGTATCCTGGACGACATTATCCAAGTGTCAGTAACGTTCGCCGGATAGTTACGTTATTTAAGGAAACAGGAAGTGTTCAGCCACATGTGAAACGTCAACCACGACCTGGAACAAATGATGATGACCCAGTAGGTGTTTTAGCTGCTGTCGCGGCTAATCAGCACATCAGTAGCATACAAATTGCGCGAGTATCGGGAATCTCAAAAACGTCGGTGTTGAGAATGATACATTAATATTCATTGCACCCGTACCATATTTCTATGCACCAGGAATGCCATGGCGACGACTTTGAACGCCGTGTACAGTTCTGCCACAGGGCACAAGGGAAGTTACGGGACGATGACACATTTTTTTTGCACGTGTTCCATTTAGCGATGAAGCGTCATTCACCAACAGCGGGCCCGCATCTCGTGGTCGTGCGGTAGCGTTCTCGCTTCCCACGCCCGGGTTCCCGGGTTCGATTCCCGGCGGGGTCAGGGATTTTCTCTGCCTCGTGATGGCTGGGTGTTGTGTGCTGTCCTTAGGTTAGTTAGGTTTAAGTAGTTCTAAGTTCTAGGGGACTGATGACCATAGATGTTAGGTCCCATAGTGCTCAGAGCCATTTGAACCAACGGCGGTAACGTAAACCGGCATAATATGCACTATTGGGCAACGGAAAATCCACAATGGCTGTGACAAGTGGAACATCAGCGCCCTGGGCGGGTTAATGTATGGTGCGGCATTATGGGAGGAAGAGTAATTGGCCCCCATTTTATCGATGGCAATCTAAGTGGTGCAATGTATGCTTATTTCCTACGTAATGTTCTACCGATGTTAGTACAAGATGTTTCACTGCATGTTAGAATGGCGATGTACTTCCAACATGATGGATGTCCTGCAAATAGCTCGCAAGCGGTTGAACCGGTATTGAATAGCATATTTCATGACAGGTGGATTGTTTGTCGAAGCACCATTCCATGGTCCGCAAGTTCACCGGATCCGACGTCCCCGATTTTCTTTCTGTGGGGAAAGTTTAAGGATATTTGCTATCGGGATCCATCGACAACGCCTGACAACATGCGTCAGCGCATTGTCAATGCATGTGCGAACATTACGGAAGGCGAACTACTCGCTGTGTAGAGGAGTGTCGTAACACGTATTGCCAAATGCATTGAGGTTGACGGACATCATTTTGAGCATTTATTGCATTAATGTGGTATTTACAGGTAATCACGCTGTAACAGCATGCGTTCTCAGAAATGATAAGTTCACAAAGGTACATGTATCACATTGGAACAACCGAAATAAAATGTTCAAACGTACCTACGTTCTGTATTTTAATTTAAAAACCTTACCTGTTACCAACTGTTTGTCTAAAATTGTGAGCCATATGCTTGTGACTATTACAGCGCCATCTATCACAAAGCGAAAAAAGTGATCCAAATTAACATTCATATTTCTTTACATACTACACGCACATGTAACAAAAAATGGGAGTTGGTATTTTTTTAAAAAAAAAAACGCTGTTGATATCCGTTTGACCTATGGCAGCGCCATCTAGCGTGCCAACCATAGCGCCATCTGGTTTCCGCCTTCAAGCTAGACAAGTTTCGTTTTTGTAGTTTTTTCGTTTGACGCTTATTTCGTGAGATATTTGGCCCGGTCACGATCAATGGACCCCTCTGTATATTATTACGCTCTCAATGAACTGTCGACTTCACCTGCTGATGACATCAGCTGCTGCTCATAATACTGCTCATTCGAATAAGGTTGTTTCAATAGTCAATAGTTTAGAGAGAGAGAGAAATGTAATCAAATAAATATGGAGTCAATAGTTCAAGAACTGCATAAACCAGCACGAAAATATACCCTCATAAGCATGTTATGATTAAAGGCTTGGATGTATTATGACAGGATGAACTGGTAGATAATATTCATATGAGAATAATGGATTCAAATAGATTTTAAAGGTCATTGATAAATATTCTGAATTTGCCTGGATATTATATGATAAAACAAAAATGGGGAGAGATGTCACAGAGGTCTTAGAGCATTTGTTGCAGACAGACACGAACTGATGCCCAGAGAACCTTCAAACAAATCACAGTGGAGAGTTCTACAATGGATATTTCTAGACAATGACGCTGCAGCATGGTATACATCACCACTCAACATTCACCAACCTGAAGACGAATATCATGAAACATCCGAGCAGAACAATAAAAAATCAACCCTGTAAGCGTTTTAATCTGCGCAGTTCATACAAATGGATGACTATCCTCCGAGAATTAACTGCACAATATAATCGAATCAAACGTAGCACAATAAAAATGAGGCAAATCGATATTCCTGATAACAGAGTCACGAATGCCGTATACTATCGCATTAAAATGTGTGATTCATATAAACAGAAAATTAATGTGGGTGATTTGATGTATATGTCAAAACACAAGACAGCCTTTGAGAAGTCAAACCTCCCAAACTGGATGAAAGAGATATTCACAGTTTCCAGAGCGCAGAGAACAAATCCTAGAACTTACAGCTTAAAGGATGACAGTGCCACTGAAATTTCAGAAATTGCAGAAGAGCTGAGAATCATACGTGTTTCCCGTAGAAGGCCTCATAAGACATCTAGGGCACAATGAACTAGTTAAATGGCTTGGTTTTGCTACAGCACAAAAAAGTTCGATTAATGCTGACGAATTGCTATATAATAGGGTGCACAGAGCACAGCCAGCACAGTAGCATAACATGCGCGATAGGAGACACATTACATAAGGTGCTCGTATTCTCGGCCAACTTCCAGTTCAGTTGCGTGTTTCAGGGTATAATTACTGCAGACGTGGTACAAGGCTTCAAAAACGTTTGGCTTATAGTGATATGGGGTTAACCTGCTTGATGAGACGTGTTTGGAACTCGACATTGCATACGCAAAACACCAAGATCTCTCACGACGTTATGCTACAGCTCCAATTTTAGCTGATACAGCCAAGGCAAAGCGTGTGAGAAAGAAAACTTGTATAGGACAGCGTTTGTAATTGATAAAATCATGTGTGGTAAAATTAGGTAGGACTTGGGTGTGAATTTGAAGCAAGTTACGAGCGCCGCACATTCTGCATTGAAGAAGAAGAGAGTGATGAACTAGAAGGAGCCGGGGAAGAGATGTTTAAAAGCTGTAAACTATTAGCGATGTATGCAGTTAAAAGCGCCCTAAAGCATAAAGAACTGGTTAAAGCACCCGGGTTATACAAATACCCAAGGCGTCAGGCGGAAATATCCCCTTCATCCTTACTACCCTCACAGGTCTCTCAGTGATGGGTTCTCTGGCTGGTCATACCGTGGTTATTGGCATAACAGTCAAGAAAGCATAGAACTGGTTCAAATGGCTCTGAGCACTATGGGACTCAACTGCTGTGGTCATAAGTCCCCTAGAACTTAGAATTACTTAAACCTAACTAACCTAGGGACAGCACACAACACCCAGCCATCACGAGGCAGAGAAAAAAGCATAGAGCTCCCAGGAGCAACTAGAGGAGGCAAGGTGATGTATCCGTATGATGGAAGCAGCAGAGATCGGAAAAGGACTATAGGCCTACCTGAAACCACAAAAGAAAGGACAAGGTCTCTTCAGAAACAAAAAAGATTCCGTTACCTATCCTACCGAACAGACCACCTAGAAATACAGATCTGTTCAAGTTTGTTAGGAGATAATTCAGTATTACAAGATTCCATGGTATGTTTATGAGGAATATGTTACTAAAGACCATTTGGAAACCCAGATTATGTGGAATTATGAGTTAAGCTCTTACTGTGGGACCAGGAACCTCCTGAGGGGCGTATGTTAAGGAAAATATCAATAACTTCTACTATTTCGGCTCTTTTGGAGCCCTGCAGCCACTTGAAGAGTTACAACGATACTTCACCGACAGAGGACGTGTGTTCTACAAGTTTCGTCGCCACCCAGACTTTAACACTGTGCATCATGTTCCTCGTAACGTTCACAAAGAAGCATATATAAGAAGGTGCGCTAAGCGTCCACTCGTCAGCTGAAGTTCAGATGGAATGTCGTATACTCTGACTTAAAGAGAAAGATCGTCAGAATTAAGAGCGAGTGACTTCATACGGACTGATTTAAGCGATGGAGACAGGAGTATTGCGCTGACTGCACTGCAGACATTCAACAGAATTCCGAATATCACACAGGCTAACGAACGTCGTCCGAAATTAATGGTAGAAACGAAATTTTTGAAGCAGACCTTGGAGATACGATATAGACGATTAAAACGACGTTTTAAAACGGTCTGAAAAAGAGATTGAGTTACATGAAAGCATCAGTACACTTAAATTTGAAATAAAGACATCGAAACCAGCCACTGACTTTAAACGGTAAGATTCATCAGGACGGCTATTCGGTTTCACAAAAGAACCGGTTTTCAAGAAGGATTCTAATAAATTTTCCAGATCCGGCCAGTCCTGTCAGTACAATCTGTGTCCAGTGTAACATTGCAACAATCTCAATGTTAGATTGTTTCACACAATTTACGGATTCTTCTCGTCGGCTGGAAGAGGACAGAAGATCGTTGAGAGCCCCACCAACACTTATTAGCGTGGGAAGTATATAAGGTGTTGCAACTTGTTAACAACATAAAAATTCGACTGAAAGAAAACAAAAATGTCTGTGAAGACCATACAGTCTGCACGAGCGAATACAGTGGGCAGTAAGCTAGTAATAAGCAAAATGGGGTGGTTGGCTCAAAGGGCTCTGAGCACTATGCGACTTAACTTCTGAGGTCATCAGTCGCCTAGAACTTAGAACTAATTAAACCTAACTAACCTAAGGACATCACACACATCCATGCCCGAGGCAGGATTCGAACCTGCGACCGTAGCGGTCACGCGGTTCCAGACTGAATGGGGTGGTTGATTTTACGACAAGGCATCATTGCCTTAAACAACAACGTAAGTGTTGCTTGACTGTGAAATACAATCTACATACGAGGTCTGTCTAAAAGGTATCCGACCTCTGATTTTCCGCGCAAAATAGAGACGATAGCGCGGGGCCACTGTACACAGTAAAGAAAGAGACCTTTATGCGCATGCGTGAATTTTGTCTTCGCCTACCAGCACGTCAGTCGCTGCCTGTCAGTCGCTGAGGGAGGTGGTACACAACGTGTTCGTCGGATTACCGATTCTGTCAAGATGAGTGAACGTGTTGAGCAAAGATACTGCATCAAATGTTATCAAAAGCTTGGTGATTCTCAAAGCGAAACAACTCGTAAGACTCAGCAGGTGTTTGCAGAAGATCTGATGGGTGTAACACAAATTAAGGAGTGTTTCAACCGTTCCAAAAATGGCCGCACATCAGTGGAGAGTGACCAGCGTTCTGGCAGGCCCCAAACTACTCGGAGTGCAGCTGTTGTTGAGAGGGTGCAAAATTTGGTGATAGCAGATCGTCGTTTGACCGTGACGGAGACTGCCCAAGAGATGGGAGTGAGTAAATATTCTGCACATGCAATTTTGTTTGATGATTTGAACATGCACCAAGTGACTGCGAAATTCGTGCCTAAGTTGTTGCCGCCGGAACAAAAAGACCTCCGTTTTGACGTTGGACAGGACCTTCTGGACACCACGAATACTGATCCTGGGTTTCTGAACACCACGATAACTGGAGATGAGTCACGGGTGTTTGGGTACGATCGAGAAACAAAAAGACTGTTGTCGCAATCGAAGCATCCCGAGTCTCCAAGGCCGAAGAAAGTACGGCAGGTTGCGCAGCAAAATCAAGGTGATGTTGACTGTCTTCTTTCATGCTCGTGGAATTGTGCATCACGAATAAACACTGGAAGGACAAACAGTGGCAAAGAAGTACTATCAAGATGTTCTCTGGCGACTCCGTGAGCACTTCGGCGCAAAAGACCACACATGTGGACGGCGAAAAACTGGCAACTGCATCACGACAACGCCCTCACACATTCATCCGACTTGATCCAAACTTTCCTGTCCAAACGTGGAATTACAGCCGTTCGCCAACCTCCCAACTCTCCAGACATGGCTTTTTGCGACTTCTGGTTGTTTCCAAAATTAAAGACGCAACTGAAAGGACCCCGTTTTGGGAGTAGAGAAGAGACAATGCGGAACACGACGACGGAGCTGCACATTATTCCAAAAGGAGACTTCCAGAGGTTTTTCCAACAGTGGAAGTATCGGTGGTCTAAGGGAGTGCAAGCACAATGGGCCTACTTTGAAGGGGATTAGGGTCCCAACCCCGTCAGGTATTCGAAATATTTTTTCTGGCCAAAGGTCGGATACTTTTTAGGCAGGTGTCGTACAGTACATAATCCACACAAAACAGTACACTTTATGGTCGAGATTACTTAGTTACATGTTGTAGATTTTCTTTCTTATAACAGTTTTCTTATAACATTTCCATATTGGTCGAGGGAAAATGACTCTCTACATGCTTCAGCACTCCCCAGTCCCCCTCACCTTATTCTTAAGATCCCTATGCAGTATTACGATGGCGACGGCAGAAAGGTGATGTAGTCTCTGTAGAAGGCTGGGTTTTTGAACTTGCTCTGGCGCGTCACCTTTTTTCCGATGGTTAGCAAATAAGTTTCTCGACAATCTATTACATTTTCGTGCGGACTATAGCGACCATTTTGCATCTGAACAGTACGCCTCGAAATCGTTCGATGTCTATCGTCATACCTACAAACACTGTGATAACGTGTTAGTCGTACCAGAAAGACGCGTTACAGAATGCAGTTTCCCTGAACTCTTCAAATAAATCCAAGTCTTCCATTCGCCTTCACTAATACCGATTTTATTAGACTGATCAGTTTCACACCTCTTCTTACTACTGCCCCTCTGTTCTTACGCTTTTTGCCAGTTAAAGATGTAGAAACGGGATATTATTGGTTTTCCCCCTTTGTTACTGGCATTATTTTCTGTTTAGCCACATTTAACGACATCTGCCATTTATTACCCCAAGTGAAAATTTACCCCAAAAAATGGTTCAAACGGCTCTGAGCACTATGCGACTTAACTTCTGAGGTCATCATTCGCCTAGAACTTAGAACTAATTAAACCTAACTAGCCTAAGGACGTCACACACATCCATGCCCGAGGCAGGATTCGAACCTGCGACGTAGCGGTCGCTCGGCTCCAGACTGTAGCGCCTAGAACCGCACGGCCACTCCGGCCGCCCAAAAAATTTACTCCAGCTGTTTCTAAATTTCCTTACTGTGAAGATAACAGATCAGAGGGTATAAAAAAATGTAACTGTACTATCCAAAACAGCATGTTCTCGAAGATCGGCTAGGTACAACTGACCATGTTCAATTACTCGAATGGAGAATACCCTAATCCATGTCCCCTAATTTCTCGCGCCTGGAAATTTAAAGACTACTGAAACCAGATATACTCTACCTTTTTCTTAGTTTAGCCGAACACTGCTCTCACACATGCAAGTAATTAACCAAAAACTTTAACGATATGGGTGATCACTCACTGACCAAATAAAACAGTTACCATTGATGAGATATTCACCTAAACAAACTACACAACTCGTGGCATGCTACTGTCTGCTAATGTAATAGCAGATAATGTTCAGTACGCAAACTTCATCTGCACAGCACTACAATTTGTGTGGAATTAAATGCACAACAATAAAACATACAAATGCAGATGAACACCTATAAACTACACAAATAAAGAAAAATTCTCAATCAAAAAACTGTCTAACTTTTACTTCATTAGTATTAATAGCAACTGTTTGCAATAATTACTGATCCGTAAATGAATGAGTTTGCAAAAGTATTAAGATTACAGAAAGAAGTAATTCAGTCAACGAAATCAAGTTTTAACCATTGTTCTGAACGTTACTGAAAATAAATGAGAATAGCTTTACAATGTGACACATCACAGTTACATAAAATGAATGATGAATAAAAGTTACTGTTGTACCTATATAATGAGTTTTTACAGCAGTGATTAGAAAGATGCAGTTCGTACTATCTCTTACCCATTGTCCCTTTATAATACTTAGCTGATGTTGCCAGCGAGTCGTGCGTGTCCGTGTCTTTAGTCCATGATCCGTGAGAGTGTAGTCCAACAACAGGTGTCGTCTTGTTGAACTCCTTCATCGTGGGCAATTGTTGCGAATTTAATAGGAAAGATCGACGTCTGCAGAATTAGTTTCAGCTTACATATTTGCGTGCAAAGACGAACATAGGAAACTTGACGTAATCTGAGGTTACAATGTATACTGTACAAAATCGTCAGTTTTTAGGGTGATGGTTTCCTAATAAATTGCGGCGCATGACTTTTCACAGTATATCCGCCCGTACTACGAATGTAAATCAAGCTAATCGTACCGTAAGACATTTTTTCGCTATTTGTACTGAACACTCGTGCCGTTCACTATTGTCCCCGCAATCCCTTCCGTCACGCAGCACACCCCACGTTCACAGTTAGTTGTTAGTATCGATAAACGAGAACAAAGTGCGATATCACATTTACTATTAGATTTAACTGTCCGTGCTTCGTGCTGTCTACAATCGAAACCGGTTTCATTACGGCGTGCACGCAACTTACCAGTATGCACACCAAAGTTTTATGCTTAATGAATGAAAACGTAGTTCTGGTTAATGAGCAACACGACATGTAAAGTCACTAGTTCTTTAATCGTAGTACACATCGAAATGATAAATACAACGGTGTTGAAACACTGATGATTTTTACTGGCCACTATCACATTGCATAGTAGTAAATGCACGGCCAAACAGTCACCTCCATTCTGTACTTCTCGCTCTAGTCTTTGTTGATGTTCCTCTGTCGACATATCGGTGTAGTTCCACACCATTCGTACATCTCGCTTCACATAACACTTTCAATGATTCTGATTACGTTGATTTACAGTTTTATGCCAAAACACAGTTTCATATTACTCTACTCATAGAAAATGAATTAAATAGTCGTGCTAATTAATGAGGGAGCATGCAACATCAGAACAAATGAAAATAGCAATCAAATTCATCACAAGTACAAGACATAAACAGAAACATAATCGAACCAAAAATTAAATTTATGATGCTTATTCTGAAATAACGTTTTCAATGTATAATGAAATTAAAACAAAAAATACATGAAAGAAAATGTTGGGAGAAAAATGAAAACAAAGCTGAAGCGTTCTAAGAGTTATCTTCACATTACGATAGTGTAAAGGAATATTATTTTGTAGACAATATAGACAGGGTAAAAATTTTTAGTTTATCTGACTGAATCTGATAAATAATTAGGTACACTGAGAAGTTTATCAGCCATATTAGAATTTCTTTCCACACACAGGACGCCATTTTCGTTTCCGTAGCACATTCGCCGTTCATTATTACCTACTTTGTTCTGTTAATGAAATACACAATATTTGCGCATATACTACGTATGATCGACGAAATGGGAGAGAAATCCAGGTAGATTAAAAGTACTTGTTCAGCCGCGTCTACCATTGCAGCAAGACGTCATTCGTTATCATAGATTACTCGTAATGCACCGTTCCGGCACAGGAACCAGTCGGCTCATTTCTTGGAAAGAAACGCTGAGCGAAGCGAAGGTCACGCCTCGCGCGTTCGGCCTCCTCCGCCAGATTTCGGGAAACGGGAGTCACGTAACACTACAGCTGCTGCGTAGCTTGGAAGTTTGTAACAGTCACTCGCAAGGCGTGACACAGTCAGGAGGTAGCGCAGTAGGAAGTGCTCATCAAGTATATATGCAGCAGGTAAGAACGCTGAGCCTGCACGATTCGTATCGCAAACTTATATCTTAAACTGTCAGTGAAATTTCGAAGTAGTTATTATTGGAGCAGGATACGCAGTTGGAAGAGGCGAGTCGCGAAATGGCTTGTTTCATCGTCAGTCAGACATGTACCTAACGTTGACTGCCCGTCCACTGTTGCCTGGCAGCTCGCTTCATGTTTTATGAGGTCTGACCTCAGGTGTTCACATTTTATATCATAACTGTTCACTAACATAGCATAAATTCCACTTGTAAGATATGGATCCTGGCGTACTCCCAAGTTTCAACGATTCACTGCAGACGTAGGTGAGTGGAGGAATTAAGCCTTTAATCGGATTGAACTGGCGATTTTGCGCCGCTACAGAGTCGACAACTTCTCTGATTCAGAAAATGTGTCACTTTCTTATGTGACTGCAGGCTTCCCTGGCAAACTGCACTGGCGATTTATTTTCAGGAAATCAGCCGCTTAATGTGTCCTTGTCGCCAGAAGACAGAAAAGAAATTTGTAGAAACGTCGCTCCAAAACGATCATATTACGCTGCTGCTTTCACGAGGAGAAATTCATCAGTGTTAGTTTGCTAGATTGTCTCATGCAGTTTCTTCAGCCGGCTCATAAACCACCTTTTCAAACCTTAAGATGTGTAAAGCATCGTCTATTCTTATGGGCGAAGGTACAGACACAAAACATTGTATTTCTGTTGGCATATTTATCTGTTGGACGTGTATTCCTTTCTGTTGTAGGGAGTGACCGGTTTTTTCACACAAAAAATCTATTAGCCCTTCCAGGTTATGCTGACATCTGTTTAAAGAGGGCCCAAGTGCAGACGAATTTTATAATTTTCATTATTTGTGTTTAATCTGACAGGAAGTTTTCTCGTTCTCTTAGTGATAGCAAGAGATAGGAAAATGTAGGATACTGTTCAGTGACGTCATTTAGGCATACACGGAGTGATTTCGGCTTGCCACGAAGTGACGGAATATAAATGAAAGAAAATTAGGAGTTCCCTCATAATTCTCCAACAAATGTCGATGGACCGAAACGGCAGTGCTTACTGAGAGCCCTTTAAATTTGTGATATTACAGAGGATCAGTGCAGGGATTGCTACATCGCCTGTGCAATCAATGTAAATCACGTACGGTATATAATGACTGGTTCAGTCTTTTACATCGTAAAAGCAGACATTTGGTTTTTTCGTTGCGTACGTTTAATCATCAGAATGTTTACAAAGCATCGGGGTACACTGTTGGAAAAAAAATTAGTACATCCTTTGAGGTTTCCAGTTCACTCAAGATGTATTGTTGCAATAGTGCATTTGGATTAAATGAAATGATTACATTGCAGATCAGCAGGACAAAAAGTTCCGAAGTACTAGATTAGGACCAGTGCTGAAACATGTTTCCTGGCGGAGGTTAGAGTCCTCCCTCGGGCATGGGTGTGTGTTAGTCCTTAGGATAATTTAGGTTAAGTAGTGTGTAAGCTTAGGGACTGATGACCTTAGCAGTTAAGTCGCATAAGATTTCACACACATCATTATTACTATTATTATTATTGAAGCATGTTAGTACGTGGTGTAACCTCCACAAGCGGCAATGGAGGCGCTGACTCTGACATCTAGTTGATCGTACAGATGCAAATAGTGTATTCAGATACGTTTTTACCATGCCTGCTGGACATGTTCACGTATTTCTGTAAGAGTTGTTGGTTGATGAGTCACATGTGTCACTTATCGTCCCATCATACCCCACACGTGCTCGATTGAAGACACATCCTGAGATCATGGTCGCCAGGGAAGTTGCTGCATGTCTGGCAGAGCACGTTGAGTTTCACGGGCAGTGTATGGACGAGCATTATCTTGTTGGAACAACACACAACACACTCCACTGGTGGACGATATCTAATCCATTATCAGTTCATCTGCTATCCCCCAGGTGGCATATGCCATCATTGGAACACAATGGACGTTGTCTTTTCTGGTGTTCAATTTTTTTTTTTTTTTGGGTCGTGTATGTTAAATGGAATTGTAGGAAATCGTAGAGCAATGGTCTGTTTGTTACTTTCTGCATGTTTGGATGATGCTGATTCCGCAAGTGTCGTTCAATAAATGAAAACCCACGCCAATTGCTTACGCTGTACCTGGCTGCCTCGTTCATTGCAACTGTTTCACACATTCATTTATTCTTAGTATTAACTGATCGTTTTATTTGAAAAACGTAGCATTATGCTTCTGAAATACGTCAGAATAAATCATTAAGCTAAAGCATGTTAAGTTTTAATTTCTTGGATTCTACAGTTTTTTAATTATGTTACAATCATTTTTCTTTGACGTAATTGGGCGCGAAAGTGTTTGAATCCACTTTAGTTTAATGTTTCTATCATGTGACGTTGCTTTTATACTGCATAAAGTAAGCTGTTGATTACTTCTGTACTTGTACTGTACGTTGTCTCGTCTCCTATCATAAAAAATAGGAAAATATGTGTATACCTATCATATTATATATTAAAATTCGGCAGTTTCATATACACTTGAGTAATGAACAGTTATAAAGGCCGAAACCGGTGCTGTAATTAAGCAATTTGAGCGGATATCATTAATTAATGGTGTGTGATTCTTTGGTGCGTATCCATTCACGATGATCCGTATTCAGTTTTAGTGTTGAACTGGACTATGTCGATTTAATATAATACTTGTTTCCACATTTTCTGAAAGAACCTCTCCATGATGCACAATGCTTAACTTGTACCGTCTGCCACTGGAAGTTGCTGACTATCGCTGTAACACTGTCGCGCTGACTGAAAGAACCCGAGACGAATATCGCGGCCCTCCATTGGATCTTCTCCATTTCCTCTATCGGCCCTACACGGTAAGGATCCCAGACAGTTGAACAATACTCCAAAGTCGGTCGAAAAACGGCCTTGTATGCACTTCCTTCGTGGATGCGTTACATTTCCTTAAGTTTCTTCCTACGAATGTGTCTGACATCTGCATCTCTGCAATTTGCTTTGTAGTCATCCCTCTTGTGGTCGCTCAGGATAATTACTTGTAGATATTATACTGTAGATACTGTCTCCAGCAGTTTGTCATCAATAGTGTAGTTGTCCAGCAGTGAATTTCTTTTTCTATATATGCGCAGTATCTTACATTTATTTCTATTCAGAGTCAACTGCCGGAGCCTGCACCATTCACCGGTCCTCTGCAGCTCTTCTGCAGATCGATGCTGTCTTCTGGCGTTGCTACTTTCTTCAAGACAACCGCATCATCTGCCACCAGGCTTAAACAGTTTGCGACGCTTTCCAGTAGATCATTTATATACACTGTAAACAATAATGGGCCAATGACGCAAAGAAGTCTCGAATCCAGTAGCAGAACTAGTCCGATACTCGGTAAGCTCGTATTTTTTCCACTAGACGGCAGTGCCTTCATGGAGCCAAAGAACATGGCATCAAACTGGCAGCCATTGACTATAATGCTATGGATCTCGTGAGGAATGGAGCGAACAGTTCCGCAACATCTCTGTTTGTTGAATCCATGTTGATTTTTATAGAGGATATTTTCGTTCTCCAGAAAAGTTATAATTCTTGAGCGTAAAACATGGTCCAGAAGTCAACAGATTCACATGAACGATACAGGCTTATTTTTTTTTACATGTCTTCCTGCAAAAAGTGGAATACTGGGACACAAATCAGTGTAACTGCACGTAGTAGTCATGAGCTTCCGGAAGGTATGTTGCAAAAATTTTCTTCTGTCCTGCCGAAGTTTTTATCCTAAAAATTTCAACGTAAGTCAACTGAAGTTCGCTATTGCTGTATCTGAAGTGAGGCTTGAATACCTCTCATACAAATGAGTCCGTACCTTTTTACGGTAGCCTGATGAATTGTGAACGTTGAAGAGGAGCTTATGCGATTGTAAAGTTCCCTGACGCTTCCCAATTGTGAAGTATAAGTTGGGTGAACACTTTTCGTCTGGATCAGGCGTGGCCAAGATTTGCGATCTCAGAGCGCGCTCAAGTCGGGTCAGCGCCCCGGTTTCCCCTTCCACTGCACTATTCCGAGTAAGTGTGTAAGAGGGCTACATGCTGAAAGGTGCACATGCAGGAAACTTAGAAAGACGTGTTCGCAATGCAGTTAAACTACTCCTAAGAGGCGAATATTGGCGCATAAAAACAGGATTTTATCACGCTTACATTCAAGTTTTTATTTTATTGCCAAAGCAATAACTTTTATTACTTTATTAAAGAACATAAGGTACTGCTATTACAGTGAGCAGAACTACGAAAGCTCTACAAATAGGCATTTTACATTACGTTATAATGATTATAAATTTATACAAATTCCAGTGTTCTCTGATATGTCTACAACTAAGATTCGTGATAAAATGGTTCAAATGGCTCTGAGCACTATGGGACTCAACTGCTGTGGTCATAAGTCCCCTAGAACTACTTAAACCTAACTAACCTAAGGACATGACACACATCCATGCCCGAGGCAGGATTCGAACCTGCGGCCGTAGCGGTCGTGCGGTTCCACACTGTAGCGCCTTTAACCGCTCGGCCACTCCGGCCGGCTCGTGATAAAATCAAACACATAGAGCTTCTACACAGGTTGAAATCTCTTACACCTCACTGTTGGTGGGACATTCTTGATTTTGTAACAGAAAAAAATAGTTAGCAGAGATGTGTTGAACAAAACTTTGAAATAACTTTAGTGGCATGTGTGTGCAGTTGAGGTTATTGCTCTTGGTGTAACATTTTACAAATTCTTGTAAGTACCCGGATCAGCTCAAATTGGAAGCAATGAAGTCAAAAGAAGTCAAAAGTGAGACCGATCTAACAAATAAATCGAAATCCGTCTTGAACCGTGCTGTCTCTTGGAATCTTTCAGAAATTACGAGATGCTTGTTACTAAAACGTTGTCGGCTATGTCTGGTCCACAAACCATTCCCTTGACATGCGGGAAATGTTCCATGTCATGAACCTCAAGCTGATCTTTCAATAGTAGTACTTTTTATTTGGTGACGTCAATCTTTTCCGCCATATGTTACCAAAAGATTGTCTCGTTCCATTAAGACACTTACTGAATTCAAAAAACACGCATGATGGTCACAAAAGATTTAGTCAACACTGTACTTAAATTTAACTCGGTTTTTTCTTCTTAATGGCTACCTTCGGTTCATCTAACTTCCGCTGTCGTTCGTCAGATGACAAGTGCATCATATCGTCTGCCTGGCTGTGTTGTAATCACGAGACAGTAACTGTTTTCATGCCCATAGTAAGGTGATGGCATATTAAGCACTTTGAAAGTATTCCATTCGGCGCTGAACAATGTTCCATCTCCTTTTTTTATTTTTTAATTCAAATAGTAATTACAGTGTAGAGCGTAAATCTAATCTAACGCGAGAAGTGTTGTCGGCAAACTGCTTAGCATCTGACAAGGCGAATGTTTGGCGTCCGGCTGCAGCCTTCACTTCCCTGTTCCTCCTCACACCTCAGCCCCGCTCGTGGCAGCGCTCAGAGCTCTAGGCAGGAGCGCAGCCGAAGCGCTCGCGTTAGCAGAACGCCGTTTGGCCGGGCTTGGTCTAGATGTGTTTCAAGCTGCTCCGTAAGGTGCGGGCGAATAACTCTGTAATAACTACACGCCCAGGTTGAAGCCTCGTTCAGGATACAAACATGTGATCTGCCAGAGAGTTCAGGTGTGGTTAGTCCTCTGATATACCGTGCAGTAAATTCTCTCACTGCAAGCCTGAAAACTGTGAGGAAACGCAGATTGTATTTCCGCAAAACAGCTTACCTTCTCCACAAAACATATTTTCATTACCACAAAGCTGCACATACATACCTTTGCTGCGAAATATTAGAAAGCCCTACCGCAAATATAAAGTGTACAACAGCTTACCTTCAAATCTGGTACCGCAGCACAGTGCTTACCGCAGTGAAACACTTTTCTACCGTGCGATAGGCTGGAACAGAGATGAAATTCTTATTAAATACTCCAATAACGACAATTCACAACGTTGGTATTTGTTTGACAGTTAAGTAGCAACATGATGATTTTCCCGGCCATGTCTATTTCTCTTTTATAGTGCACTGTGGTAAGGCACAGATAACACTTTGCAGATGCTTTAAAACTTCCCTAAACTCATGGATAGAAGGATGGAGTTTGTTGAAATGTTTCATCTGCTGGTATTCTGCGAAATGTCTCTTCACTTCCATAGTTTCAAGTACATAGTGCATAAAAACGTTTATTGATTGTGACTGCGAGTAATACTATGCAACTTTACA
Organism: Schistocerca nitens; assembly: GCF_023898315.1. NCBI lineage: Eukaryota > Metazoa > Arthropoda > Insecta > Orthoptera > Acrididae > Schistocerca > Schistocerca nitens. The sequence continues at coordinate 1,164,046,479 of NC_064614.1, forward strand.
AATGCATCCCAGAGTGTGCTTTGGAGATAAGACTTTTTAACCAAACAAATATTTTCAGAGAGTTTCGGGCTTCTGACTGAGGATTGGAATACTCAGAACGACGCCCAAGTTCCACTGTCTGTCTAGACTGTACCTGACATAAGCAGTCTTCAGTCATAACGCCTGGAAACTTTCTGTGCCGCCACATGAACTTCAACTTCAAAATCTAGGATTGGTGTTTGAGGGTTAAAATTTTTAATCGACAGTCTACGAGTACTTTCAAATGCAGTTTTTGATAACATTAAACAAAACGCAACTTATACATACTCCAAGATAGTGCATAAATGTAACGTATAAAGCTGATGAAGTCTTTTGGTGATATGTAACATCTCTATCCGCCAATACAGTATGCATCCTACAACATACAAATTGGATATTTTGTTCACCAATGAAAAATACGTTATTTTCTGGCTTTACAAAGCAGAACCTTTCGTATCAGTTTGATAAAATACCCGATTTAACTGCCCTACTGCCTGGAACACCAGGATGAGTAGTCATACGTTTCCTTCGCGCTTTGTAGAATGATAAATGCAAATCATCTCTTTTCTATATTTCATAGCTAGCTGACGTATATAATCTGTTGGTATTATTTTACTAGCTTGTGGCTTGTGAAATTAGGCCGGCCGTTGTGGCCGAGCGGTTCTAATCGCTTCAGTCTGGAACCGCGCGACCGCTACGGTCGCAGGTTCGAATCCTGCCTCGGGCATGGGTGTGTGTGATGTCCTTAGGTTATTTAGGTTTAGGTAGTTCTAAGTTCTAGGAGACTGATGACGTCAGATGTTGAGTCCCATACTGCTCAGAGCCGTTTGTACCATTTTCTTGTGAAATTAGATCTTCACAAGCTCTGCTTTTGCAATTATTCCGCATAACACGCCATTAAATAACCCTACCGCTTTTGTCTTCATGAACATGGGTGTCTCTTAAATACACTATTTCACACATTTCCGAACTAGTCCGTAAATTCGAGACACAAATCTCCTCCGTGCTACCTCCACCGGTCATTTTACGCGGCTTTGTTTTTAAAATAGTCCTTAATAAAGAAATCCACTCCACGATTCGTTTATGAAGTGCATCATTAAACGCTTAAAGTGACAAGAGAAAGATAAATATTCTTAGATACGAGCGTCGAGACATTCATCCCGCTAGCTACGTAAAGCAGTAACTTCCGACTGAGAATATGGACGAACCCATCACACCACCGAACACAACACAACACACAACTTCAGCCTTGCGTAGCCCCTTGTACAGTAGTAACTTTCTCCTGTGTCCTTAGCCAACAATCTTCCATGTTGCCACTAAGTCTACCTTCATACGGGATGGGATAGAATAAACGCGGAGTTGCATAGCTTATGTGGCATGTAATTATGAATTTAATTTGGCGATATTGAAAATTCATCTTCTGCGCGAATGAAGTTTTTTTTTGCGAACATGAAAATTAATTTTTCCGGAATTTTTCGTGAGCATTTGTAACCAAACTTCAGAAGAAACAGGATGGTTAAAATTAAATTTTCGCAGTTTGAGAAATACCCCTCCCTCACCCGCCCCACCCCACCACCACTGAATCAGAAAAGAGTTATTGCAGTACAATGAAAGAAACACATTTTAATTTCCACATGAGAGGGTAACATTTTTTAATTGCATGCCAGGTTCACATTCCAGGTTACAAACGTTGCTCACCGTGACGACTATCTGCATTCACTGCAGCCTCTAACCGTGTTAGAGGTAACGTTTCAAGGAATTTCGCCGCACCTTTCGAACGGTGGACCATGGAGTATTCAGGTGTCGTGGCACAGCTCGTGCGCAGCTTGAAAATCGCACACTGCGTACAGCATTCTCAGCCATGGCAGCAGTAACTAGAGCAGTTTATAAAGTAGTTGCGCGTCGGCATCTCCCAGGAAAAATTTCCAGATCTCCAGTTAACTCGAATTTAAGAATCATGTTCTTCAACCCGGCGCCGAAAGAGGTCGTTCCCGTATTCCTTGAATGCGTCGATACTCGCGAAAAGCAGTTACCGTTTTTCTGTTAAAACAGCGTTACGCGTAAAAACCCGCCCACCTTGTCCAGACCCGTGCTGGCTCTCCGTAACTGTCATGCACAGTGATGCTTGTTTTTAAACTCTACGTCGCCGCACCAGTACCGGTGCCTAACGGCAAGTCATGACACCAACACTACCACTGCGGCCGTAAAGAAAATAGGCACTGTTTTACACGACTGCCAGTTAGTGATTTCAGTAAGAGTTCAGAAAAAAAGTTTGACACCTCTATTTTTAGAGTAGGATATAATGACGTACTTCCCAAAAGCAAACTCTTGCCAGATGCTACGTAAAAAGGAAAAACTAACGTTAAAATAGATTTTCAAGGAAAATTATTTTTGATTCAACCTGTAGAAGGAAAGAACCTTAGTTATTTGGACTGAAAAAAAAAATAAATGAACGTTCTCAGTTTACAGATGCTTGAGGCCACTTTCGACACATAATACGGTGGCTTACCTTCACACTACCTGCAGCTTTCCCGGTGGATGTGAGCCCTTCACCACATTGATTTCATGAAGCGGCCCATGTTAACCTTGGCCTTCATTCCCTTCCTAAGGACACTACTTCATACCCGCTCTATCGTCTTCAGTTTCACGGTCTTGCAGCGAACTTCACGCCAATACTTTTATGTACACTGATGGCTCTCGGCCTGATCTTGGTGTCGGCTCTTTACCCTGTATCAGGCCATGGAGTACATCTGCGATACACTTTTCGATTGTGTCCTCTGCTCACACTGTCTCAGCGCCCTCCAAAGTCTATGTGCACTGTACAGCGCCCATCCCTTAGTGCAACAGGTCCTGAAAAATTGTCACTTGCTCATTCTTGGTGGAGCCACTGTGATGTTTGTGGGTTCCTGGTCATGTCGGTCTACCAGGAAACGAAGCTGCTCACGCTGCTGCCAAGGCTGCACTCCTATTAAATCAGCCCACTAGTTCCTTTTTTTTTTTTTTTTTTTTTGGTCATCAGTCTACTGACTGGTTTGATGCGGCCCGCCACGAATTCCTTTCCTATGCTAACCTCTTCATCTCAGAGTAGCACTTGCAACCTACGTCCTCAATTATTTGCTCGACGTATTCCAATCTCTGTCTTCCTCTACAGTTTTTGCCCTCTACAGCTCCCTCTAGTACCATGGAAGTCATTCCCTCGTGTCTTAGCAGATGTCCTATCATCCTGTCCCTTCTCCTTATCAGTGTTTTCCCTCTCCGATTCTGCGTAGAATCTCCTCATTCCTTTCCTTATCAGTCCACCTAATTTTCAACATTCGTCTATAGCACCACATCTCAAATGCTTCGATTCTCTTCTGTTCCGGTTTTCCCACACTCCATGTTTCACTACCATACCATGCTGTACTCCAGACGTACATCCTCAGAAATTTCTTCCTCAAATTAAGGCCGGTATTTGATATTAGTAGACTTCTCTTGGCCAGAAATGCCTTTTTTGCCATAGCGAGTCTGCTTTTGATGTCCTCCTTGCTCCGTCCGTCATTGGTTATTTTACTGCCTAGGTAGAAGAATTTCTTAACTTCATTGACTTCGTGACCATCAATCCTGATGTTAAGTTTCTCGCTGTTCTCATTTCTACTACTTCTCATTACCTTCGGCTTTCTGCGATTTACTCTCAAACCATACTGTGTACTCATTAGACTGTTCATTCCGTCCAGCAGATCATTTAATTCTTCTTCACTTTCACTCAGGATAGCAATGTCATCAGCGAATCGTATCATTAATATCCTTTCACCTTGTATTTTAATTCCACCTCTTAACCTTTCTTTTATTTCCATCATTGCTTCCTCGATGTAGAGATTGAAGAGTAGGGGCGAAAGGCTACAGCCATGTCTTACACCCTTCTTAATACGAGCATTTCGTTCTTGACCGTCCACTCTTGGTTGTTGTACATATTGTATATGACCCGTCTCTCCCTATAGCTTACCCCTAATTTTTTCAGAATCTCGAACAACTTGCACCATTTTATATTGTCGAACGCTTTTTCTAGGTCGACAAATCCTATGAAAGTGTCTTGATTTTTCTTTAGCCTTGCTTCCATTATTAGCCGTAACGTCAGAATTTCCTCTCTCGTCCCTTTACTTTTCCTAAAGCCAAACTGATCGTCACCTAGCGCATTCTCAATTTTCTTTTCCTTTCTTCTGTATATTATTCTTGTAAGCAGCTTCCATGCATGAGCTGTTAAGCTGATTGTGCGATAATTCTCGCACATGTCAGCTCTTGCCGTCTTCGGAATTGTGTGGATGATGCTTTTCCGAAAGTCAGATGGTATGTCGCCAGACTCATATATTCTACACACCAGCGTGAATAGTCGTTTTGTTGTCACTTCCCCCAATTATTTTAGAAATTCTGATGGAATGTTATCCATCCCTTCTGCCTTATTTGACCGTAAGTCCTCCAAAGCTCTTTTAAATTCCGATTCTAATACTGGATCCCCTATCTCTTCTAAATCGACTCCTGTTTCTTCTTCTGTCACATCAGACAAATCTTCACCCTCATAGAGGCTTTCAATGTATTCTTTCCACCTATCTGCTCTCTCCTCTGCATTTAACAGTGGAATTCCCGTTGCACTCTTAATGTTACCACCATTGCTTTTAATGTCACCAAAGGTTGTTTTGACTTTCCTGTATGCTGAGTCTGTCCTTCCGACAATCATATCTTTTTCGATGTCTTCACATTTTTCCTGCAGCCATTTAGTCTTAGCTTCCCTGCACTTCCTATTTATTTCATTCCTCAGCGACTTGTATTTCTGTATTCCTGAATTTCCCGGAACATGTTTGTACTTCCTCCTTTCATCAATCAACTGAAGTATTTCTTCTGTTACCCATGGTTTCTTCGCAGCTACCTTCTTTGTACCTATGTTTTCCTTCCCAACTTCTGTGATGGCCCTTTTTAGAGATTTCCATTCCTCTTCAACCATACTGCCTACTGCGCTATTCCTTATTGCTGTATCTATAGCGTTAGAGAACTTCAAACGTATCTCGTCATTCCTTAGTACTTCCGTATTCCACTTCTTTGCGTATTGATTCTTCCTGACTAATGTCTTGAACTTCAGCCTACTCTTCATCACTACTATATTGTGATCTGAGTCTATATCTGCTCCTGGGTACGCCTTACAATCCAGTATCTGATTTCGGAATCTCTGTCTAACCATGATGTAATCTAATTGAAATCTTCCCGTATCTCCCGGCCTTTTCCAAGTATACCTCCTCCTCTTGTGATTCTTGAACAGGGTATTTGCTATTACTAGCTGAAACTTGTTACAGAACTCAATTAGTCTTTGTCCTCTTTCATTCCTTGTCCCAAGCCCATATTCTCCTGTAACCGTTTCTTCTACTCCATCTCCTTCAACTGCAGTCGCCCATGACTATTAGATTTTCGTCCTCCTTTACATACTGCATTACCCTTTGAATAACCTCATACACTTTATCTGTTCATCTTCAGCTTGCGACGTCGGCATGTATACCTGAACTATTGTTGTCGGTGTTGGCCTGCTGTCGATTCTGATTAGAACAACCCGGTCACTGAACTGTTCACAGTAACACACCCTCTGCCCTACCTTCCTATTCATAACGAAACCTACACCTGTTATACCATTTTCTGCTGCTGTTGATATTACCCGATACTCATCTGACCAGAAATCCTTGTCTTCCTTCCACTTCACTTCACTGACCCCTACTATATCTAGATTGAGCCTTTGCATTTCCCTTTTCAGATTTTCTAGTTTCCCTACCACGTTCAAGCTTCTGACATTCCACGCCCCGACTCGTAGAACGTTATCCTTTCGTTGATTATTCAATCTTTTTCTCATGGTAAACTCCCCCTTGGCAGTCCCCTCACGGAGATCCGAATGGGGGACTATTCCGGAATCTTTTGCCAATGGAGAGATCATCATGACACTTCTTCAATTACAGGCCACATGCCCTGTGGATACACGTTACGTGTCTTTAATGCAGTGGTTTCCATTGCCTTCTGCATCCTCATGTCGTTGATCATTGCTGATTCTTCCGCCTTCAGGGGCAATTTCCCACCCCTAGGACAAGAGTGCCCTGAACCTCTATCCGCTCCTCCGCCCTCTTTGACAAGGCCGTTGGAAGAATGATACTGACTTCTTATGCCGGAAGTCTTCGGCCGCCAATGCTGATTATTTATCAAAATTTAGGCAGTGGCGGGGATCGAACCCGGGACCGAAGACATTTTTATTATGAATCAAAGACGCTACCCCTAGACCACGGGTACCTCACTATAGGTTCCTGTATTCACGATAGTTACCTCCTATAGTTCCTATATTCCCTCTAATTATCTGTGTTGCTGTGCGTCAGGAGGTGGTGTCTCTATGGCATCGCCATTGGTCCTACCTTCAGGGGAATAAGCTCCGGATTATTAAGCCTCTCACAGCGGCGTGGACGACCTCCTCTAGGCCCTTCCGCAGCAGGGAGGCCGTTTTAACTCATCATCAGTTATCTGCTATATTAGCAGGTCCTTTGCCTCTCCATTTTCTGCGATCCATTGCTTCCTTCTTAAGGCTGCTGTATGTTGTACCGTCCATCATGTCATCCAATATCTGGAATATCTTCCTTCCTCACTTCCTTTTCCCCTCTACATAACCTCCTAAAACTGTTTTTATCAGTCCGTCAGTCTTTCTTAATACATTCCCAATGCAATTTCTTTTTCTTTTCTTTATTACATCTAGTAACTGTCTTTTCTCTCCAACTCTTCTCAGTACCTCTTAATTTTTTTCTCTGTCCATCCAACTTATTCTTTCCATCTTCCGCCATGTCCAGATCTCAAAAGCCTCCAGCCTTTCTGTCATTTTTCCTCATAGTCCATGTTTCAGCGCCATATAGAAGAACACTCCATACAACACATTTTATGAGTCTCTTTCTGAGTTCTCTGTCCAGACCGCTGCAGAAGATTCTCCTTTTCTTATATAACGCCTCTTTTGCCATTGCTATCGTTTTTTTAATTTCTGTGGTGCACATCCAGTCGGTGTCTATCCTGCTTCCAAGATACTTAAAATTTTGCACCTGTTCTAGTGTTTCTCCATTCAGCATAATTTTTATTTCCTTATTTCCTCCTAGTGCCAATACTTTTGTTTTATTTGTGTTAATTTTCATTCCATATTTTTTTTTCCGTTAGTTGTAATGGTGTCCCCCAAATCCTGTAATTCTTTTTCCCCTGTGGGTAGAAGGACCTTGTCATCAGCAAATCTCAAACACCCTACCCTTCTTCCTCCAATTTTTACTCCTTTGTCATCTAATGAGCATTGGTCAATCACATTTTCCAAGTAGAGGTTGAGAAGAGTAGGTGATAAACAGCATTTTTGTCTTTCTCCTTTTCCTAGTCTGATCCAGTTTGTACTTTCTCCTCTCACTTTAACTGAAACTTTTTGATTAAGATATGAGTTTATAAGTCTTCTGGTTTTCCAGTCCACTCTCTTTTCCCTCATAGCCGGCAGCTTGTCCCAAACCACATTGTCAAATGCCTTTTCTAGATCGATGAAGCTTGTATATAGGTCTCTTCCTTTTTTTAATAAACCTTTCTCCCAAGATTCGTAGGAGCCCTATTGCATCTCTGGTGCCCATATTCCGTCTAAAGCCGAACTGCTCCTCGCCAAGATTCTCCTACATTACTTTTTAAAGTCTTTTATTAATTATTCTTAACATCACTTTGGCTGCGTGTGAAATGAGATTGAATGTCCTGTGCTCGCTGCATTTCTTGGTTCCTTGTTTTTTCGGTAATCGAATCATTACTGTTGTCAGAAAGTCCTCAGGCCATTCACCACTGTCATATATTTTATTACATAACCTCAATAATTCTTATTCCATCGTGGTTCAAGCATTTTAGTATTTGTCCCGGTATTGTATCTGTACCTACCGCTTTGCCATTTTTCATTGCAGCTATGGCAAACTTCTTCCATTATGATGGTCGGTTCTTTCTCGTCATCATTTACACGGTTGTGTGATTCAAGTTCCAGAGTTTCTGGTTTGCTATTTGTGTCATATAGCTCTTTTATATATTCTTCCCATCTCTGGGGGACGTCGTCACGATCTCTGTACACTACCCCTTCGTCTTTACTCAAAATTTCCATATTAGCACTTCCTGCTCTGTTTTGTTCCCATGTCATAGTCTTTAATCTGTTGTATAGTAAGTCGTATCTTCCCTTCCTGTCCAGTTCTTCAATTTCATGACATTCCTCTTTTAGCCATTTTTTCCTAGCCTGCTCTGTTTCTCTTCGCAGTTCATTATTTAACCTTCGGTATATCTTTCTTGCACCTTCAGTGTTCTTGTTTTTCAATTTTCTTCTCTCCTCCATCATGGAAATCATTTCTTGTGTGACTTATGGTTTTTTACCTTTTCCCTTTTACATATCCTATATTTTGCTGTCCTGCTTTAATGATTCCTTCTTTCAGCATATTCCAGTACTCGTTGGCATTATCAGGTGCTTCTTTGTCTCGTAATGTTTTTAGAAAGTCCTGAGACAGCATTTCTGTAATTTGTTCTTTGTTGGATCTTATCTTCTCGAAATCCCACTTCTTCACCATGGTCGCCTTCTTCAGTTTTTTCATTCTTATTTCTGTTTCTGCCATAAGTAAGTTGTGGTCACTATTAACATCTGCACCTGGTAATGTGTGCACCTTCTTGATTGCATTCCTGTATCTTTCTTCTACCAGTATAAAATTGATTTAGTTTCTGTATTTATCCCCTGGTTATTTCCAAGTGTAGAGCCTCCTCTTGTGGTTCTTGAACCATGTGTTTGCCGCTATCAGCCGCCTTTCCCTGCAGAAGTCAATTAACCATTCACCTGTCATTTCTCTTTCCAAGACCATGACTGCCTACTATGTTTCCCTCTTTCCCTTCTCCCACTATGGCGTTCCAGTCTCCCATTACTATTTTGCAGCATTTTCTATTTTCGTCCATTATTCTTTCTATTACATTGTACGTTTCCTCTACAATTTGGTCATCATGTTCTGAAGTTGTCATATACACCTGGACAATCAGTACATCTTTTTGTGCTCCTTTCAGCCTTACACCAATAACCCGGTCATTTGCATAGTCTACATATTCCACACATTTAGCCAATTCCTTTGTCATCATTCCTACTCCATTAATTCCTTTTACTTCTCCTCCTGAGTAGTAGAATACAAAATCATCTGACTGCTACTCTCCATGTCCATTCCATCTTACCTCAGCAACTCCTATGAGGTCCATATGATTCTTTTCCATCTCTCTTTTAAGGTTTTCTAGTTTTCCTGCTTGTAGCAGAGTTATGACATTCCAGGTACCAATTCTCGTTTTGATTTGATTTTTGCCTCCTTTCAAGTTGTCCCCCCCCCCCCCCCCCCGAAGATCCGAATGGGGGACTATTTTACCTTCGGACACTGATTTAACATGAGAGGAAGCCATTTTTTTGCATAAAATGGAGACTGCATTATGCAGGGAAGATAATCTGCGGTGGTATTCCGTTGCCTTCCGCAGTTCTGCAGGCCGCCCCTAACATGGGATACAGACGCCTTTTGCAGCCGCCCACTCCGGGTCAGACGCTGCATGAGAAGTATAGGTTGGAAAATGTAAGGCCCCTAGCCCTCGAAACCTAATAGCGTCAGGGTCGGAAAAGAACAAGAGCTGGCCGAGGGTGGCCAGATAGGAATGATAAAAGTGAGGAGCCTGGCATAAGGAAGTGGAAGCAATGCCAGGACTCAGCTCGGGGCCCCGTGGTCGCCACCCACGTATCACTAGATGTGTCTACCTGAGGGACCGTTTTAACTAGGTAGCGTGTTGGACACTGCTTCTTTAGCCATCGTCATTTGATAAGTGGCGCTCCCCCACCGCTTTGTACACATTTCGCCCAAGTTTTAACCGACCGCCACTTCTTGACGGAATGCCCATTTAATAGTTTACGTTCCTGCTTGGGTTTGGCGTCTGAGTTATCGGCCATTTTAGTAAATGATGCACGCCCTGTCGACCGCGTTTTACTTTTTATCCGCCAAAGCAATATGGCGAATGCCATTTAATTTTTAGTTTTCGACCTTCATTTCTGTATGGTGCTTTTAGCCCTTTTTCCATGTGCCTGTTTTTAGCAGTCTCCTATTCTGTCCATTGGCACTGACGTATAGTCGCTTTTTAAGTCATCTGTGTCTTCATATTGTATAGTTTTGTCTTCGGCGCGTATGATCCCAGTGGCTTTTTTGCCCTTAAACAAAACAGAAAAAACGAAACAGTAATTTTAAGCATAAGGTACGTAACACTTCGCACTTCAACAAATGATTTTTTCAGTTTGTAATTTGCGCCTAAAATTTCCCATAGTGATTTTGCCTGCTTGTGATTTCCAAATAAGAGTACTTAAGATTTCAGCACGTTGATTCCGAACTATATCCCGCTTCTCATATTCATCAACCCCAGGATGTCACAAACTCACTCTTTCTTGGACTAAACTTACCAGTTTTTCACAGTCCAGATTTCGTCTGTCAACTTCGGTCGACATGACCGACGGAAACAATCTGAATTTCATCGATTATCGTCCGAAGTCATTCCGTTCGGACAATATCAGGTGTATAATGTGACCGCTCACATAGCGCCGTACTGCTTTGAAACGATCGGCCGTCTTAGGCTGACGCAGGTCGTCGGCGGAATCCACAGATGTGGGTGTCACTGTGACTGCAGCGGTACATTCCATCTGCTGCTAGACAACATGTGTGCACGTGCAAGCAGCACTGGTGGCTCGTGTGAACAGGTGGTAGTGAGACATTTACTCTTCCGTGACCTGTTAACGTATGTCAAAATAGAAGATAGCGACACATTTGCAGAGAGATTGTTTAGATCGCCCGCTTTCGCAGTTTCAACCCATTCTCTTTTTCATCTTTGTTTTGTAATGCTTCTCAATTCTTTTGTCATCACAAACTGAGGAATCATGCTGTAACTTTTCATTGCGCTTTCTCAAACTCGCTTTTGGGTGAGCTTGCCGGCTAATTCATTTGCAGGAATTCCTGTTTGTACTTTGGTCCATTTCCCAAGTTACGGTGGCTTTTCATCTGCATAATTTGCTTCTCGTTTCTACTCTCAAATACTTACGTTTCTTCGACTTCTTTTCAACGAATCCAACGTGATTGGATTGCATCAGCGAATTTTTCTTAGTCGTCTTGAGTTTCTGTGGGCATATTTGGAGCAGCCAGCGTTTTCTCATTTATTTTACGTTTCCAAATCTTTTCTGTTTTTTGCTTGTAATGTGTTGGTAGCGACCACGGTTAGCTTACACATTGCACCCCGGCAGGAGCAGTGACACAACTCAAAAACGCAGTAATTGAGAAAACTCAACTTAAACAACAAATTCTGTAAAACTTATATTGAAATATTGGGCTATAAGCTTCCTTTAAAATTCAAGTCAGTATTGTTAGCAGTGAATTCCGTTATGTTTTTTGTGCATGATGGGGCTGTTCACATATATTTTTCAGTGACCTAAACTAAAGATGACGTTTTTGACCTGTCAATTTTCTTACCATGGTGCGTTATGTGGTAAACGATGATTTGAATTTATGGCAACTCCCAACTTGAAATGATGTTAGAGTGGAGGCTGATTAAATTTAGCTGGTGGGACCCACCTGAACCACCTTTTCCACAACTATTCAAATATTAAGTTTGTTGTGTACATAGATCCGCATAGTCAGCGCGTACGCAACTTTCCCAATAGAGCGCGCCCCGCTAAGCACAACAGTGCAGGTGCAGCGCTCGTCCGTCTCCGCACTACGCGATGGCGCTGTCTTTGAGACGGACCAAATTCTGCCTCCGCCGATCCGCGTATTAATATGTCACGCAGCCAATGAGATTGCTGCCAACGTAGAACCTTTTCTCCTCGTGGATCACACTCGCGCAGTGATACGCTCGAGGTATTATAACGAGTGTACAGACCTCCGATTAGTCAATCTGCATTAGTCTGTACCAGTCTATAGTCAAGTTTCAGTCTGCGCCTAGTAAGATTATCATACTCCTGTACATAGCCATGAAGATAAATGTGTAGACACTTTGTCAAGTATCAGAGATATGTGAGAATAAGATTAACGTACCAAGACCAAAGGAACTTCAGATTGTCAATTGTAAACAGCATCCAGATTCAAGTTACGTAATGTCTACGCTTTTTATTATTTGATAAATGTGTGTGAAAATTAATCAAGTTCTGTTTAAAGTTGATCATCGTCAATCTGCTACTCTAAGCGTGCAAGTGGCATTTCTATCGTCTGACCTAACGGCAGAAGATAAACACGCCACGATAAGACCACGAGACATATTGCTGACACTCGCCTCCTTCGTTAGAGTGACAAGTCAAATAATCTGATGGTGTGTGTACCGAAGGTCTTACAGTACGCACACCACAAAGTTATTTTGAATTGTTACTGTTAGAGACTGGAGATTCTTCCAGAAGGAATGGATTACCTTTCTCGGCGAGAATGTTAACACAATTTATTTTCCTTTTGGAAATTCCGTTGCGTTACAACTTTCGAATCCCAGAGCTTTTGTTCGTTTGAAGAATTCTATGCATTTGGCTGCCCAGCTGCTGTACAACCGCAGAGCTAATTTGATGATCATTCGTTGAACTGATGTCGGATCCAGTCGAAGGGAGCTAACCTGTGGCGAAAGTTTCACTCCATCGAATTCTGGGCAGTTAACCTGTTGATGGTTGTCACGTTTTTACTAAAGAGCACTGACGTTGTGAGGAGTGGCACCTCTGGTCGGATATGTACCGATCTTATTCCTGATTGGCAGCGTACGTAAATTGGTATGTTATGAGCAGTCAATAGATCAGCTCTAGTAAGAACTCGATAAGTAGGCTGTCGGAACTGAAATAGTGTTCGTTAATTGCCGACACCATCTTTAATACTTCGTGTCGACCGTTTTCGGTTTAAGATTAGTGCCACGCATACAGACCTCCAAGTCCTGACTCTAATTGCCTCACGATGTAGTTTTATGTTGCCTGTGTGAGCCACAATTGCTATCTTCAGTAATGTATTCTGTAGCAAGAGAGACGATCACAAATGTTTACTGAATGTTATTTTTCTTCAGCTCATTGCACTGTATTGTAATATTGTTAACGTAATTTCATATTCATTGCTACAAAGAGGTAACGCGTTTTAGATGTCCTTCTCTGTAATGCACCTTCACGAATCCATGTTTAAACAGTAGCAGCTGATCGGTACGAAGCACACAAGCCGACAAAATTGTCAACGCTGGAAGACAAATCAGAAAACATTCCCAGTATAATGTCCTCTCATCCCACAATGATAAAAGATCTATCTGCTCCTGCACCCAGTTTCAACCCTGAGGTCACCTGCAATAGCGCCCATACGTGGTGGCAAGGGGCGCGGGATGGTGGGAATGCACTACGCTCTAGCTCTAAGGGAAACGAAAAACATTTTTTTTCTTTCGAGAAAATGGTTTAAAAGTCGCTGTCACGCAGATTTATAAGAAGGTCGGAACAGAGACTTCTTCATGCCTGCTTAAAAGTCGCCATTCGTCTTCCAAAATATAAATAATACTCCATGCAGCGAGCTAACACCCCAAAGATGTTCGGGCTTACATGCGGCTCCTCTTCTCCGAAATTGTCTTGGCTCAAACTCGTCTAGGGGTTGAAAGGCACGTGCCGTATTACACGCCCTAAATTAGACACTAGTGGCCCTTTGCTTAAATTGTCTGACTGATGGCAAGTTTACGAAATACAAAGTTAACATAACATATAATAACAGTAATAATAGTATCGGGAACACTTGCCAATTGGTTAGAATAATGTTTATTCGAAAGCAAACTAATAGCGAAAGTGATCGTATTTAGAGTTATTGTTACACTCGTGCGCATATCCATTTGACACAATTCGATCATTCACAATCTCATCTCGAAATAAAAGTCCAATATTCCACCTCGTCATCTTCGCGAAAAGCTGTAGTTCACACCAGGCGCGCGGCTGCTCACCGCTCAGAAACTATGTCCCGCGATACAACACAACGCGAAATTTCCTAAGTCGTTTCACTTCCTACCTACTTAAAGACCGACTGTCAGCTTTCGCGTCTCAATCCGAACTGTACCCTTTGGTGTCTCCAGCCGAACTGTAATCCCGTCGCCGACCGCGCTTCCTGAGCGCCGAACATACTTCCTCAACTGACTAGTGCAGTTCCCTTTCCTGAAGCCGTCCACCTGATTGGCTACAGCTTATTCTGCATTATTTTACATTTTAACATATTTAAATAATCAAAGCTTGACCAATTTCACGTTCTAAATAAAGTAACAATAATATCCATTACATAATAAACGTTAAATTCTTTTACATACAACCGATACCATTTCCTTCTTGACTTTGAATGTCACAGCCAGTAGCCTTGCACCAATGTGCTCTTATAACTAAGGAACAAAGTAACTACTATGAACTAAACTTAACAAATATTCTATCACCTAATGATTCAATAAGGTGTCATGCTGTCATCGGTCAATATGTTATCTGTGGAGGAAATGTGATGCTTAACTGAAAATACTGATGATTTAAATATAGTACATCTTTTAAACAAGTAAAGTTACAGAGTTGATAGTTACGTTTGTCATTTTACTGATGCGCTTCTATATGAAATGTCGATCGTGAAGATCGACCAAAAGGGATCAGATTTCAGCATTCAGGTCTTTGTTACAGAACTTGTTAATTTCACTTTAACAGTAAATTCTAAACTATTCTAGATATGAACAATATTCGAATTTTATTGGGATCACCATAAAAGTTTATGGAGCATCGCAGATTAAAATTATTGTGGTTTCATTCCCTGCACTACTACAGAATCAAATAGTTCTCATAAATGTTTCCCTTCATGGCCAATCTGAGGTTTGCCATATTTAACACGGATACACCTCCTTGGCCACAAAAGCCTTCTACTGGAATTCCCTATGACGTAGGTTCTCGTCTGTCTCACTCGCACACTACAGCGCTTAGGCCTCAATAGACAATAGACGCCTGTGAGTTTCCCCTTCTCTTGGGGAATCTGCGCCCTTTGTGGCACGCGGTCCTGGACGACAGGGTTCGTTTCACAGTTCCTGTAGGCTGACTCTTTCGACTATATATTTAAATGAGAGCACAGTGTTCGCTAACTCACAATACCCCACGTCTAGCCCCTGACCGCCCCCGCCCCTCCCCTGTAAAACTATCGTACGAGCACCCTTGGTAATACCAATTAAAAATACAAATGTATATTAGAAACTCTAAAGGGCATAAATCCTTTTCAACTGTTAATTCTACCCCTCTACCTCGTCGAATAAAATTGTGTAGTTGCTAACAATGATCAGCTGTGATAATGCAAGATTACTTCCAATATGATTATTCTGGCCTGCCGTTGGGGCCGAGCGGCTCTAGGCACTTCAGTCCGGAACCGCGCTGTTGCTACGGCCGCAGGTGCGAATACTGCATCGGGCATGGATGTGTGTGCTTTCCTTAGGTCAGTTAGGTTTAAGTTGTTCTTAGTCTAGGGGACTGATGACCTCGGATGTTATGTCCCATATTGCTCAGAGCCATTTGAAACCCTTGACTGTTCAGTAAAATAGTATACCCTGTTCAACCACATTGTGACCACCTGTCAAAATCCTGAACAGCCACCTTTCACAGCCCACACCACTGCGAGATGTGCAGGAAAACTCGGAGAAAGGTCTGGAAGGTACCGACAGCGAATTGGAGATATGCCGACTCCAGTGCCATGGTCGAATGCGCTACTTGGTTGAGCATCCATGGCACGATCAGAGCGATCGAGGTGGTCCCACAGATTTTCCATTGGGTTTGCTTCTGGGAAGTTTGGTGGCCAGGGAAGTACAGTAAACTCATATTGGCGGTCTTAAATCCATGTATACACATTTTAAGGTGTGTGACATGTTGCATTGGCCCGCTGGTAGATGTTACACTATGTGATCAAAAATATCCGGACACCTGGCTGAAAATGACTTCTAAGTTCGTGGCGCCCTCCATCGGTAATGCTGGAATTAATTATGGTGTTGGCCTACCCTTAGACTTGATGACAGCCTCCACTCCCGCAGGCATACGTTCAATCAGGTCCTGCAAGGATTCTTCACGGAGTGCTGCACTGAGGAGAGATATCGATGTTGGTCGGTGAGGCCTGGCACGGAGTCGGCTTCCCAAAACACCCTAGAGGTGTTCTATAGGATTCAGGTCAGGACT
Source organism: Schistocerca nitens (assembly GCF_023898315.1). Lineage (NCBI taxonomy): Eukaryota > Metazoa > Arthropoda > Insecta > Orthoptera > Acrididae > Schistocerca > Schistocerca nitens. Next base: position 1,164,062,743 of record NC_064614.1, read on the forward strand.
CTGTGCAGGCCAGTCCATTACAGAGATGTTATTGTCGTGTAGCCACTCCGCCGCAGGCCCAGCATTAAGAATAGATGATCGGTCGTGTTGAGAGATGCAATCGCCATCCCCGAATAGCTCTTCAACAGTGGGAAGCAAGAATTTGCTTAAAACATCAATGCAGGCCTGTGTTGTGATAGTGCGACGCTAAACAAGGGGTGCAAGCCCGCTCCATGAAAAACATCACCACACCGTAAGTCCAACCGCCTCCGAATTTTACTGTTGTCACTACACAGGTTGGCAGATGACGTTCAGCTGGCATTCGCCAAACCGACTCCCCGCCATCGGATCGCCACATTGTGTACCGTGATTCGTCACTCCACACAACGTTTCCCACTGTTCAATCGTCCAATGTTCACGATCCTTACACCGAGCGAGGCGTCTGGCATTTACCACCGCGATGCGTGGCTTATGAGCAGCAGCTTGACCATGAGATCAAAGTTTTGTCACGTCCTGCCTAACTGTCATAGTACTTGCAGTGGATCCTGATGCAGTTTGGAATTTGTGTGATGGTCTGGGTAGATGCCTGCCCTTTACAAATTACGACCCTCTTCAATTGTCGGCAATCTCTGTCAGCAAACGAGGTGGGTTTGTATGCTTTTGTGCTGTACGTGTGCCTTCACGTTTCCACTTCACTATCACTTCGGAAACAGTGGACCTAGGGATGGTCAGGAGTGTGGAAATCTCCCGTACGGATTTATGACACAAGTGACACCCTATCCCCTGACCACGTTCGAAGTATGAGAGTCTCGCGGAGCGCCCGTTCTCCTCTCACGATATCTAATGACTACTGAGGTCGCTGATATGGAGTAACTGGCAGTAGGTGGCAGCATAGTGGACCTAATAGGAAAAAGTATGTATTAGGGCGTCTCCGGACACATAGTGTAGCATGCCAAGGAAAAGAAATTGCATTTAGGTGAGGACATGGTTCCGAGGGAGAGAGGCATACTTGCATTTATCCAGTGTGCCTTCCAGAATGAGAGTACCATCTAGAAAATGCCACGAAAACATTCGCCAAACCATAACCCTTCGTCGTCCAGTCTGGACTGTTCAAACCATTGTCTCAGGGCGTTTGCTTCAGTCCGATGGGGCGTAAAACAAAATCTGAAAAGTTCACCTGTCGCCACTCTGCAGACTTGCAGTTGTGCTGTTGGCGTGCAAATTGTAGCCTTCGTCGCCCCTGAACGGTAGTCAGCTTGGTTACATGGGCCAGGCACCTGATGCTCTGGCCCATACGCAGCAACGTTCACTGAACGGTCGGCGAGCAGATACTGTGTAGTCAGTTGCTCAGCAGTTACACGTTTATTGCCCCGGACACAATTCTGCAGCCGCCGTTAATCCCTGTCATATATGGTGCACCGCAGTAGCATTGGCACAACTTTTAGACAGTGCCGTTTTGTCATGCATGGTGCCGGCCGGTGTGGCCGAGCGGTTCTAGGCGCTTCAGTCCGGAACCGCGCGACTGCTACGGTTGCCGGTTCGAATACTGCCTCGGGCATGGATGTGTGTGATGTCCTTAGGTTAATTAGGTTTAAGTAGTTTTAACTTCTAGGGGACTGATCACCTCATATGTTAAGTCCCAGAGTGCTCAGCCATTTTTTGTCATGCATGGTACACTCTAACCACAGCGGACCACAAATAGTTGACGAACATAGCTGCCCTGTAATCTTTCCTCCATTGCCCTGAAAGCCAATTATAATGCGCGTTTGATATTCAGATAAATTGCTCTCTTTCCACATTACGACAAAGTCTGCAATGTCTTCTGCGTCCCCTGACAGTCTGTGACAGTGGTGCCCTGTGCAGCCTGTGAGTGGATGTTGCATATTGCACATTGATGTCAACATAGACGGTGATCGCGTTAATGTGAGTGGACCGTGTGGTACCTTCTGACCTTATGTCGTTTCCTGACATAGGTGGGAGAGGGAGAAAAGGGGTTGTCAGTCTGCGCTCCCGAGCGGTACAGAGCAGAAGGCAGGAGGGCAATTGACAGTGAAGGCATTCTTCTATCTGAGCCAATACTGGTGCAGGCATTTACTGGAAATGCCGGTTGTGAGACTTGATAGGGAACTCGTTGTGGAAACACTTGCACAAAGGGTTTTGAAACAGTTGCTTATTCCAGACAGGACTACACACTGGAGGCTAGTTCTAGGGTTAGAAAAAGCACAAATAACAATTTACAACAGAAGCCAGTGCAGAAGTCCTAGGATAGATGCTAACCACAGTAGCAAACTCAAGCAGCATCTTAAGGCAACAACTTAGCTGCAAAACAAAACATACTGAATGTGACACTGTTCACTGAGGCACTCCAAGTGAGAGAGCAGACTTACCCGGAGCAAGACCGAACGCGTGGGGGCACTGTTTTTCGCACTTAAAGCCATCCAGCCAATCCCACAAGTCTCTTGCACGCATCTGCCAATCACGGTTTAATTAGGTCCTCTCCACTGCTCCTAAGGCGGGGATGTTAATGCAGTTGCACTACCTAAGTCCGTATTTGGTATCAAAATTGTTCAGCTGAAAGGTAAACGTAATTGCTCTGCCAAATGAGGCTTGCAACATTGTTGTTATACGTCATTTAGCCCCGCCCCTCGGTTTCCCCGGAGCAGGGACTGTTAGGCCAACAGTTTTTTGGCGTTTTCGCTGTCTTTCTAACCCTTGGGAGCCTACTGACGCTGCTGTTCTCAGGGTTGGTATCAAGCTCTCTTTACCGCTAGTACGTGCTACGGTGGCAACCTACCACAGCATGTAGACGACATATGAAGTTATATGTTAATTCCTGGAAGAGTAACTAGCGCCCTGGGACAGCTTCTGGGAGCGTCTGCATTTTCGCAAGGCTCTTCCCTTACGGTCTACTTCATGTAATAATATCTCTCCTAGTTTCTCTGCCCTCAGCATCGTCTCTGCTTTCGCGCCTTGGAGTGCCTGTACTCCTTTCTCACAGCTTCAAGATAACACCTCAGTAGCTAGGAATAATCAATATATTACACTTACCGGTATTGTGCCAGTACACCATTTTGGAAGATTCAGTGTTTGATAGAGACTGAAATGTAGATAGAAACTAAAGAAATGGGATACATTTTGTGCAAAAGAAGTGTTCAAACTGTTAAGGAAATATTGATACTGTGTTACCTAAGAACAGCAGTTATTCACTTATGGCGTCTGTCTGATACAGCAAGAATATCAGGGTGTCGTAATTTACATGTAAAGTACAAATATTACGAATTGTTGCTTCACACAGGTGTCTCTGTGCGTCATATAATTACTGAGAGCGCTGTGTGAGATCAAGGGACTGATCAGTAACGATGTGTTCCAGAATCACCCGCAATGGAATCCGTTACCAAGGTTGAGGAAACTGCAGCTGTCGACCTAGACGCCTTACTGGACGCTGGGGAGGGCCCCATGGTGACTCTCGTGGCAGGTGAGACGCGGCTGATGGCGCGCAGGGCCGTCCTGGCAGCGAGGAGCCCCGTCTTCAGCGCAATGTTCAGCCACGACACGCTGGAGTCCAGCAGCAATGAGGTCACCATAACAGACGTGGAGGGTCCGGTGCTAAGAGAGCTACTGGCCTACTGCCACACACTGAGGACTCCACATCTGTCCAGCATGGCTCCCCAAGTTCTGGCAGCAGCAGACAAATACGATTTGTTGGGATTGAAGACAGAGTGTGAGCAACAGCTGGCTTCTCTGCTGACTGTAGAGTCAGCGGCGGCCACAGCAGTGCTCGCTGTCAGGCACACGTGCCCCAGCCTCACGAAAGTCGCCGTCGCCTTCATAAAGGCCAACTTCCAGGTGCTGGCCACTCAGGGTTGGGCTGATGCTGTGCACAACCAGCCCAAGGATGTGGTCGAAGTGTGTTGGCTACTCGGGCAGCCACCAACAGAAATCAGGTAAGCACAAGCACAAGAACAAGATGCTAATGTGTGTTTTACAGCGCTAGGTGTGTGTGTGTGTGTGTTTTGTCTGTTGTGTGTGTGTTTTGTGTGTTGTTTGTGTGTTTTGTCTGTTGTGTGTGTGTGTTTTGTCTGTTGTGTGTGTGTTTTGTCTGTTGTGTGTGTGTTTTGTCTGTTGTGTTTGTGTTTTGTCTGTTGTGTGTGTGTGTGTGTGTGTGTGTTTTGTGTTTTGTGTTTTGTGTGTGTGTGTGTGTGTGTGTGTGTGTGTGTGTGTATTTTCTGTTTGTGTGTGTTTTTTTTCTAAGCCTACAATGTTTACCATTGAATTAAGTAGATGTGCTTGTGCTGGGAAATATACCTTCAGGGAAGACTACGAAATTCATCTGGTGATAGCTCACAAACCTCTTGTTGCCTTTTCGTGACTGGTACAACAGATCTATGAACTGAAATGTATGTTACGAGATAAATAAGCTAACAAAATCTTTGGAAGAGCCAAATATTTTGTAGCTTCAAGAACTGCTTTGATCTCTAATCAATTCATCATTACTTGCAGTCGCTAGTTCATGTAAACCATATGTGTATGTAGGTTTTGGCATTATGCCTGTTCTGAGAAAAAAAAGATATGTTGAGTGTTCTCAGCAGGAGACGCTTTCATCGTGAGTACACAGATGTGCTACCCAGCAAGGAAACACACAGTAACCTCTGCAGATTGTACTCAAGCAGGCGAGTGCTCGGGATTTTTTGTGCCTGATCTCTAGCTCATCACAACCCTGTCGACGAAAAGTTGCATCTAGTAGTTTGGTGTCACAGTTGCTACTGATAATGAGATACTTCTGACTAGTATTAAGCTGAATAACGAGAAGAAAATGAAGAGTATGTCGCTCCTCACCAGCACCAGGAACATAACAGTATGCTGCAATATGAGACAATGAGAGCGGCAATGTATCTTCAACTTGTAATTTCTCACGATGCCCTGATGTAAATGGTAACATGCCGCAAATTCAGGCTTCCTCCCTTCACCCAGTTCCATGTCTCACAGTACACATTCAACAGCCAGGTGGACACCTTTGAGCAAGCAGGTGAAACTCTGCATCTGCATCCGCCAGCAGCGTTGCTTCTGCCAGCCCCAGCTTCAACAAACATCTCATGGGAAGCCAACGAATGTGGGCAGCCATGAGTTGGTGATAGCACTTTCTACTTATGATCACGATGTACTTTTCAATGTATTCAAAATTTCATACATCCTGCCTCAGTGCGCCTACCACTGTGCAGGATAGTCTTACAACTTTGCCTGTTGCATTATTTTTCTATTTTATTAGTGCATGTATACTGTATACCATCAGTTTTCATAGTTAAATTATTTTGTTAACCCTGAGCGGTACTGGGGGAATTTTACATCAAGCTCCAAAGAGTCAGGTTACATACAGCAGATATCTAGTAGGCAAGGTACTGTAAGCACATACGCTCATATGCTCTGTGTTCACCCTCATGACACCACAGCAACACCGAAGCTTTGAGCAGCGTCCACACAATACTGGGTCTTCTTACCACATTGCTTCTCTGTTTGGGATTGACCTAGTAATGGTGCTGTAGTAGGTACTGATTTCTGTAACAGTGATGCTGTGTACAGAAGTAGATGACAAACCTCAGCGCTCCTGTGTTACATGAAGTTTTCTATGGTGCTACTAATAACCTTCCAGTGAATGCCACTAACTTAACCCAGACAGGTTGCTCATTTGGCATTGTAGGACTGTGACTCCGCCAGGGTCTCCACTTTTTCACCGTTTCAAAGGGAAATGAAGGACGAGAGATTGGGTTCAATGTCTGTTCCACTTCCTCCCTTGCGACCTCTTGAAGCGTCTCAGTTTTTTGCTCGCCATGCAATCCAAGTGTCTTCTGAACTTCCTCTCTCACTATCTGACGAAGAACACTTGTGAAATCAGTAGCTTCCTCCATCACAGACATCGATACGACGTTTGGAAGCCGTTCAAACTTCTTGCGTGTAATTCTTTTTTGAGGCATTGTCTCGATATACTGGCACCCTTTATGAAGTCGTCTGCTGTCGGAACCTCCTTCAGGAGTAGTGCTTGATACATGTCCTCAGCAACACCCTTCATGAAATGTGCAACCTCATCTTCCTCCTTCAATCTAACATCCACTATTTTACACAGCTCCAAGACGTCATGAAGGTAGGATGCTGTAGTTTCTCCTGGTTGGTGTGCCCTGCACTTCTGTTTATCTGCAGCCTTGCACTTCTGTCGTTGTTTCGCCGAAATACTTGCGCAGTTCCGCCTGGAATACTGCCCAGCTTGTGAACTTGTCCTCGTTGTTCCTATACCATTGCTTGACAGTGCCCTCAAAGGAGAAAAATACGTTAACAAAACGCACGGTGTCATCCCATTTGTTAAATTTGGCTATACGCTCATATACCTTCAGCCACTTGTTTGGATCAGGGCCATCGTCACCAGAGAACCCGGAGAGATATCTCATGGGGTGGCACACAGTTTCTGTCATCGTAAAGTACTCGTCTTCTCCTGTCTCCGATGGACTGCGATCTGTTGAATATGGCTCGAACTCAGGTTTCTCGCCGCGTTAACGGCGGCTCTGTCGTGGCCTGATTGGAGCCACTCTGTCGTCCATAATGTGCGCTATCACAAGTTCCAATACCCAGCGTCTCTACAAAAATGTCACTTAGAAGAAGATGTAATTAGATTAGTGACTAACACTATCTTCACTTAACGAAGATTTACTCAGCATTTGCAGATACAAGAGCAAGGAGCCAACTGCCTCCGGCTAGAACACAAGCAGTATTTATACAGCTACAGAACATTCCAGTACAATGATCCATGACATTTGTGGATACTTGTAGAATGTACTCGAGCCGCATATAGAAATTATTATTGTACAGTCCAGGTGAGTTTTGAATTAACGACCCTTCGTGCAACAGTTTAGTATCATAACCTCTACAACTCGGTGCTAATTTGCACGGAACCCTCAGTGTAAGTCCTAATCGCATCCCTGACAGTTTTTGATAATTCGAAGGCATTTTCGCGAAAATTGTCTCTGGGTTCTGTTAAGGGTGGGGAAGCGTACACAGTCCACAGAAGCTCCTAGCTTGCTTTTGTGATATTTGTTTTTACCGTCTTGAAAAACTCTAAATCACTCTGTAGTCCCTCCAAGTAAATCTGTATCAGATTATAATCGCTAGTTCTCTATCCTGAGGTGACTTCCCAGTGAACATACCTACAAGCTGACACACTTGTAAATGTAACGTCCACATTGGAGCTTTCTCACGTCCTGTTTTGGTAAGTAGGTGTGTTTCCAGGATGATTGTGCACATATACTGCTGAATCAAAACATTATGTCCGCTGCCCACGAATGCTGTAGCGGGAAGAGACGAATGGGCAGTCATTATAGCGAAGATTCTGGACCTAAATGCGCAGTTCCACTGATACAAGCAGTTTTGACAAAGGGCTCATTGTTGGGGCACTGCGGCTGGAAGCGAGAATCTCTGAAAAGGCGCAGGAGGTCGCCTGTTCGCCTACTGGTGTCGTGATCACGTATGTAAAGTGGTTGAAGGATGGTATTGGACGACCTCATCTCATCAGCTAAACGTAGAGGTCGGGGGAGCCCTCCTGTGCAATTCTATACAGGTAGCGATCTGTGGTAGGTCTGACGACACAGTGCTGGTGCAGGCACAAGTGTTTCGGAGCACATCGTTCAAAGGCCATCGTCGAACATGGAGCTCCATGTCACATGACCCCTACGTATTCCTGTGTTGACCAAACGACATAGTTACGATTGCAGAGGGCACAGCATCACCGAGTTTTCACCATGGATCAACAGAAACATGTGGCCTGTCGAATAAATCGCAATTCTTGTTACACCAGGTCGATGGTTGGGTCATTACACGCTGTCATCCAGACACGAAACATGCACTGCACCATAGATGCCTTGTGTTAAGAGGTACATTGAGTTGGGCCTCAACTATATTTTTGTTGGTAATAAAAGGTATCATGACGGCTGCGAACTACGTCAAAATTACGGACCACCTGCATCGCTTCACGCGTGAAGTCTCACCCTAAGACGATGACATCTTCCAGCAGGATAACCGTCAGTGTTGCAAAGTCAGAATCGTGCTGCAGTGAAATCAGTGCCTTGGCCAGAAAATGTGCCTCTTACGCATCCACTGGAACACACATCGGGAGCCAGCTGTGTGCCAGTAGACAGCCGTCTTTTACTTTGCAGGAATTACTTCACCTGGGTGTAGACATCTGGTGCCACATACGAGGGTAATCCCAAAAGTAAGGTCTCCTATTTTTGTAAATACGTAGACCTGTTTATTTCTACAATGGTTTACATCAGTTTACAGCTTGAACATTTAGCTATTTTTGGACATAATCGTCATTTCTGTCAATGCATTTTTGTAGACGCTGTGGCAGTTTTTGTATGCCCACGTCATACGAGCTCGCCGCCATGCTGTTCAGAAAGCTATGAACCTCTTCTTTCACCTCGTCGTCGGAGCTGAATCGCTTTCCGGCCCAATGTTCTTTTAACGTAGGGAACAGGTGATAGTCACTGGGTGCCAAGTCAGGACTATAGGGTGGGTGGGTGATTATGTTCCACTGAAACTGTTCCGAGCGATGTGTGAGCGAGCGTTTTCATGGAGAATGTGTACGCCCTTGCTCAACATTCCTTTTCTCCGGTTCTGAATTGCCCGTTTGAGTTTTTTCAGAGTCTCACAGTAACTATCAGCGTTAATTTCCGATCCCAAAAAACGGTTGTCATGACTTTACCGGCAGACTGCGTTTCCTTGAACTTCCGCGGCTTTGGCGAAGAAGAATGCCGCCACCGGCGTGATTGTTGCTTGGTCTTAGGTGTGAAGTGGTATGCTCACGTTTCGTCACTCGTCACAATTGAGTCCACAAAGTTGTCCTGTTCGGCTGCAAGGCGGTGAAGAAATGCGCGGGAAGCATCAACTCGTTGCCACATGTGGTCCTCAGTCAGCATGCGTGGCACCCATCTTGCGCACACCGGTAGTTCAATGTTTCCGTTAAAATTCTGTGAGCGGTGCTTCGGGAAACCTCAGGAACAAACATGCAGAGATGATCCAGTGTGGTCCGCCGATCTTCACGCATGCTTTGCTCAACCTTCAACACGGTCTACTCAGAAATTGACGGTCTCCCGCTCCTTTGTTCGTCGTGAATTTCGGACTGACCAACTGCAAACACTCTACACCACTTACGAACATTTTTGACATCCATGCACGACTCACCGTACACTTACGTCAATTGGCGATCGATTTCAATCGGTGCAGTGCCCTTTGCGTTCAAAAACCGAATAACTGCGCGCAGTTCTCACTTGACGGTTACATCAAACGGGAGCTCTATTTTCAACGGCTGCCAAGCCAAGACTAAGCCCCTCAGTGCGACGTGTGCATGTTTACACACAGGGCGTGAAGCACTCTCCATAACAATGACCAACTGCCACACAGAGTTCTGTACTTATAAAAAAAAATAGGAGACCTTACTTCAATGACTTGTAGAATCCATGGAAATCAGAATCTCTGTTGCACTGTGTTTGAAAAGTCGAATAACACGTTGTTAAACATGTGGTCATAATGTTTTGGCTCATCGGTGTAAAACTGCAGCTCGAGAACAGCCTCCGTAATTCATGATCCTTATCATATAGTGTTGCACTGTGGCACGACACAGATTTAGTATCTGCTTCAAGGCCAGTTACAATTAGCTTAACATAATTTGTCTTAAAAATGTCCTTCAGCTTTTGAATTTGTATAAATATTTCATTGCTGAAAGTACATGGTGAGAGTAAATCCACTGGTATCCGCATTAATATCTTGGTTGATCATGGCATGATCATCATACAACTAACGGATTTACGTGGGATCTCCTGTTGGGAACTACATCTGCCATTGAGCATCTCCCCTTCGTTGTGCTTTACGCTCTTTGGACGTCTTGGAGATTCTTCCTTGGTGGAGAGTACGCTTCCAGCACACGTTGAATTTCTGTTCGTCCGAACGCTTTTGTAATTCGTGTAGCAGCGTCAGGATGTGCATAGCGTTCAATTGTGGTGATCGTAACGACTGTGTGTTGGATTGTGAGTGAGTATGAAAGTAACGACGCAAACGTGACTTTCTATGGTCAAATGCCATGCGTTGATACAGGGTGTTTCAAAAATGACCGGTATATTTGCAACGGCAATACAAACTAAACGAGCAGCGATAGAAAGACACCGTTTGTTGCAATATGCTTGGGACAACAGTACATTTTCAGGCAGACAAACTTTCCAAATTACAGTAGTTACAATTGTCAACAACAGATGGCGCTGCGGTCTGGGAAACTCTATAGTACGATATTTTCCACATATCCACCATGCATAGCAATAATATGGCGTAGTCTCTGAATGAAATTACCCGAAACCTTTGACAACGTGTCTGGCGGAATGGCTTCACATGCAGATGAGATGTACTGCTTCAGCTGTTCAATTGTTTCTGGATTCTGGCGGTACACCTGGTCTTTCAAGTGTCCCCACAGAAAGAAGTCACAGGGGTTCATGTCTGGCGAATAGGGAGGCCAATCCACGCCGCCTCCTGTATGTTTCGGATAGCCCAAAGCAATCACACGATCATCGAAATATTCATTCAGGGAATTAAAGACGTCGGCCGTGCGATGTGGCCGGGCACCATCTTGCATAAACCACGAAGTGTTCGCAGTGTCGTCTAAGGCAGTTTGTACTGCCACAAATTCACGAAGAATGTCCAGATAGCGTGATGCAGTAATCGTTTCGGATCTGAAAAATGGGCCAATGATTCCTTTGGAAGAAATGGCGGCCCAGACCAGTACTTTTTGAGGATGCAGGGACGATGGGACTTGGGACTGCAACATGGGGCTTTTCGGTTCCCCATATGCGCCAGTTCTGTTTATTGACGAAGCCGTCCAGGTAAAAATAAGCTTCGTCAGTAAACCAAATGCTGCCCACATGCATATCGCCGTCATCAATCCTGTGCACTATATCGTTAGCGAATGTCTCTCGTGCAGCAATGGTAGCGGCGCTGAGGGGTTGCCGCGTTTGAATTTTGTATGGATAGAGGTGTAAACTCTGGCGCATGAGACGATACGTGGACGTTGGCGTCATTTGGACCGCAGCTGCAACACTGCGAACGGAAACCCGAGGCCGCTGTTGGATCACCTGCTGCACTAGCTGCGCGTTGCCCTCTGTGGTTGCCGTACACAGTCGCCCTACCTTTCCAGCACGTTCATCCGTCACGTTCCCAGTCCGTTGAAATTTTTCAAACAGATCCTTTATTGTATCGCTTTTCGGTCCTTTTGTTACATTAAACCTCCGTTGAAAACTTCGTCTTGTTGCAACAACACTGTGTTCTAGGCGGTGGAATTCCAACACCAGAAAAATCCTCTGTTCTAAGGAATAAACCATGTTGTCCACAGCACACTTGCACGTTGTGAACAGCACACGCTTACAGCAGAAAGACGACGTACAGAATGGCGCACCCACAGACTGCGTTGTCTTCTATATCTTTCACATCACTTGCAGCGCCATCTGTTGTTGAAAATTGTAACTACTGTAATTTCGAAAGTTTGTCCGCCTGAAAATGTACTGTTGTCCCAAGCATATTGCAACAAACGGTGTATTTCTATCGCTGCTCGTTTAGTTTCTATTGCCGTATCAAATAAACCGGTCATTTTTGAAACACCCTGTATGTGATAAGATTTGTGTGTAAAGTTGTAAATGAGATTCCTCTTCTCCTTTCTGCATGCGTTTTGACTGAGTTCGTTACTCTTGCCTGTGCAGGATGGAAGAGTCACTGTTTTTAACTGAATTTTGTCCACTAATTCTTGGAAAGTGAAGGTCAGGAATTCTCACACTGGTGTCACACACTCACTAGATGTCTTAAGATGTGTGTAGACTAACCAGCTTCTCTATTCCAGAGAAACTTATCACCATAGCTATCATACAAAAGTTCAGGGTCTACTTGCGTTTTATACTTCTACAGAGATATAGGATTAATCACTTTGGGTGGCAGCGTCCAGCATGCGTTTTCAGATGGGAGAAAGAGATGGCATTTCAGCAGAGCTGTCTGTCTGAATGGCGACATCAAACAGCTGTCTTGTGCTAAGCACGTGCAAGGCCCTTTTAAATTTAAAGCCAGTAGTTCTCTCTTAACCGCTTAGATGGCGATTTATGCTTCCTAGATTTGAGTGCAGTATTTTTTGTATATGCTAGTTCATTCGTGGACTGAAGTACTGAGTTAGTGTAGTTCTCAGTAATCTGCCCCTTGTCAGTATTTTCAATAGCATTTGTTAAGTAAGACAAATTCTATTGTTCGCAGTGGTTTTTTTCCCCTGCTTTTTGCAGGGTAGGCACACTGCTAGACAGCTAGACTCATTTCCCTGGAAAAGTTACTTCTTTCACTGTCTTCTTCCCACATATTATCTTAGCCGAAATACAGAACACACACAGTCCATAACCAAAGCACTTCAGACGTGTAATTGGCATACAGTAATCGTAAACAGATATTGCAGGAGACTTCTGTTGTTCAACCACTCTCTTTGTCATAACAGTAGACACTTCTGCCATGTGATGTAACGTGGCTTTTCCTCTAACGCATTTCGTAAATGAAAGGAAAAGATCATTAAAATTTTCTCGATCCATTTCTCTGTCAAAGGTTAGCTCGTAGACATGTCATGAGCGCCTAATTGGGCATGCTAGTGGGAATTTCGTAAAGGGTGACCGACGGGCTATTTTTCTATAGTGGCTCACAGCTGACCTGAGTTTTTAAATACTCATGTTCGACTAATGTTTTGCAGTCCTGTACATGGACCACATACAATGTTAAGGCGTTCTTAGTAGAATGAATGCTGTTTCTTTTTACTTCCTCATTTTGTGGAGCTACAACTTTAGAGTTGGCTTCCCTGACTATCTTCTTGGTTTCCCTCTTTTTTTTTCGTTTTAATGAATACCATCATACGAGCTGTATGAACAAAGTAACGAGACGGATTTTTTATCTACCAAAGCTTTTATTATTGTCAAAAGTATTGTCCCCTTCAAAGTAATTCTCCCGGTAGTTATTCACCAGCGGAGTCGTTTCCAGTCTTGATAGCAGCGCTGAAAGGCTTCAAATGCTAGGACATTTAACATGTCGATCACATTCATTTGAATGTTCGTCATAGTTCCGAAATGACTTCTTTTTTCAATTCCTGGGAAAGAAAAGTCAGGACGACTCAGATCCGGTGGATATGGGGGCTCTGGGACAGAAACAGTGCCTTCAAGTGGCCGTGTGACATGGGGCGTTGCCATGATGCAGTATCCACTTGTCTGCAACGTCTGGTCTCACTTAATTCCCCCTTTATCTGAGACTATGAAGGATTTCTTCACAAACAGTTGGCTGACAATCTGTCCTATAGGAACAAATTCTTCATGCATGATACCTCTACTGTCGGGAGAGCAAATAAGAATAGTTTTTATGTTTTATTTGCTCATTCGAGCTGATAGACACGGACGGGTATCCAACCTGGTGCCACGTGACCAAATAACCAAAGGATGGACTGGGCCGGTGCTTGCTGATTTGTATATAGTTGATGGGTAGGTAACACGGACTTTATGTAACATTAAGTTAGTCTTGACAGGACAAGCTAGCGATCTTTAACAATTTATGAATTATTTTAAAAACACTGGCGTCAACCTAGCCTGATAAAATTTTTCACACACAGCCTGAAGGACTGATATAGAAAACAAGATAAGACTGAAATACAAAAAATTCCCAAAGCAAAACGCCAGAAGGGCTAATTTTAAGAAACAGAAAACAACAACCAATAACGCAAGGTTGTTTTAAAAACATTGCCACTACCGCAACGAGTACCGCCAGAACGGCAGATTTTTTTAAAAAAATGCAAGTAATAACCGATAACGCCTGAAGGGCTGATTGTAAGAAATACCAACTACAATTAATGATGCCTGCAAGACCAATTAAGAAATGCAATTAAAAACTCAATAATTAACTAGTATTTGAAAAGTTACTTTGAAACAGACCTGAAGGGATATCTTAAACACAAACTATTTGACAACAAGGTACATGAATAATTAACAAGACGCTTTAAACATAAGCTGAAGGTTTAACAATGCAATCACAGTAATGAGTAAACTTCAAAATTTCCACAGATTGGTTGCAATCGGCAATTAAATAACTGAAGTTTTGGTTCTCAACTCTAAATCAGTGCGAGCTGCATCACATTTCGCTCATTCATCACCTGATCGGTACGCTACAGCATGTACGCAAACCGCCAGTTTAGCGTCAGAGTGTCCACAAGTCTGCAACAGACTAAAACATCCAATTACCAGCCGGTACTGACAAATATAACAGAAATGAGAAACCTGCCAGATAAAATTACTGAATTACGCTGGCGCCACGTTAATAAGTTTGCGCCGTAAGGAAACATTTTGTTCCTGAAATAAAAGTTCGCGGCCCTAGCCGCCAATTAATCAAACGCACGTGAGATACCAACACGACAGACAAATCGTACACAGGAAACACCCTTCGTGAAGTTTTTGAAGAAGCAGAGCATAAGATATATGGAGGGGCAGATTGAGCCGACTTAGAGGTCAGCTCATGAAGTACAGGCAGGAAATTCAAACTGCGTAACGACCAACCACAACGGATGGCGACAGCGAAAGAATCTTGAGTAGATGGGACACAGTTTCGTTGTGGTCTGCAGAAGCAGATAATAATAGTAATAACTATGCTCACCTTAACTGCAGGCTGATGATTTCAATGGTGGTCTAGCAAATCGCAATGGATACCCTGTAATGAATCCCTCCTGTGCGTCTCACAAAACACCGAGGCCGTCATTCCTTCATTTCTTACAGGTTTGAACTAGAACGTTGACCGTGCCAACAGCCCGTACTGAAACCCTCGCAAGCAGCGGCGTACTCCTTCTCCAGGAACGCCGGGCATGTTTACTCCCTCATACCGGCCACTACTTCCCACTAGAAGCACACACCGTGTAAGCTGCATGCTATCACGTGCCAAGTCAATGCAGAACTCACTGCATTACCGTTCGCATTGACAGCCAAGGCGCGACACTCTACTGTACATCCCTCCAAATACTCTCCCCCTATGTTCCGTAATCTGTCTGACAAGGATCACTGGCCGTAAATAGGAAAGATAAACTAGCCGATCACTGATGGCGTTCAGCCATCTTGCTCACGAGCTTTTATTCTCTCCAGCAGATGTCCCAGTGTGCCACTCCGCACTTAGTCTCTTTGTCCCAGGATACTGCTCAGAGTCCAGGATTCATCATATGTGTTCACACATCTGAACCGTTCGGGGTCCAATCAAGAAGAGTAACGCTCACGTTTCTTAGATTGTTCTTGTCATCGGTTGTAAGATTTCTCGGCACGATTTCGGCACAAACCTTTCAGATGTGCGAAATTTCGGTCAAAATTTGATAGAGGGTGAAATTGTTTAACAGGTCATACATCATTCTTACCGTCAAATGTCGTTCTGATTTCACACTAACAATCACACGCTTTTTAAGTTGAATGTATTCTTGGGTCAGGTTCGTCTTCAACGTGTTCTTGGCCTCTCAAAACTAGGTCGCTAGCAGTGTTTCCAGTCTCGTTACTTTTTTCACACAAATTGTACCTAGCTTACCCAGTTGACTTCCTTTACTTTCCTCCACGTTCGGAGGTCGTGAGATCATGTTAGATTCCGCTGAGGCATACAATTTTCGAATTCGTGTACATTCTCCACCATGCCAACATGCATCACCTGTGCTATGGCTCGCAAGGGTATATTTCCTTTGAGTAATAGCACTTCAGCTGCTGTTACCATATCTCTGTGACAACCAGTTCCTGACTCAGGGTGTGGGAAATCTCATGGTGACCCGCGTCAGTACCCACATCATTTGACCCCGAGGCCTGTGAATTTGCTGACGCCTCAGAATCCTTGGCCTCGTCTTTAGAGACCAAGTTGGAAGTTGTTTACCAACTGAAGAACGGCACGCATCACCCTCGCAGCACGATGCACTGTCGGCTGTGGCTGGCTCTCACTGCGGACCTGCGCTTCGGTTCAAATGGTTCAAACGGCTCTGAGCACTATGGGACTTAACATCTGAGGTCATCAGCCCCCTAGAGCTTAGAACTACTTAAACCTAACTAACCTAAGGACACCACACACACCTATACTCGAGGCACGATTTGAACCTGCGGCCGTAGCGGTTGCGCGGTTGCAGACTGAAGCGCGTAGAACTGCTCGGCCACACTGGCCGGCGCATCGGTTCAGAGCGGCTCTTGTCAAACTTATTACTACAGGGAGGAGATAGCACTCTGGCAATAAAGCGAGCAGTCACGCTTGCCACGGAGTAAAGCTTGTTAAATTCAAAGTTTCGCCGTATCGAATGAAACACTTTGGGACAAAGTTGTATCCCTAACTACGAAGCACTTGCACCCAGATAACTGTACACACTTGAGTGTTAGTTGAATACCGTGGTACTGCGAAATCAACACTTAATCAGGAGCTCAACATTCAGCACATAACGGCTCACGTGGTAGCCATCTTGAATCGCACCACCGCTGGTCTGGTACACGCTCCAGACGCATACAAAGCCACACGATCTTTATGTGGGCCACAGCTAGCAAAGCACCATGGGGTTCAAAACTATTTCCAGTCTCTTGGCCACTGTGAAGTCGTTCAAAATTCACATCTTCTATCTAGCCATTCGATAGGAAGAATTACAAAGTATTTTAAATAATGGTCCGAACAGTACAATGAATTTTGAGTACATAAACCTTGGCCCTATAATCATTTAATTTTTTCGTACAGACTAGTTCCCAGTTCAGACAGTGACACCAGAATACGGATGTGCATATAATATTCATGCAAAAAGAAACTAAGAGTTTGGTTTGTGGATATTAGATTTAACTGCGGGAACATCTCCTTCGGCAGAATATGAAAGGACTTTGTTCGTAACTGTCTTCGGTTTTACTCCACACTACATGAAAACAAGTTTCTGGATCAGAATGTTGGTATTGCATATTAGGCTCATTGCAGTGTGGTTGCCACACGCCACACATTGTGCTCTTCATTAGTAAGTACCTTAATGATGTGACGTATACAGGGTGAAGCGAAATTCGCACACTCGGGCTTAGCGGCGCGACTCCTCACATGCCAGCGATAAAAAAATCTCTCGCAAAAATATCGTCCGGCGAGTGCATCCAGCAGAAAAAGGACGTTATAGAGTGGCAGTCTGGCAAAACCGTGACCACATGTACTGTAACTAGCTTTGTCAGCACATGTTCGTTGCGATGTGGAGTTGGTGCACAGGATATAGATTTGGGTTTGCATGCAGGAGGACGTGGGTTCGATCCTGGGTTGAGGCGCATTTTATTTGCTAATTTCATTCTGACATTTCATACAGTAATATACGCCGTTTCTTACGTCACATGTATCCTAAATTTACAACATTTTGTAACTCTGGTTAGACAAATAAGAAACAGACAGTTGACGCAAGTGACCTCTCATAGGACAGTGTAACAACATAAACAATATCAGTTTCGAGATACTAAAGATGTGCCTGTTCCATGTAATGGGCTTTACCCCTCTGACAGATATTGTTCTGAACGATTCATACCAACATCGCTAATTGTAAAATGTTCTGTTTCGAATTACACTGCGTCCCTCACGGTAATACACGTAATGTTTCCACAATCCCATTGAGAGAATAGTAATAATAATAATAATAATAATAATAATAATAACAATGCAGAGAAAGATGTAGTGAACAGCATGTGGTGAACAGCATGTGGTGAACAGCAGTGTTAAAAGGCGTGGGACTGCGGTGATAACACATACAAATAGTAACAGAGTTTGGACATTATTTGCAAAGCTCATTGGTAGTTCTATTGGTACCATAAGGACCTAACGAAATGTATGGACTTGAACGAGGCAAGAATAATACTTGCTACTAATCTCTGAGACCACTGGAGGAGGATAAGACGAAAACAGATTTCGCATCTGGTGGATGAGGTAATTGTG
Source organism: Schistocerca nitens (assembly GCF_023898315.1). NCBI lineage: Eukaryota > Metazoa > Arthropoda > Insecta > Orthoptera > Acrididae > Schistocerca > Schistocerca nitens. The sequence continues at coordinate 1,164,080,740 of NC_064614.1, forward strand.
AAATTCCATTGAAGGCTGACCAACCTTCCATTTCTACGATTGTAGTATGTAAGTGTAAGTGTTTTCTAGAGGACCCACTGCAATATCTGTTGACGAGTAAGATGCCAGATACCGTACCACCTGCACTACATTACCAAATAAAAAACATAGGCCTCAACCCAGGATCGAACCATGGACCTGCTGCTTGCTAACCCAATACTCTATCCACGGCACCAGCCGTACAGCAGGATGACTGAGTGCTCACAAAGGTGCTTACCACACATGTGGTTACAGTGTTGCCAAATTGCCACTCTTTAACGTCCTTTTTCTGCCGGATGTACTCGCCGGACGAAATTTTGTGGTAGACTTTTTTTTTCAATCGCTGGCATATGAGGAGCTGCGCTGCGAAGCCCGAGTGCGCGAATTTCACTTCACACTGCATATTGTGTTCAGTAAGCAGAGGCGGGCTTGCAGGCATAGATATAAAGGGCAATGCAACTCTTTTATTTTCTAAATGCAGGTTGGTTTTATTCAGAATTCCAATACACCATATTATTTCCCATTCTTATGGCTACTAAACCCTCTTTTTCACCATAACCTCCGTTCAGTGCGATGGCCTTAAGCCACCTTACTGGGAGGGTCTGTATGCTCACATGGTATCACTCTTCTGGTCGACATTGAAGTCAGTTTCTTGCTGCATCAACAACCTCCCCGTCGTCCGTGTACTGCTTCTCACAGAGATCCTCGTTTATTGTGCCAAAGAGATGGAAGTGGAAAGGTGGGAGACCCGGGCTGTAGGGTGGATGAGGAAGAATAGTGCAATGCAGTTCTATGAGCCCCTGTCCAGTGTGTCAGATCGTGTGAGGCCTTACGTTGTCGAGGAGGAGGAGGAGGAGGAAGAGCTTGTTTGCATTTTTGTGTCACTGAAGAATTTCCCGAGGGTAGCACAATATGCTTCAGAGTTGATCGCTGTACTATGAAGGAGGACATCAAACAGTGTAACACTTCAGAATCGCGGAAGTCCATCACCATGAATTTACAAGCTTAGGGTGCGGCTTTGATCTTTCACTTAGCAGGAGAGGTGGTATGGTACCACTCTATGCACTGACGCTTCGCTTCCGATTCGAAGTGGTGAACCAACGTTTCACCGCCTGTGACGATGTTCGACAAGAACTTGTCACGATCAGCCTCGTAACGAACAAGTAATACCGTACGGATGGTCCTTCGTCGGCGGCGAGGAACTCAACATGCACACACATTTGAGTACCGCAACTGGTGTGTCAGCAGTATCAACAGAGACTTGTAGTTGTGCACCGAGGTCTTTGAGATCTGTCCATCATCTGGAACGAGATTATCCGTATGTTCCAACATTGCAGTAGTCACAGCTGTGTGCGACCGTCCTGCACGCGGGAGATCGGACAGGTGTGCGTGATCTTACTGCTACGACAACAGATGCCTCGTCCAACAACTCAGTGCTTTTGTTTGCTGCTAGGTCTTCGTAGACACTTTGTAAGTACCTAAGATGCTTTGCGAAGCTCTGGTTTTCCACCAAAAGGAACTCAGTGACAAATCTGTTTCGAACGCACCTCCGTTACAGACGCCATTTTGAAGACTATGAATAACGCAACCTTTTATCGGAAATTCATGAAACTGTAGGGGCTGAAGCACGAATATTCCTCTGTCCCAAAACAAATTCTGCATTTGTTAAACCTAAATTAGCGGAGAAAAAAGTTACACACTACTGGCCATTAAAACTGATACATCTAGAAGAGGTGCAGATGATAAACGGGTATTCGTTTGACAAATATACTAGAACTAGTATGTGATTACATTTTCACGTAATTTGGGTGCATAGATCCTGAGAAATCAGTACCCAGAACAACCACCTCTGGCCGTAATAACGGCCTTGATGCGCCTGGGCATCGATTCAAACAGAGCTTGGATGGCGTGTACAGGTACAGCTGCCCACGCAGCTTCAACACGATACCACAGTTCATCCAGAGTAGTGCATGGCGTATTGTGACGAGCCAGTTGCTCGGCCACCATTGACCAGACGTTTTCAGTTGGCGAGAGATCTGGAGAATGTGCTGACCAGGGCAGCAGTCGAACATTTTCTATATCCAGAAAGGCCCGTACAGGACCTGCAACATGTGGTCGTGCATTATCCTGCTGAAATATGGGATTTCGCAGGCATCGAGTGAAGGGTAGAGTCATGGGTTGTAACACATCTGCCGGCCGATGTGGCCGTGTGATTCTAGGCGCTTCAGTCTGGAACCGCGTGCCTGCTACGGTCGCAGGTTCGAATCCTGCCTCGGGCATGGATGTGTGTGATGTCCTTAGGTTAGTTAGGTTTAATTAGTTCTAGGCGACTGATGACCTCAGAAGTTAAGTCGCATAGTGCTCAGATCCATTTGAACCATTTGAACACATCGGAAATGTAACGTCCACTGTTCAAAGTGCCGTCAATGTGAACAAGAGGTGACCGAGATGTGTAACCAATGGCACCCCATACCATCACGCCGGGTGATACGCCAGTATGGCGATGACAAATACACGCTTCCAATGTGCGTTCACCGCGATGTCGCCAAACACGGATGCGACCATCATGAGGCTGTAAACAGAACCTGGATTCATCTGAAAAAATGACGTTTTACCATTCGTGCATCCAGGTTCGCCGTTGAGTACACCATCGGAGGCGCTCCTGTCTGTGATGCAGCGTCAAGGGTAACAGCAGCCATGGTATACGAGCTGATAGTCCATGCTGCTGCAAACGTCGTCGAACTGCTCGTGCAGATGTTTGTTGTCTTCCAAACGTCCCCATCTGTTGACTCAGGGATCGAGACGCGGCTGCACGATTTGTTACAATCATGCGGATAAGATGCCTGTCATCTCGACTGCTAGTGATACGAGGCCGTTTGGATCCAGCACGGCGTTCCGTATTACCCTCCTGAACCCACAGGTTCCATATTCTGCTAACAGTCATTGGATCTCGACCAACGCGAGCAGCACTGTCGCGATACGATAAACTGCAATCGCGGGAGGCTACAATCCGAAACGTGATGGTACGCATTACTCCTCCTTACACGAGGCATCACAATAACGTCTCACCAATCAAGCCGGTCAACTGCTGTTTGTGTATGAGAAATCGGTGGGAAACTTTCCTCATGTCAGCACGTTGTAAATGTCTCCATCGGCGTCAACCTTGTGTGAATGCTCTGAAAAGCTAATCATTTGCACATCACAGCATCTTCTTTCTGTCGGTTAAATTTCGCGTCTGTAGCCTGTCATATTCGTGGTGTAGCTGTTTTAATGGCCAGTAGTGTATTGCTTATTGAACGCCCCTCATATAATGGTATTTCACCCAAGTACATGAAAGAATTTACTCGGAGCTACAGGTTTCTCCGACACATTCACACACATGATATCCAAAAGTATGTAGTTAAAAAAGTGTGTCAATGTGTGCCTGCATGTACAGCGGAGTAGGCTTGGTTATGCGCATGTTGGGTAGCAGAGCCCAACAGGTATCCATGGCGTTACCACCTATGTCCGTGTTATTTACCAACGCAAACTCGATTTCCAAGCACTTCGCTGAGCACTATGCTCGAGCCTCTGCAGCGGAGAATTACCCCCCAGCCTTCCGCACTCTCAAATTTCGGATGGAAGGGAAAGTCTTCTCGTCCACTAGACGCCATATTGAACGCTGTAACGCCCCATTTACAGAGTGGGAGCTCCTCAGCGCCCTTGCACATTGCCTCGACACAGCTCCTGGACTGGATCGGATCCACAGTCAGATGATTAAACATCTCTAGTCCAACGACAAGTGATATCTCCTCATTTTCAAACAGATCTGGTGCGATGGCGTCTTTCCATCACAATGGCGGAAGAGCACAATCATTCCAGTGATCAAACCAGGTAAAAACCCACTTGGTGTGGATACCTATCGGCCCATCAGCCTCACCCAACGTTCTTTGTAAGGTGCTAGAACTTATGGCGTGTCAGTGGTTTTCTTGGGTCCTGGAATCACGTGACCTACTGACTCCATGCTAGGGCACTTTCCGTCGGGGTGGGTCTACCACTGATAACCTCGTGCCCTCGAGTCTGCCATCTGAACAGCCCTTTCCAGATGCCGACACCTTGTTGCCATCTTTTTTGATTTACGAGAAAAGCTTACGACATGACCTGGCGGCAACATATCCTTACCACGTTATATGAGTGATGTCTCTGGGGCCTGCTTCCGATTTTTATCCAAAATTTCCTATCGATCCGTACTTCCCATGTCCAAGTTGGTGACTCCCATAGTTCCCCCCATATCCAGCAGAATGAGGTCCATCAGGGCTCTGTATTGAGTGTGTATTTTTAGTGACCATTAACGGCCTAGCAGCAGTCGTAGGGCCGTCCGTCTCACCTTCTCTATATGCAGACGACATCTGCATTTCATACTGTTGCTCCAGTACCAGTGTACCTGAGCGACGCCTACAGGGAGCCATCTACAAGGCACAGTCATGGGTTCTAGCCCACAAGTTCCAATTTTCAGTCGCAAAGTCGTGTGTCATTCACTTCTGTGTGTGTTGTGCTGTTCATCTGGAACCAGAACTTTACGTTAATGACGATCCACTCACTGTAGCGGAAGCGTATCGATTCTTAGGACTGGTTTTCGACGCCTGATTGACTTGGCTTTCTCATCTTCGACAGCTTAAGCGGAAGTGCTCTCAGCACCTCAATGTCCTCCGTTGCCTGAGCAACGCCAAATGGGCTGCAGATCGCTCTTCTGTGATGCAGCTCTACAAAGCCCTTGTTCAATCCCACTATGATTATGGGAGTCTGGTTTATGGTTCGGTGGCGCCCTCAGAGTTGTATTTACTTGACCCAGTGCACCACTATGGAGTTTGACTAGTGACAGGAGCCTTTAGGACGAGTATGATGGCCAGCATCCTGATGGAGGCCGGAGTCCCTCCATTGAAGTTTAGGTGTGCACAACTGATCGCCAGTTACGTTGCACACATTCGTAGTTCTCCTGCACATCCGAATTACCATATCACTTTCCCAACCACTGTGGTTCATCTCTCGCATCAGCAGCCCCAGTCAGGGTTCATGATAGCAGTTCGTGTACGATCGCTTCTGTCTGGAGTCCTTCTCTTTACCACCTCTAGTCGAGGTCCATTCACGTACGCCTCCATGGTGTAAACCTCGGCCAAAGCTTCACCTGGACCTATCACATGGCCCTAAGGACCCAGTTACTCCCGCGGCTCTCCGCTGCCACTTTCTTTCGATTCTTGACGTGTTCCTGGGCTCTGAAGTGATTTACACTGACGGCTCGATGGCTGATGGGCACGTTTCCTTCGCCAACGTTCAGAGGCCATATTGTACCCCATACCTTGCTCAATGGCTGCAGTGTTTTTACTGCTGACCTGGTGGCCATATCTCGTGCTCTTGGGCACATACATTTAGGTCCTGGGGAGTCGTGTACTGACTCCTTGAGCAGCCTACAAGCTATCGGCCAATACTAACCTCACCATCCTTTTGTAGCGTCTATCCAGGAGTCTATCTATGCCCTGGAACGTTCCAGGCGTTCAGTGGTGTTTGTGTGGACCACAGGTCACGTCTGAATCGCAGGAAACTAACTTGTTAACATGCTGGCCAAACAGGCTTATGGAGAGCGGCATTCCAATAACTGACCGGCATTCGTTATTACGCAGCAAGGTTTTTCGGCTTTGGGAGACAGAATGGCATAGTCTCAGTATGCACAACAAACTGCCTGCCATTAAGGAGACTACGACTGCGTAGAAGTCCTCCATGCAGGCCTCTCGCAGGTACTCTGTGGCTCTCTGCCGGCTCCGCATTGGCCATGGTTGGGCGACATAGGGCTACCTCTTGCACTGTGAAGACCCACCTCCGTGTCGGTGGGGCGCCCAGTTGACAGTGGCCCATATTTTTTTTGTACTGTCCTAGTTTAGCAGACAACGCCTCATTGGCTGATTTGGTTTTACATTTTATACGTGAGGGTGTGTTTTATCACTTGATATAAGTTTCAGCGCAGGTCCATTGTCTCTGTGTCCTCCACCCTTGTGCTTTTGGGGTGGAGGTTTTAATGTGTTGCAGAGTGACTGGCTTATCCTTTTATTTTTGTAGTCAGCCAGCCACGGTTATCTGCTCTCCAGTTTTACTCTCTTCTACCAGTTTCTTGCGTCTCTGTGTTTTACTTGGCCTATTTTCGTCCTTGTAGTGTTAGTTGGTCTTCTGTCGTTCTCGTGGTTTTCCTTCCTCTCGGTATTGCGCTGTGTGTCTAGTTTGTTTTATTCTTTCCCTTGTGGAATTACAATAGGAACAAGGAACCGATGACAAAGTAGTTTGGTCCGTTTCCCCCCTTTTAAACCAACCAACCAACTTTTAATTCATTTGAAGTGTATTCCATGTAATCATAATTTCGATTATTGTTTATACACAGAGCTTTGCACAAGAGCTTTGCACAAGAACTTTGCTTGGCGATTTTTACACTGCAGTAGCTGACTCTGGTCACATTGCTTTCCAATCTTAGTACGTTTCTTGTATTGTTTGGTGAAGAGATTCAGCCTCAGCGTTTGTTTTCAATCGCTGTTAAAAAGTGTATCATATTAAAAAAATCACACTTGCTTCAATATCTCAATCAATAAATCCTATAAACTGGGTGATTCTTCCGCTGTGTACAAACTCCAGGGATTCATCGATGAGGAGATACGAAACACACAAAATGCATAATGAACTTACATGCGGAAATTTTTGTTATTTATTTTATTCAAATGTACACTGTTACAGGGACCACAGTCTCATAGGCGCTGTACCATGCAGCCACAGTTACAGTATTTGTTGAAAACGGTTTCCATGTGTGTACACGCCGTAGCATGTTGTCTCACACGTTCCCATCAGCCAGGCTGTATCCAAACAGTGTCAAAGGCAGCATGAATACGCTGCTCCACTGTCTCCACATCAAGAATGGACTCTGCATACACAACACCTTTGAGATGGTCCCATAAACATAAATTGCACGGGTTGAGATCCTGTGAACAAGCAGGTCATGCAACTGGATCCCCCTCGTCCGATCCATCGACCAGTGAAGACACAACTGAGAAGCGTCCGGATGTTGAAGGTGAAGTGGGTTGGAGCACTATCATGTAGGGCGCACATAACCCTTCGAATCATCAATAGCTCTTCTTCCAGCAGAGGTGGCAAAGTCACCTGCAAGAAAGTCTGACATTTCCGGCCCGTTAGGCGACGTAGAAGGAAGACTGGTCCCACAATAAAGAGGTCCCAGCAGCACCCTTGCTGATCATTCTGTCACCATACAGTGGGGGTTCTGCATACAATCCTGCAGATGACTGTTATGAAAGTTGAAGATACCACTTGGTGTAGAGGTAGCCTCATCTGTGAATAGGATGGATGACACAAATCCCAGAATCGTGGGGAGCCTGGTGAAGAAACCAGTGACCAAAGTGATACAGATGTGAAAAGTCTGTCGCTAGTGAGCGCTGCACACACTGTAAGTGATGTGGTGGGTAACAGTTGGCATGGAGAATGTTCCACACGGTCGTCGGGCGGGTCCACTGTTTTGGCGGTTGCCTTCCACAGCGTTAGTCATTTTCTTCGACGTCTGGTGCCTTTTAAGACTTCTTGCATCCTGGAACGACACTCCCTCAGAAAAAGGGCGAAACACGATTGCAAACACTGAATGCTGTGGCTGTTGTCAGTGGGGATAGGTCTTCTCATACAACCGTGCTTCCCACAGACCATTGTCATTTGCCTTTGCGTAAGTAAACACCATTTCAGTAATCTCTCGATTCGAATACGGAGTAATTGTGTACAACGCTGTATCACATCCACTACAAGGTGAGTCAAAAGTTAATCGGACACAAGATTATCCATTGCTGTGGCCAGAGAGGGCGCTAGGGCGTGACGTATGAGGAACATTACCAGGAGATGATGCTTGCTGTAACTATGGGTGCATGGTACAGCACGTATTACATCGCAGTCTCTGTAACAGTGCGATTAAATAGTCTCTAGCATGGAAACCATGCATTACCGGACGTAAGCTCAATAGACTTTCTTGTTACGTATCCTCTCATCGATCAGTCAACAGAGTTTGTACAGAGTGGAAAAAAATCACCCTGTGTGTGTGTGTGTGTGTGTGTGTGTTGGTGGTGGTGGTAGTAGTAGTAGTAGTAGTAGTAGTGTAGAGTGTAAGACTAATGTTTCGCGCAGGAGCGGTTTTGGAGAAGACGAAACCAGGAGACTGATCGAGGCGTTCGAGGAGGGGGATGTAGAGGAGCTGCTGGAACTCATCGCGGCAGGGGCGGATGTGAGGACGAGGGATAGTGATGGGATGACCGCCCTGCACTTCTTTGCAGAGATGGGATACGTGGAGGTAGTGAGGAGTCTGGTGGAGAGAGGGGCATGAGGAGTCTGGTGGAGAGAGGGGCAGAGGTTGACGCCAGGAACAGCAGTATGGAGATGCCCCTGCACTTGGCTGCAATCGGTGGCCATTCACCTATTGTGCGGCTGCTGGTAGCGTGTTCCGCTGACGTCAACGCAAGGAATTGTTACGAGAGAACACCGCTGCAGTTTGCTGCGTGGCATGGGTACGAAGAGACGGCAGCGTTTCTGGTGGAAGCGGGAGCCGACACGGAAGCTAGGGATAAAGATGGGAGAACCTACCTCGACTGACCACCAGGATGTCAAATGGATGCCATCATATAACTAACAGTCCAATGAATATCTGTGATATAAAACAAATGATGCTTCACAACATGAGTTTTCATTATTTTTTAATTAAAGAATACAAAAAATTTTTTCATTTCTACCCATCATTATGTAGTGCATACAAATGCTCTAGGAACACTTCAACTAGTATGAAAATAGGAAATATCCATAAACAAATGTAAATAACTTTTCTTTTGAGGAAGCCGACTAAAAGAAAAGGTTTTTTGAGGATGTTGTGGGTTGGCAGGAGAGCCAACGCCGTATTATTAGAGGAAGCCGAAAGGCACGCGTTTTAGCTCACGCAGGCTGGCGTGACGTCTGGAACAGGACAAGGAAATTAGACTTTAGAAAAACGAACGTAGCTGGTGGAATACTTAACTTTAATCCATTAATGATGAGTGTCGCTCTTGAATGAACATGACTCAGTATCAATAGTAACTGGTAAAGGCGCCTTGCTAGGTCGTAGCAAATGACGTAGCTGAAGGCTATGCTAACCATCGTCTCGGCAATTGAGAGCGTATTTTGTCAGTGAACCATCGCCAACAAAGTCGGTTGTCCAACTGGGGCGAGTGCTAGGAAGTCTCTCTAGACCTGCCGTGTGGCGGCGCTCGGTCTGCAATCACTGATAGTGGCGACACGCGGGTCCGACGTATACTAACGGACCGCGGCCGATTTAAAGGCTACCACCTAGCAAGTGTGGTGTCTGGCGGTGACACCACAGAGGAATCTTTGCAAAACTCAACAATTAAAAAATATTCATTACCGATAGACACCAGTTCTGTCTGAAAATTGAATTTCTTCCAGTCTGTGAAATATACAAACAACTTAAAATAATGCAACCAGGTGACATTTTCGACAACCGCCTACGTGTCAACTGGTGAAAACCCAGGTATTTTCAAGGCGCAAATGGAGAAATAACGGTGAGAAATAATGGTCGTTTTAAGTATGTCACCTGGCTGATTTCCTGTAAGTTATTTCAACCGATCTCCTACATCACTTAATTACTGGAAGCAGGTTAGTAGGAGTATGTACAATGCAATGCTAACTTAATGTAAACTGTAGCTGTCCCCAGAAGTCTGCTATGTAAGGCACATGGTTAGAAACATATTCTGCTTTGAGCTCATACTGAATTTACTACTTTGTCTGCAGTATAGATGTGCACCAGTCTAACTGCACTGTTACACTGGTAGCCAAATTTACACCACACTGTAGGTCTATCATGCGCACTGGTTCCAGGGTTTACAATTAAAGTGCATCTCTACAAAAGTTGAGTGCGGGCTGTAATTATTATACGACGGTTATGGTAATGTGTTGATGCGGAACCGATTTACGCCGAAAAGAAGTTTCATTTGTGGCCACCAGGTATGACATACAAGATGTCATTTGACAACCCCTAAGGTGATAGAACGGTGTGGCTATCGAGAGGACGGACTGTGTGCTGTTAGTGAAACTGTTTTATGTGAATGGGAGCAATCACAGTGCTGCATTGAGAGAGTAACACTAATTGAAACATATGAGGAAAGGCACGATGTTATTAAATGGCTGAAAGAAGATAATGAAATTCGAAAACACAGGTGAGCTGTAACCCTGCTATAAGATTCCATTGAGAACCAAACAGAACACGTATTCCTCCATTCCGAGACGACTGGAGGCTGTTTCGAATTCCAACGATTTCCCTACACCGTATTAGCCATGGTGATGTTTATGGCGTTTCCGTAGTTTTGTCCAGCCTCTCTTTCTTCTTTTGGCCACACGGAGTGGCCACACACTTTGAGGCGCCATGTCACGGGTTGCGCGGCCCCCCCTGATGGTGGTTAAAGTTCTCCCTCGGGCATTGGTAGGTGTGCTGCTCTTAGCATTAAGTTAGTTTTAAGTAGTGTGTAAGTCTAGCGACCGATCGCCTCAGCAGTTTGGTCCCTTACGAATTCACACACATTTGAACATTTTTTCTCTTCTTTTTTGAAGCGGTTGGCCAATGGAATGATTTTTAATATCAAATATAACTCGTACTCCTTCCTTCTTCTGTTTACTTCTCAGAAAATATACGTTCGAATCTATTGATTTACTGAGGAGTATAATTTCCTGTGCCAACCTTCGACAGCATTCATGGTCTTCTGCTATTGGTTAAAAACATTCCACATTTAAATTCGACTTCATCAACTCTTTTTGGTAGGAGATATAACACTGCGGCACACTTGCGGCAGAGCAGTCGGACTTCCCTCTATCACTACATAACTCCGTTAATCACAGTTCTTGCATTTTCCTGCACAGGTAATCGTTGCAGTGAAAATTACAACTGGAAAAGGATGTTTCTGGGAACACAGTTTTCATAGCTTTAATTGTAGCAATTTCAAAGTGTAGCACCGCAGTTTTCGATGACGTTAAGTGCATCTTACTTTTCAATCCAGAAAGAAGTCTTTGTGTATATTGACTTTTGTCAGGTAGCAAAGCAAAGAAAAGAGGTAATACCTGTCTCACTTATGTTGTGCTTCTGATGTAAAGTGTGCTGGTGTGCATTTGTTCGAACAGTTTCGAACAACTCTGCAATATTTCGTCCATAAGAACTATTCCGTTTTCACGCGGGATTTTCTTTGCTTCTTCACAACCGAACATCAGGATTCTTTTATGAGGAACAGACCTATCGTCAGTTTTCAAAAAAGTGATACCGTAAGTAAATTTCAAAATGTTTTCACCCTGTTGAAGCTTGGAACTTATACTAACGTCATGGTCAGTCTCTATAGTTTCCCTTCTTGCTTTACACAATACAGTTTTGGAATTCTCATAATTTGGCTCCTTTGAGAAAAAAAATATAAACTTTCATCTTCAAATCTCGAAACTGCTCTTTAAAAATTTGGAACACAGGCACTATATTTTCTTCGTGACTCTTTTCCTGCAGCTACGCAATCGTTTCTTAATCTGCACATCTGCTTCGTCAGGTGGGCAAGAATGCTGCTCTTCAGCAATGATTCTGCCATTTACAGTTCTAAACCGCCTCGACACTTACTCCATTCGGAATTTGCAAAACATAGCTCGTATTCTCATCACATTACTTGTGCATCTGGTGGCAATGAGTATTCTTGAGAAGACAGTGTTTCCCTTTCGTTGTTCGAATTATTTCCATTACTAGTAGTGTCCAGATCTTACGTGTTTAGGCCTACGAAACTATACGGAAACGAAGACCTTCGACAAGGGCACCGCGCGACTGTCGGCGAAAACATATCCACCGTTGCTGATCGACTGACGTAAATCCGAAATCGGGGAGGCTCTCTGGTCGGAATAACTACGGTGTGAAACTGCCTTGGTCCATAGCCCCACGGTACCTGCGGCAGCCCCAAAGAGTCGGAAACACGACAGGTGGAAAGTCCACGTACCCAGCTTATTACCGTGAAACGCTCGCCTGTGGTACTTCTGTGAGAACACCTGTGGTGTGATAGGCACTGGAGACATTTTCTGATACAACGTATAGTCAAACCATCAGATTGGAAATATACTGTGCGACGAAGGCTAAAATAGTTGAAAGATGGAATCAGCATTCAATAATAGCACGCTTTTTCCCCACCACTAATTTTATTATATTTCATAAGATTACCTTTAATTAACTGCTGAGTTCTATGTTCCAGTGTAACGGACTTCCATCTAAGCACGTTGTGGCTTCTTTCCTCTTCCCCTCCCCCTCCCCTTCCACTCCACCCCTTCTACTGGTGAGTTTATTCGCTATTAAGATATGAACATGAATGTCGATGAATGTCGTCCTTTACAGATCATGTGAATACGTCAGCACATTGGCTTATATGGAGTTTCTCCCTCTGTATTTTGTGATTTTCCACTGTAGTTTACAATAGAGTATGAATTATGTTCTCACTATTTTGTGTACATACTTGGGGATATATATATATATGAGCACCCCCTCACACGTCTCCCCTTCCCCATCTCGTGGAACATTCCACTTTTCTGTAGACTATTTCGTGTTGTTCACAACGAAGACGCGGTTAATACAAAATAGTTCAGTATAAATTCATATTTTAGCTACATTATGTTATAGGTAGTCGCTGCTCATATGCATTAATGTCGCAAAACAGAGTGGACCTGACTTTATAACCGATGTTATTTGTATGGTGCAACTGTGATAATGTCCACTCCTTTCCTGTATTTCCCCTCTTTAACTGGATTGGTGATATTCTACGTTTTGTTACACTGATATGCGCTGAATAGTGTTTCTAGGGACATTTGCAATTCATGCATGTAATGATTATACAAATCACGTTTTATAGTGCTAGCTCTATCTAATCTACATTTGGCATTCATCTTATTACGTTTAGATAGCTATGGCTTTGTAATGTTATGTGTGCTGTATTTTTCTCATAAGTGTAAACGATCTCCTGTCTGATATATAAGAAGTCGACTTAGTTCTTTTTCTTTTTTGCAGGCGAAAGTGGTACTGCAATGAATCCAAGCTTACATACAGAAACAGAAAAAATGGTAAACAACGTTCTTAAAAGTAGTCATATCATTGACTGGCTTACAGCGAACGGTCAAACCCTCAGTGTTAAGCTTCCTAAGTGTCCATATTGATGAGAACTTAAATTAGAGTAAGCAAATTTTGGGAATTTTAAAGCAACCTGGTTCAGCCACTCTTGCACATAGAATCATTGGAAACCATGGGTAGCGACAAATCTGTAAGCTGGCATATTTGCCATATTTTCATTTTGTAATGTCCTGTGGTTTAATCTTCTGAGGTAACTCATGTTTAAGAAAGAAACTCCTCGTTGCCCAAAAGTTGGCCGTAAGAATAATATGTGATGCTTACTCGCGATCACCTAGTAAATGTCTATTTAAGAAGTTGGGCATTCTGACTTCTGCTCACAGTATCTTTAGTTCTTTGTGAAGTTTGTTGTAAATAATCCACTACAGTTCAAAAGTAACAATGTTATACATAATTACGGTACCAGAAGGAAAAATCATATTCAATACTCCACACTTAGTTGGTCTTTAGCACAAAATGGGGTACAGAATGTTGCAACTAAAATTTTTGATACCTTACCCAGTCGTATAAAATATGACACACAGTAACATAAAATTTGAAAACACACCAAAACTGTTCATTTTATTCCATAGAAGAACTTATGACTGCAGTGTGTAAAAAGTGATGGATAGGAATTAGTAACTCATATCCACGTATTTTTTAAAAAAACTTTTATGAAAGTTCAGCATGTAGCCATATTTACAAATTAATTTGTGATGTGTATGTAAACTAACTCATTCCACATCATTACGATTTATCATGCACATGATCCATGGAACATGAAACCAACCAACCAGTTATCGATATAAACAGTTATTTCTATATAAAGCGGTAGTGTCTTTGGTAATATCTTGGATATACGTTGGAACAGCTGTTTTGGACTTCAGTCTGCATGTGAACATGTCGAGACAATAATCTGATGTACATATTGGGAATTACGTGTATTCCCAACTGTTGGACGTTTAATACGTTCTTAAGGTATGTTGTACATGGGTCTACAACATGTATTATAAACGTTCTGTTCCCATTAATACAGATTATGATAGTATTTACAAATGGTTCTACATGTCGGCTAGTGGATTGATTCGTGTATCACATCTGTTGCAACATGAAAATACTGTAGGCTATATCAAATTGATAAATCTGTCATTTGGTGTGTTTTTATACAGATTTTATACATGCCCTAGTTAATCGAATTTTTCAACTGTTGTGGTCTTGAACTGATGGGTCTGTGAGATGTAGGGTGTTGTGAGGTGGGAATGTTGCTGTTGGTCAGCTGTCACCGTGATATGTGGCCAGTGAACAGTATTTTGCTGGATAAGGCACACTCAATATAACAGACGTGTACCACATCTATAGCTCACAGTCTATAGACAGTTAAGTGCATCGCTAAATTATTTAAAACTTCATTCGCCATGTGGTACGTATGGAAATTAATTTCCATCTGATGAATCCACTGATGGAGTAAACTTTATGTAGTTTTAACCATTCTGTCACAATCCTTTTATTAATAGTTTGAGAAAACGGATTCCTTTGTTTCATAATTCACTTTTCTGCACTCTTACTTGATATATGCACATAGTCATTAAGAGATTCAAAAACCAAAAATCCATCTACTCTTAGCAGCCATATGACACATATAAGAGTCGAGACTGATTCGTTCAGGAATCTGCTCTCTTCAGAATACATCTCATAATTCGTTGCTTGGAAAGTTCTTAGTGCGCTAACTCCGGCCAAATACTTTGATCTTCTTCGGTGATAGCATGTATAGGTAATTTATTTTTCCAATTTAGACACTAAATATCATCAAGTAATCGTCTGCTCCTTTGCGAATCTCCATGTGTAATTTACTTAACTGACGAAAAAGAGGTGGAGTGTGAGAATAGTTGTTTCCATATACTTACAAATTTGTCAAGAATTTCTTACAATACGCGTCCTGTAGTGCCGCTAATTACCACTCTGTTCCTCGGTTCCATGGCGTTGTAATAGAGATCTGCTTTGGTATATTGCTCATAATTTCATAGAACTTCGATGCCCAGCATTAAAACCCTCCTTAAAATGTTGCTACATTGTCAGCTGAGAAAACTCTAGTATTCCTTATTTGTTTTGTTATTCCTTATTTTTTATGTTATATACATCATGACTATCTGCCGAGAAATAATACTTACCTCCCGCCATCATTGCAAACACATAGTTATTGACATTACTTTCATCGCTACTACTAAACAAAAGCTGACTATTGCTAGTTACTTCACAGCGCAAGTTCAGCTGATTAAGTTCTTCACTTTGCATATTTCATTTAATTCAATATCTCTTTATTTCCACTTGTTGAAGTTTAAAATGACATAAATCTCAGGAGGGTAATAGCTTTCCATTAAGGCCAGTAATCGCTTTGTATAATTCCCTACACGTTGTGATAAGAGTGCTAATTCGACTTACTACTATATTACAGCTCACCAGCAAACATCATTCACTGTACATCAACTAGGTTGGCAATATCTTATCAAGAGAACAGTACTTCATTTTCTTTCGAAACAAACCTGTTATATCACGCCGTACCACAACGGGGATAGGAATCGGTAAGAGGATTCAGCCATCTTCTTTTTTTTCACAACCTTACTGTTTCTTGAATGGGTAATTTACAAATTACTTACTGGTAATACATCATTCATTATAGTTTCATTTGCTAGTACAGAAACAAACTTCAACTGTGCAGTACTGAGATAAGAATTAGGGCATGTCCCAGATGTGGTAAACATAGGATAGAGATCAGGGAAATAGGGATCTAAAATTACAAATTTCAACACTTTTATATCTGAACTACTTTAATAGATCCACGAGAGTACAAAGGTACATGCAAGTATTTTGAAACACACAAACATTATATATCTCCACACAACCACTGATCGTCCGCACTGCCCCTCCCCACGTCTACACACATCGACGTCCACACAATTAGCAACAGACTTTTCATTTCCCTCCAGCAAGGAGGTCGTTGCCACTGCTGAAGCTCTTGTCTCTGTACACCCAGGACAAGATACTCAAGCGCAGAGGCGGCATGAACACAGATCCATGGTGACTGTAACCAGAATTTAAATCTTCTGTAAATACTCTAAGAACGACGCACCAGTGAGGCACAAGTCTTCCTCAGAACGTAGATGACCAGGAAAATGAGCAGCGCGACCAGGGTAGGCAGGTACGGCCTCCTCTGCAGACCGTCCAGCAGCGGGTGCCTCCTGGAAGCCGCGCCGCCACCCCCACCTGCCGCCGCCGCTACCCGCCGCCTCCACGCCTCCGCCGCCCTGGGGTGTTTCAGGAGCTCCGCCCTTAGCATCGACATGTGCCTGGCCTGCCAGCTCCTCCTCTGCCGCCGGCGTGGGCGCCACACACGCGCGGGCTGCTCCTCCCACCTGCGGGACAGAAACACGCATCTCAGCGAAGCCTCTCACAAAAATCTCCTGCAGTTTTTTGTCACCCTTTCAGAAAGTGTCTCCCGTCGCCACACAGGCGCCCATGGGTCAACAGTTAACAGTTCTTCCAACGCAGAACCTGTAGCACTTTATTTCCGCTGTTTCCAGGAGGGCTTGCGATTTCCTAAGCCCTTCGGGTGGGCGTTGCTTTAAATTGTTAGAGAAGCTTGTACAACATTTTTCTAAGAACTGCTCGGAGTTGGTCAGCAGCTTCATGTCTAGAAACAGTGTGGGGAAATCGCGTTGGCTGATCTCAAATCAGTGCACCGAGGTTTGCTAATACTGAGGCAGAAGGTGTCAACGACTCTTTGGTGGGTGTCCAGCCTCACTCTTTGCTGGAGAGTGTATTATTTGTTTGAGACATTGCTGGCAAAGCGTCCAGTGATCATTCAGTAACATAGTCTGTGACAGTGCCGATTGTGCAACATGAAGCAGGAACAATTTGTTTCTCTGCAAGCAGAGAGACAAATCTCTGCTCACTTATGACTGCACACTTCGGCCAAGAGTCTATTCTTGGCAAGTGAGCTGGCCGGTGTGGCCGAGTGGTTCTCGGCGCTTCAGTCTGGAACATGCGACCGCTACGGTCGCAGGTTCGAATCTTGCCTCGGGCATGGATGTGTGTGATGTCATTAGATTAGTTACGTTTAAGTAGTTCTAAGTTGTAGGGGACTGATGACCTCAGATGTTATGTCCCATAGTGCTCAGAGCCATTTTTGGCAAGTGTGTAAGCAGATTGTCTTGATTCGTGAACGGACCCCGTACTTGAGTCAATTCGGATGTAGGAGTTTTCGGATGCAACTAGATGTCCTCTGTTTAGTTAAGTTCATATATGCAGATCACACTTAGTTTTCACGCCGACCACAGCCTTCTGCTGATCGATGTGGCTGACTTGCGCTTTACTCGACTGCTGTGATGGTATACGCATCACGGCTTGAGAAATAAGGAACCGTAACTAGGAATGTATTCAGTTCCATGAGATTGTTCTCTGAGCTCTCTGTTGTCAGCGTAAGTGAGAGTGGGGGAATTTACTAGCAAAGAGGCCGGACACTAACAACCTTGTAGGTGTTTCTGTCGTTCTGTCGTCGAAATGTGGTGCGCAATTTTTGCATAAAGATAGGTGTTCTAGCAGTCTTAAACTTAGACTAAGGTGTGGGCTTAACTGAATGTTGTAATTGTGCAGATTCCATTTTCCAGTTTCCTTGATATTTTGTAATAAATATTTCGATGGCATCATACTACTCGTATTTAAATAGGATTAGTCTTCACCTCACTGTTCTGAGTAGATTACTTAACAACAGTAAACAATTAGTATCAGTTAAATAATTTTTGTGTAACATCGCAGGTGGGTCATCCATAGCAGGATTAATCCGATCGCACCATTAAAATAACAAGATCACTACCTGCCCAGTGTTAAAATGTCACCAGATTTAGCATTACTTTCTATTTTTCTTGAAAAACAAATCACGAAAGTGACCTACGTTTCATGCGTTCAAAGGGGAGTACCTTTGTAAGAGATGTCCAGGAGGAGGGATCGTACCCAACCTATAGAGCACACGTAACTAAGGCACAACTGCTAAGTAAAGACCTTAAATATAGCCGAATATATGCAAACTGTATGTCATCACTGGAACTAATGGAAATACTTGATGGAAAAGAAGAAGAGAAGGAAAGGAAATACACTCCTGGAAATGGAAAAAAGAACACATTGACACCGGTGTGTCAGACCCACCATACTTGCTCCGGACACTGCGAGAGGGCTGTACAAGCAATGATCACACGCACGGCACAGCGGACACACCAGGAACCGCGGTGTTGGCCGTCGAATGGCGCTAGCTGCGCAGCATTTGTGCACCGCCGCCGTCAGTGTCAGCCAGTTTGCCGTGGCATACGGAGCTCCATCGCAGTCTTTAACACTGGTAGCATGCCGCGACAGCGTGGACGTGAACCGTATGTGCAGTTGACGGACTTTGAGCGAGGGCGTATAGTGGGCATGCGGGAGGCCGGGTGGACGTACCGCCGAATTGCTCAACACGTGGGGCGTGAGGTCTCCACAGTACATCGATGTTGTCGCCAGTGGTCGGCGGAAGGTGCACGTGCCCGTCGACCTGGGACCGGACCGCAGCGACGCACGGATGCACGCCAAGACCGTAGGATCCTACGCAGTGCCGTAGGGGACCGCACCGCCACTTCCCAGCAAATTAGGGACACTGTTGCTCCTGAGGTATCGGCGAGGACCATTCGCAACCGTCTCCATGAAGCTGGGCTACGGTCCCGCACACCGTTAGGCCGTCTTCCGCTCACGCCCCAACATCGTGCAGCCCACCTCCAGTGGTGTCGCGACAGGCGTGAATGGAGGGACGAATGGAGACGTGTCGTCTTCAGCGATGAGAGTCGCTTCTGCCTTGGTGCCAATGATGGTCGTATGCGTGTTTGGCGCCGTGCAGGTGAGCGCCACAATCAGGACTGCATACGACCGAGGCACACAGGGCCAACACCCGGCATCATGATGTGGGGAGCGATCTCATACACTGGCCGTACACCACTGGTGATCGTCGAGGGGACACTGAATAGTGCACGGTACATCCAAACCGTCATCGAACCCATCGTTCTACCATTCCTAGACCGGCAAGGGAACTTGCTGTTCCAACAGGACAATGCACGTCCGCATGTATCCCGTGCCACCCAACGTGCTCTAGAAGGTGTAAGTCAACTACCCTGGCCAGCAAGATCTCCGGATCTGTCCCCCATTGAGCATGTTTGGGACTGGATAAAGCGTCGTCTCACGCGGTCTGCACGTCCAGCACGAACGCTGGTCCAACTGAGGCGCCAGGTGGAAATGGCATGGCAAGCCGTTCCACAGGACTACATCCAGCATCTCTACGATCGTCTCCATGGGAGAATAGCAGCCTGCATTGCTGCGAAAGGTGGATATACACTGTACTAGTGCCGACATTGTGCATGCTCTGTTGCCTGTGTCTATGTGCCTGTGGTTCTGTCAGTGTGATCATGTGATGTATCTGACCGCAGGAATGTGTCAATAAAGTTTCCCCTTCCTGGGACAATGAATTCACGGTGTTCTTATTTCAATTTCCAGGAGTGTATATAAAGTATCAGACAGAAATAAGAATGCTGCTGTAGCTCTTTGTCTGGTCGGCTGCTGCTGTTAGCTTCCGCGAGTTTTAGCCTTATGCAAAGACGTGTTGGGTGGAAGAACAAATGTATCAGCTATAGGTGACGACGTAGCTACGGGTGGCCATTTTCCTAAATTTTATCGCATGCCCTCTGGGAGTTGTAGGTCTGAAAAGTCATTCACTGAAATTCTTAAACATTATATTCCGAATCGAGTAAAACCAGGAGAGATGCTAACGAGGAAACTGAAGACACAAACACAGCAGCGAACTAGAGCAACCCAGATGATGATGGAGAACATGCTGAACAAGAAGAAGAAAATGACATTCAAATGCTGGTAGTGATGATCCTGTAGATATACCCTCTAAAAGAAACAAAAGATAGTTAATGTGACAAAAAAAAAACAGTGGAATTCATATAAAGCACTGACAACAAAGACATTGTGTTCCACTTGATCTGAATATGTCTGTATCATGTTGAAAGATAGTATCTTTACTTTTAATAGACTACTTTTCAGAAATAAATCGTGTCACGGAAAATACTGCTCTTTGCAAATTGTATCGCTTTCGCCTGTTGGCTTCACGTTTAACAGACAGGCAAACGCCTCGATGTAATGCACAGCTCCAATGTTTGGAGATTCTTGCTGTGATTATAGAACATCGAACCGTCGACGATAACCTGTCTTTAACAGGAACAACACCCTGTCATGCAGCCAGAAGTGGTGCCAATGTCTGCTGTGTTTGTGAACTCTATTGTAATGGAAATAACTAATCAAAGTTTTCTGTAGGCTGTCGACGTAAAGCGTTCGCTTCAACTTAACGCTGATTGTGTAGCTACTGCCCAGTTAATGTTACTGATCTACATTCCTATACCGATGACTCCTTTGCTGACAGATTCCTAACAAGTTTATACGTGGAACAACATTTTTGTTTCACCAAACAGTTTCATACGTTTTTTCGTGGGTCTGTTTTCAGTAACCACTGGTATTTATTTCAGTCTCGGTTTTTACGTGCCGCTGAAGTTCTACACAACGTGTGGAAACCGTGCAGCTTGACTAAACGATCTGGTTGCTTTAAGGAATGTTGAGATTCCATCCATCTGCTGCCAACGCAGTACTTAACCAGGCCCCGCATGTACTATCTTCCGGGCAATCAGAAAATAAATCTTACAGCTTTCCTGTCCATGTTTCTATCTGACGATAAACGTATAATACGTCTGTCAAAAGAAAACGCGTGTTCCGGGCATCAACATACTAGAACTCGGTTATCAAAGAACCTGCAGACCCATCGGAGTGTGCAACAGTAACATTAAATTGAGAGCGGCTACACTCTTAATG
Source organism: Schistocerca nitens (assembly GCF_023898315.1). Lineage (NCBI taxonomy): Eukaryota > Metazoa > Arthropoda > Insecta > Orthoptera > Acrididae > Schistocerca > Schistocerca nitens. Next base: position 1,164,101,906 of record NC_064614.1, read on the forward strand.
GTGAATGGAAGCGGGTTCTCTAATTTGAGAGACTATAGAGAAATTCGCCCATTTACTTTTGTTACAGCGGGCACCATTGCCATTAAGGACATCGTCACGATCTCTGGCAGCGTAACGACACAGAATTGCTCCCGGCCAAGAGGAGAGAGGGCCTCGCCCAGAGTTCGAGTTTTCATTCAAATCTAGCGCTACAAGAATACCAAAATTTTCTTAAGCTGGAGTTTGCTGAAAAGTGTTGCCTCCGAATTTTTTGTTCTGTTCTCAATATCGGTTCAGATATTATATGTCATACATTTTGCTCTGTCGACTTTCCCTTCTGCCGTTAGAGGGCTCCAAATTGTAACGTTGTAACATGGCGGTGTATAACGTAACTACGTCGGCGCGTGGCAAACAACGTGCTGTCATCGAGTGTGGAATCTGAAGATTCGTTCGCATATGGAGCATCCTCTGCTTCAGGGTAACAATGCCGGATCACACATCAGCGCTGAGACATCTGCAACAGTCCGACGCCTGGGGCTAACTGTCAACAGTCATCCTCCACACAGTCCAGGCCTTGCCCCAGCCGATTTTCAACTGTTTCCAAAACTTAAAGAACGCCGTGGAGGGCTCCACTTTGAAACTGATGAAGCGGTATAAGTGTAGGTGAGGTTGTGGTTTCGTCAACGAAGTCAAACATTCTACACTGACGATATCAACAAACTGGTCGCTCGTTGGGAGAAACGTATTCACCACAAGGGTGACCTATGGAAATGAAGAATAAGGACGTGGAGTGTTACTATGTTTTATTTATAAGCCTCTAAGAATTTTCAAATAAAAAATCGAAGAGTTTACGTTTCCTCACAATGATCCCACTACGGGAAACTTACGCCTTGCATTCCCGGTTACACTACTCAACACTAAGCCTCTGCACAGGACAAGAGATATGGCAGTCAGCAGTGCTTGTTAAAATAGTGTCACTCGGGGTGCTTAGCAAGACAACATGAAGTCATTGCCAGGTCCGTCTCAAAAGAGGAAAAGCGAACTTTTTATTTCGAGCTACTTCCGCCTCAAAGTCCAGTTACCGAAGCTTGATTGCGTAGTTACGCTCAGCTCGGCAGTATTTTGTTCGAAGCATGTTAAACTCAATGTTCTTCTCACCATTACGTGGCTGGAATGGTGAAGAAAAGTAACGGCGTAAATACCTTGACCGCTTTCAGTTAGTGACCTAACCTAAAATCTGAGCTTACACATTGCGTGCCATAATCTGAAAACGTTTGAGACATAACGAAGGTCTATCTATAAAATGGGGACGTTGGGTTCGTAAACCCATCCCGTGGCGCTATTCGGAAGTAGTAGTCTGTGAACCGACACAAAATGCCAGCCATTACACAAAATACCAGCAATTCCATTATCATGTAGAGCACAAACACGATCCCAGACTCTGTGTGCGCACATGGCGGCCACTAGCACTGTGCATCGGATGTTATGGAAACACAGGTGCCGGCCGAGTTGGCCGAGCGGTTCTAGCCGCTACAGTCTGGAGCCGCGCGACCGCTACCGTCGCAGGTTCGAATTCTGCCTCGAGCATGGATGTGTGTGATGTCCATAGGTTAGTTAGGTTTAAGTAGTTCTAAGTTCTAGAGGACTGATAACCTCAGATGTTAAGTCCCATAGTGCTCATAACCATCTGAACCATTTTTGAAACACAGGCTCCCTTAATGGCCTCTAGTCGAATGTTTTCACAATGTTACTGAACAACACAGAGGTAAAGTAAGTTCGTAGAGAAACATAGTTGGTATCGAGCAAAGAGAATGACCAAACCTTATCGCTGTGCCACAATTTCCCAAATATTAGTCCCAGGGAGTAACTTCTGTTTTCACTTTTTTTTTCTTCGAGAAAGCAGCTAGGTCGCAGAAAAAATCATGTTTACGTCAGGTTTCTGTCGTTTGCTTAGAGATTCAGGCACCATAATACGTTCAGTGGAAACCTGCTGGGACTAAAGGTACAGGGTTACTGACGATCGATCCTAAAGTGCAAAACTGGAAGACGTCATCATCATGCACTCCTGTTCGATAAGACAATATACCGACTGAGATGAGGCAGTCGTTAAAGAACTGGACTGTCATTTTCAACTAGGGGGAGGGGGGGGGGGGAGGGTCGGGGGAAAGGGCGTTGGGCGACGTTCAAACCAACGTCCGGCCACCCTCTTTCAGTTTCCTTAACTCGCTTGTAGCGAATCCTGGGGTGGTTCCTAAGAGCAGGCCACGGCGGTATACATTTCCCATCCGTTTCCAACCCTAATTAGTGTTCTGTCCTAATAAATGACCTTGTCGTCGATAAGACGTTGACGTTCAGTCTCATTAAGTAATTGTATTCCGATAGTAAAATGCCCATACTGGCCTATGGCTGTATTCACCAAATCTCATTGAAGTACACAGACATATCATACATTTTACTCCTGTAATGGGACGCGTAGTGGGCATATAAAGCTAGCGATAAACTCCAACGAAGTTCTCTACCCTACCAGAACAGCGCCAACGGTAAAAGCTGTCGCAGCCACGTGTTGCTTTTATCCGTAACACCTCCGTTTCTGAAAGGGCTCTGCGTTACTGTATGGTAAGAAATTTACTTCTGCTTTCTGCCACCTAACATCCTAAACCAGTCTTCTAAACATTTTTGCACTAGGATGCTAGTCTGCAACCACCAGCTGTCTAGTTGCTGGAACTCGTGGTTTTGTACGCAGATAGCTTGAAAATATCTCTGAATATCTAAAGTGTGTATATATATTCATTCATACTGACTAGCTTTTAGGAGAATACTTTTGGCAACCTATCGGCACACCAGCAGCCACAGAGCACCAAATGAAAACTCTTGCGCAGTAAGATCTGTAGAAAACATGTCTTTCGTTAGTTAACGTTACTTAATTAGTAGGAAATTAAAGAGTCATTAATACGTCGTCACCAAAATGATGGGACTTATGTTGAGACATCAGAAAAAAACAAATGGGGCATGTATTTGACGTCATTACTCTGCTGCACACCAATATATCAATGAATGAAAAAAGATTAAGAAGAAGCCTTATCAAAAGGCCGTTTCATCTTAAAAACGCAGAAAATATTAAATGTAAAATGGACACAGGACAGGATATTATTGAGGGGCCCACCAAATCAGTCAGATGACCGATCACTCCCCAAGACAGGAAAGTGTGATTCTGTGTAGGTTTTGAGAAAGACGCCACTCCCCGTCAAGCAGCTATTTACAGTTGCTCACTAGATCAATCGATCGCTCCAAACGATTGGAAAATTGAGGTCATTACTGCCTTCAATAAGTGTTGATGAAATGATGCGTTTAACTGTTGGCCTGCAACCATGTTTTGAATGTGGCTGATTTATCTAATTAATTTTATGCTTGCGTACTGAATATCTCCTCTGTAGGTAGAAACACAGATTCCAAGAACAGCCATCTTTTGGAAATCTGTTCTATGTTTTCACCCATGAAATTCAATAAGTAATAAGCTTAGATAATGGCACGTAACTTATGCGGAAGCCATTATCATGGATGCAGTTCTTCAAAGTCATCTAGGAAAACAACCCACGAGCTTACGAAGTGTATCGCCAACTGTGAATTCAGGACTGCTCCGGATGTACAATTAATGCTGTCGTTCTGAATCCATCGGATGTAAATAGGGCCCTTACTATTAGTTACACAGGTTGGTCAGCAACTGTCTGAAAAGCTTTCAAGCGTGTTCCAGGGCAGGTCGTACTAAAAAGATCTTAAGAAAAAATTTGAAACCTTGCGCCGATTACGATTTAATTAGCGTTGATGTTACCCAATCATGTTGTTGCATGCCGGAGACAGTGTCGCCAAACATTTCAACTTACGGATGAACAGGATCTGTGAATTGCCGCATTTTAACGCGTACAAGTGCTTGAATTTGAGCGCGCGGGACCTGCTTGGTTAACGTCAACACTAATTAAATCGGAAACGGCGCAGCGTATAGAAGCTTTTCAGTGTGTTTCTGACCGCCCTGTATATACGTTGGAAGCTCCGTGAGGTTGCACAGTGTTAATGCTGTTGTACTCCGTACGGAGGAGAGTGTTTCGACTGGAACAGTTTATATACTTTCTCCTCTAGCCGTTCCTGTAGCTTAAGCACTCTAAGGATATTTGTAAAGATGTTGCCAATGCTTGCATCGCTACGTCGACAATAATTTCTCTTTTTTTTCCTTTCTGAAATTTTACTTCGGAATATTTGTGAAACGAACCGACTATACGCAGTCTGAGAAGCGCGCTCGCTTTCGTTAAAATATTGGCATGTATTACATTAGAGTATCACATATCATTCAATGCTAATGGTAAGTTAAACCTTATTATCAGCAGTCTGCACAAAAGTGATTTACTTATTTATTTATCTGAATTAATAGCATTAACTTTGTGTGTGGTGTGTGTGTTTTTTATTTATTTTGTTTTAACATTACAAAACTTATTCCTGGACAAGTAAGGCTTTTCCAGATATGAAAAACTGTTCCAATGTACAAGATGGCCACGTACCTAGGGGCAAATATTCTGTTTGAATTGAAAAGTGTTGCAATCGAGGAAAACGTGTCAGTGCTATTTTTAACAAATTCAAAAATGGTTCAAATGCCGGCTGTATTTAACAGCCTCTGTGTTACGTCATTGCCGGCCAGTGTGGCCGAGCGGTTCTGGGCGCTTCAGTCTGGAACCGCGCGACCGCTGCGGTCGTAGGTTCGAATCCTGCCTCGGGCATGGATGTGTGTGATGTCCTTAGGTTAGTTAGGTTTAAGTAGTTCTAAGTTCTAGGGGACTGATGACTTCAGATGTTGAGTCCCATAGTGCTCAGAGCCATTTGAACCATTTTGTTACGTCATTACTCTGCTGCACACCAATATATCAATGAACGAAAAAAGATTATGAAGAAGCCTTATCAAAAGGCCGTTTCATCTTAAAAACGTTTTGAAACAGAAGGTATTGGCAACTAACACAAATTTCCGTCTTCAAGACACAGAAAATTGTTAAGACAGTGCATGAATCCAGTTCATTTGCAAGCGCCACGTGTTGCACGAGAGAAGCCTGTCCGTTTCAAAGGATAAGACAGTGCAGGACAGACAAAGTACGGCTTAACTGTCCTCACCATAAATCTCTGGGACTGAAGAATTGTCATCAAAATATCTGTAAGATATTACACAGCATTCAAATATGTAGAAGTCGTAATACTTACATGCGCTGAATAAAAAATACGCAACGTAATGTGTCGTAACAGCGAACACAGTACAAGATATCAGAAACTACTTTTGGCAGTCATTAGCGCGCTTCCTTCATGTCACTCTAAATCCGGTCTCTAGATTGAAACAACGATCAGGGAATATCATGTGTTCGTAGGTACACACACCAAACACTCTTTCCTCTTTGGGAAGATTGCTATGCTAGAACATGACAGCGATGCACAGGAAAATCTGTTGAAGATGGAAGACATAAGAACTACCGGCTGATTTTATTCAGAAATAAAATTTATACTTCCACGTAAACAGGTGAAAGTATCCTATACTGTTTCATTACGCGATTGGCGAAGAATAGTAGAATATAGAATAGTGTACGACTGGAAGAACCTGAAGTGGGGTGACCACCTGAAACCAGGAGTAGAAAAGCTGTCACCTGAGTAAGAATCAGTGGAAGAATCCTATTTGTTTTCACCCCTGTAAAGTAGTAGACGACAAAAACCTCTTGCCACTAATTCTTGACCAGTGATCTTCAGTGAAGAATTCTCACAGCATAGAGTTAATGAAGAAACGAATGGAAATCAATTGAAGAGCAGCAGATTTTATTGCGGCTTCGATTAGACTTTGCGAACACGTAAAGCGTTATGCATTTCAGACAGATTTACTATAACTTTCTGTGAGTGCACGTTCCAAGAATAGCTAGGTAACATACAGTATATCTTTCTCGCACATACATTTTACACAATGATGTTTTTCGTCTTGTTCCTCTCTTCAACCCTTTGACTGAAGGCGGCAAGGCGTCAAATTTCCCTGAGTTAATCGTTTCAGCCACAAATATGGGCGGCTTCTGCCATCAGACTTCTGCCTTTGCACTACCTCGTCCTGGACTTTCTTCTGCTTTCCCATCTATTGCCGAAATGCAACAGCGTGTCATAATAAAAGTCTCTCTCCATTTATCATCAATCTTCTGCATTACTCAAATACTTCTTTATTCGTTTTCCTATCTGACGAGGTTACCAAGATGGACAAATCAGATATACGAGAGCTTCTTCGGGGGCTTGTAGAATGTTACTCATAGGCGAATGGAATAAGAAAAGTGGACACGAGAGTGAAACTTCCTGGCAGATTAAAACTGTGTGCTGGACTGAGACTCGAACTCGGGACCTTTGCCTTTCGCGGGCAAGTGCTGAGCTACCCAAGCACGACTCACATCCGGGCCTCACAGCTTCACTTCCGCCAGTCTCCTACTTTACAAACTTCACAGAAGCTCTCCTGCGAACCTTGCAGAACCTAGTTCTGCAAGGAAGTTTGGAAAGTAGGAGGCGAGGTACTGGCGGAAGTAAAGCTGTGAGGACGGGGCGTGAGTCGTGCTTGGGTAGCTCAAATGGTGGGGCACTTGCCCGCGAAAGGTAAAGGTCCCGAGTTCGAGTCTCAGTCCAGCACACAGTTTTCATCTGCCAGGAAGTTTATGTCAGTGCACACTCCGCTGCAGAGTAAAAATCTCATTCTGGGCACGAGAGTGATATCCAAAGTACTCTCCGCTACACAGCGCAATTACCCTGGCAAATGTGGAGGTACACGTAGGATATATTCGTCCAGTCTAGATAAAGAATCCACTAGAAAGCCATCAAAAACCCATGTTTGCCTTGGGAGTCGTATTTGTGTCTTTCACAGGGTTCTTACCTGCATCACCAAGGAAAAGGACGTACTGCCACCCTATTCTACCAGCGAGACGATCCTCAAGATGACAAGAGTATTTATGACTATACTGAAGGCGCATCATGATCAAGAATGTACATTCTTATTCATGCACGAGACTTCCCACAGGCTACAAAAATCGTTCATTTCTCTAATTACTTTCAGTGCTGTTGTTTACAAGGCACGTGAGCAGCAGTGTAACGGACACCAGATTTATTTGACATACGTACGTTAACACTAAGAAAACAGGACACAGACGTGCGTTCAGCTAACTGTACACTGTGCACATTCAGATGTAAGCGCAGACCGTGGCAGTTTCCAGTACCAGATAATTATTCGAAAATGTTATTGATAAGCTACGATAAATTTAGGAGACATTTATCATCAGTAATAATTCCCGTCATAAAAACAAGCTTACCACTTTCATTTTAGCGTATTTACGTTAGTTTGGAACTTTAGAATCAACAATGTAAACTTGTAAATGGATGGGAATTATAAAAATTCCAAAAATATGTGTGTCATAGACTTGACGTCACACTTAGAAAATGGAGAACAGCTTTACAGAAGAAACAGCTCACCCAGTAGAGTATAGAAGCGAACTGTTTAAAACTACAGTAAGTACTTTGTTTTTACTACGTAATACGTAATAATACAAAAAAAATGTTCAAATGGCTCTGAGCACTATAGGACTTAACTGCTGACGTCATCAGTCCCCTAGAACTTAGAACTACTTAAACCTAACTAACCTAAGGACGTCACACACATCCATGCCCAAGGCAGTATTTGAACCTGCGACCTTAGCGGTCGCGCGGTTCCAAATTGTAGCGCCTAGAATCACACGGCCACTCCGGCCGGCACCTAATAATACACTAATGAGTGATTGTAATTTATGCAAACTCATCGTGGCAAGTCGGTCCGATTTCACATCTCATTGTTTAATTATCTAAAGCCTATACACATATACTAAACATCAGGCAAACAAGTAACACGATTCAACGAATTGAGGTTCTCACTTACCGTGGGTTCTGGTTGCAGCATGGTCTATTCTCGTGAATTTTCGTCAAAGACAGCACACACATAACCTGAAAATCGTAACAGAATTATTAGTTACCTAACAACACTCATCATTGGATTTGCAGAATGCATGTACAGATATTATTCAGGATAAATCAACATTGCCGTTTCCTAAAGAAGACGACTGACCAATTTCAGTTCCGTTCATACTAAGTACTGTGTGGTAGCTGTAGCTTTCAAACCAGGTGGAAAACGTAGGATAATATACGAGATTTGAGGAAAGCTTACTAGCAGTAACAACACTGTGCACTGTACACGGTGTAGCACTTGGTCATCCCTAAAGACAGTATACACCTGTTCTCTGTGACAGAACCACATTTTTGTATCCCATAGTGCTATATAACATACATTTACCACCGCGCTTGTGGTTTGTTATAACCATTTACACAGGAAGATACCCAAAAAGTGTATCCCTGTGGCAGGGATTTCGGAGTCACCAAAATGTAATTTTTGACACCTTCAGGTAAACGATTATTTAACAAGCATTTAGCGCGATAAAGCTTGTTCATAACTGTTATTGCGTACGCAAACACAGACACGATAATGTGTGAGTCTGGGCGCTAAATTCAGATTCGTGAAGAGTGGGAATCTATGTTGCTTTATTTCCGAAAATCATTTCAAATAACGAGATCGTGCCTAATAATTGACCACTGCTGTTTACTTTCTCCGCCCTTTTCTCCCCTGCTGAAATTCTACTCCAATTACTTTACTAATTTTCAAGATCCTTCAATGGCATAGCTCCACATGTTGTCAGTGCACCTGAGCTTGCATGTGTGATAGATTATTAGAACGATGGTAACATTGACAGTTCACTACATACTTAACAATATATTACAATGTAATAAGTGTCGTGTTCATCGGATCTTGTGGGACTCTCACAGTCAAAAGGCTGCATTTTGACGACTACATGTACTCATGTCAGATAGTATTGTATTCTGACAATGTAACTTCTGCAGTGTTACTTGAAAATGACCATATGGCCGAAATTGCAATCGTAATAATAAATATATTATACAGTAAACGGCGACTATGATGTCTTTTAAGAAATATTATATGACTGGGAATACCAACCATGAGAAGTTAATCTAAAGATCAATAAAATTAAAACATTCTCGAAAGTCTTGGAAATTCCGGGATTGGTATCTTGCTGGTATCGTCGTTAGATTCCCAGAATGGATGAACTATCAACATACATAACTGAGTTTATATGAAATCCTCACACCACTAGTCCTACTCGCACTTCGCCATTTTTTATTGGTCAAATGTTTGAGTGGAACGAAAGTAAGGCTCGCTAGAATTTGCATAATGGATTTTTGTCCGAATTTTCATAGAGAAATCAAGAGTGGGAAATGCACAATTTGTGTATCAAATTTACTAGCATGAGTTCTGGATCTGCAAACATATGTAAATGAAGTGTCAAAAAACATCAAATCACGGCAATAATTTTTTTCTTTTTTCTTGCTTTGTACATTCTTAACAATAATGGAAGACCGATCGATATTTTGATATACTTTATTGCATGATTACCGAACAACACTTGGAACAAAATGATACCAAACTGTTAAATGTTTTGTGAAATGATTATTCTAAACATAACATGAGGTGCCGACAGAAAATCGATTAATGTCAGTGTTTAAATTAGAATGTCAGAATTTATGTAGTACTCACTCACTAACGTATGATTATCTCAATTGCTGTTGACCAGTTTCTTTCTTTTTTTTTAAAAAAAAAGAAAAAATCAGGTCATACAAGTACTTGATTTGTAGAGGTTTTGGCCCGCATCTCGTGGTCGTGCGGTAGCGTTCTCGCTTCCCACGCCCGGGTTCCCGGGTTCGATACCCGGCGGGGTCAGGGATTTTCTCTGCCTCGTGATGGCTGGGTGTTGTGTGATGTCCTTAGGTTAGTTAGGTTTAAGTTGTTCTAAGTTCTAGGGGACTGATGACCTCAGAAGTTTAGTTCCATAGTGCTCAGAGCCATCTGAACCATCTCACTCAAGTCCTCTATCGACAGTGAAGTAACATACTTATTTCGACAACTGTCCGCCGACCTTTGAAACTCTACAGTACCGCAGTGAAGTTAACTGCTGATTATGAACCAGCTGTGTAGGCGGCAGATTTGTGAACCGTCACGTGAGCAGTAGGCGTCTGTTCGATAGTGTATATCTACTCTTTATTATGTTTCTTGTATTTAATGTAAGTGTGACGAGACAGTGTGTATAGGGTTGTCAGCCAAGATAAAAGAAGATAGGAACATCAGCGGTAGAACTCAAGTACCTCGCCGGGTTAACACTTGAAACGTCTTTCTTTATTGTCGTCTTTCCTCTCTACAGGTGCCTTTGCCAGGGTCCTATATCGCCACCACCTCCGTACGGATGATGATGTTGATGATGTTTGGTTTGTGGGGCGCACAATTGCGCGGTTATCAGCGCCCGTACAATTGCCCAAAATTTGCTCAGTCCAATCTCGCCACTTCCATGAATGATGATGAAATGATGAGGACAACACAAACACTCAGTCGTCTCGATGCAGGTGAAAATCCCTGACCTCCATACGCACCTGCGTTGGACGTAGATACAGTGCAGCACTCAGAGTGCCTATTTTAAATAACCACTTTTGTCCCATTTAAATAACAAACCTTGATTTTGATACGATTAAGGCGAAACCATTTCGTTGTAAATAACGCCGTTCTTTAAATGAGTTATGGAATGGTCAGTGGTAACGTCATCAGAGGCCGTCAGCAATCTCCACCCCCCCCCCCCCCCCGTAAGAATACTAAATAGATTTTTACCAACAAAAACGTTTTGCAGCGGCCTCGTTGTGAAGATGGGCTACCAGTGGGACGAGGCTGCAAATTATGAGTTCCAGTTATCACCACGTCATAACGGTATACAACATTATCTGATTAACTTTTCTGTCCCGTCCTTATACTTAACAACAGGCGACGCATTACGAGACTAACTTGTAGATGTACGTAATGTTATGATGAGTCAGTCATAAAATGGTTCTGAAACCAAGACACATCGTGAACGTCTAAATAATCTTTTTATAAGTCTTGGAATAGTGAAAAAGAAAAACTTATCCAGTACACCATAAATGGACACGTGAAGCAAACAGAGCATTTGTGCACGTGTTTGTAGATATTGGTAACGTACACACGTTAAAATGTTCTCATTGTCAGATTCCCCCAATCAGCAAGACACAGACTAACTACTCTTCCACACTAAACAGGTGGAGCAAAGTACAGATAATATTGACCGCAATGCAAAAAGTTTTCCATTATCCAAAAGTAGACAGGAACCGTAACAATTACTGGGTCCTTTTTGCAGCGAGAATTTAGCAAAATTAACGTAAATGCGAATTAAGCTTTTATGAGTTTTATGATCAGAATTTAAATATCATAACGAAAACAAAGAGAAAGAGAAATTTTTCAAAAGGTTGCCAATGCTCACATCGCTACGTTGAGAATAATTTCTCTTTCTTCCTGAAACTATACTTCTGAATAGTCTTGAGACAAACCGACTAGGAGCAGTCTGAGAAGCACGCTCGCTTTCGTTAAAACATTAGCATGCATTACATTATTTCGTGTATCACATATCATTCAATGCTAATGATATGTTAAAGCTTATTATCAGCAGTCTGCACAAAAGCTATGAAAGAGAAGAAGGGAAGAGTATTTACATTACACACTGACAGTATCGTTTCGCAGGGACCACAAAATACTGAAGTATGTTTAAAGAATCCATTTTGGTATCGTTAATACGTTACAGAGCGTCAAGCATTTCATTAGAAATAAACTGCGTTCTATGTAAATGAGTTATGATATGGTGAACGGTAATGCCAGCAAATGACGGCTAGAATGTGTGGAACGGTGTACCTGTCCGTTTGAACAAACGCTAAATATTGTTCCTGTCTAAACAGACGAAGCAACTCACAAATGGTGCTGTTTAAAATGTGTTCCACATGTTAGAAATCTTAACAATTACGCAATCCGTTTTGCAACCTGAGGCAGCAAAAGTACTGTAAATGTGAATAAATTTATTACGTGAGTTGTGGAGAAACTGTAAATAATATTACGAAGAAAAACCTAAGGACAAAAAGAAATTGTAGGAGAGGCGACGTCAAATTAATTGCGAGATTATTCCTAACGTCTAAATCACCTTGTTGAGAATCATAGACTGCTTGATTTTTGTTACTGACAACGAACCGAATGCGAAATCTACGCGCTACATTTCTCATTATGTACAAAAATGTAAGGAATACCGGAGAGCGCGCTGCTCACTTACCTCGAAAACCACGACGTCGGAGCTCGGAGCAGGTGCCGCCTGCCCTTCTGCCGACGAACCCTCCTTCGAAAACTCCTCCTCCGATTCTCCGTGCGAAGTAGACCGCGGATTCATCTCCAACGTGGCTTTCACAGCAGAAGGAACGATACTAAGTGATGCTGCGTCAACAAAACACTGGTTCACTCCGTGTCACCCCAGTAACTGGACCACTGGCTACGGGCTCAGTCGCTGCAGCTGTGACTCGTAGTGGTACTGGAGGGGGAGGGGTTGGCGGCAGCGGTGGAGGGGATGGAACGCGCGAGATAACGAGGAATTGTTTGCGAACCCAGCAGCTCGTAATGCCACGTCATCACGTGAGCCGCCTCCCCAGCCTCCCGGTACCTGGACCTAGAAGAATGACCGAAGGTCAGGGACATTACGTCGCCGACGACGAGGACAACACAGACACAACACATGCGCGGATACTCTCGGGGCAGGTAATCTTTTCCATGCGTGTGCAGTATTTAGATTCTGGAAAAGTTCAGAAAATCTACATGTTGACGACCGGATGGGGAATTTTAGTGAAGCTCTCTAGTACTTGAGACGATGTCACGTTGCTCGTTAGTGTCTCCAGCCGACCACCAGTGCATGCCCTTCCTTAAAAGTAGCACAGGAAATAGATGTGTGCGAAGCAGAAGATCCACAGCATAACTAGTATTTTTTCAGAACATTATGTCCTCATTTTAAATGAACAAAAATCATTTGTAATCCTGCAAGAAGCGTACTTAACATTTTTTTAACTTATCTTAACGTGCAATTACAAAAACTTTAGGCCATGATTAAAGACAAAATGTTTTACAATATTGCTTATAGTGTATTCTACTTATTAGGATTGTAGTCAAAATGGGCATCTACATTTTTAATGAAACATATTCTAAAATACAGTGCATAAGTTACTTCTACAAATGCAAATGATTTTTTTCCATTGGAAAAAAAAACCTACAATCCTTCCGTATAGATTTGCATAATAAAAGTATTTAGTAACTACATAATGCAATTCCTTTTCCATACTAATTAAGATCGCAGCAATGTGTGCACCGTATTCCACCACTGAGTGGAAAACTTCAAGTCTCACTAAAAGTTAGGTGTAAGATATCTGCTTCCATACGCAATGGGATCGTCATTCCGTTATTCCTGACTCCTCAATCTGGCAATTTACATGTTGATGAAGTTAAAAGTCTTTCGTTGAGCTTGCGTGTTATATTCTTGTTACATAATGGGATTAATTTTGCCTCCTGGGGCACTATGCGTCTGGGACCAAGGCAAGGAAAACGAAAAGAACGAAGAAGTTAAGTCCTCATAACTCACGCTACCTTGAGAAATTTTACGTTTTCCTTACGTGTGCATTCACTGCTTTCCTAAACAGGTCTTGGTGAATACTGCGATTCATAATACAAGGGTCACTCCAAAAGAAATGCACACTATTTTCTTTAAAACCCATCTTTTATTCAACATGTTTGAAAGTTTAACGGTGTGTAGATACATCCTTTAGGAACAATATTTTCATTTCTCCACATAATTGCCTTCCGTCTCAAAGGCCTTACGCCATCTTGGAACCAGCGCCTGTATACGTGCACGATAAAATTCTGGACCAACCTGTTGGAGCCACTGTTTGGCAGCGTGCACAAGGGAGTCATCTTCTTCAAACCATGTTGCACGAAGAGAGTCTTTCAGTTTCCCAGAAAGATGATAGTCACATGGAGCCAGGTCAGGAATGTAAGGCGGGTGTTTCAGTGTTGCCCATCGGAGTTTTGTCATCGCTTCCATGGTATTTTGACTGACATGTGGCCATGCATTGTCGTGCAACAGCAAAACATCCTGCTTTTGCCGACGTGGTCGAACACGACTCAGTCGAGCTTGAAGTTTCTTCAGTGTCGTCACATAGGGATCAGAATTTATGGTGGTTCCACTTGGCATGATGTCCACAAGCAAGAGTTCTTCGGAATCGAAAAACACGGTAGACATAACTTTTCCAGCAGAAGGTGTGGTTTCGAATTTTTTTTTTTTTTTCCTTGGGTGAATTTGCATGACGCCACTCCATGAATTGCCTCCTCGTCTCTGCTGAAAAATGATGGAGCCATGTTTCATCACCTATCACAATTCTTCCATGAAATTCTTCTCCACCATTCTCGTACTGTTCCAAAAGTTCGCTGCATACCGTTTTCCTTGTTTCTTTGTGAGCCACTGTCAATATCCTGGGAATCAACCTGGCACTAATGTTTTTTAACGCCAACACTTTCAGTATTCTGCAAACACTTCCTTCCTCTATCCCAACGTAGCGTGACAATTCGTTCACTGTGATGCGTCTGTCAGCAGTCACCAATTCGTTAACTCTCTGCACATTGTCTGGAGTGTGTGCAGTACGAGGCTTGCCGCTGGGAGAACAATCCTCAACATTGCCGTGCCCGCTTTCATCACGTAACCTGCTTGCCCACCGACTAACTGTACTGCGATCGACAGCAGCATCTCCATACACCTTTTTCAAATTCTTTTGGATGTTTTCCATTGTCTCGTTTTCACAGCACAGGAATTCTATGACTGCACGTTCCTTCTGACGAACTTCAAGTATAGCAGCCATCTTGAAGACATGCTGTGACGGCGCCACTCAAGGGAACAGGTTGAACTAAGTTTGAAAACAAGCGGGAAGGATGTATCTATACACTGTAAAACTTTCACACATGCAGAATGAAAACTATGTTTTTGCAAAAATAGTGTGCATTTCTTTTGGAGTGACCCTCGTACGTACATTGCATGCCAGTCACGGAGAGTACAGAATTTTCCTGTGACAAGTAGAATGGCCACCAGAGAGGGCATTAAATTTGTCCGTGTGAAGTGTTGTTACTAGGCCTGGTAAGGTACACACATCTACATGGATACTCTGCAAATCACATTTAAGTGCCTGGCAGAGGATTCATCGAACCACCATCACAATTCTCTATTATTCCAATCTCGTATAGCAAGCGGAAAGAATGAACACCTATATTTTTCCGTACGAGCTCTGATTTCCCTTATTTTATCTTTGTGATCGTTCTACGGTGAAAACCTACTACAGCGTCTAGACGACATGTGAAGTTACATGTTAATTCCTTGATGAGTAACTAACGCCCTGGGACCGCGTCTGGGGGCGTCTGCATTTTCGCAAGGCTCTCCCTTTACTGTTAACTTTTCGTAACAATGTCTCTCCTAGTTTCGTCTGCCCTCAGCATCGTCTCTACTTCCGCACCGTGAAACGCCTGTCCGCCTTTCTCACAACTTCAAGATAACACTACAGTAGCAAGGAATAATCAATATATTATGTTTGGTCTGTTGGTGTAGGAGCTTATTTTGATGATGACGCAATAGATCCTTCTTCTAAGTCTTTCTAAGCAATGTAGAAAATTATCCGTTATTCTCATCATATGCATCTAGGAACGGTCTGGTCGTAGGTACCAGATTCGCAGCAAAACGTTAGCACAAGCTTTTCTCTGCAAAATTCTTTAGTTTTCATTGCATGGAAAAGTAGTGCAAGACATGTGGAGCGTGCCGGCAAACAAAGTAGAGGTGTCGTGCGTGAGCGAACCGCCCCCGCCCACCCCACCGCCACACCCCCTGAAGGCGCCTCTTTGTTACTTTGGAAGTCGTGGCCGTCGAGCGACGGAACTTTCAGGAACCACAGCGAGGCAATGGTACGTCTGACATCCCCGTTATGTTCATACAGTGTCTGCCGGGTATCGTTTATTTTTCAGTCTGTGTTCCGCAGTCACTCGGCCAGAATTTGCCATGCTTCCCTTTAGCAAATTGTGACGCTGCTTTCGTTCACATCTACACTCAGATCTCATCTTATCATTAGGCGAACGTCATGTACTGTCGTGCTTTGTTTTGACGCTTGGCGGCTGCAGGCGTGTTTGCGACACATAGCCCTGAACGCCGCGCCCCTATCTCTTGTCGTAATCCCGTTACCTGCGCTGACCGCCACGCGGCCGCCACATTCCTGGAATTGCTAATCGCAACAGCTGGCCTCCACTTTGCTCACTATTTACGGGGTTCTGTAGCTTTCTGTCAGACCGTAGGAAAGGACGAAGGGAAATAAATAACACATATGCAAAAATTTTCAATGCTGTTTGTTTCTGACTTTAAAAGTATTCAGCACGCAGTTTGCCGTGTTGCTAAATTGACAGAGATCTTATTATTGCTTCAACGATAGCTGATTATTTCGTTTTAAACAATTTTCGATATGATTTTAGTAAACCAAGACGAAACTGGTGCGTGCCTTGTTATCACCTGCGTAGTTTGCTACTACTTATAAGAGTACCGCTCTGACACACGTAACGCTCACCCGTTTTAACTCAAGACATGAATGATGCTATTACCTTTAAATTGAGTGATCTACCCGTTAGTGACAGAGAGCAGGTTATATTGTTTCATGATCTGTGAAGGATGTGGTCATAAATAAGAAGTGAGAAAAGCCACGTTGAGTGCTACGCCATCATAGACAGAGCAGCAGAACTGCCGTTAACATTTCAAAATCCGCACTACGCTGGACCTATGTTCTTCCCTCGACGAGAATCCGTGACAGTCTCCTCCATTTCCCTCCTTTATATTTAGAACGCCTATCAAAACTTTATTACCTGTAAACTTTTAGGCACCTGTAAGTTGAATGCTTGGCTTGTTTGTCGTCCACGGGGGTTCTCTTAGCTTCAGCTGCCTCTCCAGCTGTTAACATCACCACACTCATCAAAGTATTTGTGCCTCTACACCTACAGCCACACTCCGTAAGCCACCTTAAGCTTTGTGGTAGAGGGTACTTTGTGTACTATTATCACTCTCTCCCTCCTCAGCCTCTTTTCCTGTGCCAGTCGCGAATGTTTTGAGGGGAAAACGATTGTTGGTAAGCCCGCATGTAAGCTCTCATCTCTCCAAAACTCCACGAACTTCGATTTAGGCAGTGCATTGCCTTTTTATACCTCCATGATATCTCGATGCTACTGTTAATGCTTTGAGATATTGCATGAACTTATCAAGCTTCTCATGTCTGTGGGGACAAATGACGAATGTATCGAAAGAAACAACTAGTACTTAATGATGTCGTTTCCAACGCAATATCCTCGAAATTCCCTTTGAAGAGGTTTGCAACAGCTGGAACTAATGGGCTTTCTATTGCAACGCCATCCGTCTGATCGAGATACCGGCCGTAATACATAAAATAAGAAGACATAGGAATGTGCCTAAATAACTCGACCACGTCACTCACATAGAAGACTAATTTAATCAATTCACTTGTCTTCCTACTGCTCTGCTGTGACGAGAAGGGTATACAACACTAGGCGACAGTAGTATACAAGTGGATATGCTCCTATGGCCTTGCATCAGCAACTATCATGGACGCTCTCAGCTTTCCAATGCGACTGGGTCGACGTGGCTATGGTTTCCCATCAAAATTAATCACAGAAACAAACTACAGAGAAGCAGAAAGGAAAGTTCAGGTGCCTTTCCACCAGCAACGTGGTATGGACAACAGATCTTCAGAACAGACGGTCATCAAGCTGACGGGTGCAATGTCGGCTCTTAAGAAAGGACTTAACTTCGTACCTTCGCTGTGGGACACCCCTATCTTTGAAAAAATAAGTGCTGTGGAAAGGTTCCGCAAGCCTCCAAGTCAAACAGTGGATGAAATATGGCGTGAAACGAGCCGTATTCTCACGAAAGTAAAGCTCCGAGCACCCATCGTGACCAGGGCTCACCGCAATGGCCTGCGTACAATACGCAGTCAGTAAGCATTGTGGCGCTTCCTGCTGACAAGGGCAATGTAGCCGTAATTATAGAATACGCGGCCTACGATACGAAGATGTGCACGCTACCGGTCGAAGATACTTACTGGAAGCTCACATGCGACCCAAACTTGAGAATACTGAGAAGTACATCTGATTTTCTCAAGCGCTTTTCGGCCAACGACAGTTTGGTCAATCATCGTCTCCCTTAAGCCCCTAGACAACCTATAGCTTAACCTTTACCGAAGATGCAGAAGAATGGATCGCCATCCCGTCTCACTGAATCCACACTGGCTCACCAACATACAAGCTGGCGAAGTACTTGGCTAATCTCCTCGCTCAACATATGGGACACGGTGAACATTGTATTAAAAACTCAGCCGCGTTAACCATCTTCGATTTAGTGAGTGTGACATTATGGTCAGTTTTGACGTGATAGTGCTGTTTACGCATGTGCCTATCAAAGACACTTCAGACATAGTATCATAGTTCTTTGTAATTGACTTGGTAGAGCTATTTACACATACTCTTACGTCTTCTTATTTTCTGTACAACGACCAGTATTACGATCAGGAGGACGGCGTTGCGATGGGAATCCCGTTAGCTCCAGTTGTGGGAAAGCTCTTCGTAGAGAATTTCGAGGATATTGCCCCAAACGCGGCGCCATTAAAGCCTAGTTGCTTAAATCGATACTTTGACGACATGCTCGTCGTTTCGCTCCACGGACGACGCGCTCTTCGAACATCTGAACAGCGCTAACAGTAACATCCAGTTCACCATGGAGGAAGAAACGCCTTCTCGCGATGCAAACGAAATTCTCTCCTTGGCTCCGTCGTCTGTACGAAAACTACCTACACAGATATGTACTTGCACGTCATCAGACATCAATACCCAGGACACAAGCGCAATGTATTACAAACTTGGCGCGTCGTGCAAGGGTGATATCAGACGCTGACAACATGCCCCATGTCTTGAACTTATTTGGCCCTTTGCAATGGTGAGATAGTAAAGAAAATCCAACATTCATCGACAGCTACTGACTAATTGACCTCACCAATGTGCCCTGCAAACTGCTTGACACGGTGGTCAATTATGCTGGGTTCTCGAATCTCGGTAACTTTTGACCTCTGTCAGTTGGGTTCCCAGGAGGGATAACCCATAGCTGACCCTCTAGTTAGGGTGGACGCGGCAATCCTGTAAGCTCTTTGTAAACACCAACGTCTCCTTGCAATCTTTTTTGACCTACATCAGGCATAAAACATCTCTTGGCTCCATCATGTTTTAGTTAGAGAGAGGTGAGTAAAGTGATATTACGTCATGAGGACAGAAAAGTGCGCAGCACACGTATCTAATGCTTGATGGCTGTTTACGAAAAACTACATGTTCCCTATACGAACTTCGACCTTTTTCTTGACAAGGTATTTTCATTCAATGCCATAACAGGTCATACGTATTTCATTGTTTTTGGAAAAAGTAACATTTTATCTTGGAGATAGTGACTGATTTTTTTATTGTACAATTAGTATTTTATATAGGTGGCTCTGAGCACTATGGGACTCAACTGCTGAGGTCATTAGTCCCCTAGAACTTAGAACTAGTTAAACCTAACTAACCTAAGAACATCACAAACATCCATGCCCGAGGCAGGATTCGAACCTGCGACCGTAGCGGTCTTGCGGTTCCAGACTGCAGCGCCTTTAACCGCACGGCCACTTCGGCCGGCAGTATTTTATATAGGTCCCCAGGCTTTCGTGAAGATAAGATCTAGGAGGTTGTCACGCGGCGTCATATTTCTTCTATACATTCGTGGTTTCGCCCTCCCCCCCCCTCCCCCCACATCTGCAGGGATGTTCTTCATGCTCTTGTGGCATCCACGGTTAACTAAACAGTGTCGTAGACCAATGTCGCACTCTCTTGTAAAAAGGAGTTTTTCCGCTCATCTACAGGAGAAGTGGCGTTATTGGATAAAATTCCTGCCTGTTTGGCGAAAACTGTTCTCAGATTTGTTGGTTGGGTTGCTTGGGGTGGGGGGGGGGGGTGGGGGGGGAGAGACCAAACTACGAGATCATCGGTCTCATCGGATTAGGGAAGGACGGGGAAGGAAGCCGGCCGTGCCCTTTCAAAGGAACCATCCCGGCATTTGGCTGGAGCGATTTAGGGAAATCACGGAAAACCTAAATCAGGATGGCCGGACGCGGGATTGAACCGTCGTCCTCCCGAATGCGAGTCCAGTGTGCTAACCACTGCGCCACGTCGCTCGGTTCAGAGTTGTATTTCACGACATTATAGACCCTCTATCTACGCGAGATTTTGTTAGAAATAACCTAACCACATTGATGTCCGATTATTTTGCCCCAGAAGAATTGGTTTTACCTCCGAATTGTGTGGATGTGGAGAATGTGATTCAACCTAGTCACAAAATTATGTAAATCACTCAAAATACTGTCACTAAACCTGTAAACACTACAAGATTACACTAAACATCCGTTTACTTATCTCTGTAATCATCAACAACCAAGTTATTGCTCATGAAAGTATGGTAACATGACTGTAAATACGATGTAAACACAACCTGCCTGGTTTGACCCCTGTCATATATAATTTGCCTTCGCCGCGAATCTTATACCAATAGCGAAACAATCAACTCTAATTGTATTGGTCGTTGGCGAGAAACTAATGGCAGACATTGCAATCTATGCGCAACCTTATCAAACACTGAAATTTTCCAACTCATTTTGAAAATGACTGCACATACGTTTATAAAACAATCCCTAGAAAGGCATACAAAAACATGCAAAAGTAAGAGTAGTTTAAGAGAAAAATACTTATAAATAATGGTGGCTCAACAATGCTCAGCTGGAAGTTAATAGCTCACTTTAGCAAATTTTATTTGCGTAGCGAAAGCTAAGAAAGAAAATACTTTTACAATGAAACAAACGATTTACAGTCCTAGCTGCGAAGTTCTGTTAAGTCTTTCAGCTAGTGAGAGAGAACGTCGGCGTAGCTTATCTGTTCCCTGCTGGAGAGGTGTGGCAGCGTGTTGAGATGTCGGCGGAGGCTTGTGATGCAGTCGAAATTAATACAGCAACTCCTGTTGTCGTATTTCTATGCCAAAATATGTTGGTGAAGTCCCTTCTTGATTAGGCATCAAAGTCATCCGCAGCAGCATATAACAGGTTTAGCATGTACGCGTTCATTACTCGTTATAGACACTTAGTTCGTGTTTCATTATTTTATGCACTGTACGTGACAATTTCCGGCCGCGATGTAACTGTTCGTCGAGTGTGCATAGAACTACGGCGACCGCGAACTCAGTCAGTGAAGCCGTTCTTAGACCGATCCACAGATGTAATTTTGTTCATTGATACAGTTACGGCTTCAAATGCTCGGATGTTCGTTAAGAAGACAAACATATTAACAATTTTATGGAGCCTTGACTCTCGCGATGCGGTTAAATGTAAAAGCAGTTTCACACACACGGTAGCAGTAACTATAATGTTCACTCGCATTAGCATTGTCAGTACCGACAGAGACACAGTCCATCTAGTAATTTTCAAACCATGAGATCTTTCTCTATGTATTGATCACTTCAGCTTTCATTACGCACTGATACGGTAATCCCAATCGTCAGTCCTAAAGTTCGACAATTCACTGTCTCGAGAAGTTTCCGCATCTCAAACCAACTGCGCGCGTCCGCCATATTACCGTCCACACAGAGTCACTAACTATCCGTCACTGTACATCGCTGCTCAACTGTGCTTTCGATATCGCTCTCTGTGCTTTTGTATCTTCGATTTACATAGCAGTACTTCAGAGCACAAGTAATATGATAAATACAGAGAAAATAAACAAAATAATTTAAGGTCTTCCCATTCGAGTAATAATGAGAAAAAATATTTACGGAAAATGAAATAAATTGTAGTTACGTATTAATATTATTGTGAAACACAACTATGTTACCCCATCAAAGATATGAATACTACACCTAAGAAACCGAAAGAAATGACAGGAAAAAAAATAGGAAAAATTACCTATCACTGATGGCTATACCTTCACGTGTGGCTACTACCATTAAGGGGGCATCGTCATTGGATAGATTTATAAGAGAACCTGACACAGGCCTTTGACAGTCAAGATGGCGTTGGTTAACAACCGAAAAAATTTTACCTGCAATTAATATTTTCTTTGATACAATCACAGAAAATGTATTATATCGTTAAGCAGTACAGAAATAATCGATTATCATCAGAACACAGGAAACCTGCATGACATGAACACCAAGTAATGTTTTATCTATTTAATTATGTTGTTACTATTGTAAGTCATAAGTTGTTTTGAGAAGAACGAAAGTTGTTCGTTTTCCTCATCCAGTCAAATTGAGTTTGATTTGCCATTTCTTAAAGTATTCCAGGCGCATATCGGAAGCATTGCTACTAATACCCAATGTCCAACATTTTGCCCTTCTGTTGGTCTTTACTAAGACTTGTAAATCAGCAAAGTGGGCTCGTCCTCTATGGTGAATTTAATGGTACAATGTATTCATGCCCAACGCATATAACTATTGAAAATATTACAACTCTGACTGACTCAAAAGATGTGTGTCATAGACATTAGCGTCAGCTAGGTTGAGAAGCAGCTGAAATCGCCAAGTATGAGGAAAGCCCCATGGTCCAATGGAGTGTTTGTATGATTATATAAATAGTTTTGTAAGGGTCTACGGATTGATCGCAGCCGTACAGTATGTAACACGCGCTCGCCAGCCGACCTGTCTGGAATGCTGGCAATTTGCTTGGTCAGCAGACGCACATCTGGCCGCACTGCGACACGGAGTATGCCGCTGGGCACCGTCCACAGCGCGCCGTATTAACTAGCGCGGCCTCAGGCGCGAATATGTCTCTTTTCATAGCTCACCATGGAGCCTTTCGATGCAACAGTAATTAGCCGCTCTTAGAATGTCAGACACAGTGATGATGGGTATGCATAGCGTGCGTGTTTTATAATCTGCGTTTGTAAATAAAACTGTTTAAACGTACCTCTCAGTGTTCGCGTATTCTGTACCTCAAGTACCCACTGCTTACAAATCCTAACAAAATATTCGTGTGATCATCATCCGGGGCAACAACACAAGCAACCCCCCCCCCCCCCTAGAAGTGGTGTCAGAAGTGGGATAATTATGGAAAATCTACAGTCCTGAAGAGGAGCACCACAACATGAACTTCGAGCAGCAGTATGAACAACTTCCAACTACGCAGGGACATCCAACGCTGGAATTCAGGTTGGTCTACTCCAGTTTGTCTAGAATAGGAGAGGCAGTGATGGATTTTTATTTTACTTTTGAGTGATGCTTTGGCGTTAAATTAGAAAAAATGTCGCAATCCAGTCAGAGGAACGTTGTCGATCAACAAACTGTTATTAATGAACTGCAAGAAGAGATTCGACAGTTAAAAGCAGAAAGAAGCGAGCGTAACATTCCGAAAGACTTGGCAAATAATAGTTCATGCAGTACAGGTACAACTACAATAGATAATTTTTCATTATTGTCATCAGTACCAGTGTTTAGCGGAAAAACAGAAGATGATGTGTAGGTGTTTTTCCGTAAACTTCAAGGTACCACCCTGTTAGGACCGTGGATAGATTCCTATAACCTAGTGGCTGCCAAATTAAGAATTCAGGGAGCAGCACAAGATTTCATTAGCGGAGCCTACTTGCATGAAAATAGAAGATTACAATGAGTTTAGAACGATTGTTGTTCAGAGATTTAAACGTAAAAACTCGATCAGATTTTACAGAGAACAGCTTTACAGTTTGCGAATGCGACGAGACGAATCTATCGAGCAGTTTGCCGACAGAATTCGAAACATCAACGCTCAGACGTACGAGTTAGTAGAAGATGATAATGAAAATCGCATTCAGTTGTTCGAAGCCAACCAGAGAGCCTTGGACACATTCATAAATGGGTTGTATGGAGAGGAAGTAAGCAAAGCTGTTAGATTAGCACGGTGTAAAACGTTTCAGGAAGCAGTAGGATCAGCTGTTGGTTTCGTTTAAGCACTAAGACGACTGAATGAGATGCAGAAACAAGAACACAGAGTTTTCAACACAACAGTACAATGCTACAGGTACATCAAGCTGGGTCACAAGCATAGGGGCCCCCAGGGGCTCAGCATTCATTTACTGGGTACGGGCTTGGCGACCCCGGGGTTCCTGAGCTGGGGTCTGGTAAGCGCCGCCAGTCCTCTGTCACCGCAAGCTCTGGACATACTTCAACGACCACCGTGCGGCGTGGCGGTGGAATGTTGAGTGTCTCAGGGAATGGGGATCTTGGCTTGACCGCCCGGATCGTGAGGATGGAATAAACCTCTATAAACAACCCCTCAATCTCAAGGTGTGCTGGGCACTGATGAGATGCATGGCTGTTGAGGTTGAACAGTCGTTAGCGGGCAACCTCTGGGGAACCTGCCGCACCTCAGTTGTATAAGGCTTAAATAGGCACGCGGGGCTCTGTCTAGGTGGACTTCAAGTTCCCTAGCTGCTCATGCGACCGAGATGGAACCCTCGAACTTTTGTTCTTCTCCTCCCAGCGGAAAGGGTGGGCCACTGGTTGGTTCTAACACCAACAAGAGGGCTCATGTAGCCCATCCTCCTGATTCAGTTACTGGTAACAGAATGCAAACTGCTTCGCAGAAAGTGTTTCTTATAATCATAAGAAAAGAGGTGAGTTTCGATAAAGTTTCACCACTTTATATACAGAAAAGCTTAGAAGGCATTGCTGGGACCTTAAAATCTGTAACGTCCTTGTGAAATGGAACCTTGTTGGTCGAAACATCTAGCTTCCAACAAGTCGAGAAACTTCATAAGGCACAATTCCTTGGGGAGTTTGCGATAGAGATTGAGTTTCACAACACCTTGAACTACAGCAAAGGTTTTGTGACTTGCAGGGATCTCGTTGACATTCCCCAAGACGAACTGAAGGCTGAATGGTCCTGGGAAGGAATTGTCGACGTGCAACACTTTATGAAACAGGTGGATGGTGCTCTCGTGAAGTCCGACTCATTTATTCTTACTTTTAGCAGCACCAAATTGCCACAGAGCATGTGAAGACAGGTTTCCTATGTCTCAGTGTACGGCCTTATTACCACAACCCCATGCAGTGTTTTAAATGCCAACACTTTGGGTACACTACTCTCGGCTATAGAGGGGAAGCCACTTGCGGGAAATGTGGTAAAGCCGCCCATGAGGGATTTGGTTGCTCCTCTCCTCCCAAGTGTGTCAACTGCTCTGGGGATCACCCTGTGTGGAGTAGGGAATGTAGAGTTTTCCTTGAGGAACGGAAGATCCATGAACTTAAAACCACAAAACACATCCCGTATGGTGAGGCGAAGAAAATATACGAGTCCATGCAGCCACCCACGTTTGCTGCCTCCTTGTCTTCCGTTCTGAAACATCCAGTCTCGAAAACCGATGCTGCTACACAAACAGAGGTTGCTGCAGTCAGCACTAGCACCTGCATTTGTCAATGTACGTGTGCTGCTGCACATACTGTGAAGCCTGCTGCTCCCCCCTGGCGAGGCTGTGGTAGCTGGCATCATGGACCTTCCTGCCCCATCCCAGGTCCAGTCTTGTGCACTGCCTAGCGCTGCTACACCCCCTACCGCTTCTGAGGTTTTGGCTCCAATGCTATCTCAGACCAAAAAATCTAAGCCAAAGCCAAAGGTAAAGACTCGCCCACTGAAGGAGGCTGAAGGTATACAGTCTGCTGATGTTGATGTCATTCTCTCTGACATCTCGACTCCTCTTCAGAGGCGACGGAGGTTGATGTCAGACTGGGGCAATCATCTCGCCCCAAAGCTGAACCTCCAACTGTTGTGGGCTCTCCTCCCCGACAGAAAGTGAGGATGAAGGTACACCCACCCTGATAGATGGCTCCCATTATACAGTGGAACATGAATGGATTCCAGACACATGTAGAGGAACTGAAACTCCCAGCACAGCAACGCCCCCTGTGCTTGTGTTTACAGGAAACACATTTAAAACCATCTGATGCTCCTTTCCTCAGGGGCTACATGTTATATCGCAAGGATGACCTGACTGGGGAAAGGGACAAAGGCGGAGTCGCCGTGTTTGTCAATAATGGCCACCACTCCTCTGGTCTCCCCCTGGATACTGACCTGCAAGCAGTTGCAGTTGAAATTCATTCACGTCGGAGGCTTACCGTTTGCTCCCTTTATTTACTTCCTCTGGATGTAGTGAACTTAGAGGCTCTCACAGATCTTATCGAACAACTGCCCTGTCCATTTCTCCTCCTGGGCAACTTCGGTTCCCATCATGTCCTGTGGGGCTTCACTTCTCTTTGCGCTCGAGGTCAAGTTCTGGAGAGCCTCCTGACATCTCAAGTGTTGTGCATCCTCAACAATGGTACTCTGACTCATTTCTCTGCTGCTACTGGGTCATTCTCAGCCAGTGACCTATCTTTCTGCTCTCCAACCCTCAATGACTCTGTTCACTGGGAGGGCATTGACGACCTTCATTCCAGCGATCACTTCCCCTTCCGTATTCATCTCATGGATGATGTATTGCTGGAGCAGAGGCCGCCATCGTGGATGATTGGCAGGGCTAACTGGCCACTGTTCAGTCAGTTGGCTGTCTTTGAACGCCGCAGCAGTGTACAGGAATGGGTGGATCACATCACACTTCTGATCCATCATGCTGCTGACCTGTCCATAGTAAAGTCTTTTGGCCCTCTTAAGCGGCGCCTTGTACCTTGATGGACAGAAGAGTGCCATTCAGCCATCCAGGTCAGGCATGCGGGTCTTCGATGATTTAAATGCCGCCCAACAGTGGTCAATCTTACCGCCTTTCGAATCGCGAGAGCCAGGGCACGCCGTGTCATTAAGAGAGCAAAAAAGGTCTTGGCAGGAGTTCCTGGACTCTATCAACCGTTCCACTTGTTCCACAAAAGTATGGGAAGCCATCCGGAGGATTTCCGGTAAACGAAGCAGTTTACCAATAGCTGCAGTCATGAACCAGGGGTGCCTCCAAACGACACCCAGAGCCATTACTGAGACGCTGGCAGAGCATTTTGCACAAAGTACTGCCACTGCAAACCAGGATCCAGTGTGTGCGACTGTCGAGAGAGGAAGCTTGGACTTTCGGTCGAACAGTTCTGAGGCCTACAACTCCCCTTTCTCCAAGTGGGAACTCGAATCGGCACTTACTGAGACTTCTGACACTGCACCAGGTCACGACCGCATCCGGTATGCCATGCTTCGACATCTGCCAGCGGCATCAGAGGAAATCCTCCTCGAATGTTTTAATCTCGTATGGCAGACAGGAGTGTTCGCCACGTCGTGGAGGGAGGCGATTCTCATCCCTCTCCTCAAACCGTACATGTCCAAGTAGTTATCGAAGTATCGCCTTGACGAGCTGTGTCGGAAACATCCTGGAACGGATGGTTAACCGTCGTCTGGTCTGGCTGTTAGAAACCAGACAGCTCCTTAGCCGCTCTCAGTGTGGATTACAAAAATTTCGGTCCACGGTCGACAACCTTACCCTCCTAGAGGTGGCTATTCAGTAGGCTTTCCCCCTTAGGCATCACTGTATCGGTATCTTCTTTGATATCAGTAAGGCATATGATACTACATGGAGACATTGTCTTCTCGCACAACTGCATCAATGGGGCTTTCGTGGCCGCCTCCCCAGTTTCCTTCGGTCTTTCCTGCCTCAGCGGTTTTTTCAGACCTGCGTTGGTAACACACTGTCTGATCGCTTTGAGCAAGAGAACCGTGTCCCCCAGGGCAGTGTTTTAAGCGATACCCTCTTTGCCATAGCCATCAACAGTACAACATCTACATCTATAACATCTATAACATCTACAGTCAGGAGTCCAGTACAGTGCTCCTTATTTGTGGACAACTTTGCTGGTTTCTGTTCCTCCTCCAGTGTTGCAACCGTGAGCCGTCAGTTGCAGCTAACAGTGCGGCGATTAGAGGAGTGGGCTGCAAAGACGGGTTTTCGGTTTTCTGCCAGTAAGTGTATTTGTGTTCATTTTCATCGTTCTCGTCGTCTTTTTACTTTGCCCTACATTTTAGAGACACAGTGCGGTTTCTGGGCCAAATTTTTGACTCTGGGTTGTCATGGCTGCCACACCTACGAGACTTGAAAGCCAGAACCCTGAAGGCACTGAACATCCTCAAGTGCCTCAGCCACAGGCCTTGGGGAGCGGACAGGGCGCGTCTCCTTCAGTTTTATCGGGCTTTTGTGCGTTCATGGCTGGACTACAGGTGCACAGTGTATCGGTCAGCAAGGCCGTCGTATTTGCGGATCCTTGACGCTGTCCACCATGCAGGGATTCGACTGGCCCCAGGTGCTTATCGGACCAGTCCCATACCCAGCCTCTGCCAATTACCATCCGGTGGCAGCTCCTGCTGGTGCGCCAGGCTTGTTTCTTCCAGCTCCAACCTCGCCTGCTCACCATATTATTGCTCATCCACCTCTGGACCGCCGTTTTTTCCACCGTCCCCGGGCTACATTGCCGTTTGGGATCCGTGTGCAATGTGTGCTAGAGTCCCTCTGTGTGAATTCTGTACAACCCCAGTTTTAACCGCCTACTGGAGAGGCCCAGAGTGATTTTAGATTTATAGCAGTACTGGAGAGACTGCACTCCTGCCACCGTTTTTAATGCAGCATTTTCTGCCATTTTAACTGAGCACCACGACTATGTAGCTGTTTTTATGGAGGGGTCGAAACAAGGGGATTCCGTTGGTTGCTTTGTTGTTGGTTTTTTTTTTTTTTCGTATCCTGAAGGTTCAACTGCCTCAGAATTCTACTGTCTTTGATACAGAATTGTCTGCGACCTTGTGGGCACTCGAGCAGATGAGACATTCTTCCTGTTCTAAATTTCTTGTCTGTTCCGATTCACTAAGCGCCCTTCACTCATTGCAACTTTGTATCCAGCAGATAAAATAGTCCAGACCATCCAGGATGCCCTCCTCCAACTACAGCGACTGGGGAAGGTGGTGGCTTTCTGCTGGGTTCCGGGGCACGTCGGCATTTCTGGGAATGAAAGGGCAGATCATGCAGTCTCGATCCACAAGTATTTCAGTGTGCTATCCCCCTGAACGCACTCACCTTGCTGTTGCGCTCACGAGTCATGCGTCGGTGGGAGGATGAGTGGCTGGAAGTGACCGACAATAAGCTCCGTTTAGTCAAGCCCACAACCTGTGTGTGGTGTACTTCCTTTCAGCCCCGTCGACGGGACGAGGTTCTCCTCACTCGGCTTCGGATAGGCCACAGTCCTATGACGCATGGCTTCCTGCTCCGGCGGGAGGACCCTCCAATGTGTGGTACTTGTGGCGTCCAGGTCACTGTGCGCCACGTTTTATGGGATTGCGTTTTATTGTCTGACCAGCGGGCCACAGCTGACTTGCCAGTGGACCTGCCGTCTCTTTTAGGCAACACTCAGACGAATGTGGTTAATGTTTTAAAGTTCTGTGCCATGTCAAATGTTTTTACAAAGATTTTAGGGAGAGGATCTTAATTTGCTCACTGAATGACAAGCTCGCGCATATTTTATGTAAGTGGCCAGCCAATGACAATTTTCTGTGACATTCTTGCTGCTAAGTTTTCCCTTTCCTTACGTTTTACTTTCTTATGTAGCATTTTCCTTCTTTTCCTGCTTTCTTTGAGTGTGTGCTTCAGTTTTATTAGGTCTGTCCACATTCGTTCCTTTTAATGTGTGTCAGGGCACTGATGACTTTGACATTGAGCGCCGATAAGCCCCAACACACACA
Organism: Schistocerca nitens; assembly: GCF_023898315.1. Taxonomy (NCBI): domain Eukaryota; kingdom Metazoa; phylum Arthropoda; class Insecta; order Orthoptera; family Acrididae; genus Schistocerca; species Schistocerca nitens. Next base: position 1,164,131,750 of record NC_064614.1, read on the forward strand.
CACACAAGTGTAAGGATTGTAAAGGAAATCATTGCCTGATGCAGGGTCATGTTTCGAGAGATTGTTGCAACAAGAAGAAAGGTAATGCGAATAACAAACTACCTGCCAGATCTTTAAACGAGTACAGGGATGTACGGGCCACCACTCCCTCCGCCCCTTGCCAGAGACAGTGATTCCTGTTAGTTCCAGCGAAAATCAGAACGAAAATGACTTCGTGATAGGTGCTGTATATCGTGGGAGAAACATCAAACTACTTATTGACACAGGAACACAGACCTCATTAATGTGGTGTGGCGTAGATGTACAGGATTAATTGAAACCGCCGCTATTAAAAGTGTGGGGATTAAACGGAGGAAAGCTACGTAACTATAGAGAAGTTGACGTAGAATTAATTCTTGGCTAAGGCCAAGATGAAGGTGAAAATAAAGGTAAAGATAAATACACAGCAAAGGTGCAAGTAGTTTCAAATAATGAAACGCGTTATGACGGTGTACTTGGATTTGATTTCTTGTCCGCTAACGAGGCAGAGGTATTTGTCGCAGAAAGAAAGATCAGACTATGCCGTAGCAATTGTAACCTAGGAAATCGTTCTTCAGATCATACTCAAAGGAACAGCAATACTGACGTCGTGGGAAAGGACCACCCAAACGATGCATCTGTTCAAACCATCCAAGTCGATGTTTAAACTGATTAAACTCGGTAAATTCCCAAGGGAGTAGGACAGACAATCTACGATGAAGTTAAGTCACCCCGATGCAAGGTAGGAACTTTGTTATTAATTGAGCAATCCGAGGTGCTTTGTTATGTTGCTAGACGTGTAGGTGTCGTTACAATGGTGAGACAGAATGTCGCAAAAGTCCCGGTTACAATAACGAATGTGAGCAATGATGGTGTTTTTTTGCCACCAGGAAGTACCGTTGGTCAAGTGTCGAACGTAAGTAAATTGACGTAATACAGATTCCAGATGAGGTAACATATGCTGCAGTTATAAACACAGATTTCTGTAACAGTACCGCAAAATTGCAACGAGGAGACGAAGTTATTAATGAACAGAACTCTAAGATTTGTAAGAAGATAGAACATTAACACCTGATGAACAGAAGATTTTAGCGCCTGTTTTGTGGGAGTATGCAGATTTATTCCGAGAACGTCCAAATTTACCTGTCACTCATTTAGTTTAGCATCGTATTCATACAGGGAACGCAGCCCCAGTCACACAGAAACCTTACTGAATACCACTCAGTTGAAGAGAGTTGGTAGAAGACATGGTTTAAGAACAATTAGAAGCCAGAATTATAAAACCAAGAGATCCTTCAGACGCACTGTGGTGTTCGCCTGTTGTAAAGAGGAAATCAATTTCTGGAGAATCACAGTTACCTTTTTTGTGTTTGTTACCGTTCTTTGAATGCTGTGACCACACCCGACATTTACCCCTTACCAAATTTTGTGGGAACCTTGTATTACTTGGGCAGATGTCGAATTTTTTCAGTATGTAATTTAACAAGTGGTTATTACCAGTTAACAGTGGATCCAGATGATCAACCAAAAACTTTATTTGTAATTGCAACAGGAGTACACAAGTATCTTCGTATGCCATTTGGACTTCTAATGCTCCAGCTACATTTCAACGCCTGATGGATTCAGTTTTACGATGGCTCACCCCAGCAAAAGCACTTGTTTACCTTGATGATGCAATAATTTTTGGTGAACACATGAAGCAGCATACTGAGAGGCTACAAGCTATTTTTGAGGGTATAAGAAGCGCAAATATGTGTTTATCAATAGATAAATGTCATTTTGCACAAAGTAAAGTTAACTTTCTTGACCATGTTATAACCTGTCAAGGTGTTCGACCTGAACCACAATTAATTGAAGATGTAAAGAATTTTCCTAAACCTCAGATTTTGAAAGAATTACAATCATTCTTGTGATTGTCAAATTTCTACAGACAATTTATAGCTGGTTATGCGAATATAGCACGTCCAATGACACAGCTACTGAAGAAAAGAGCCACATTTAATTGGTCAACAGAATGCAAAAAGGCATTGCAAGAACTTAAAACTGCTCTAACCACAGCCCCAGAGTTAGTCTATCCGGATTTCAGTAAACCTTTTATTCTTTCAACAGATGCATCCAATTTTGCCTTAGGTGCAATCTTCTCTGGAGAAGTTGATGAACATCCAATCTCATTTCCTTCCAGACAATTAAACAAAGCGGAATGTAATTATACTACTACTGAGAACCAGCTTTGTGCTTTGGTTTTTGGTATAACACGTAACATGTTTCTTAACAGGAAGAGAATTTACAGTTATTTAGGATCATGCCGCACTTAAATGGTTATTGAACTTAAAGGATCCAAGTTCCAGATTAACAAGATGGACATTAAGACTGAGTGAGTACCAATTTAAGTTTATTCACCGACCTGGTAAACAACATGTAAATGCTGATGCAATGAGTCGAAAAGTCAATGTTACTGTTACGATAAGTAGACATGAATAGTTAGAGGTAGCTCAAGAAGAAGATCCATAATGCTAATTATGGAAAATTGATCAACGTTTTGTCTAAACAGATGGATTATTGTACAAAATCACTAGTAAAGGAAACCACCTAGTTATTCCAGAAAGCATGAAACAGCTAATCATGAGAGAGCAACACGATTCTTTATTATCAGGACACTGTGGTAAAAAAGCAACAAACATAAAAATAGCTCAAATATTTTGGTGACCGAGCCGCAAAGCTGACGTTTTCGAGTGTGTTTCACAACGTGATTCCTGTAACAGACGGAATAATGTAGGGAAAAGTAGAGCACTACTGTAAGAACTACCAGAGCTAAGTGAACCATTTGAACGAGTAGGACTAGATGTCATAGGACCGTTGCCTAAGACTAAAGATGGAAACAAATACATATTAACAATGAGAGATCATTTCTGTAGATACCTTCTCATGATTACAGTACCTGATCAGAGCGCTGAGACTATAGTTAAAGTCTTTGTAAAAGAATGGATTCTTAAGTTACGATCACCATTAAGTACAATTACTGATCAAGGAACGAATTTTATGAATGAATTACTTAAACAGACTTGTAAGCTCATGCAAATAACTCAGTTAAGGACTACACCAGCACACTCTGAAGGAAATGGAAGAGTCAAGTGAGTCCACAGAACAATTATTGAAATGGTTAGCAATCAGGTAATTTTGTCTCTGTTGTATCCTTTAACTAGAGGCGAATTGAGGACCTTGGTATCAAGAGTTATGGCAGAAGAGTTTTCATTGCAGCAGTTGAAGGAGCTTGTGATCAATGAAAGGTTGACTACAGGAGTTCGTAAACTGCTCAAGTGTCGCTATATTTGGCAGATGCAGCAAGATACGGAGGAGTTACATCAATACATGGAAAGGGTTAAGACTGCCTGTTTAGCCTTGTTAGTCGACTTTCCAGAACCAGAGATAGTTTCAATTGCCCTGAGGGGAATGCGAGCGGCGAATAAGTGACATTTGTTTTCTCGTGGTCGTCCCTTCACTTGGGAAGAACTTCATGCCCACATTGTAGCGATATCTGCATTGCCACTGGGAAATAGACACCATGAGGTTAAGGTTCATCCTGTGGGCATCACCAAAGAGAACTGTGGATTACCAACACCAGCTGTCTGTTAAAGGGAAATCGCTGCGTTGTTGCAGGTGCGGTGTAACAGGGCATTTAGTTCGTACTTGCGCTCATCTGTGGGCATCCAGTCAGTAAATGACACCCAGCTGGGCAGTGACCTGGCGTCAAGCCTTTAAATCCTGTTGTGCCCATGTCCTCAAACATCACCCCCAACTGCCTTATATTTGTTCTCGAGTAGGTGGTGAACCTATTTGTGACCTTTTGTATTCCGGTTGCTCCTTTCCATTGTTGAGCTTGGAATGGTTTCTTGAATTTGGTCGTCTTGCAAGACTTAGCCCAGTCCCTTCTTCAGTACAGAGATGTTGGGTTGCCAATGGGCAGGTGTTGCCTCTGCATGGTTGGGTCGGAGGGAGTGTGGTGTCACCGCCAGACACCACACTTGCTAGATGGTAGCCTTTAAATCGGCCGCAGTCCGTTCAGTGACTGCAAACCGAGCGCCACCACACGGCAGGTCTAGTCTAGAGAGACTCCCTAGCACTCGCCCCAGTTGTACAGCCGACTTTGCTAGCGATGGTTCATTGTCTACAGACGCTCTCAGTTGCAGAGACGACAGTTTAGCATAGCCTTCAGCTACATTTGCTACGACCTAGCAAGGCGCCAAATTCAGTTACTATAATTACTTCAAGAATGTATTCTGAACAGATAATATTGTGAATCAAGTATCGTCAAGAGCGACGCTCATCATTAATGGATTAAAGTATGAAACTAATTACGTCCGCTTTCTGAATTCTCATTCCTTTTTTACAACGTTGCAGGGGGCCGGTGTGACTGTTAAAGCCAATGCGTTTGGTCCATAATTTTGCTCAGTTTTGCTCAGTTGGCGGCTCCTCTAAATGAACTGCACCGAAGAGGGGTGCCTTTTAGTGGGGACCTGCTCAAGAGGCTCCGTTTGAGTATATTAAGGCGGCTATAGCCAATCCTCTGATTCTCAGAGTGCCTGATTTTAATAAGAAATTTACTGTCCAAACTGACGCATCTAAAGCGTAAATTTCGGCACTCCTCCTCCAGGAGTTCGAAGGTCAAAGGCAGCCATTAGCATACGCGTCTCGTCGGTTAACCAGCGCCGAGCTTAAATATTCTGTTTACGAATGTGAGGCACTGGCCGTCTTGTTCGAGCTGGATAAGTACCAGTTTTATCTCGAACATAATCTCAGCTAGAGACCGACAATCAAGCCTTAAACTGCGTGCTAGCCAGGCCGTGTAAAACTGGCCAAATCGCGAGGTGGGCGGTACGCATTTCGGCGTTTCAGTTCGAAGTTAAGCACATTAGAGGCACTGAGAATGTGCTCGCGGACGTCCTCAGCCGTATGTTTACTGAACAACCATCTAATGAGGGCTCTCAAGAAGATGCGGAAGGCAATCTTAGTTGTGTCGTGTCAGGCGGTATTCCTCATTTGTTTAGTGACATTGCCGGCCATCAGGATCAGGACCCCACTTGGGGACCGGTTAGGAAACGTCTTTCGGCGGGCAGGCATTTGGATGAATAAATTATCAGGAGAAGCATTTGGTGTAAAAGGATGGGACGTACCAAGGAGGTTACGATCTGTCTACCAAGCACCCTAATACGCCCGGTTTTCCATTATTTTCACAACTCGATGATAGACGGGCATTTAGGAACCTATAAGGCCTTGCAGAAGGTTAAGGAGTATCTGACTTGGCCGTCTACTGACCGAGACGTTAGAGAAATGGAGTCGTGTGGCCAAACCAAATAACGCTCTTCAGCAAGGGCTCCTTAGTTCTGAGCGTGAATCTTGCCCCACGGACAAACTCTATACTGATTAAATGGGGCCCTTACCTCGCACCAAAAGAGGCCATCGGTATGTATTAATTATTATTGACGCGTTTTCCAGGATTACCTGGCTTGTTTCGAGTTGTAATGTGACTGCTGCACTACTTTTGCGCATTTTACTGACGTAAGTAGTGTTTTTGGACCTCCAGAGCAAGTCGTTAGTGATAATGCGCCGGCCATTCTTTCGGTTCCCTTCAAGGCCATCTGTTTTCCAAGCAGTGTTAAGCATGTAAGTACCACTCCATATTATCCCCAGGGGTCCTTTGCGTAAAGGGTCAATTGTAACCTTAAATCCGCACTGATCATCATTCATCAGAAGCCCTCCAGTAACTGGGATTCTAGTCTCCCCAGCCTTGCCTTCAATACCGCCAGCCATGAGGCTCTGAAGGCTACTCCAGTTTCCTTGATGTTTGCTTATCCTGTTAATTCCCCCATTTCGAACTTATGGGGGATTCAAGACCTAATTCCTGCCGAGATCACTCCTCAGGTTGTCAAGGAAAACTGGAATCGTGCGAGGCGTGATATTCTTAGAGCCAACAACAAACAAGCTGGTCGTTATAGCCATAATCGGCGAGCCTTCACGGATAAGCCAGGAGATCAGGTGTATGGCCGTAATTTTCCTGGGAAGGAGGTGCGTGTTGGCAACATTGCTAAGTTTACTCCCAGTTTTCTGGGCCCGTGTACGATTAGGCGGATTTTAGGTCCAGTTAATCTTCTGATTAAGGACAACCATACCGGTAAGCAATATTCGTTCAACCTCAGTCAAATTAAGTTTGGTTAGGCCGCTAGTTGGGTGTCCTAACACCACCCACCCCGGGTTTCTCCTAGAAAGGTGGAGGTTCAGCCATGCTGCGGCTTGTGTTGGTGCTGTTTGTACGTTTCTGTCCTCTGTCGAAAGCCAGACCGTATCGTTTAGTTGACATGGTTGCGGTTGTTTGTCTTCTTCTCGTGTTGACTGGCGGCACTTGGTTTCGCAAGCGTTGCCTGTCTGCTATCGATATGTAGTAACTGTAGCTCTATCTTTGGGGCGACGTCGTTGTTCTTCCCGGTCTGGTCAGTGGATATCAGTGGGCTGTTCGGTTGGGGACTCTGGAGGAGCCAGGTCCGCGCAGTGCGAGAAAACATCGGGACTGCTGCCGGCTCACATGGGCTGCCGGATCGAAGGCCTGTGGTCACGAGAGTGCAATACCTCATCGTAAACCGGATCCTGCAAGCTTTCAGTGCATTTGGAGTCAAGTAGAGAAACCTCCACCATTCAGAGATCTTGCGATTCTCCGGTGACTTGGGTTCATAGTGTTGCCAAGGTGAAGAACAGCGAGTGGAGTACTTGGAGAGGGCGGATCTGACAAGCTTTCCTGGATTAATAATTACATTTTTGCGTTCAGTTTGTTAGTATTTGTTAAATTCAACCAGCGGTATTTTTCCTTCCTCATGGCCGCTAACGCCCCAGTTACCTGCCCTGGGGGTAGTGTATGTAACGGCAGTGTGCGTTTCCTCGCCTTGCCGCTGCTGTCCGGTGAGGTGTGTAGTTTTGACAGCTTTCTTGATTGTAGGTTGGTTGGCGATTCTTCTACTCTGATGATAGTGATTCCTTTCTCGTTCCGGGCCCTCTAAGCACAGTATTCTGCGTGCAGAGTCCATACCGCTAGTTCCAGATTTGACGTATTTTTACATCTTTGAATTTGGTTTATTGGACGTCAGGTAGCCTCAGCAAGATTTTCATTAGTCATTCGTTACACTGTCACTTGTCTGAGTTACCACCTTGTGAAGCGAATGCATATCTTGGCTGCCTATCTCATTGCTTGCGAAAGTGTTATTTGCTGGACCTACTCAGAGGTCGATTCCTGGTGCACTGTCTGCGACTGACCCCCGAGTTTTATTATTGTATTTGCTGTTTTATTGTATGTTTCTAAATTTTTCTATACAATTGCCATTCTTGGCGTTACAGCAGGTTTAAATGATTGTGCTACCAAGTTTTGCATCATTTTTTCTCACCTGTTTATGATCAGTTTTTCGTCATTTTAAATTAACCTTTGCTGTTGTATTTGCTGATTCACTATATGTTTTTTACATTTTTTTATATCATTGCCATTATTAGCGTTACAGCAGGTTTAAATGGTTGTGCTACCAAGTTTATCATCATTTTGTCCCACCGATTTGGTGATCAGTTGGCTGCCGCTTTAAATTAACGTTTTACACTATGTTGGTTAAATTTTTAATTATTGCCATCCTTGGCGTTACAGGCCTTCAAGCGTGACTGTGGTTACTTGCCTTAAAATTCTATTTGGGATCACATTGGCTTGTTTTTTTAAATATTATTTGCTGTGTATGTATTTTATGCTCATTTGGTAAATTGTAATGCACTGAAATCACTATTAATTACACAGTTGTCTATTCTTTCATTAATAACGTGTGATATCTTGATTTATTGCGGAGTCTGGAATTACAGTTTTCAAATAAATGTGTGTAATGGCAAAAGGGAAGCAATAGTAACTGATTCTGGCCCCATCCACAATCGTAACTGAATCCTGCCTTCCTTGACTACCAGGTTTCAGTGCAGCTGATTCATACCTGTCTATTTAATAGGACCGTTACATGTGCTGGATGCCTGCATGCATGCAGTATTTGGCTTTGATATATGGGAGGAGAGATATGCGTTAAAAATCTTGTTCTCTATTGTATGAAGTTAGTTGAGCTTTTATAGTTCATAATATTTCTCTGCGGATAGAATAGAATAACGATGACAGAATGTTGGGGGGATAGACATGAGTGTACCCTGAGAGACGTGGATCTGTAGTACCTGCCTGTAGTTTGGAGAAACACCACAATGCAGTAGCATAATCTATGTCCATCCCCCATCTTCCATACTATCTTTCATACTACATCATGTTGCAGGATCAGGCTTCGAGTGGTCCAAACACAGTTCAGTCACAGTAACTCAGCTTTGTCTGTTTCTACACGGGTTGCCGAAGGTGGCAGATATAGCTTTCTCCAACTTCTACTCAGTTCCGACTTACATTCGAACAATCACATGAGCAAAGCTGTATGGACGGTAGCGCAGAGTCTGAAGGGTAGTTGCAAGATACATAGGGGCTACCTAAAACCACAATGGAATTTTACTGTAGCAGATAGGTTCGAGAAAGGTGGTTTGTTTCAAGATATGTGTGTGCCAGAAATATGATATCGCATTGAGACAGAATGTGTTACATATACTGGGGAAGTATCTAGTGGCGGCGTCGTGAGGGGTTGCACATATCTCTTTTATTCCATGCTCCTTAGCCGAATCACTTTAAAAATTGGATAATTTTGTTATGAGGGTGCACCGTTGGCGACATGTAACTGCACTGCTGGTGTGATTATATACACTCCAGCGACCACTGTCTGTATACAATGTCATGGTATTTGTCTGGATAAACCACGTCATTCATAGCTAATGCCATATGTGGATTTATAAAGCCGGTATAGCGTTTAACATGGATACTTGCGTGCACCTGTAGAACCAAGACCGCTTGTGACAGTAACACACAGTAGTTGCTGCGATTGTTTTTTTTTTTAAACATATGAGACGATTATGGCTCTCTTTCTAGGACACAGTGGTATCACTCACAAGAAAAACTTATGAGGCACCTCCACCCATCGCTGATTTGCTCTCAGTATTGTTTTGTATTGTAGGTAATCACTTATTGACGAAGTATTGTACTTAGTAGTAGAGGGTGCATGATAGGTTCATCTTAAGCATCATGCATATAAAGTACGTGTTTGTGTGCTGACATATGCAAAGGAAATGACTACGACCATTCATAAGCAAGGTATGTGATAGCACAGGGAAGAGTGTGTCAAGTCATAAGAATGGTACAGATATATCTATTTCTAGAGCCACAGCAGTGTGCAGTATGTATTTCCGATAGTTAGCTCATTGTCGAATGTCATTCAACTGAAACCGCAATCATAACATTTAATTGTAAATACAGCGATCAAATACATATATGACCGAATTTTTCTGGATGATTCCATGTATGCGTGGCCTGTGGTGGGAATGATTCACGTTTCCAGCTAACGGCAGATGCCGTTTGAATGGAGACAGCCGCAAAGCGAACTAATAATTAGAATGTGTTGGATAGCTTTGGTGATCGCACAGATACTTGAGAAGATTCCCTCCTGTGTACAATATTCAGTTGACTGCTTCCATACATTTGCTGTCATTATTTAGGTGAGAGAATATCGATTGTGGTGTGTGCAACTAGCAAGTGGAAGATATGTTTACTGGCTCTCTAGACATGAGAAACACTTTAGTTGAGTTTGTTATAGAGATGATTTGTAATCTATTACATCACTGACATCGGTATTCGCAAGTGGAAATATCAGTTTTCTCTATTTGTTTCTAGTTATTCAGTATTGTAGAGCATGCTCCACCTAGCTAAAGTTTCAGGTTTGTTGAGAAATAATGCCCAGTGTACATCTTCAGAATTACGTTATGTGACTATTGGTAGGATACTGCTGTGTGCGAACAATGCGAAAATATATTTGTTCTTGTAATCCCAGAGTCTGGCAATGGGTGCTGAAAAATGCGAGCAAGCAAGCAAGCTGGTCCGGATCAGAAACAGTAATGCGTTTGCGCCGAGGGGGAAAACGCGGCCGAATTTGTAGAACAGTTCTGAGAGTGACTTTGGCCTGCTGACGGTGCTCTGGTCACCCGTCGGGACCACCGACCTCACAGTAAATCTACTTGTGCGAGTATATGTACTGTGCTGCCTGTCTTCGCAGTATATGTACAAATGATGTAAGAGGGGTGATTTTGTATGGCGCAAGACATAAATAGTATGTTTACTACATCAAGATGGTAGGCGCTGATATATTACTGGTTGGAGATCGGTTTCATGCTCCTGTCCTTGGTGGGAGAGCACTGCAGGTAAGTAAGTGTCTTTAAGAATTTGATAATAAGTAGGGTATGCAGTGATATATTGATGGGCCGCAAGTTGGTTTCACGTTCTAATATTCTGGCTACGGTCCTCATTGGGAGAGCATTATAACGGAGTAGCAGTCTTTCCCTATTTGAGGATATGTAGAGCACATGGTGATATATTGACAGGTCGCAGGTAGGTTTCACATTCTAATATTCAAGCTCCTGTCCTTGGTGGGAGAGCAGTGTATTTCAGTAGGAGTCTTTCTGTATTTGACGATATGTAGGGCACTTTAAAGGGTTTAATTGTCGGTGCAATATGGCGGTGCGAGTAGGCCATTTTTTACCTTTGAAAGTCTTGTCTGCAGAAAGAAAGAAAAGGTGGATGGTGCTTCGATACCGGCGGCATCAGTAATTCGGCAGGTAAATTCGATAAGAATCAATCATAATGCTCGATTCATTCACAAGATATCCTTCATGCTGGGATGTAGGAGTCTATATAGCAGTGAAGACGTTTGTGTGTGTTGAAAGCAGGAAGGGTAACATGTGATGGATGGGGTATCACGTTAAGACCGCTAGGAAGAGTGCATTCGATGTTATTCTGCGCTATTTTCATAAACAGGTTCTGATAGGCCAAGAATTTCCGTGCAGACAAGCTTAGACATCACGAAAACTCCTACAAATGTGCATGTTAAGTATTTCTGGGACACTATGCAATTTACTAGAGTTCAATTTGGTTATTATTTTAGATAGTCACTTGGCTTCAGTACAACATTGAGAACTTTTCTAGATGCACTTGCAATGGTATATAGCTACTCACAGTGATGTGTCAGCCACACGTCATGCATGGTCCATTAGAATCGCTAGGGAGAAAGCAGTTTTTGCTATTCTGGAACGGATTTCTGCAGCATCATTCAGCAATTAGCTCTTCATAGGATCCCAGGTGGAGGGAGGGCTCACATAAGTAGCGGCAAACACATGCATGTGTGGCCCACCTTGGAGCATCTGCGCTCTGTAAATGGGTCTTCACTCCCATCCAGCTGTGTCATCAGTGGTGCCAAGGTTATCATGTATTTCGAGAGGAATTTCTCAGGTACTAAGTACTAAAGGGATGTGGCCGCCTCATGCGTGCAGGACCCAAATGGGCACCTGTGTGTGGTTTGACAGCTGATGGTCACGTCATATCATGGTCGTTGTCGGTAGCCTCCTGTGCAGTCCAGTGGATAGGGGGCAGCAAACAGTGTCTGCGTATGTTGTTTGCTTGTCTGATGCATTATTTTGTGAGCAGGCCTGTAGGCTGCACTATGCATTATTTCCACAGTTTACAAGTACTGAATGTGTCTACTCATCAGTGTACCATATTATTTAGGAGGAGTTTGCATGTCTGAACTGAAATTATTTCGGTAAGTTAGGAGTTGTTTGCATGTCTTCAGAGCATTATTGAGGATTAGTTTACAGATCTGTGGGCTGTGTTGCGTGACCCCAAGCATCTCACAGTGTGTGTTTTGTATCAGTGTGATAAATTACTCCAACCCTAAATAAATTGTCCCAAAATAAATAAAGTACACTCCTTCCTTACTCTCTCCAGCAGCCCAGCACAGTCTGAGTCGTTTTTGCTCCATTTTCTCCCTCCAGACCACCATCTTTGATTACATGGCAGGAGGGATGACAGCACCCTCTGGTGGCTGTACTGTGTCCTAGGTCAGTTGGACTCTAGATCTTGTGGTGGAGACACTGTCTGAAAAATAAAGACTAATGTCCAGCACAGGCAGAGTCCTTTTCCCACCATTTCCTCCTACCTTCTTGGGTTATGTCACAGAACGGATGACAGCACTTTCTGGTGGTGGTACTGTATACTAGGCCCAGACCTCATGACAAACACACTGTTTCACGCTATCTTGGATAACGGTACTTGCATCACTGAGGCCATCTTGGATTACATCAAGATGAGAGCGCCCTCTGGCGGTGGTACTGTGTACTAGGTCAGTTTGAGTCCTGACCCCATGGTGACCACACTGTTTCCAGCCATTTCCCACAATATCTAGGATTATGTCACAGGAGGGATGACAGCACCCTCTAGTGATGGTACTGTGTACTAGGTCAGGTAGAATCTAGACCCATTAGTGACCACACTGGACAGTGGTAGTGTCTCTAATTGTTTAAATAAAATAGAGCATGCAAGATAATAAAGACATGTCCAGCACAGGTCGAGACCTATGCCGACCAGTCCATAAGAGGAGGTGGTGGCTGGGTGACTTAGGTTAGTGGAGGTGATCTTTCTTTCCCGCCATTTTCTTAGGTTGGTAGAGATAGCCCAATTGACCTTTCTTTACCGCCAAAATTCAAACTTGGCGCCAGTTCCTAGGTAGAGGTGTCGGTTGGATGACTTAGGTTAGTGGAGGTAACCCAAGTGACCTATCTTCTGCAATTTTCTTAGGTTTGTAGACATAATTGTGGTGTGATGCATTATCCTGTTGGAATTCGAACTTCCTGCCATTTCTCTGGGTGAAGGGAGTGGAGGCGAATTAGGTTAGTGGAGGTAGCCCAATTGACCTACATTCCCGCCAAAATCCGCCATCTTGGCTGACATCAGAACCGCCATCTTGAATGATGTCATATGCTCTTGCCAAGTCTGCATGTCTCCATCTTGGATGACATCATTGCAACCATCTTACAATCATCTGGCAACAATGCAGGATGTCTCAGAACTGCCCTTGCCCAAATACTTGGGTGTAGTTTGGCATGTCATGACTGCCCTGGTCTACTGAGTACTGAAGCAAGATGCTTTGCTACAACGGGTTTACAATTACAAATCCAAAAGTTATGGCTACAATATGTAAATATTAGCGTATGTAATATGTATGTATTCTAACAACAATTTTTTAGATCTGAATTGTAAAGTAAACGATCTAGCTTCAGTAGTCATTGTAAGCACCACTTTCTGGTATGTGAAGTTGCCATTTAAGTGGACAAAACTAGTAACCGATATATCGTTTTTTGCTATCTTAGCAAATGAAAAGTTTTCCTAAGGACGACAACAACACTGTTTCTCCCTTTTTTCTTTTCTTTTTTATGTAAATTTTGGCTGTATGCATTCAGCCTCTTGTAGCGTTACGACTTTCTATTCAAATGCACAGCGTTATTTTAGGGAAATTCATATTTACTTTAGTATAGGCGTATGTATTGTCAGAAACTTTGTATCAGTATTTTAAGTTGTGTCAGTATGACACACTTAGTCATTCATAAGTGGGTCAAGTGCGCGAATTGATCCTTACTGTCTGTATCAAATTACAGACTTGTTTATACCATGATTACTAATGCCTGCCAAATTTTAGCAGAAACATGCACAATTGTGTCAGTGAAGTACTTGGAATGTATATCACATGTCTGAAATACGAAAAAATCGTAACATTCAACATCATGAAGATATCAGTGCATATACTACAGGAAACAGCAACACACAATTAGCCACAGAATAAGTTTCCGCTCACAAAACAATGAAAATACCTATTTTAGACAGTTTGCCCTACTATTAAAGAAAAACGATCATGTGAAAATTGTCTGAAAGCAATTTTTGAGTGGGAAGAAAAATATTACAACTCTTTGAAGGAAACTGGGACCTTTCCTACATGAGCTAACAATTTTTTAAAGCATGTAGTTTTAAATAGCAGAATGTCTGCTCTTCCCCGTGATGAGAAGAACCTTGGCATTTGCATGCTGAGTTTCACATATTGTTTGGTCAGGAACATGAGCTTCTATAATATTACATTTCTAAAATAATTTATGGATGAATAATTAAAGAACTGGTTTTCCTTTATTTCCACTGATAAATGTCGTGCTTTTCATCACGTTAACTAACTGGACTTCGATCCGTTCTCCGTTGATAATATTTAGCTTATGACAGCACTCTCAGCCCTGTCAACCACACTTTCATTGCAGTTGACGAGCGGGAGATCGAAATTAATCTACAATAAGTGCATTAAGTAGGATAGGAAGAGAACAGTATTCTTATGTTGGGCTCGCAGTAAGGCGTTTGTCGCGGCTCCAACCGTCCCATGGAGTTGCAGTTGCTCACTAGCACCAAGTGTTAGGAACTAGCTTTCTGCCTCATTCTTTCAGCGCAGTTAAAGAACACTGATATTAGTTATTGGCGGTGATTTCACTATTTCATGATATCACCAGAAGAAAAAATGAAAGGAAAATTAAGAAGTTTTTTTTTAGTTCCTGGTGGGATAAAGTACACTTACCTCTGTCATCGCGTTTTGGTTTTTCTCAGTGAGTGCTTGTGCATTTGCAGTGAGACACTATACATTCGTTGTACTTATTTTGCAATGAATGTCTACAGCTTGAAAAATGCTATTAGGCCTCTGTATTTTCTGGCTCAAGTATGTGGTCTGGCTACAGTGACATTTGGCTGTCACGCCTCTTCAGAACATAATAAATTCAATGCACGAGTGAGTAGATTGGCTACTGTAGGAATAGCGTTTGTCTGGCTGATCTTCATTGTGGGCGATTCAAGTTATTAATTTATTGATTTCGCACCTTAGTTGGCTTGTGCCGGCTGTGATGTTGACCACATGTCTAATTTCTGCAAACAGATATGTGAGAGAAATTTTTCGACTTTTGGAACTGGTAGACGAATTGTTTGCCTGGTATGAGAGAAATTACTTCCGAAATCATTACAGTAAAACGAAGCTAATAGGGACTGTCTTGCTGGTTTCAGTTCTAATTTTTCTCTTCATACCTCTCGTGTTCTACTTAGTGTTCTGAGTGAGGCTCGCGCGCCGATTACCATTTTCTGTCTACAAGCATACTCTATGGTTTGGCGATCGCAGTTCACCTGCATCGTTTTGGTAATACGAGACCGTCTGGGCACTACGAGTGTTCACCTCCTGAGCAGTGTGTGGCCGCGGATCCGCGAGTAAAACGATCTGGACGAGGCGGTGACGTGGCCGGGGCTGTCTGCAGCGCCTCTGGTGGCGGTCGGTCAACTACGGCGACTGCAGCGAGCCCGACTGGCGCTGCAAAGCTGCGGCCTGCTGTGTGGCCGCCACTTCGGACTAGCACTGCTGCACGCTGCCGCTGGCAACTTCATGATCGTCACTCTGCTCTATGGGGTGGTGATGGCGCGAGTCATCAAGCAAAACAGTCTGCCTGTTGTGGCTTTCCAGTTGGCTGCTGTTCGTGCTGGGGAATCTCCTCCTTACTTGCTGGGCGTGCTCTTCTGCAGCCCATCGCGCTGTCAGAGTGACTCTATTATTGAAC
This sequence comes from Schistocerca nitens, assembly GCF_023898315.1. Taxonomy (NCBI): domain Eukaryota; kingdom Metazoa; phylum Arthropoda; class Insecta; order Orthoptera; family Acrididae; genus Schistocerca; species Schistocerca nitens. Next base: position 1,164,147,365 of record NC_064614.1, read on the forward strand.
AAGGTCGACACGCTGTTAAGACAGAGTGAAGCGTGTGACACTTTCCGACTGGAAGTGGAACCACTACACTTCTCTGCTGCAGGTTTCTTCAACAGCAGTTTGCCTCTCTTTATGTCTATTGTTAGTGCTGCCGTCACCTACCTGATAGTGTTTCTACAGATTCCACGTTAAAATGTGAAGTAAACCACCAGTGACACTCTACAACTCCAAGAAGTTATCTACAGCTACGTTCACTGTGCACCGTAGTAGACACCGACTTAAACGAGCTGGCTGGTCACCTGATGCAGTGTAGGTGGAGCAGAGCTGGGTATATGATGTTCCATCGATCAGTTAAGTCATGGCACTGAAGTTGTATGTTACCAGTGCATTGTATGGAATTAGTGCATTAGTAAGGGTCGACATAGAGTCCTAACAGAACGGCAGAAAGATCTGGATACACTCACTGGCAAAAATACTACTCACAGCCTTAAGAGAATCCACTGTTCGCTTTGTAGAATTGGTGATGGTGTAGGACTGCTACTATTTGCTCATGTGAAACGCCACCACTCAATGGATTAAACAAGTAAAGTGGTAAGTCTGCATGGTTTAATGGGTGTAAGTGCAGATATTTCTAATGGTGACTGAGAGTGACAAACTGAACAAGGATACATTAGTGTTTACTTTATTTGTACACTAATAACTGTAGCTATTACAAGTTATATATTTTTATGCTGGCGCAGTACCTGCAAGTATATGTGGAAAGAGCAAATCATTATGCTTATTTTTTCAGGCAGCAGGTAAAGTGTTGAAGTGTGCATGAATGGATACAAAACGGTTAGGCTATCCTGAAAGTGGTAGTCTACTTAGTGGTACAGCTACAACCACACGGAAAACATGATATTCCATTACATGACATGTTTGTAGGATGACAGTTTGATGCAGAGATAAAACAACCAACACATTGATGTGCATACAAGTTAAGATGCCACATATGAAAATATCTGCACTTATACCCATTACAATCTTTATGTCAGTCAGTTGTATGGAATCGCTGTAATAAGATGGGACGACTTGGAGAAGTGACGAAATGACCAAAGGGAGCTATCGTGTCTGGACGTGCCATGGCAACACTGTGAATGAAACTGCCCGGTTTGTTGGTATATCAACATCAACTACCCAATGTGTATACTTTGAATGGTGTACAATTCATACCTATGTAGCATGGTGTAAGAACAGTCATTGTGGAAATGTTTTAACTGCCAGGGACTTTGAGACGACATGCCTAATGAAAGACAGCTGGTTCGAAAAATGACAATAATTGCTTCTGTCTATACAGGAAGAAACAACTCAGCTAGTTTCCAAGAGAACTGCTTGCAAGGGTTCTTCGAAGCCCAGTATGTCGCAAAAGGTCATTACTCACAACGACATATAGAGCTGCACATCTTTGTTAGTCCTAACAATACAAAAACTGCACAATACCTCTCTGGGTTTGTATACCAGTACTGCAGTCCACTGAGTTACGGTTTTGTCATTTTTTAAATGGTAGAAGGCCCTTGGTACACCAACAATCCTATGAGACATTTAACCTCTAGTGCAAGGACAGTGTAGTTCAGGGCCAGAGGTGGTTGTGTGATATTTTTAGGATGGTTCGCATACTACACCTTGGGCTGCTTCGTTCAGATTACTGTGAACATGAATCAGGCTGCCTATTTTCCAATTATCATTTAGTATGCTGAGGACATTCCCTTTTTCGAAGAGAACAACACTCATGTTCACAAAGCTATATGCATACCTACCCCACTGAAGAACATTCAGGCACTCTCACACATCTCAATTGACCCACCAAATTACCCAACCTTAACTCCATAGAAAATGTCTGTATGAGGGTGAAACATAGCATTGCTGAAACTTGGTAGCTCCGTGGGATCATTGAATACTTCCCCTGGGTGCAATATAACTGTAGGAGTTTGTAGACTGTCTTGTTCATTCTCTATCAGCAGTTTTACACAGAATTAGCGAAATGTCTCCTGCAGGTGTCATACGTACTTATAACTTTCTTTTCTGTGACCATTCTACACATCTTACCTGTTTTTCAGGGTGCATCCATAAATTTCCATCTAATTTCTACGCAGTTTTAGTATTTAAAGTACTGCTGTACAATTAATGGTGCATAGGCGTAGATGATATATTAATAAAATATACTTAGTGTTATCGAGACATACTGAGGAATAGCAGAGACTTGGCTATGATTAACATATCACCTACACTTGAGGAACAGGCGTGATTAACATCATTGGGCTCATCGTTAAGGTGCTATTCCAGTATTGTCGAGCCACATGATACTGATGTGAGTTTACAAGGAGGACAGCAGTGAGTCAGAACTTGTATCAATGATGGAGACGTACTAGAGTAGTCCAGGCACTGCAGTATTTGTAGTGCCAGTGTGATGTAATGGATAGCACAACCACCTAGTAAGGAGGAGACCTGGATTCCAATCACAGCTCTGATACTACTTTTCATTTATTGCTTTGACCTACATCATAATTGTAGATAATGTTGGGACTCAATATGTCTTAGGAATATCAAGTAACTATGAGATACAGGCAGCATTAACCCTATTTTGTTCATTGCTAAATGCCTTGGAAATACTAATGACAGTTTAGAAGGGGAGTGGCAATGAGTTGCGACCTGTATCGGTGAGGTAGACACACATACTAGAGTAGTCCATGCAGCTGTGATATGTACAGTGACAGTGGGGCTTAACAGATAGTGTATCTCCCTAGTAAGCAGGAGAGCTGGGTTCGGATTCTTGCGCTTTTACTAGTGTTAATTCCTTACTGTGGCCTACACGTTATCCTTACTGTACAATTGTTTGACTTGGCATAGTTAAGCTTTTAAAAAGACCAATATATGCTAATCATTTTGCGATACATTTGGCAAAGAGAAACGGTCATCCCAAAATACGCTAAGAATTGTTTCAAACATCGCTTGTATTCAGTTTTACTGTATTACTTGCTTTGGATGCTTGTCTCCAGGCCAAATTCTGATCGTTATAAAAATTTCTGCAGAAATACATTCTTCTATAAGTTTATAAATCCTGTCCTAATTAATCATTTATTACATTCTTTTTACATTATCCTACAGGCATACTATAACATCAGGCTATTATCCTACATGCACAAATAATTTTGTGTTATACTTAAAATAATAATAATAACACTAATAATGATTTAATTGTTATAAATAATAAATAAAATGGTAGTAAAAGTAATGAAATGTTCATTTGATTCACTTTTTCTTCTCAACGACAAATTATATCTTATTGTTACCACTGTAACTGCAATAATTAATTCTGTTGGGATTAACAGTGTTCACTGACAATTAAAAAGAAGTATTGATGTTATGATGACACTTTCTTTGATTATTTCTTGGTTCTATATTGTCCTAAGCCCTGGGAACAATCTTATTAATATAATATTTCTCGGGCTGATACTCGGTTTGTATATAAATGTGTTGTGACTGAGAAGTTTCGCAGTGAAATAGATGTCCTCTACACTTTGCAAACGTCTTCTCTATGATTAATTCTCAAGCATAGCACACACACATATAGGTACCCATTTCTGACCAATTACCTCTTCCATGAGACATTCATATTTGGAAGTTAAACTTCAGTGATATATTTCTAGAATAATTATATATAAAACTTGTGGGTTAGAATTTCCATAAGTGGTGTAGAGAAATTTGGTGCTGCTGATCTCCTACATAATCTCACTGGAACCTGTACAACAATGAACACTGTCGTGAAATAAGATTACAAGAGAACTTCAACAGAAGTAAAATAAGGACAGCGTGGTCGAATGAAATCAAGCGAAGCTGGGGAAATTACATGTGGAGACGAAGCACATAAAGTTAAAGATGAGTTTTGCTATCTGAGCAGCAAAACGGCCATTGATGACTGAAGTAGAATGGTTGTCATAAGATGTAGATTGGCAATGGTAAGTAAAGTGTTCCTGAAAATGGGAAAAATGTTAACAGCGAAGATAAATTTAAACGTCAATAACTATTTTCTTTATGTATTTATCTGGAGTACAGCCTTGTACAGAAGTGAAACATGGACGATAAACATTTCAGGCTAGAAAAGAAATTAACCTTTTGAAATGCCATTTTCATAAAAATGCTAAATGTTGACTGGGTAGATCGAAGGACTAATGAGGAGGTACTGATCTAAAAGAGGAAAAAAATTAATCTATGTCAAAACTAGACTAATAGGAGGACTCGGTTGATAGTTAACATTCCGATCCACGAAGGTTAGTTGGTGATCAAGGAAGGTGAGTACAATTGTAGATGGAGATAAACACTCAGATACAGTAAGTAGTGTCACATAGATGCAGGCTGTTGTGGTTACATGCAAATGAAGCGACTTGCTCAGGACAAACTAGTGTGGAGAATGACAACAAATGAATCGTCGGTCTGGCTACCACAATAACAACAGCTACTCATACACAAAACATTATACAACAATACACACAATACTCATTTCCTTAACTAGAGGTGGCTCCTCTTTTATACAGTTGCCCCTCGTAAAGTAATTTGTCAAACGGCTGTCTACGCAGCAGGGACGTATGTTCGGTTACTATCATCGGTATTGGTCTTACCAACAATTCATATTACCATATCACCATTCCATAACTCAATACCGGATGCAGGTAGCCTACCTAGAAATTCCAAGCACAACAAAATTTGACTTTAAGTACTTCGTATGATTATTTTCCGAATTTAACAAAAAAAATGGTTCAAATGGCTCTGAGCACTATGGGACTCAACTGCTGTGGTTATTAGTCCCCTAGAACTTAGAACTACTTAAACCTAACTAACCTAAGGACATCACACACATCCATGCCCGAGGCAGGATTCGAGCCTGCGACCATAGCAGTCGCACCCGAATTTAACAATTCAGAATGCTGTCTTCATCTACTTATTAAAAGGTAGAATATTTTGTTATACGTGGGCAGTTCAATAAGTAATGCAACACATTTTTTTTCTGAAACAGGGGTTGTTCTATTCGCCATTGAAATACACCAGGTTATTCCCCAATCTTTTAGCTACACAACACTATTTTTCAACGTAATCTCCATTAAATGCTACGGCCTTACGCCACCTTGATATCAGGGCCTGTATGCCTGCACGGTACCATTCCACTGGTCGATGTCGGAGCCAACGTCGTACTGCATCAATAACTTCTTCATCATCTGCGTAGTGCCTCCCACGGATTTCGTCCTTCATTGGGCCAAACATATGGAAATCCGACGGTACGAGATCGGGGCTGTAGGGTGCATGAGGAAGAACAGTCCACTGAAGTTTTGTGAGCTCCTCTCAGGTGCGAAGACTTGTGTGAGGTCTTGCGTTGTCATGAAGAAGGAGAAGTTCGTTCAGATTTTTGTGCCTACGAACATGCTGAAGTCGTTTCTTCAATTTCTGGAGAGTAGCACAATACACTTCAGAGTTGATCGTTTGACCATGGGGAAGGACATCGAACAGAATAATCCCTTCAGCGACCCAGAAGACTGTAACCATGACTTTACCGGCTGAGGGTATGGCTTTAAACTTTTTCTTGGTAGGGGAGTGGGTATGGCACCACTCCATTGATTGCCGTTTTGTATCAGGTTCGAAGTGATGAACCCATGTTTCATCGCCTGTAACAATCTTTGACAAGAAATCGTCACCCCCAGCCACATGACGAGCAAGCAATTCCGCACAGATGGTTCTCCTTTGCTCTTTATGGTGTTCGGTTAGACAACGAGGGACCCAGCGGGAACAAGCCTTTGAATATCCCAACTGGTGAACAATTGTGACAGCACTACTAACAGAGATGTCAAGTTGAGCACTGAGTTGTTTGATGGTGATCCGTCGATCATCTCGAACGAGTGTGTTCGCACGCTCCGCCATTGCAGGAGTCACAGCTGTGCACGGCCGGCCCGCACGCGGGAGATCAGTCTTGCTTGACCTTGCGGCGATGATGACACACGCTTTGCCCAACGACTCACCGTGCTTTTGTCCACTGCCAGATCACCGTAGACATTCTGGAAGCGCCTATGAATATCTGAGATGCCCTGGTTTTCCGCCAAAAGAAACTCGATCACTGCCCGTTGTTTGCAACGCACATCCGTTACAGACGCCATTTTAACAGCTCCGTACAGCGCTGCCACCTGTCGGAAGTCAATGAAACTATACGAGACGAAGCGAGAATGTTTGAAAATATTCCACAAGAAATTTCCGGTTTTTTCAACCAAAATTGGCCGAGAAAAAAATGTTTTGCATTACTTATTGAACTGCCCTCGTAATTGTAACACAACAAGACAGAACTACTGTCAGAAACTGAGTGGTTGTCTTGAGGCTGCGCAACTGATGGCACGCAAGTATCCAGAATCTTTCTTCTAGTATTTAGGAATGTGAGCATTTAGCGACTTCCAAAAAAAATTACACATAATTTCAAACCTTAACAAGACATTTTCCCAGTGATACGGTGCCCCCCCCCCCTCAATATACTAGTTGATGAATGAGAAAAAGTTTAGCACTTACTAAACTTTTTGCTGTTTTTCCAGTCAAACTATAGTATCAAGCACGATGTTTTAATTTATTACTTCTTTACTACAGACTTTATTCATAGCTCCGTTTGCAGACAATATCCACACATAGCACTGACTAGAGCTGGAAAATTATATCGTTGTACAACACATCGTCCAAGACAAAACGTTATAAACATTGAGACGCGGGAGAAACTATCTTTTGTTTAAAATAGAAGGCAAATAACCGAATCTATAATTATCTGTTGTTTCATAACGAGAGCACTTGGTGACTTCCAGCAAACTTTAAACATAAAATTAAACGTTACACAAACTTCCTCTCGCTTACACGCTTATAGTCAAACATTTAAGACGTTACCTCATTTGTAAAGTACTTAGCCATTTGAAGCTGTTCTGTACATGGGAATTCAATTCTTCAAAGAATCGGTGGTTTATTGGATGTAATGTAGTGAGTCTTTTTAGCCATTTCTTACTTTGGCTATGAGAACAGACCACAACGAAATCCGTCAGTGATATGGGTTCTTTTATTTAATACATCATGAAAAACGTATTAATAACTGAACCCATCTGATTCTCGTTTGATCTTCCTCCTAAATTCTTAAACAACAGATCGTGTAAAATCGAACCTATAACTTTTCGTGACAGAGACTAAACTTTTAATTACGTACATATCACATGTGATGTGATTTAAGTTAACTTGCTTTCACATACAGCAGTGTTTAAGTATTGTGTCAAGCAGAATCGGCAACTCGTCAGTCCGTTCCTGTGCCAGGACGGCCGATGTGTTCTCACAAAAAAAAAAAAAAAAAAAAAAAAAAAAAAAAAAAAAAAAAAAAAATATCGTGACGCACATGGTTTCCAGAACCGTTAACGTTTGTGCTTTGTCAGTGGAATATCAGTGTTTGAGCTGCACGTAAAAAAAGACAAACACTTTTACCTAATGTATTCTACGTGCTTTTAACTGATGCTCACCATGTGGAATATAACCGAAATTTACTTTATAATCAAGGCGATCAGAAACTATCACTGAGTTCTTTACCAAAGGGTGATGATGATAAGAGGTAAGGGTTTAGGAATTCGGAACACATGTAAATCACATTCCACTTCACTTCCTGCCCGAGTTCAGTCTTCACAACTTGGTTTTAACCTCAACTTAGCAACATGCAGTTTGTCGGCTGGAAGAGGACTGGTATTACCTGTTTGACAATCACTCTCCAGAGAAAGTTATTCGACGAATATTTCTGCCGCCAGCTCTCAAGGAGCAATTAACTTTAATGTTTCAGAAATAATTTAGCTTTTACTGAAATGAAATTTAATTTTTTTATTTTATTTTTATTTTTTTTTTTATTTTTTTATTTTTTTTTTGTCACACTGAGATTTCACTTGGCGACAAGACTGATGCAAACTGTGAAAGTACTGAAGTTTACCATGTATGGTTCTGAATTTACATAAGCATTTATATCACTTACTGACAAGTTGTGACGATACTTTCGAGCAAAATTAGCAATATAGCAAAGCAGCCACTATGTTTAGGTTAAATATCTTGAAGCTTGGAAACAATTATTTAGAATTTACAAGAAAACAAACTTTGTCATAAGGTTTTTGATTTTATTAGGATGCTTTAAAACAAATGAATTTACACAGAAACCTTTTTATGAAACGTATGATTGGGAAACGATCATTTAGACAAAAAATGTGCTCGCAAGAATTGTGCAAGAGGAAATGTTTTGCTGTGCACATACCATTATGCTAGACATGCGATCAAAATCATTGTTGTCACTCATTTCAGCAGCGGCTGTAATGTATGTTTATCAAACTTCGTCTATACCTCCTAGTGATATTAGGATCTTCAGCTTCCCTTAATGAAAAATGGTTCAAATGGCTCTGAGCACTATGGGACTCAACTTCTCAGGTCATTAGTCCCCTAGAACTTAGAACTAGTTAAACCTAACTAACCTAAGGACATCACACACATCCATGCCCGAGGCAGGATTCGAACCTGCGACCTAGCGGTCTCGCGGTTCCAGACTGCAGCGCCTAGAACCGCACGGCCACTTCGGCCGGCCCCTTCATGAAGTTTCTAGGTTTTGAGGAATCGTATGTGCTGCAGGCTACGAAAGACTTAGTTGATGAATCAGCCAATCCACATAGCCAGTTCATCTTCGACCATGCTGACTTCAGTACGAACACGCTAGCGGGAAAAGACACACTACACGCCATGGGAGGAGTAAAGGCCATCACCTCTCGAAGTACTGTGAACAGAGGGACACGTAAATTGCATGAAAGCGCTCTTATCATCAATCATAACTGGAAAAACTGCCACTGTTGAAGTTAAGCAGTTTCTCTGAACACACAATGGAGGATTAAAAACTGTAAAATTGTTTGACACAAATATGAGCCTTGCACAGCACATCATACCACCGGCCTTGCTGTATGGGATGAACAGGCAGTCATCATCAATCATCAGTATACAGTTGGAGTCGATTCATGGACTGAGGACACAAGGTGAGAAAAAGAGATACTCCAAGATTGTGTGCCTTCTATTCATGAATGAACGTGTAAATGATCAAGCGTACTCTACAGCACATGTATGTATCATCACTGCAGTTGAGGAAACCAACGGAATTAACCATAACACGTATTGTCACTTTTGCGATAAATTGTTTTGGAAGGCTCATGATGTGGTTGTCATCATTCCATCGTCGAGCAACATTGTTGTGAGACGAGCAGGTTTCCACCTCTTAATGTCATTCACGGATACCATGCGGACCGTCATAGCTGTTATGCGAGATTTTTGCAGCGAGAAGTGTTGATAAGATACAGTCTGGACACGCTTACACCAGGGATTTATCTGTTTCAGCAGAGTCCACTTCCTAGAGACTTTATCATCGTGGTTTGTACTGACGTTAATAGCCTGCGTTTGTGCTTAACTCGGTTAAAATGAAGTCTAACATAGGCTACCCCGCCATGTGAAAAGGAAAATCTCCATCTAGTTTTCCAATACATGACGTGAGACTTACTTTATCTGTATTTCCCGGAATGGCTGAAATTTTGGAATCTTGTTTCTCAAACCGGACGATACATTACCAATCTTCTATTTCGTTATGTGCTGGTCTGAATAACTGATACACTTTTCGTGAGATTAATCAGACTACTACACATTTTGAAAACACTATCTCTATAAAGAAGTCAGTTCTAAAACTTAAAATACAAGATGGCTTGAGATAAAGAGCTGAATCTGCTACCGAAATGAACGGAACCGAATGTCTTCTTCTCACAGTTCAGCCTATGACGTCACATCCGTCTCAACTACCATCACATGCGTGCCTAGCGTGAAAAATATGATTTGCTTCGTAAAATTTAGTACTTGAAGATTGAAAATATAAGTATTACACCTCACGTCCAAACTCTGAACGTTTGGTGTACACAGAATGAGATTTTCACTCTGCAGCGGAGTGTGAGCTGATATGAAACTTCCTGGCAGATTAAAACTGTGTGCCCGACCGAGACTCGAACTCGGGACTTTTGCCTTTCGCGGGCAAGTGCTCTACCATCTGAGCTACCGAAGTCCCGAGTTCGAGTCTCGGTCGGGCACACTGTTTTAATCTACCACGAAGTTTCATATCAGCGCACACTCCGCTGCAGAGTGAAAATCTCATTCTGGAAACATCCCCCAGGCTGTGGCTAAGCCATGTCTCCACAGTATCATTTCTTCCAGGAGTGCTGGTTCTGCAAGGTTCGCAGGAGAGCTTCTGTAAAGTTTGGAAGGTAGGAGACGAGATACTGGCAGAAGTAAAGCTGTGAGGGCCGGGCGTGAGTCGTGCTTCGGTAGCTCAGATAGTGGAGCACATGCCCACGAAATGCAAAGGTCCCGAGTTCGAGTCTCGGTCGGGCACACGCTTTTAATCTGCCAAGAAGTTTCATATCAGCGCACACTCCGCTGCAGAGTGAAAATCTCATTCTGGAAACATCCCCCAGGATGTGGGTGAGTCATGTCTCCGCAGTATCTTTTCTTTCAGGAGTGATGGATCTGCAAGGTTCGCAGGAGAGCTTCTGTAAAGTTTGGAAGGTAGGAGACGAGATACTGGCAGAAGTACAGCTGTGAGGGCCGGGCGTGAGTCGTGCTTCGGTAGCTCAGATGGTAGAGCACTTGCCTGCGAAAGGCAAAGGTCCCGAGTTCGAGTCTCGGTCGGGCACACGCTTTTAATCTGCCAGGAAATTTCATATCAGCGCACACTCCGCTGCAGAGTGAAAATCTCATTCTGGAGACATCCCTCAGGCTGTGGCTAAGTCATGTCTGCGCAGTATCTTTTCTTTCAGGAGTGCTGGTTCTGCAAGGCTCGCAGGAGAGCTTCTTTAAAGTTTGGGAGGTAGGAGACGAGATACTGGCAGAAGTAAAGCTCTGAGGGCCGCGCGTGAGTCGTGCTTCGGTAGCTCAGATGGTAGAACACTTGCCCGCAAAAGGCAAAGGTCCCGAGTTCGAGTCTCGTTCGGGCACACAGTTTTAATCTGCCACGAAGTTTCATTTGGTGTACGGTTCAAAGTTTACAACGTACCCGGAACAAAACTGTAAAATTCCGTATATATTCCAGGTTGAAATGAAATTACTGAGAAACAATACGATTAATTTTTAAAAAAACGGGGTCCGGGAAATATCTACTTCATAATCTCGATTCAGCCAGACTTATTAGGTTGATACTGACTGCTAAGTCGCTCAGTTTTCAAACATCAAGTAGGAGAGCATGGTCATTTCAAAGGAAATTGGACGGAAATAAAATTAAAGTAGAGAACAGCTCTCATATGTCAGATAATAGGATTGCATCACATTTACTGCCCTCTTGCAGAACACCAAAGTATAAAAATCATACAAGATACATCAGACGCAAACTTACATTCCTCAAAAACAACACTAATTAATACGCTGACTTCTCAAGAATTTTCTCCATATTCGATATTTCTGCTACTCTTAAATCTATACAACCCGTTAAGGCACCGGGAAATGACGGAATCCAAATAGAATTTCTTCTGTATAGCGGGAATTGTGGTGTCACCGCCAGACACCACACTTGCTAGGTGGTAGCCTTTAAATCGGCCGCGGTCCGTTAGTATACGTCGGACCCGCGTGTTGCCACTATCAGTGATTACAGACCGAGCGCCGCCACACGACAGGTCTAGTAGAGACTTCCTAGCACTCGCCCCAGTTGTACAGCCGACTTTGCTAGCGATGGTTCACTGACAAATTACGCTCTCGTTTGCCGAGACGATAGTTAGCATAGCCTTCAGCTACGTCATTTGCTACGACCTAGCAAGGCGCCATTACCAGTCACTATTGATGCTGTAAAACATGTACCGTCAAGAGCGATGTTAACCATTTATGGATTAAAGTTAAGTATTCCACAGCCACGTCCTTTTTTGCTAGTCTAATTCCTTGACCTGTTCCAGACCTCACGCCAGCCTGCGTGAGCTAAAACGCGTGCCTTTCGGCTTCCTCTCATAGTGGGTTGGCTCTCTTGCCAATCCACAACAGGAACTACGCAAACATGTAGAGGGCGGATTTCTTCTCTCAGACTTTGATAACTGGTTAAATTCCACAAAAAATGAAACAGTCAAAAATCACAGAAATACTGAAGCCCTGCACGGCGTCAGACCAGTCTAAGGACTATCGCCCAAATGCAATATTGAGCACTTTTTGTAGGCTTCTTGAAAGAATCCTATACAGGCAGATCAGACGAGTAATCTTTCAGAACCCTTCTATTGAACAAGCTGTATTCTGACCAGGACAGAGCTGCGCTGATCAGATCTTATCTTTAACATTTATTGAAGCAGGATACCGAATAGAATAGAAAACAGCACTTGCTTTCGTTGATATAACTGCAGCATATTACGCGGTTTGGAGGCATGGTTTGCTTTATAAATTATTAGTACTTGTCTCATGCAAACGGACAACAACTAACTGAACACATGTCAGCTGGAAGGTCATTTACGTTAACTTCAGAAAAAGACACTAGCTGCCCAAAAGAATTGAATATGGTTTACCACAGGGATCTGCCCTTGCTTCACTCTTGTTTAATTTATGTATATCCGATATTCCTCCAACAGCATGCAGAAAAATTGGCTATGCAGGCTACTGGGCAGTAGCTAAGCAATACAAAACAAAGGCAAAGGTCCCGAGTTCTATTCTCGGTCTGGCACATAGTTTTAATCTACCAGGAAGTTTCATATCAGCGAATACTCCGCTGCAGAGTGAAAAATCTCATTCTGGAAACATCCCCCAGGCTGTGGCTAAGCCATCTCTCCGCAATATCCTTTCTTTCAGGAGTGCTAGTTCTGCAAGGTTCGCAGGAGAGCTTCTGTAAAGTTTGGAAGGTGGGAGACGAGATACTGGCAGAAGTAAAGCTGTGAGGACCGGCCGTGAATCGTGCTTCGGTAGCTCAGATGGTAGAGCACTTGCCCGCGAAAGGCAAACGTCCCGAGTTCGAGTCTCGGTCCGGTACACAGTTTTAATCTGCCAGGAAGTTTCATATCAGCGCACACTCTGCTGCAGAGTGAAAATTTTATTGTGAATACAAAACAGTTGAAACAGCTGAAGAAATTGTAACTTATGATCTAGTCACCTGAGGCCACTATTTCCATATATGGAGGTTACAACCAATCTCAAATAAAATACAAGTTTCATGTTTTCATATGTCCAATAGACTGGCATACAGAGACCTCGATGTCTGTTTTGAGGGGGACAAACTTCATCATAATATGCACCCAAAATATATTGTGGTCACGTTTGGTAGGATACTTTCCTTTAAGGAGTACTTGACACAAACATCGGCTAAGCTCAAAACCAAAAACAACATTCTGCATAAACCCTCTGGCTCTCGTTGAGGATTGTCAACAGACACTGTCTGGGTATCAGCGGTCGGATTGGTACACTCAGCAACAAAGTACTGTACTCCTGTCAGGCTTAACTGTTCAACTGTAAAAAAGATTAACTGGGCCGTATAAATTGTTATTGGGTAAATGAGATTGCTCCCACATATTGGTTACCTATCGTGAGCCTGTTTCTACCTCCTGATGTTACATGGAAGAGCTCGCTACTGCGTGAATACCAGAATATCGCTACTAATACCGACCTTCCAATACTGGACGACGTATTCCCTGCGGAGCGAAAAAGAAAAGATCAAGAAATATCACTGTGACAGCAGCCGTGTCTCTTATGGTCTATGAATGGAAATGCTACTGGCAACAAAACTGTTCTCTACAATGCCTGAAGCTGCCTTGCATCCAGAAGAAACCCGCAGGATTCGTCCTGCCTCGGAGAATTAGAACTGCCTTGGAATGCAACCGAATGGGCCACGGGCGGTGTCCAGACACTCTCGACAGGTGGGGCAAATCTTCATCATCATCGTGTGACTGTGGCGCGGAACGACAGCTCATGTTGTATCGACATGTGCCTCACGTGCCTACAAGAATCCTTTCCAAGATTTCCTGACACACCGACGAGTGATGTTATAAAATACATAAAAAACTTGAGAACCATATATAGCTGTTGTCATTTATGTTTTTTCTCTTAATGTGGGGGAGCTGTGTTTAAACACTGAAGTGTAATCTTCGTATGTGTATAGCCATACGATAAACAATTAAATTTAAAAACATTCTATGTAATATATGTCTTATTTATGTCTATGTAACACATGTCTTATGGATACTCAGCCTAGCGAAGCTGATCGAAAAGAAGGCACATTAGATGTCGGAAGGCCACTGTATAGAGAAAGCCGCTATAGCCAAGCGCTCTTTTCGTTTAACGTTAAGCACCTATGGAAAGTAGCACTCCACATCTTCCTACATGTATGAGGGAACGGTAAACAACCACCAGTGCCAGAACAGTGTACCATCACACTAGCTGGAGCTCTTTAGTCCGTCACTTCACGTGATGAAGTCTTGTCGTGAGGTCTACTGCAGAGCCGCCACACTCGTCTTTCACTCAAGCTTCAATACAGTGGTATTTCGCCTCGTAATGTCTCGGTTCGACAGGCCGCGAAGGAAGAGCATTCCTCTATGTGCAAGACGCACACGTTGGTCATATGGTTTTGTTTGTCGAAAATACGCACTGCGTTCCATCACATATCGCTGATGGATAGCATGCATGAGTAGGCAACATTCAACATTAACATTAACATCAACATTAACAGCCGTTTTGTACACGCCTAAAAGAGTTATTATGAGATCTTGCGCAACCCTCATTCAAATCATCACATTGCAGGTCTTACATCCAACTGTGATTAATGGGTACTAAATTCCACACTATTTGCATGCGTCTTCAAAGCCTTACTATTTGAGCATATATCATATTTTGGCGAGGATTTGGAATTTCACTGTCGTAAATGTTTTAGATGTCTAACAACACTGACGTGTGTTATGTTTCAAAAATAAAGCATATTTGAGGTTAGATCTCAGCTTTATAGTAACTGTACACGTACGTTGAACATTAGTTTTAAGTAGGGTTACCAGACGAGTGGTTTTAGCGAGGTCAATACGCAATTTTTCCGTTTGGTTCCGGGTAGGTTACAAACTTTTAACCATACACCAAATGTTCAGATTTTGGACGTGAAGTGTAATACTTACATTTTCAATCTTCGAGTACCAAATTTTACGAAGAAAATTATATTTTTCACACTAGGCGCGCATGTGATGGTAGTTGAGACTGATGTGACGTCACAGGCAGAACCACGGGAAGACATTCGGTTCCGTTCATTCCGGGAGCCGATTCAACACTTTATCGCAAGGCATCTTGCATTTTCGGTTTTGGAAGAGACTTCTTTATAGAGACAGTGTTTTCAAAATGTATAGTACTGTATGGTTAAATGATGATGGCGTCCTCTTGGATAAAATATTCCGGAGGTAAAATAGTCCCCCATTCTGATCTCCGGGCGGGGACTACTCAGGAGGACAATGATATCAGGAGAAAGAAAACTGGCGTTCTACGGATCGGATCGGGCAGGTACGTTAGAAAATTTAAAAAGGGCTATAAAGAGGTTAAACGACCTGCGACATTGTCGCGAAGAAACAGTGACCCGTATATACAATAAGTTTCCTTTTATTCACGTCTATGGTCACAAACATTTTGTTAACAGACCGAAACCGGTAATCTGTTAACAGAAATTTTGTGACGATAGACGTAAATAAAAGGAAACTTATTAGATAGCTTAAAGTTAGATATAGTGGGAATTAGTGAAGTTCGTTACCAGGAGGAACAAGACTTCTGGTCAGGTAAATAAAGGGTTATAAATACAAAATCAAATAAGGGCAATGCAGGAGTAGGTATAATAATAAGAAAGTAGGAGTGCGGGTATGGTACTCCAAACAGCATAGTGAACGCATAGTTGTGGCCCAGATAGACACGAAGCACACGCCTACCACAGTAGTACAAGTTTATATGACAACGACCTCCGCAGATGACGAATAGATTGTTGAAATGTATGATGAGATAAAAGAAATTATCCAGATAGCGAAGGGAGACGAAAATTTAATAGTCATGCATGACTGGAATTCAATAGTAGGAAAAGGAAGAGAAGGAAACGTAGTAGGTGAATATGGAATGGGAGTAAGAAATGAAAGAGGAATCCGCATGGTAGAATTCTGCACAGAGCATAACTTAATCATGGCTAACATTAGGTTCAAGAATCATAAAAGAATGTTCTATACATGGAAGAGGCCTGGAGGTACTTGAAGGTTTCAGATATATTATATAATGGTAAGACAGAGGTTTAGGAACCACGTTTTAAGTTGTAAGACATTTCCAGGAGCAGATGTGGACTCTGACCACGATCTATTGCTTATCAACTGCAGATTAAAACTGAAGAAACTGCAAAAAGGTGATAATTTAAGGAGATGGTATCTAGATAAACTGACAGAACCAGAGGTTACGGAGAGTTTCAGGGAGAGCATTAGGAAACTATTGACAGGAATGGGGGAAAGAAATACAGTAGACGAAGAATGGGTAGCTTTGATTGAAGAATTAGTGAAGCCAGCAGAGGATCAAGCAGGTAAAAAGACGGGGGCTAGTAAAAATCCTTGGGTAACACAAGACATATTGAATTTAATTGATGAAAGATAAAATATAGAAATGCAGTAAATGAAGCAGGCAAAAAGGAATACAAACGTCTCAAAAATGAGATCGACAGAAAATGAAAAATCGTTAAGCAAGGATGGCTAGAGTACAAATGTAAGGATGTAGAGGCATATCTCACTAGGGGTAAGATAGATACGACCCACAGGAAAATTAAAGAGACTCTTGGAGAAAAGAGAACCACTTGTATGAATATCAAGAGCTTAGACGGAAACCCAGTTCTAAGCAAAGAAGAGAAACTAGGAAGGTGGAAGGAGTATATAGAGGGGCTGTACAAGGGAGATGTACTTCAGGACAATACTACGGAAATGGAAGAGAATTTGGATGAAGATAAAATGGGAGATGCTATACTGCGTGAAGAGTTTGACATAGCACTGAAAGACATAAGCCAAAACAAGGCCCGGGAGTAGACTACATTCCATTAGAACCACTGACAGCCTTGGGAGAGCCAGTGCTGACAAAACTCTACCATCTGGTGAGCAAGATGTATGAGACAGGCGAAATACCCTCAAACTTCAAGAAGAATATAATAATTCCAGTCTCAAGGAAAACATGTGTAGACAGATGTGAAAATTACCGAACTATCTGTTTAATAAGCCACGGCTGCAAAATACTAACACGAATTCTTTACAGACGAATGGAAAAACTGGTAGAAGCCGACCTCGGGGAAGATCAGTTTATATTCCGTAGAAATGTTGGAACACTTGAGGCAATACTAACCCTACGATTTATCTTAGAAAATAGATTAAGGAAAAGCAAATCTACGTTTATAGCATTTGTATACTTACAGAAAGCTTTTGACAATGTTACTGGAATACTCTCTTTCAAATTCTGAAGGTGGTAGGGGTAAAATACAAGGAGCGGAAGGCTATTTACAATTTGTACAGAAACCAGATGGCCGCCATAAAAGTCGAGGGGCATGAAAGGGAAGCAGTGCTTGGGAACGGAGTGAGAGAGGGTTGTAGCCTATCCCCGATGTTATTCAGTCAGTATATTGAGCAAGCAGTAAAGGAAACAAAAGAAAAATTCGGAGTAGGAATTAAAACCCATGAAGAAATAAAAACTTTGAGGTTCGTCAGAGACAGCAAAGGACATGGAAGAGCAGCTGAACGGAATGAACTGTGTCTTGAAAGGAGTATATAAGATGAACATAGAAAAAAGCAAAACGAAGATAGTGGAATGTAGTCGAATTAAATCGGTTGATGCTGAGGGTATTAGATTAGGAAATGAGACACTTAAAGTAGTAAACTAGTTTTGCTATTTTTGGAGCAAAATAACTGATGATGGCCGAATTAGAGAGGACATAAAATGTAGACTGGAAATGGCAAGGAAAGCGTTTCTGAAGAAGAGAAATTTGTTAACATCGAGTATAGATTTAAGTGTCAGGAAGTCGTTTCTGAAAGTATTTGTATGGCCATGTATGGAAGTGAAACGTGGACAGTAAATAGTTTGGACAAAAAGAGAACAGAATCTTTCGAAATGTGGTGCTACAGAATAATGCTGAAGATTAGATGGGTAGATCACGTAACTAATGAGGTGTTATTGAATAGAATTAGGGAGAAGAGAAATTTGTGGCACACCTTGACTAGAAGAAGGGATCGTTGGTGGGAAATGTTCTGAGGCATCAAGGAATCTCCAATTTGGCATTGGAGGGCAGCGTGGAGGGTAAAATTCGTAGAAATGAATACACTAAGCAGATTCAGAAGAATGTAGGTTGCAGTAGGTACTGGGAGATGAAAAAGCTTGCACAGGATAGAGTAGCATGGAGAGCTGCATCAAACCAGTCTCTGGACTGAAGACCACAACAACAACAACAGTAGTGTGACTTAAATCATGAAAAGTGTATCAGGTATTCAGGCCAGCACATACCGGAATAGAAGACCGCCAATGCTTCGTTCGCATTGGGAAACATGACTTGCAGAGTTGCAGCCATTCCGGGAAATACTTATAATGTAAGTATTACATCATTAATTGGAAAACTAGAGAGAGATTTTCAATTTCAGTCGGCGGTGTATCCTATGTTAGACATCCTTTTAACGGTGTTAAGCACAAACGGCGACGCTTAAAGTCGGTACAAACCACGTTGATGAAAAGTCACTAGGTGGTGGACTCTGCTGAAACAGAGGAGTTATGTAGTAGTGTAACCTCCCCCTCACTTATCGACCTTAATGACTGAAAAATTAAACCGCGTGTACCTAATGGAAATTTGGGAAAAGCAATCGTCACCTAAGTTAATCTGTCGGTAAAGAGGGAGGAAAGGGTTACATCTAAATGAAAGGAAAAATGGAAATGAAACTGGTGGAAATTAATTTTGAAAAGGGGTAAAGTTAATAAAGTAAATGTGCGGTCGTTACGTTAACAATTAACTAGCGGTAATTAGATATTTGAGATTTGGGGGAAATTATGGTCGCCAGTCCTATGGACAATTACTATAGTAACTGAAAAAGAAAGGTTATTACACATATAATTAGCACTAGAAGTGTGGCAACTGAAGGTTGACACGTGTAGTGTGAAAACTGAAAGTTTGTCAGAAGTAATAAATTTCGCTACACTCTGACTTAATTTAGCAAAAGAATTTTAAAACCGGAAAATTGAAAGTTAATTTAGTGACTAAAATTAATAGTGAGCTTTGTTTCCAAAGCACATCGAAATTCAGTAAAATACGGGTAGTCTTGGGCTACCTCAACAATCATTTCAAAAGCTACATGAATCTACGCAATTTAGAAATAAGAGGATTAACTTTGAACTTGAATTAAATGATTCTGAACAATTAACAATAGTAAAATTTAGTACGTACCAAGCTGAGCTGCCGTCACAGGTAAGCTAAAATACGCTAACAAAACTCGCACTCTTGATTTGTGATTGTGTAATCTAAATATTGTAGCCAGCTATGAATACCTTAACTGAACTTTGAAATTAAAGCAGTGAAATCGAATGATATTTCTTCAATGCTGGCGTTTAATTTCAACGACACTCGGGTGCATTCCGGAAAAGGAAGGGACCCTGCTTGGTAATGCAATTGGGACAATGAGCAACAAAGGTTCATTTTACGTTGCTGTAATTTAGTGAGAAAAATTTAACAGTTTGAAAAGCTGAGGTCTGCCATACAGTTCTAAACCTTTACGTGCTACCAGTCTTGCTTGTTGGTTGACTGAACGTTTCAAGGCGTCGATCGAGGAGGTGGCGACAGTCACTCATTGTCGGCCGTTGCTGTTGCAGAAGCTGGATGTTGGCGCGCCTTCTTCTCGACACAGTCTCCAGCCGAGACGGGCTCTTGATGTGTGCCAGCTAACGCTTCCCGTCCGCGACACCGTGTCAGGAACTATCATAGCAATTCGAGCGCAATTACATGCTGCCAAACCCCGAAAGCGCGGCAACTCGCGGGAGCGTCACACAACACACCTGCTCCACAGCACTACTCCAGCCAGACTCTCCTCTGCCCGCTCTCCACGCGACAGAGTTAACACTCCCAAAGATCCTAAACACTTTGGTTCTCCACACGACCTATCGATGTAATCGTTCGATAGCATAGCTTTCCCTAGGCCAGACCCAGCAAAAAATACAAATAATATTTACAAAACAAATCAATTATACATCGACATAAATGCATATATATACAAATAGTAAAACAATTACAATATATAAAGACACAGAAACGTCATATCTTCAGGTAAAAAAATAAGGAAAAAATTTATAGTACAGGGTGATTCAAAAAGAATACCACAACTTTAAAAATGTGTATTTAATGAAAGAAACATAATATAACCTTCTGTTACACATCATTACAAAGAGTATTTAAAAAGGTTTTTTTTCACTCAAAAACAAGTTCAGAGATGTTCAATATGGCCCCCTCCAGACACACGAGCAATATCAACCCGATACTCCAACTCGTTCCACACTCTCTGTAGCATATCAGGAGTAACAGTTTGGATAGCTGCTGTTATTTCTCGTTCCAAATCATCAATGATGACTGGGAGAGGTGGCCGAAACACCATATCCTTAACATACCCCAATAAGAAAAAATCGCAGGGGGTAAGATCAGGGCTTCTTGGAGGCCAGTGATGAAGTGCTCTGTCACGGGCTGCCTGGCGGCCGATCCATCGCCTCGGGTAATTGACGTTCAGGTAGTTACGGACAGATAAGAGCCAATGTGGTGGCGCTCCATCCTGCTGAAATATGAATTGTTGTGCTTCTTGTTCGAGCTGAGGGAACCCAATTCTCTAACATCTCCAGATACTGTAGTCCAGTTACAGTAACACCTTCGAAGAAAAAGGGACCAAAAACTTTATTGGCTGAAATGGCACAGAAAACGTTCACCTTAGGCGAGTCACGTTCATACATAGTTGTTTCCCGCGGATTCTCAGTGCCCCATATACAGACATTGTGACGGTTGACTTTCCCGTTAGTGTGGAAAGTTGCTTCATCGCTAAACACAATCTTTGAAACGAAAGATTCATCTGTTTCCATTTGAGCAAGGACAAAATCACAGAAATCGATTCTTTTAATCTTATCAGCTGCAGACAGTGCTTGAACCAATTTCATACGATAAGGTTTCATAACTAACCTTTTTCGTAGGACTCCCCATACAGTTGATTGTGGAATTTGCAGCTCTCTGCTAGCTCTGCGAGTCGATTTTCCTGGGCTGCGAACAAATGCTTGCTGGATGCGTGCTACATTTTCATCACTCGTTCTCGGCCGTCCAGAATTTTTCCCTTTGCACAAACACCCATTCTCTGTAAACTGTTTATACCAACGTTTAATACACCACTTATCAGGAGGTTTAACACCATACTTCGTTCGAAATGCACGCTGAACAACTGTCGTCGATTCACTTCTGCCGTACTCAATAACACAAAAAGCTTTCTGTTGAGCGGTCGCCATCTTAGCATCAACTGACGCTGACGCCTAGTCAACAGCGCCTCAAGCGAACAAATGTACAACTAAATGAAACTTTATAGCTCCCTTAATTCGCCGACAGATAGTGCTTAGCTCTGCCTTTTGTCGTTGCAGAGTTTTAAATTCCTAAAGTTGTGGTATTCTTCTTGAATCACCCTGTACAATAGATGGAAATAGAAGCATAAGCATTTCCGGTGTTACAGTAGATGCATGCTAATTTCTACAAATTCTAATAGTCAAGGTAATAACAGCCCTATCTATGAAATAATAAAAAGGCGCTATTAAAAGTGCTTTTCAGAAAACTGTGTCTGAGCTTCCATTCGCGTTTCACACATTTAAACATCATCTTAGCTAAGCCACCAATGACTGCAGTGTGAAAGTAGCGTCTCAGCTATTCCCAGATTTGTCAACTGAAGAAAAGGTCTCCTGTGATAAAACAAAATGTGAGGCATTGATTGCTGGTGTTTTTGGACCAAAGAGCGTCAATAATTTATCGCTAAACTTAAAGGGTAACAAATTTTTTGGTGGAGAATTTGACACTTCCAACATAGGTAATCAAAATTGTTATACTATTTGTGTAAGATACTTTAATGTGCAAGTAGGTGTGTCCGAGAGAATTCTAGATTTCTGTGATGAGGCTGGTAAACCTGCAGTGTCTAAGCAGGTCTTCAGAAGGATCCCATAACGCGAGTTGAATTCGTCCCAGGTTTCAAGTTTTACTGTGGCCAACACAAATGCAAACTATGGGAAGAAAAACTGTTTGTTGCGTTCCCTAAAAAAGGGATAATCGTTGTGTAGTGAAATTTAATTGCTGTCCGCATACAGTCCATAAATTTGTAAATCTGGTGTGAATGTTATGTCTTTAGATTATGAAATGTTAGTAATCAAGACTTTCAACTACTTTTCACATTCAGCTAGAGGGGTATCGCAGCTCAAATATTTGTTTCAATTTCTTGATATGGAATACATTGCCTTGTTGAGACATGGACCTACAAGATGCTTAAGCTCACCGCTTGCCGTAGAACGGTTGTTGAAAAATATTCCTGCCATTAGATCGTACTTTTCTAGTGTAGATGATTGACCCTACGTCATTAAAAAGAACTGGATAAATGTGCCTGATTCAGAAAAACAACAATTCATTTCAGTGAAATTATATCTTCATTTTTCGCTGCATTTAAATTACACTTTCCAAAGGTGTAATCAACTCAAAATAAAATGAACTGACAATTTGTGAATCTTACTGTATGATGGGGAAAATAAAAATGGAGTTAGGACATGGGTTAATTACCTGTTACTTTCGTTATGAGTTTCAAACAGCTGCTAGATAAATTAAAGAATCCAATACCAAGTGAAAGACAAACACAACTATAAGAATACAGATTCACATAAATGTAGTGTGTCTGAAATATTTGAATGAATGTATGGATCTTAACGATAACCACGTTTCATCATTAATGAATAATACATCACTTGAAAACAAAAACGATGAGTTTCAAAATACTGGGTGTACATAAAGTCTGGGAACACATTCAATTATTTATTGCACAAGAGCTAAACATTGTAGAGATGTCATACATATTGCATTTTGAAGAGAAACACTGAAAGTTTTTTTTTTTTTTTTACAAACTTTCGATACGCGATCCACGAGTGACCCGGCAGACGTCAATACGGTAATCGAATTCTTGCCATACCCGTCCCAGCATGGCATCGTCGACTATGGCAGTCGCTTCCCGTATTCTCTCGCAGAGCTCTGCTACATCAGATCTTTAATGTGTCCTCACAAATAAAAGTCACACAGAGTGGATCTGGTGTTCGGGGAGGCCATTTCATGAAACAACTGTCCACTTCTCTAGCGCGGCCGATGAATCGATGCTGCAGCTCCGTGTTCAGGTACCCACGAACTTCACGATGAAAATGGGGTGGAGCCCCATCCTGCTGAAAGATGAACAGAGAGTCCGACTGCATTTGAGGCATCTTTATTTGGACTCCTTATGAATGTCTCTCGTACGCGCTCCACATTCACTTCACCTCACTCTCACTGGGACGTCCGTTTCTCTCTGCTGGACACAAGCAACCCGTCGTAACGAATTTGTTGTATCAGTGGTAAATGACCTTCCTTGTTGGTAGCTTCTTACAGTACTTGGTTCCAAACATCCTTTGAACAGTTGTAACATACTTGTTTTTGTCGAACTCCAACACACAGAAAGCTCACTCCACACCTGAACTCGCCATGTTTGCGACTAGCGCTGACTATCGGCAAATCACCAAACTACGCTGTGGCGGTAAACATGAAAAAAAAATACTTTCATGGTTTCTCTTCAAAATGATATACATATAATATAAGTACAATGTTTTGCTCTTGTGCAAGAAAAAATTTTATGAGGTGGGGGATGAACATTTTAAAGCAAAAGTAGCCCAAACGTCAGTACCACAGAAATGGGTCTACACAATACAGCTGATTGGTGCATCAGAAATATGCAATGTTTTAGTTCCACAGAGAGAGGTTTCTCCACTATAAACATTAAATAGAGTGATGAGCTAAAAAGATATTTAGTTGATCTAATAATATAGAATTTATACTTTCTTCAAATTTGATTTAAGTTACAGTGATTTTTATAATACTGTCCTGAGAAATGATGCTCAACTGAGAAGTACTCTTCTTAATTGTGTGTTGAATGAAGAACTATATATAATTTTATAAAACCTAGAGGCCCTTTTTTTCTCACTGTAATCTGGCAACATTACATTTAAGGGCGTGAA
This sequence comes from Schistocerca nitens, assembly GCF_023898315.1. Taxonomy (NCBI): domain Eukaryota; kingdom Metazoa; phylum Arthropoda; class Insecta; order Orthoptera; family Acrididae; genus Schistocerca; species Schistocerca nitens. The sequence continues at coordinate 1,164,171,704 of NC_064614.1, forward strand.
ATAGTTTTCCTAGTAGCCATTCCATCCAGGGATTTATTCGATTTTTCTCTGTGGACCATTCGTTTTTCAGGGAGTAACGGGTATAAATGCAGATATTTTTATTGATGACTAAGGACGGTGAACTGAAAAACATTACATCAGTATTTTACGTCACTTACGAACTGATATTTGTAGGTATTATAAGAGGTATATTTTTATGTTGGATAGTACCTCCAAGAACTTATCGTCAGAGCAAGGCAATAATGGTTATTTTCTCTGTGTCACCGCCAGACACCACACTTGCTAGGTGGTAGCCTTTAAATCGGCCGCGGTCCGCTAGTATACGTCGGACCCGCGTGTCGCCACTGTCAGTGATTGCAGACCGAGCGCCACCACACGGCAGGTCTAGAGAGACGTCCTGGCACTCGCCCCAGTTGTACAGCCGACGTTGCTAGGAATGGTTCACTGACAATTACGCTCTCATTTGACGAGACGATAGTTAGCATAGCCTTCAGCTACGTCATTTGCTACGACCTAGCAAGGCGCCATTACCAGTTACTATTGAAATTATAAAACATGTACCGTCAAGAGCGATGTACACCAATTATGGATTAAAGTTAAGTATTCCAAGAACTACGTTCTTTTCTTATTAAACTCCTCTAATTGTTCCAGACCTCACGCCAGTCTGCGTGTAATTAAACGCGTGCATTTCGGCCTCCTCTAGCAACACGGTGTTGGCTCTTCGGCCAACACAGCATTCTCCTCTACAGCAGGTCAGGTATTGAAGGGTGGACCTATGGATACTAAAATATTAGTCTGTACTGACAGGTGTGTCCACGTAGTGGTACAGTTACTGCCACGCAGAAAACATTGGGCTGTGAAGTATGTGATGTATTTGTGTGAAGAGTGATTGACAAAGAGAAAAAAACGACGAACACATTGGCGTGTGTACATATTACGCTACCACGTATACAAATATCTGCCCGTATACTTGTTGCACCCAATACAATGCATCCCGTTTAATAATTCAAAATGCAGAAACCAAAATTCCGACAATAAAACTTATGTGGTAAGTAAGTGTTAATTTGAAGTATAACTAATATTGACTTATTATTAGCAACTGAGTTATCGAAGGTAGCCTGGCTTTTGATGTACTTTTAGTCGTATTTTTAATCGCATTTAATAGCAAGAACTGGAAGATGTACAGGTACAATAGTTAACAATATTTACAGAAAAACTTTCTGCACAAATATTTTCGAAAAATTTGCAGGTAATTTATAAAATATGAATTGAATGATAATAGCACATTGGAGAGTCACATCTGTTTCATGCGCACATTATGTAACAGGAAAATGTGGTCTGTACAGGAAGAATAGTCATCTAGACGAGTTTGTTAATTTTTATTTTAATACTATGAAAAAGCGTAATTACATTTCAAAGCAAACTGTACAGCGGCAGGAGTTGTTATAAAAAGTCTCTGAGTGAGTGACTAAATAGTATCAAAAGAAAGCTAGTGAACCATGCATTTCTTGTCTTATCTGCGAAACTGTACAAGTATTATAACGTATGTGACACTCGTACCAATAAGAGCAACAAATAAACGTAGATCTAAGTCAAAGAAGCCTGCAGCGGAAAAACGCAGATTCTCCACTGCCAATTGGAGAGAACGTGACGTAACGCTGGGGGGCAGCAGGGACTGAATCTTGTCCAGCACCAGGCCAACTCTGACAGCACTATCCTGAGCAGACGAGCACGCCCAGCACAGGGCTAGCAGGAAGCTGGCTTCAACCATCAACAGAACACCGAACGTAGCGGCAAGCGCACGTAATCCGAACGAGAGGTGTTGCCAGTTGTTCGCCAGGAGCACGGAGCTGTAACTGGTGCAGACGAGCTGGAGCAGGCGGTTGAGGAAGGACAGCGACAGCGAGAGCCCAAAGTGTTGAGGGCGGTGCAGGGCCAGCCTGGCGCGCTGCAGCCGCCGCAGCCCACCCTCCGCCGCCCACCACCGCTGCCCTCCGGAGGTCGCCGCCTCCTCCAGCTCCGCCTCCCTGCGCAGCGTCGGCCGAAAACTCCTCAGCAGCTGCCTGCGGATGGCGCCCATACGGTCCCGCACAACCAGCACGATGCCGAAGAACTGTATCTGCCAAACTTAAGTTATAGAGTGCAGATAAAATCGATACTCTCCTTCCACTTCCCTTCAAAACCAACAGCTGCAGTATGTAAACAGAGACCAATAAAGAATCCTAATAATACTGCAACAAAAATAAAAACAACTCTCCGTGTTTGGGTAAAAACCTTGCTGTACCCATATTGGCAGTGGAGAAGCAATTGATCTACTGTTTCCAGCAGATTAATTATTTGGCAGAGGTGTCGGTTCCCAGTAGTGAGACACTCGAATAGCATTATCGCTGACTCCATCCACACCAGCAGTGAAACTAATACCGCAGGAACCGTCAATGTTGGTAAATACTTTCTAATCGGAGGATTACAAGGGATTACAAGAGTAACTATAGCTACAATATGAGCCCAGTGCCACAATACAAGCAAACCATACTGCACTTGTTACATACCACCCTCTCAGACAGAAGTGTTTCCTGTTTCTGTCCATTCTAATCACTGAAGCGTAACCGCACATCCTGAAGAATATATATAAAGGTTTCACTGCATCCGTGAAGGTACGAGGAGTCATAACTGTTCTTGAGAAAATCGATAGCGATGATATGTGTCCACTGAACTGGAATTACTCTTTTGATTTTACTACTTTAAATGCACTTCGCAATGCCTCAGACTTGCTGTAAGGTGTCCTCTTTCTGTGAATAATATGTACAAATATTGCGTTACAACTTCATTATGCATAAAGTGTCTCCACTCTCGCAATGCTACCTAACTGAAGCAGAGTAAAATGTTTCCCAGTCGTTATTCTGCTCATCAGTACTGTAAGCGACGAGGGACACATCCATTGAATGTCACCTAAATTAATTATCTTGCCTTTACGAGTGTCTAATCCACTAATTGACTTTCATTTCTTACTGCACAAAACGCTCATACTTCTTTATATCGAGTAGCTCTTAACATTATGAAACTGTTGTTGTGGTCTTCAGTCCAAAGACTGGTTTGATGCAGCTCTCCATCTTTCTCTAACCTGTGCAAGCTTCTTCACCTCCAAATAACTAATGAAACCCACATCCTTCTAAATTTGCCAACTGTATTCGTCTTTTGGTCTCCATCCACAGTTTTTGCTCCCCATACTTCCTCCAATATTAAATTCATAATCACTTCATGTGTTAGAAGGTTTCCTGTCAACCAATACCAACAGTTATTTTACTTCCCAAATAACAAAACCTAACTGCTACTTTAAATGTATCAGTTCCTAATCTAATCCTCTCTGTGCCACCTGATTTACTTCGGGTGGATTCTGTTATCTTTGTTATGCTTTTGTTGATGTTCACCTCATATTCTATGTTCATGACACTTCGCATTCCGTTCAAGTGCTGTTCCAATTCCTCTGACACAATTACAATGTCATCATCAAAACTCACAGTTTTTATTTCTTCTGCCTGAAGATAATTCCTACACCAAATTATTCTTTGCTGTCTTTTATGCTTTCTCAAAGTACTTATTGAATAAATTTGGTGATACAAAAAACAGCGATCGGCTACAATACTGTCTCGCTCCCTTCTCAACCATTGCTTCCCTTTCATGCCCTTCGACTCTTGTAATTTCCGTCTGGTTTCTGAAAAATTTGTAAATAACCTTTCGCTTCCTGAATCTTACCCCTGCTACCTTCAGAATTCAAACAACATTACTAAGTATCTAGTTGAATTTACAGCCTTCAAATTTGTGTGATATATCGTGTAACCGAAATTTAACGGATTCCTTTCAGTGCACATGTGGGTGATACCACACTTTTCGTTATTTAGAGTCAATTGCCATTTTCGCACCATAGAGATCTTGACTAGGGCATTCTGCAATTGATTTTGATCTTCTGGTGACATTACTAGAGGTTAAAAGTCAGCATCATCTGCAATAAAATCTAAAATGGTTGCTCAGACTGTCACCTAAATCGTTTGTACGATAAGAGGCAATCAAATGAAAGCCACACAGATGGGAAAAAAGTAAGTACGCTGTTTACTATTTCAAAAGCAATCGCCATAAATGTTTATACACTTAACCCACTGTGAGACAAGACGGTCACTACCTTCATGTAAAAAGTTTTTGCGGTTGCCCACGGAACCACAATTGCACCCAGGCGTGGACGTCTTCGTTCGAAACAAATCGACGGCCACTGATAGCGGGCCCACATGCTGCCGAGGTTGTCTGGACTGCGCTGGAGAAGTTTCGCCTGGAAGCCCTTACACATCCTGCATTCGGTTCCGATCGCTCCCCACAAGATTTCTGTACTTTTGGATCCCTGAAGGACATTCGTGGCCGTCGATTTACTTCGGACGAAGAGGTGCACGCCAGGGTACCATCTGGTTCCGTTAGGAACTGAAAAAAATCTGCCGGTAAGGCAATGACCGCCTTGTGTCTCTGTGGGATAAATGTCTTAACAGTTATTGCGATTTCTTGTGAAATAGTAGTGACTTTACGTACTTTTTTCGCCATCTGACTTATTTTCGTTTGACTGCCCCATAGAGATTAGATTAAGCAGACGACCTATAACACTTCCCTGTGGAATTCGGTCTATCATTTCGGTTTTAGTCGATGGCTTTCTGTCATTTGCTACCATCTGAAAGCAAATCTACACTGGTTCTAGCATCACTCTCAATCTTCCCCTGTAGTCAAATACTTTCCAGATTGTGCTTTTTAGTGAGGCGGCGTATATTAACCTTTACTTCACCTTGAGCAAATTCTAACTCTTGCTTCGTTGGTTATGTGTTCACGCCTTGTCATTATATGTTCTGCAGTCCTTCCCGTTCCGACACCCGCCTGCTGCAGCCGTGGTTGCGACACGCCACCCTGAGTGCTGCGCCCTTATCTCCTGTCGTAATCCCGTTACCTGCACTGACTGCCACCCGTCCGACGCGATACCTGAAATTTCTAATGGCGGCAGCCGGTCTCGCCTTTGCTCGATACTGCAAAAGACTCCCGTCAAAGATTTCTGAACGACGAGACAAAATATATACGGTAGGAGTAATAATTTAGTTTTTCTAACTTCAACGCACGTCATTAATGTACTACTGATGAGTGTAATATATAGTGCTTCATGACCCGTAGGGCGCTGTGGCCATCCATGTCGTAGCATGCAGTAGGAAGTATGGAAGTAGCTTAGTGTTTGACGTCTCATCGACCACTACGTCATCCATTCGCATTTGAGAAAAATGAAGACGGCAGTAGTTTTTGTAAACTTCGAAGCAACCATACCGGTATTTACCTTCAGCCACTTAGGGAAACCATTGAAAACGTATATGCGAATCTGTAAAAGGAGATTTGAAACTCCATTTCCTGGTATTCGACAGAGCAACCTTGTTCGGTTCCAAAACCCTAAGCGTTGTACGATGGCCGAAATATACAGACCGTGTGTTATATCCATCTACTAAATAACGAGAAAGCCATGATCTTTTAGCGGCTACTTTGTTGGATACATGTAATGAGACCTGTGCATAGATTCGTGTAAAATTTATTAGTTATACATCTGCAGACAGAGCTCTTGCTCACAGAATCCCTAATTACCATCTGTAATACGGATCCTGTATATACTGTGTCCATACCGCTAATAGCCCAGTGCCCTTTCTTCCACGGTGGGCTGCGCAGTGTTTAGTGCTTTTACACAGTATTCGAAACAAACGCTGTAAACGTCAGAGTGTGTCTGCTCAACCGTCCATTTGCTGAGACACTACAGCGACCGAGGGGGCTTAGTGGATTCGAATTTGAGAGGACGGCGGTCGAAATATCCATCTGGCCATCCACTTTCAGGTTTTCTGTAATTTTCGTGGGACACTTAAAGTGAGGGCTGGAATGTTTCTTTTGAAAATTTTACTCCGTCGATGACGTCATCATCAATAGAACGTTAAACCTTGAGTTTATTTTATTTATTTATTTATTTTGAGGATGGCCAATTTGCTATCTTGAATCATCCTTCAGCCCTTTTCCTTCACACAGTAATTCATCAATAGGTGCTCTATCAAGGTGTTCAATAATAAATGCGTCCGAAGAATTTGTGTATCCAGGGTGTTCCAGGAGGAATGTCCATATTCAGGGATATCTCAGGAACGATCATTCGATGAAAAAAAATGTAGTAAAAAATCTAGTTCCTTAGGAGTTAGGCCTATGAGTACTTGTTCATTTTTCACTGCTGTGAAACATCTCTCTTCTACGAAACTAGGTCATACGTCTTAAGGCATGCGCTTTAGAGCTCGTATTTACTGGTCGATATTTTCTTGTTTTCGTCCATACGCCCTTCTCCCAAGGAGCTTACAGTGAAACACCTGTTTAAGAGTTTAGAAGATGAAAAAATACTCATAAATCTGAAGGTATGAATTTTTCAGCCCATGTTTACTAGATTTTTTTGCTTCGAGTGATCGTTCGCCTGAATACTGACCACTTCTCATGAATCGGCCAGTACATGCATATCGAAAACATAAGTTCTGTATTCGTTTTCCCCTCTATTTTGGTGTTGTATCCACAGTTTCAGAATACGCTGTTGTTTGGTGTGTGCCCTACTCTCAGTAAACGTGCGAACAGCACCAGGAGCTCCACCTCTCCGCACTCTGGACGCCGCCACACCGCAGCAGCACGCCCGTGCCGCGGTCCCTGAGGCCAGGCCGTCTCGGCACTTACGCTTCAGTGAGGTTATACTGGAAGACTGCTTGAAAGACTCGAAGGGAAAAAAGAAATTGGCGACTATAACAACGCATATTCTAAATGTTTTTCTTTTAGTGGTTAATGTAGCAGCTATAAGGGCTGAAGACGTGCACGCAGCGACGCGTGCCACACGCGTGCGTAGCCGCCGCCCCCGCGGGATGCTGGCCGGTCTGTTGTGTGGAGACAGGCGGTCGGCCACAGCCAGAACAATTCCACAGCCGTGTCGCCGGCTGAGCTGCTTAACCAGCGGGGCTCGGCCTAGCTGTAAGTCAGTCTTCCAGAACGGTGAGTCTCGACAAGTGCGTAATTAATTGCGGCAAAAGTGACAGACACAGTGGTAGCGAGTTTGCGTAGCGTTAGTGTTATTGTAAACGGTATTTGCGAATAAAGGGTGAAGTTAGTCACTCAGTGTTCACTTATTTCTGCTCCTGACGCACCCAATGCCTACATTCTCCATAGAGTAGCACATGGGGTCTCCAGTCGAGGATAGCCCATTATAAAAGTCATTTCTCGGGCCCTTAGCTGATGATAACCATTGTAGATGTCAATGTGAGGATGAATTATGCAAATAATACAGGGAGCGTGGAAACTATAATAAGAAGCAGTAAGCATTCAACTGTCCCTATCTATGTCAAAAGTAACGAAGAGTTATTGTATCTCTGCGTTTCTGGTACAATGCAATACTAAAATCCCGTATATCCTTTAATGCATAACTGGATGTTTCTTATTACCGGACTTCATTTATATTCTTAAAAGAAGAATTTGACATGCTTTTCACTTCCTCGAATCAAGTTTGTGCAAATGTTTTCGCAGAAAAGAAACACTTAAGCAAAACCATATCATGTCAGTTTCACCACACTGTCCAGTCCTGTGTATTTAGTAGCCATTCTTCAATAAACCAGCCACAAAAAATGAATTTGGAAACTAATAACCGGTCAGTTTGAGAGGGTCCTCACTTACCGAGAATTCTCGTTGCTGTTGCGTGTCTCCTCGTGTATTTTAGAGATGGACGTCACCGACCTCACCTGAAAATTAATACAGGCATCTTAGTTACTTAGCAGTACGTGTCAGGTAATATGTTGGTGTGAAAAATCGTTTTCTTAATAAAAGCTTCAAAATTTACTATAGAAAAATAGCCCAATTTTTAGCAATCATATATGGTTTCTTGTTCGTCTAATGATCCGTATCTAAAGACTGTAAAGTTGTACGGGTCGCACTAATACAGAAGAAATGAAATAGAAGTAATCCGCTGAATTATTGACCCATAACACTTACATCGATTTGCCATTGGAGTATGATACTACCTTGTTTGAACATTATGAAATAACTAGCAGAAAAAGGCCTATTGACAAGAAACAAGCAAAAATTCAGAAATTTTATTCTTACCGAACACAGCTGGTTCTTTATTAGGACGAAGTAATGAAATCTATCGATAGGAGCTCCTAAGTTAAATATCTGATTCTATGTTTCTAGAATGCTTTTGAGGTCGTTCTTCACAAGCGGTTTCTATTTAGAAGACGTGCCCATGGAGTATCGCCTCAGCTGTCCAACAGAATTCGTGCTTTCCTTTTAGAAAGGTAATTGTTTGAACTAACAGACGCGAAATCCTCCTGTTAAACCAAATTTACGCCTGAGGTTATGCGCGTTATAGTTCTCTACTGTTCTTACGCTATATGGACGATTTTGGAGACAATCTAAGCTACTCTTTTGTTTTCAGAAGATGCTGTTGCTTATAGACTGGTAAAGTCAACAGATGATTAAAAATACTTTTAATATCGCTAATACAAGATACCTACACTGTGCGAGAAGTAGCAACTGACTCTAAACAATAAAAAGTGTGAGGTCTGCAGTGCTAAAAGCTTTTTTTTTTTTTGTGCTGTACGAATGATTACTTTGCCGTCTACAAGATACATGGCAAAGTAAAATAATGTTCTATCTCAGTAATAGTTATTTCATATAAAACTAAAGAGTTAAGAACTGCTTATCAAAGGAAGGTCACAATGAGTAAAGCAACAGAAGCGTTCAAGATAAATGGCATTTATCGAGTAGAACGCCACCTGTTCACAGTAGAAGATTTCCTACCTTCTAGTCTTACAGACCAGAGTGACAGTTTTGATGATGTTTTTGCATGTCCATGCTTGGGGTTGGTGGTTTGAGGGACTTAATTACTAGTTGACGGTTGGAGACGCAACATCGTTGTTACAGGTAGTCTGCGAAAAGCAATTGATAGATGTAGGCCACTGGTGAATCGTGTATACAATTAGCGTTAACCCAATCAGCGACATTTAAGACGTTAAGATGGTGTACTGAAGCACCGTAACTGGGAACCATATAATTAATAATATCGTAAGGCCGGCTGTAAGTGTTCCTTTTTATTGTATATGTTTTATCGAAGCATCCACAGCTGTGGCTGGATCTCTCCAGAGCCAAAATTCACAGTCGTCTACAAGTGAACCACAACCATGACCAAGTACCTACGTTTCCCCGAAAAGAAACAATTGCTTTGCTAGAGGAAAACACCGTCAGAAAAGAGAGAAGAAAGGGAAGAAGCAACAGATAAATAAACCAAAGAGGAAACTGATTCTAGTCAAGCAAAGGATAAGAAAAGGAAGCAAAATTTAAATACGTCCACAGAAAGAAGGCATCATTTTCGCTGTCCAGACTGCTCTGAAAAGTACAACAATCCATCAACAGAGGACTTCATTCAAAGTCTAAAGAGCGATGAGTCGTGTCATAAATCCTACTCTTGTTATGAAGGTTCGGGACACTTAGTTTGTGCTTTGTATTAAACAGAATTGCCTCCGACTGGAATACTATCGCATGTTTCTGTTCACAAACGTAAGAATTATTAATTAAATCATTAAATTAAATATATTGTATCGTGAGGCACAAGGTACATAGTGTGTATTTATGCTATAAATCAAACAAAGAAGGAGAATTGAATGGCACGTACGTTTTTCCATTTTTTAGCGATCTGTGCCTCCGTAAGATAACTGTCTTGTCCGTCTGCCTGTCTGTCCGACTGTTAAAAACCCTTTTCCTCAGGAACGGGTCGACGCATCAAGTTGAAATTAATTCCACATACTGAGATCTAGGATCCCTCCGCAGTGGAAAAAGTTGATGCTTTTACGTCAATGCAGTCAAAAGATACGGCCGCTTACGTCACATATTTTGATATTCGCAAACTCTCTCTCCAAAACTTGTAGGGTACTTTCTGTTGACCGAGAACCATGATATTTAGCAACAACCAAGGTTTTTTGGTAAAACTAAAATAAAATTCCGAAAACTGTTTATTTGTAATTATCTCAGAGCGAAAAAAATTCTCATTTGATATCAGACTGTCTGTCTGCCCGTCCTTCTCTTAACACCGCTTTTTCTCAGGAACGTATAGACATATCAAGTGGATATTCCTGCCTTATAATAAGCTCTAAGCTCCCTTTGCGAGATAAAGCATTAAGGCTTCTGTATCTCTACATAAAGACGTTAGGCCACTTACATAACATATTTTGATACCCTACCAGTATCCATATCAATAACAGGAAAAAATCGTCAAAATTCTCGATTTCCTAGCTGTATGAACTATTTATATACATATTTAAGCTTCTACGGAACCCTCAGTGCGTGAACTCTTTTTGTACTTATCTGGATTTTTTTAATTCTTTACGAATGTACCCTCACTGCAAACGTAGTCGGACCCCACGGTCGTATAATACTGAGCGTTTGCGTAATTTTTTTTTTGTTTCTAATTTTTCACTAACAGGGAACCCCGTGAGTACGAGGTCGCAAAAGGTCAACGATGTTTATGGCATTCGACGCCCCCGCATACTGTCTACGACGCAACCACGATACTGCCTGTTAATGGCAACAGGGGGCCGAGACTGGGGTATCCAATGGTGAGCACAGCATGAGGCTGCGAAGCATAGTTGAACTGCTTAGTCGCTGAGTAACGCACAACAGTGCTACAGTGCTAGTGGTGCTGATACAAAGCAGAGCAATGGCAACGGTAAACAAAAGCAAATACTGCGTTATTTCTACAAGAAGTTGTTGAAGTGCACCTAAGGAACCTAAGGAATTTCGCAGAATGAGAAAGAAGTGACAGATGAAATATTGTATTTCTGCAAGACGATTCAGTGGAATGTGTGATGTCGTATACGCTCGACTGTGCACACAATATACATGAAAAGTAAAATGATGATCATACGTACTTGGCAAGTGAAAATGATAATGAAGAATGTGTCGAGCCATGTAGTTCATCATCCTTGTCGGACAGGGAGCCGCAAATCGCGTCTCCAGCGAAACGTAGTAAAGTACAGTCGTTGTTCAAGGAGCGGGTACTGTACATAATTATCCGCAGCATAGTAAGAAAACAATGATGGCTAGATTGCGAATAAGTCCGCAGCAGTATAACCGTGTAGTGCATAAGAAAAACTACGGATATTCGAGGGAAGACAATGCGAACTTGCTACGAAAACTGGATTTTGCGCGTTTCGAGGACACTCGATACAATTTGCTGGATGTACTTGACAGTGACCATCTACGGTACGTAGATCAAATGGCGCGCAACATAGGTTACAGTGATTTCAAGGGAAGCGGTAGACGGTTGTTTTATCACTTTTCTGGTCTGGTTTGAGAATATCAGAGAGCAGACAAATAATAATAGCTAGTGATAGTAGTATGTGATCCGACTCTAAAGCTTTTTACGGTGCGTTATACAAACTTTGAGCGCTTGACAATTGTGTTTTGTGTAAGGTCCTTTCATTGTAAGTTTGACCGTGACTTTTCTGAAACTATTTCTTTATCGGATTTCGCAGACTGAATAATTTCAAAGTTTTGGCTCGTACTGGACTATTTATAAGGTTTGTAACACGGAACCTTTAGCTATGCCAAGACGCCGTTTAATTGGAACAATAGCTTGCAACATAAAAGAAACACAAGATTAAATGATATCGCTCTATTGTGTGTGAATTCCTAATGGACCAAACTGCTGAGGTCGTCGGTCCCTAGTCTTACACACTACTTAAACTAACTTATGCTAAGAACTACACACACAGCAATGCCCGAGGGAGAACTCGAACCTCCGGCGGGAGAGGCCGCGCAATTCGTGACATGGCGCCTCTAACCCTACGGCCACTCCGCGCGGCTCTCCTAGTTTAACTCGAGCACATGCCATTACTTTTGTTAAATTCAGTGACCGAAAGAAACTGCACCTGAAAAAGTTAGGGGACCGAGAAATGACATATATGAAGCACAGTTAGAAGCCAAGTATTGGTTTTATAACGTGCGCTTGTCAGGCTGAATTCATTCAGTACACACAGCAGCGCACACCACTTAATAACAGCTTCAGACCTCCAACACAAGAGGACAACTCTATCTAGTAACACACACAGAGGCAATTCCAGTGTCTCCAAGTTCTGCTTCTGAAACAACCATCCAGGTAGCCGTGAAGCAAACAGCGCCCAGTCTCGGGCCAACACCCCTCTTACTTCTTGTTGTCGCCCTCCACCACGGCAGCCGCGGCGTGCAGTTAAGTGAAACGGCCTCTCCCACTACTGAGCTCTTGCCCTGGCGGATACTCACATGCCGTCCCAAAACCCGACTCCACGTACTTCTGGCTGTTCCGCGAAGGTTCACTCAGTGCGCCTGCGTCGCGTTGTCACTGGGCAGTTCAGCGGATGCAAAAAAACCAAAACTTTTTTGCCAGAATACTTTTCTCCAATGAGGCAACATTCACAAACCACGGCGAAGTTAATCGCCATGACATGCATTACTGGAGTGAACAGAATCCACACTGGATTCGAGGTGTCAGCCATCACCGACCTTTGTTTGTTAATGTTTGGTGAGGTATAATTGTCGATAAACTGATCGGTCCATATGTTATCGACGGGAACTTGAATGGCAAAAAATATCGCAACCTAGTTGAAAATGAACTGCCAGATCTACTTGAAGACCTGAGCATCGAACTTCGACAAAACATGTGGTTTCAACATGATGGTTATCCAGCGCATTATTCATTAGTAGCGCGCGATGTGCTAGATCGACTTTACCATGGTCTCTGCATCGGCAGGGCAGGTCCTGTGAATTTTCCAGCCAGATCGCCTAATTTATTCTTGTTGCGTTATTTAAAACATATCGTTTATCAGGAAACGCCTACCACTCGCGAAAACATGATGCAAAGAATATGAGATGCTTGCGCTGCAATTGCACCAGACATGTTATCAACATGTGTGCAGAGATTTACAGCAAGAGTCAATAAATGCATCGAAATTGGAAGTCATCACTTTGAACATTTGATATCATCAAACAGTGAGATGCAAGGCACTTACGGACAACAAGCAGGCCGAATGTGAGACGCGAGGAGACTCACTGGGAACAAGGACCCCGAAATTCATTTACCTGCAAGTGTTAGCAAATAATCAACAATAAAACGAAACCAATCGTTCCTCTTCGGGACCACCAAATCTTAAACGGGAATGCGTTATTCTTCAGTTAGCGAGTGGGTTAGTCTTTTCCTCAGTTAGTCTTTACTTTGTTTACTCTGTTAGTTAATGAGTTCACTCGTTAATAAGTAGGATGTTTGGTTAGTCAGTTAGCTAGTAATATGATTGGTTTCATAATTAAAAGTTGTGTGGCCTCATGACCACGAAACAAACAAAACGTATCCGAATCTGAGGAAAAAATTTAATATTTGGGTCAACATTTGCAAAACTCTAATTCCTCTCTCCCAAACCCCGCCCTATGGGGAGAGACGGAGAGTGTTAGTTTTACTTATTTACGAAGTAAATACGTATTTTTTATTTATCCGTAACCATTTTCCAAGCAAAAATGAGAACATGGATTTTCTGAAATTACAGCGCCAACTATCAAGAATCAAAACAAATGCTTACGACAAAATGTACGTAGTTTTTTATGTAGAATCTGATTTTGCAATAAAAAATTGGGGGTTCCCATTAGAAATTTTAAAGCTCCCTCCCACCCCACCGCCATGGGACTGGGTTGGCGGGATAATTTTAGCACCAGCAGATGTCCCCCTCGAAAATAATCAACTTCGGGTTCTTCACATTTCTTCGTGTGAAGCTTATTTTTCGAGTTATTCTGGTTTGTCGACTTAAAATTTACAACCTGTATACCTCAGAGACGGCTATGTTGTTCTCTGTATCCCACTTGGCAACGACCATTGTTGGATATTTGTACCCTACTTAGTGCAAGGCATAACGGACACTCAAATTGTCATAATGTCATTTCTATGGTTTAATTGTCTATATTATTGTTGTATAACGGCACAAAATCCACATGTCTAAAATAATATCCTAAGCAGGCAAGGCAGCAATGTTCGACATTTCGTCTTAGGCGCTGTTCAGGATAAGTTACTGGTAGTACAAAAATGAACCTTCTACTCCTAAACAAGCAATATTTTAGAGATGAACAAGATAATTCATCATGTTCTACATTTAAAAATATGTTATCTGTCTTCATAGATTAGCCAATACAATTCTTTATTAACTTCTATGTTACAAGGTGTCCCACTGGTGCCACAATAAAGAACTTACGAGAAAGACAGATATTTACTGACTGAGGCTGTGGTGTAAAGAATTTGTAATGAATTTCGCTCACTGAATCTGTTTCTTCTGCCATAAGATACTACTAAATAACGCCAAAATTTATAGTATGTTAATCCTCGGACGTTGCATTATTTGGCACCTTAGCACAAGAAAGCATACCTGAAATGATGTGGTGTGGAGAGATATTTAATACAGTGTACCACTTAAGCAGTACATTTTTCTAGTACGCAAATATAACTACAAAAGACACGAAATACGATACGTTAGCTTCACAAAAACTTTGATAAGAATAGCGGCTACTCTGCCTGCCTCGTCCAAAGACGATAGTGGGCAAGGTTCCACACAGAAGAAACTACAGTATCAGATAGAAAATTCAATTTTTGCAAAGAAATAAAATAGTTCTTTGAACAAAACAAAAACTGTCTGTATTATTTATCAGAATATGTAAAGATTTAATCTATAACACTACAACAAGTACGTTCCTTGTTTATTGGCACTACATTTGAATCTGAGAGGTTAAGGCGTACTTGACGATGTTTTATTTCCATATCTATATCCCATTTGGTGAAACTCATAATGAACCCACACTTTTATGTATCATAGCACTATTTACATTTCTAAGATGTCTGTTCTGGTGTTGTAAAATAGTCGTAATCTATAGGTTAAGATGCATTTACCGTCGACTGAAGTTCAGTATAAGCACACCACTTGCTGCGAGTTACGCTGAACACTCATATTAGGTTTAACAATCGTATTTTGAAGTTTAAACTGTCGGTATTGTTGTTACTGCTGATCTGACGTACAGATTAAGGTATGCTTGGTAATGACTGTCACAGAGTGAAAACTACATAAAAGTTCGATGAAATTACATAGTGAGTATTTGTTTTAATAGAATGGCAGTATAAGTCAGTCATCGTTAAGTGTACCTAAGTGTACCTTAACCGGTATGTTAGTTCAGTATAGCCAATAACTGAGCCTTGTGTGTTTTGTAGTCTTACAGAACAATAAGACAGACAATTTCCACGAGAAAATGGTATTGTGACACGTAAGTTGAGAGACCACTGTGGGCTACAAATATCGAAGTTAAGATGTCACCCGGTGGGGGACAGAGAACAAGATGACCGAATTTGGGATATCGTTAGACTGAAGTAAATGGTAACAATATGGACGCTCTAGTATACATAACAATGCGCCGTTTCTCTTTAATGGCTAATAAATCACTGGTTGTGATTGGGAGACCTATGCATGTGTGAGTGTGTCGACATAGAAGCTCCTCGATTTGCCTGCTTCCAAGAAAAATGTCTCGCGCAAGAAGGGACCGTGTGCGTTTTGGTCTGTTGCAGGCCAATTCTTTGTGTATTTTGATAAATAGTACAGACAAGTTTTGGTTTCTTCAGATTGCTGTTTTACTTCGGTACAAAGATCTAGCTGTGGTCGGGTCTTGGCCCCAAGTTGTATGTACAGAAAACAAGACACTAGGGAACATACTGAGTGACAGTGTGTTTTAAAGACCGTTAAAAAACTGTTTTGTGATCTGGAGTATAAATACAAATGTTTCGTCTTAGAAGCTCACTGATTCCAAGATAAGGGCTTGGCTGAGAAGAGAGGAAGAGGCATGATGAACTTACATCGCCGCCGCTGCTGCCGATACCAACCTACCATCCATCGCTTTCAACTGTCACAGTCGGGGCTGTGGCCTCGTGTATTGATGAACAAAGAACTTTGCTCGTAAAAGCTGCGCAACAGCCTTTTAATATCAGTGCATAGTGGAACTGTAAGACAACGTAAATTTGATATGTAAGTTTCCTTTAACAGAGAAGCTTTCTCTGGGCCTAAATAAAAATTTTGGAACACTAGGTATAAACACGTCTCTTTAGTTAATTGTGTGTATTTTCTCGTGCTTCACGAAACTGTAGTAATACCGACTTCTTAACACTCATTTATGGCGACGTTTTTTGTTTATTGGTGTCGGTGTACCTTTTCCTGCAGGTATATATCACTCGTGTATTACAATTTGTAGTGAAGTTTTCCAACCATTCAATAACTTTATAAATACAAGTCATTTTTCTTTAGCAGATATGACCAGAAAAAGCAAGCTAACTTCAAATAGCGTCTTACATACAATGATACCCGTCATTGTCGCAAAACCACTATTCATTTTTATCTCCCGCCAGACTCAATCTTGGATAAACAGTGAATGTCCAGTATACGGCGAGTTGTTTCAGAAAGAATAACCTGATTTTGGTGGGTAACAATTACGAAACATGTGACGTACGGGTAAGGATATGTGTGTTGTTTGAATGGACGTTGCCAAGAGTTTCAGAAAATCGCCGGTAGATGTCAACCAATGCGTCTCTTCTCAGTTTATAGTCAGTCAGAAGTAAGACGGCGTCCGCTCAACAGAAGGCATTTTGTGTGCTGCCATTTGTAAAGTGTGAGTCAGTCATTTCGGTACAGTGTGCTCTTCGTCGACGTTTTGGTATTGATCCGCTCTCTCGCGAAATCATTCGCCGTTGGTATCGCCAATCTGAAGAGGCAGAATGCATGTGCAGACCTAAGAGCCAGGTCGACCTCGCACTTCTGACGACATGGCGGAAAGAATTCGGCTAACGTCTGAGCGGAGCCCACGAAAGTCTACTCGCCACGGAAACAGCGAACTGACAGTAGTGACTCATACGACAGCCTGGCGAGTGTTAAGGGGCGTTTGGTCAGTAAACTATATAGGCTGCAATTAGTGCAACTCTTCAAGAAACTGGTTGATTACAACGATGATCTGATTGAGGACATGGAAGACAATACTTTTTAATTTTTTGTGATGAAGCAACATTTGATATCAGCGGTGAACCGACATAACACGCAAAATGTGTGTGAATTCCCAAGGGACCAAACTACTGAAGTCATCTGTCCCTAGACTTACACACTACATAAACTTAATTACAGTAAGGACAACACACACACACATGCCCGAGGGAGGACTCAAACGCCCGGCGGGAGGGTCCGCACAGTTTTTGAAATGGCGCCTCTAAGCGCGGGTACATAACATGCACATATAGGGACTATAGAATCCTCAAGACATTATTCAACACAAAAGAGACTCCTCTAAGGTGAACGTTCCTTATTACATTTCTCGCCAAAAATTGTACATCCCCCCCTCTCTTGAGGGAAACACTGTCTGGAATGAGCTTTCTTCCGAGCCAAACTGGCTTTTTAACAAGTTCAAAGGGACTCCAATGACTTCATTTTCCAGCAGGAGGGAACCCCACCACATCGCACAACAAAGTATGTCCATTTCTCATTGACACTCTGCCTCAACGCTGGATAGGGCACTTAGGATCCTGAGACACTGGTCTGCATTCTTGTCTCGAAGATTGACATGACACTATACGATTTTTTGCTGTGGGAATATGTGAAGGGAAGTGTGTTTATGTCTCCCTTTATCTCGTGATACAGAAGAATTGATGAACGGAATAACAACTCCTTAATTTCTCTAAATACAGATACATTTAGCTATCGTCAAGATGTTGTTCGTACTGCTGCCGATGTGCACATAGAGAGTGTATAATAACTTAGCTAAAACTTGAAGCTTTTGTATTTTGCAATTCACCCTATATTTATAGTATGTTTTTTTCAAGAAATGTGGAGTTTTGGTATCAGGTCATTCTTTTTGAAACACGATTGTTATGTCTTGGCTGTAGACGTCGGACATGGTATCACCCGTCTCATGTGCTATACAATAAGGTGACAGAAAGACCAAACTGAAATAGTGAGCTGTAGTATTTACCTTACATGACACAAAGGAACCAAGTTATGGCACCGTTTACGATCCACACTATAGATAGAAGAAAATAGTTACAATTTGTTACGAAATGCTTAGGAATCCATTTATTGTGCTTTCTTTCCTTAGAAATTTCGCAATCCTCTGGACAATAGAAACAATACAAGTAATTGATGAATAGCCTATACTTATCATGCAGCTAATAGGTAATATGACACTAATTTTATGTTTGCAAGATGATGTTTCAACCAATGATAGCTTACGTACATTGCACTGCTAGAAGGACAGACGCCCTAGCAAATATCATATGTAGTGCTTTACTTATGAAATTGTACGAGTATTACGAGATAAGTGGCTGCTGCACTAATAGTGGCTGTAAAAATCCGGAGATCGATGTCACAAAACCCCATGGCGGAAACTCGCAGTCTGTCCACAGGAAGTTTCAGAACGTCCAGTGCTGGCCCTGGACGCAGTAGTGGCTGCAACCTGGACAGCAACAGACCAGCTCTGTCGGCGCGCTCAGCCGCAGAGGAACACACCCAGCAGACGAACAGCTGCCGGCACAGGACGCTAATAAGTGTAAACACGTTGACGAGTATATCCCCACAATTGTCTGTTTCTGGAGCCAGGACTATAAGCCAAAAGACACTGCAGGTGATGGCGACGAAGTCGCCTAAGACGGCCAGCAGCAGTGCGCGTCCAAAGTGGAGGCTGCAGAGGCGGGCGCAGCGGTGGAGGGCCATCCTGGCGCGCTGCAGCCGCCGCACATCCGCCCCCGCCGCCCCCGCCGCCCCCGGCTGTCCTGCTCGCGTCGCCAGATCCTCCAGCTCAGCGTCACTGCCCGCCGGCGGTCGGCTACTCCTCAGCAGCTGTCCGCAGACGACGTCCATCCTGTGCCGAAGTACCAGCACAACAGCGAAGAACTGAACCCGCCAGATCGTAATAAAGCCTTGTAGACAAAGAGAGATGGCAGTTACTGGCCTACGTGTGAAGAAATAGGTTGCTAGTACGCTAACTGGTATGATCCAAACAAGCACTATAATGGAAAGTAAAACTGCTCTCTGGCGCGTTTTGCGATACATTTCTCTTTTGTACGAGTGATCTCGCATGCAGAGCAATGCATCTATCTGTTGCAACAGTTCCGTGATGCTACCAGAGATATGGTATCCAACAGACAGAGATCTGCATAGGATTGTAACTGGCTCCAATACAGACAGTAAAACAAATGACACAATTACGAAACGCCTTGTCGTATGGAACTGCGGATTTATTACGATTAGATGCGTCACTAAGTAACCGCAGTAAAGACCAGAGGCACTGATACAGACAAGCCACATCAAACATATGATGGAGCTGGTGAGTCTCCTTAATGAGACTCTGAAGACACGAGATGCAGAGTTTTTGTTGTCACTGATGAATGGAACCAAACCAAAGATTTGAAATATAAGCGACAAGGGTCTCACTGCGCTTTCTAAGCTGTGACCCCTCATTTGAGGAACAAAACTGTATGTACTGCTCATTATTCAACGAGCTACGTTCGTGTAACCAAGCAGCTCCACTACTGAGTTCTAGTTCTCAGACAGAGAACATTATGAAAATACCAATTTTTTAAATGGGATGCGATCGAAAGGTAATTTCACTAAAACCAGTAATGAATCATTAACACTAATGAGACCTTAACTTGAAAGATTAAGGACAGAAACATTTCGATCGCCGTGTAATCCTGCGCGAGCACTTTATAGACCTATTTTACAGTCAGTCCCTATCCCAAAGTGTATATAACTCAAATGTGTATGCCAGATTTATTTATTGACTAAATTGCCAAGAACACTAAAATCCACTCTGAATTATCTCCATTTCTTCTCTTAAACAGAGTATAATCTTTCACCAAATAAAACTGCCTAATTGCAATGTTACCTCGATCTCTCTACATCTCCTTAAACTCTTGCAAAGAAGGATCTTTATGTAGTTCTTTTGCAACATGATCAATAACAATATTCTGTATGCGCATAATACCGAATTTGTTTCTCATCAGAGTCATCCGCAATCCCATGATTTAACATAGATCGGATCTTGAAAGAGTTTCTGAAAAGACGTTATCTTATCTAGGAATATGCATAATTTGGTACTTGTGGTATGACACATACCTGGCTAAGTAACCACGAGTCGGATTCTCATTCATAAAAAATTGTAGTTTTCGATAACCAGTATAAATCCATCATACTACCAAACAAGTAACACCTGAATTGCATGAAACCACACGTAACAGCTAGAGCTTCACGTTTCATGACTGAGTAGTTTCATTCACACTCAGTGAGCACCCAACTGTTTAAAACAATAATATGACATGTTGTCACCTCATCTACTTCGAATTCTTTGAAGAACATTGGTCCAAGACCACACCTACAAATACCTGAGTTTAAACGAAAATATTTACTTAAATCTGAATGTGACAGAAGAGATGCTTCTTGAACAGCATGTTTCACACAATCAAAATCTGTCTGCGCCTCGGTATCCCACTCCCAATGACTTCCTTCCATATCAATGTACACAGATGTGGCATAACGAAAATATTCATTTATAAAAGTTAACGAATCCCAAAAATGGTCTACTCTTTTTTCTTGCCTTGGTAAAGGAATATTTTTAATCAACTAAGTCTTTTCAGAATCACGTAGAATCCCTGATGTAGTCACAATATGTTGAAGAACTTCTAACTGATGTCTGCCAAACTCCTATTTTACTAATTCAACAGTAACACCATCTCAGTAAGACCACTTAACAGCATATCCAAATCCTCACTAAACTTTTCCAGCTAACACAGAACCTGAAGGGCATGTTATGAAATTTATAGCAACAACCACAATTTAAGCTTGTTGTGAAAAATCGACATGAAGGATGCAGTTCTGTCAGCCACTAACTTAGGCTTCAGTCAATAAAAGACAGCACTTTAATACTAGGAAACTTTTACATCTCTTCTAATGTCACTGGTCTATCAAGTTCTGGTTCAATAATTGTGTTAGCTTGTCTGGTACCCATCTATTTAATGCCATTTTCTTATGCACCACAAACAATCGATTATTATGAGGCATCACAGTAGGTTCAGTCTCCCCTTAACACAACGTTTTCTGAATCTCAGCTTCAACTCTTCCTTTACAAATGAGTAAGATGGGATATAGAGGGACGGAGAACCTCTTATGCTCCTTCCTCTTAAAGAGAAAGCAAAAGTAATTTATTGTGGCGGGATTGGCAGAAAATACCGAAAAATAATGTTGCGATGCACCAAACAAATTCTCTTGCAAAACCTTGTCTACCTCCTCAACATAATCAACATGACTTCATATCTGTTATAAGGTTCAAACACGTAGTTACCAATCTAGTAATAGAATTGTATTAACACTACTTTCTTTCCTGAAAGGCTTTGCCTTAACAAAGAATGTAAACTTGGTATGGAATTTAAGGCAGTCGTTCGAACTCTTCTCTCTAAAAGCAGACACATCAAACCATAACATCAATGCCGACTCATCATATTTCTACAATGCTTCCCCACAACCCACGTCCATCAAAGCTTGGAACTTTGACAAAAAAATCAGCCACCAGAATTCGCATCAACGCCAAACCCACAATCACGAACCACGCTGAAAATCTATCACTGTTACACAGAAATTCAACATCTACTTGTCTCTTCACCTCTAAACCTTTTCCAGCAAGTTACTCTTTCACCTTGATCCACTGTAAAGGAAGAATAGCCCACAAACCTTCACCTCCGCACTTCTTAAATGCTTTCTCTCACACACAGACACCTGGCTACCAGTATCAAGTGTGTGTGTGTGGTGAGTGGTTTGAGGTTTTCGGGCGCTAAACAGCGTGGTCATCAGCGCCCAAACGCATAGAAACAGTAACACATGCGGTGAAGGGACGAAGACGGACAGCGAACAAGGAGAACGGCTAAAAGACACAGACCTGACGCAGTTCCAAATCCTCACATACAGAGGCAAAACAAGAGGAGAAGAAACGCACTAAAAAGGAAAGGAAACACAAGGAAAAATGAACAGAAGTCGAAGTGAAACAAGTAGGTAATCGTGACTGGGGGACCTCTTACCTAAAACCTGGGTGAGCCAGTCACCCAGCAGCACATTAAAATCCTCTCCCTAAAATCCGAGGCAACAAATTGGACAGGACACAAAATCGTAAGACCTTAACCACAGTCGTTGCCATGTGCAACTCCGCCAAAGCCGGTCCCAAGCCCGGTTGAAAAAGGAGGAGGGGGAGGAGTAACACCTCGTTAAACAACCTTGGTTCACCTGGCCCGGGTGACAGTACCTCGTGACGGTCCCTTGCCAGGGAAACGGTGAAGACCTCAACGGCAGTGAAGGCGGCGATGAAGATCATCAGAACGGCGGAACTGGCGGAAGAGGCAGGCTTTTGTATAAAAGCACCAGACTGTAGCGTCTGTTCCCACAGTGGGCGGCTGCAAAAGGCGTCTGTCCCACATGTTAGTGGCGGCCTCACTTATAATTTTAAGCTAAATGCTTGAATTTTTATCATCGAAAGGTTCGGTTACCTTTCCCCAAACCAAACTTCAACCTAAGACATGATGGTAAATTTCAAAATGGAAACTACTCCAGGAAGTAACCAATCTTCCATCGCTATTCGTGGCGGTGCAACTAGGCCTTTGGATTCTGGAGAGCCTAGAACATCATGTAAGGAAGAATCGGAGCTTCCTAGTACTTCCCAAGAAAAAACATCTACTGGGGACTCTGAATATCAACACACTAAAACACCTAACGGACACTCTCAATCAACGCAACATACTTATATTAGCTCTTCAAGAAACAGGGTATCTGGATGAAAATGCATTTGAATCAGGTGGATACAGGATCTACAAAGGAAAACCAGCCATTAAAAATTCCAATAATACGACTATATTAGGGACCGCATTTATGGTCAAACAGCAACTTACGGAATCAATAACTAATTTTAGCCCCCCATCAGAACGAATTTCAATTCTGACGTTCAAGTCAGGCAATAAACGCTGCACTGTTATAAATGCACATGCACCTATTAATCAACATAACAGAACAAATGTTGACAAAGTGGAAGATTTTTGGGAAATGCTTGAACACAAAACATCCATATTACCAAAAGAACATATAAAAATTTTAGTGGGAGACTTTAATGCACAAGTTGGCAAAGAAATAAAATTTAAATCAGTAGTAGGAGATTATCCAGCACATGCAAGAACCAACAGAAATGGGGAAAGACTCATAGATTTTTGTAGACAGTTTAATCTAAAATTAATGTCGACATGTTTCAGGAAACTTGCAAGAAAGGAAAAAAAACGTGGGTATCACCTAATCCAAATCAAGGTGAATATCAGTTGGACCATGTGGCAATAACGATTCGCAACTACAAGGAAATCTTGGATGTCAGAGTGAGGACTCAGATCATTATCTGACAGAAATAAAGACCATGTTCCAACCAAACAAACCTAAACCAAGAAGATTTCCAAGAGTAAACACTAAATTTCTCCTGCAAAAGCAGGACATATTCTGTCATATACTAAACACAAGAAAAATGGATAATTGGGAAGAAATTAAGGAAACAATGATAGAGTCAGTTAAAGAAATGGGACAGCCACGAAGAACACCAAAACACAGATGGTGGAATGAGCTGTGTGATGAAGCAATTGACAATCGACTAAAGGGATGGAAAAAATGGAACAGTAATAAGAAACACGAATACTGGGAAGAGTTTAAAGAAGAAAGGAAAAAGACAGCAAAAATCATCAGATCAGTGAAAAGAAAATATGACAAAGACAGATTAGAAGAAATAGATTCTGATTTCAAAAGGAACAACACTAGAGACTTCTATAAGACTTTCAAAGAAGTTTTAACAGGATTCCAGTCACCAAGTTTACATTTTAAAGATAAAAATGG
Organism: Schistocerca nitens; assembly: GCF_023898315.1. Classification (NCBI taxonomy): domain Eukaryota; kingdom Metazoa; phylum Arthropoda; class Insecta; order Orthoptera; family Acrididae; genus Schistocerca; species Schistocerca nitens. The sequence continues at coordinate 1,164,195,757 of NC_064614.1, forward strand.
AAAAATGGTTTTAAGCAATAAAGAAAACTGCCAAATCTTAGCTGAATACTTTGAAAATCTATTAAATTGTGAGGAGCCTAATGACAGGTTACAATTTCAAAAACCACAACATGAAAATCCACCGTCGGAACCACCTACAGTAGAAGAAATAGAAAAGATTATCAAAGCATTGAAGAATAACAAAGCACCAGGTGAGGATGGGATAGTGGTGGAAATGTGGAAACTAGGGGGTTATCCGCATGTCAGAAAATTCACAAAGTAATTAAAGACATTTGGACAAAAGGAATCATACCCAGTGACTGGAAACAAGCATTGATCCACCCTCTTCATAAAAAAGGAGATAAAACAGACACCAACAACTACAGGGGCATATCCTTGTTACCAGTGACATACAAAATACTTTCTAAAGCACTTTTAAATAGAATAGAGGAACAAGCATGACCTAATATAGGAGATTATCAAGCAGGATTTAGAAAAGGTAGATCATGTGCAGAACAGATTCTTAATTTAAAAACAATTTTGAGAGTGAGAGCTATAAAAAATAAAAATACAGTAGTTACTTTCGTAGACTTCAAGAAGGCCTGCGACTAAGTTGACAGACAAACAGTATTCCAGATACTTTATGAATCAGGGATAGATGAAAACACCAGAAGACTTGTTGAACAAACGCTCACAGATACAACACCAAGAATTAAGTTTCAAGGCGAAATTTCTGAACCATTCAAAATCAAAACAGGAGTTCGACAAGGTGACGGACTGTCCCCAATTCTCTTTAACTTGGTTTTAGATAAAGTAGTAAAAACATGGGAAAACACATTAAAAAACAGAGGCACAAAGGGTATAAGCATGGGCCAAGGAAAGAACAAATTTGAAGTAAAATGTTTAGCCTTTGCAGATGATATGGCATTGATAAATGAAAACCGAACAGACGCAACAGTTATGCTTGATATGTTACACGAGATTGCTGAAAAGACTGGGCTAAAAATATCCTACGAAAAAACCGAGTATATAGAACACAAACATAATACAGAAAAGTTTATGAAAACAAAGTATGGAAAAATTAAAACAGTTGATAGATTCAAATACCTGGGGGAGTGGATCCAAGCCAATGGACTGGATAACACAACAAATAAAGAAAGAATAAAAAAGTTGGAATTTGCATATAAATTAACACAAAACTACTACAATAAGAAATCAATATCCATACAAGCAAAGATTAAACATTATAATTCAGTTATTAGGACACAAGCAACATATGGATCAGAGTGCCTAACATTGAATAAGAAAGGCGAATTAAGAGAACTAGAAAAAAGAGAGAGAAAAATATTAAGAAAAATTCTAGGTCCTGAGAAAAACAAGGAAAATAGGTGGATTAAAAGGAGAAATGAAGACCTATACAAAAATACAGAAAAGATCACAGATACAATGAGGAAGAGACGGCTAAAATTTTATGGACATTTAAAAGGAATGGAAGAAACACGGATTACAAAGAAAATTTTTAATTACGTTAGTAATCTGAAAAACACTGTAGGATGGATAGAAGCAGTAAAGAAAGACGCCAACAAAATAGGTGTTACAGAAGAAATAATACGTGACAGGAATAACTTTAGGCTACTTATAGAAAACGCAAACTATGAAGAAGATGCGCCAAAACCTCGACCCAAGAGAGTGTGGACAGATGAGCAGAGACGAGCAGTTGGCGAGAAAATGAAGAAGTACTGGGAAGAACGGAAGAAAAAGAAACACCATAAGTCTTAAGTTGTATGCGGTCCATAGCTGGCCAAATTCATAATAATAATAATAATAATAATAATAATAATATGTTATGGTTATCCGGCACGTTCCCTGACTCGTGGAAGGAGGCGATTTTGATTCCCCTCCTCAAACCGGGGAACGACCGAACGCATCCCAGTAGTTATCGAAGTATTGCTTTGACGAGCTGTGTCGGTAAGACGTTGGAACGCATGGTCAACCGTCGCCTGGTTTGGTTGCTCGAGACCAGGCAGTCCTTAACCACTCTCAGTGTGGCTTTCGGAGATGTCGTACAACTATAGACAACTTGACCCTGCTTGAGGCGGCCATCCTGCAGGCCTTCCTACGTAACCAGCATTGTCTAGGTGTATTCTTTGACATTAATAAGGCGTATGACACTACTTGGTGCCGCCTTATCCTCAATCAACTCCGTCAGTGGGACTTCCGTGGCCATCTCCCCATCTTCATTCGGTCCTTTCTTTCCCACCGCCTCTTTCGATAGCGGGTTGGTCATGTGCTATCTGATTTGTACGTGCAGGAGAATGGTGTTCCTCAGGGAAGCGTTTTAAGTGTCACCCTCTTTGCCATCGCCATTAACAGTATCACGACCACTATCCGGAGTCCTGCCCAGTGCTCCTTGTTTGTGGACGATTTTGCTGTTTTCTGTTCTTCCTCCGGTCTTGTCACTGCTAGTCGGCAGTTGCAGCTTACGATAAAGCGATTAGAAGCATGGACTGCGAAGACGGGTTTTACCTTTTCTGCAGACAAATGTGTGTGTGTTCATTTTAATCGTTCTCGACGTCTTTTTACCCCCCCCGAATTGCGTCTGAGGGACACCATTCTTCCTTTTAGCGACACTGTGAGGTTCCTCGGCCTCACTTTTGAGTCCAAGTTGTCGTGGTTGCCTCACCTTAAAGACCTCAAGGTGCGGGCCCTGAAGGCACTGAATATTTTGAAGTGTCTGAGCCATCGGTCCTGGGGAGCAGACCGGGCGCGTCTGCTGCATTTTTATAGGGCTTTCGTCCGATCGCGTCTTGACTACGGATGCACCGTGTATGGGTCAGCGAGGCCTTCGTATCTGAAGATTCTTGACGCAGTGCTGAGGCAGGGGAACCGCCGCTCGCCATCCGGCGGAATCTCCTCATGGTGCGACGGGTGTGTCAATTCCTTTGCCTGTCTTACCTCCCCTGCGTAGCCTACCGTTGCCTGACCGCCTATGGAATGTCTCTTTTCCAGTCGTCCCAGGGCAACGAGACCATTTGGGACTCGTGCCAAGCATTTGCTTGAGTCCCTTGGTTTGGAGCGTGCGGCACCCCAACTCCAGGGTTTTACCCGCCTGCCTCCCTGGTTGCTCCAGAGGCCCAGCGTCCTTTTAGACTTGTCAGCGTACCGGAGGAGCTGCACTCTTGCGTTTTTCTTTTACCTCCTTATTTTAAAGCTGCATCCCGACCATGTACCAGTATCAAGAATGCAAGACAAAATTATTGCATTAACATATGAAGCACTAGACTCACAAAAGAAGATGTAGTTTCTTGTTCTTTGCTAAGGAAGAGTTCCCTCATATCTTAACATATTCAATTCCTCATGGCTAGTTTTGGTCGTTTTTTCAGAATCTGATTTAGCTGCAGACTCCAAATGCTATTACACAGTGGCAGACCTGTTGCAAGCTGGTTATTTCTTGGATCAGATGCCCATACCGTCCAGAATCTGTGGACCTTAATCTCCATCAGTGCAGTCAACACTAACACCATTTGCCCTGCTACCTGCGAACTATCTAATACCCTACGATTCTCACCATATCTACCTCTCCTGCAAAAACTATTCCCATTGCAATCAGTCCTTCATTCATATGCCTCCATTTGCTACCACCACATCTATCCCATTGGGAATCATACTACTGACCATCGTAATTGCTATTTCTTTGTGTCTCGCATCACAATAAACAAAGTGCTTACCGTTCCTATCACATCCATTCCCTTCACTACTGTCATAATTGAACTCTTGTAATAAACATTGAAAAACTTCTAATTGATTTTTCACATAGTCAGCAAGAATAATTCAATGTACACTACTGGCCATTAAAATTGCTACACCACGAAGATGACGTGCTACTGACGTGAAATTTAACCGACAGGAAGAAGATGCTGTGATATGCAAATGATTAGCTTTTCAGAGCATTCTCACAAGGTTGGCGCCGGTGGCGACACCTACAACGTGCTGACATGAGGAAAGTTTCTACCCGATTTCTCATACACAGACAGCAGTTGACCGGCGTTGCCTGGCGAAACGTTGTTGTGATGCCTCGTGTAAGGAGGATAAGTGCGTACCATCATGTTTCCGTCTTTAATAAATGTCGGCTTGTAGCCTATCGCGATTGCGGTTTATGGTATCGCGACATCGCTGCTCGCGTTGGTCCAGATCCAATGACTGTTAGCAGAATATGGAATCAGTGGGTTCAGGAGGGTAATACGAAACGCCGTGCTAGATTCCAACGGCCTCGTATCACTAGCAGTCGAGATGACACGCATCTTATCCGCAAGCCTGTAACGGATCGTGCAGCCACGTCTCGATCCCTGAGTCAACAGGTAGGGACGTTTCCAAGACAACAACAACAGTTTGACGACGTTCGCAGCAGCATGGACTATCAGCTCAAAGACCATGGTTGCGGTTACCCTTGACGCTGCATCACAGACAGGAGCACCTGCGATGTCGTACTCAGCGACCAATCGGTGCACGAATGGCGAAACGTCATTTTTTCGGAAGAATCCAGGTTCTGTTTATTGCATCATGATGGTCGCATCCGTGTTTGGCGACATCGCGGAGAACGCACATTCGAAGCGTGTATTCGTCATCGTCATACTGGCGTATCACCCGGAATGATTTTGTGGGGTGCCATTGGTTACACGTCTTGGTCACCTCTTGTTCGCATTGACGGCACTTTTAATAGTGGACGTTACATTTCAGATGTGTTACGACCCGTGGGTCTGCCCTTCATTCGATCCCTGCGAAACCCTACATTTCGGCAGGATAATGCACGACCGCATGGTGCAGGTCCTGTACGGGCCTTTCTGGATACAGAAAATGTTCGACTGCTGCCCTGGCCAGCACATACTCCTGATCACTCACCAATTAGAAACGTCTGTCAATGGTGGCCAAGCAACTGGCTCGTGACAATAAGCCAGTCACTACTCTTGATGAACTGATGTATCGTGTTGAAGCTGCATGGGCAGCTGTACCTGTGCACGCCATACAAGCTCTGTTTGACTCAGTGCCCAGGCGTATCGATGCCGTTATTACGGCCAGAGATGGTTGTTCTGGGTACTGATTTCTCATGGTCTATGCACCCAAATTGTGTGAAAATGTAATCACATGTCAGTTCCAGTATAATATATTTGTCCAATGAATACCCGTTTATCATCTGCATTTGTTCTTGTTGTAGCAATTTTAATGGCCGGTAGTGTAACTGTGAACGAAGTTTCACCTGAAAAATACAAATCGGCTCAGCAGAACTGCAAGGTTTGCATAAAAATGGATTTTTTTTACAACATGTGATGAAAGAGTCGTACAGATTGCTAAACCAAATGTCTGAAATATTTGCCTCATCAGAAGTCCTTGTTAGAGTGTGTCTTGCGCTGTTTCCGGTCGTCAAACATACTAGGATAACTGCCCAAACCCCGTGAAAAGACACAAAATTCCCAATCAGTGTGTGCACCGACGCAAGAGATCACCTTCCAAGTAACCACACACAATTCAGTCTTTTATAAAAAAGGCAAGTTGGTGGAAGTGGAAATTAATTTTTTTCCAACCAAGTACAAGGACGAATTCAATGTGTTGTGGTTCTGAACACTTGAAACGTTTCGAGTAATAATAAATGGTTATTATTAAAAACCAATATCGCCTCACGGTGTACAGTCTCGTGATTGAAATCTTTATGACTAGGATAGCTTCGCCTTCTCTCATTATGAGACATTGGGTGTGGCTGATCTTCTAGATTTGAATCCACATCATCATCATGTATATGACCTCTACTATAACACTGACATTCAGCAACACCTTTGTATAACTTGCCCTTTATCTTTGGTAACCTCTCACTTCATTCTTGCGCTAGTTACCATCTCCTATTAGTCTCCATTTGACACTGTTTAAATCTTAACGGTGATATCCTTGGCTGTGACTCACCAACACCGACAGGTACTGTACTTAGAATCCTCTACAGTATGAACTACTAATTGTGCAGCAGAAGAACCCAGTTTATCAAGTGGTAACTTCCGCTTAATCTCTTCTTTACTCTGATTTTCTACACTAACTATCAGCTCCTAAGATATCTTTTTTAAATATTAATAAGGTAACGTGACATGAAGCATGTTCCCGAATTTGAATAGATTACTAAGCGGGTACTCAATCAAGTTTCTGTCATAAATCTGTTTTATTGGTTTCATATTCATGTCTCAAAATTTTAAAATAAGTTTGCAATTGCTTATTTTGTTCACTAGTGACCAAAAAAAATTAACCCTGATATTCTTCAAGAATAGCAAGTTCACTTTCAGCATTAGAAATTCTCCCATCAAGCTCTGTATTTTGTACTTGCATCAAACCTTATTAAGAGTCCTTGCAACCAATTAACAAAATCTTTATCAACACGAGCATTTGTATCAGAGCTGCTACTGGTGGGTTCACCCTGAGTAGCACAAAAATAGATACAGTAGAAAGATCTGGTGATCTACCACAACCACTTCCATACTCCTGCAGCTGAATTTTACCGATAACATTTGCATTCTCACTTATGACAACAGTTATGTTTTCCTGAATTTCAGTATTAATATCACTGGTAGCTGCAAACTTTCGTTGACTACCAGATATACTGAGTGAATTACTATTTAATATATATTAATAATCCGCTGAGTACCAGCAGTGGACAAGCTATCTGAATAAGAAATTTCCAATATTTTGTATTATTCCCCCCTTTCCATACCTTTCTTAAAACGTGCTCACCTGCTCTCTCTGTAACTACATACATTTTCCCCGGCATGCACTGAGTTGCATTACTGCCACTGCACTGTCAAACACTGTCAAGCTGACCTCCCTGGGCAGTAAGCTGACCAAAATTTTAACAAGTTTAAATCTTCTTACAGAAATGAAAAGTACTGTACAAAATTCCCTATAATGCGCCATAAGACATTTAATCATCAAAATAATTTGACTAGGACGTGGGTCCTCCATTCACTAACAAAAGTAGGAACATAATATAAAAATACATATAATAATAATAGTTGCATATAGGATAAAATACTGAATTACTCAAAAATTGCCTAGAAAATCTTCATCAACAGTACTGTGCAATCCTCCAAAAGAAACTGATTACCTTCAGCAGGCCTTCACCATATTCTACATCACTTCATAACAAGTCTCACATACAATATTCCCAAGTATGAGCAAATTTTCCAACATCAGTTAATAAATAATTAAATGAATTAAATTATATGTAACTCACCATATTTAGCATCCAAGAGTTATTCATATATGCCTCCTCAATTAGCTATGTAGGACCAACCTTTCCTTACATGTCACCAAAGAGGGGAGTGTGGTTGTGTTGTCAAATCTCAGTCATGAGGATTCCTGAGATTTGGCGACAGAGTTTTGTGATAATTTAACTGTTGTAGGTCTAAAAATTACAATACATACAGTTAGCTTTGTATTTTTAGACGCTCACCTTAAAATTACATCCCTAAATGAACTACATTATTATACACCTTTTTTTTGCCCTTTTTCGTCGTTTTTTCTTATCATCTGCAAACGAGCCACCAAGAATATTATTGCGTATTTGTGAAGAACTGTTTCGTGGGTAGAGATTATATGCTTCTCTGTGCTTACATTTTCCACCCTGTTCCGTGCGTCTTCGCCCTACCGCTGTCTGTAAGAAACAGCGTACTGTAATTGAATTTCAGACTGCTTTAAACATTACTCTAACTGAAATCCGAATCCGAATGTAAGCTCCGTACAGTGATGACTGGTTCGGCATCATTAATGTGTGACGTTGGGTTGTTTGTGGTCGTAATCATGGAAACAGTGGTGCTGACCACAACGTATGGGACAGACGTCGGAGTGGACGACTGCGTACGGCAATCAACGAAACTCATCGGTATCAGGATGTTGAACACATCAGAAAAAATCCTCGGGTAACACAGACACAGCTCTCAGGTAAGTGTGGTATATCACGAGAGTGTTTACAAGCCGTTATTGCACAACTGAGCTTCTTGAAACTGACTGCACTGCTGGTGCCTATAATGCTCACTCCTGACATGAAATACAGGAGAATGAATATCTGTCAACAACTTATTATCCGCTTTGAGCGTGAAGGTGATGAATTCATTAACAATACACGGACATGAATTTACCTGGCAGATTAAAATTGTGTGCCAGGCTGAGACTCGAACTGAGGGCATTTGCCATTTGTGGGCAGTTGCTCTACCAACTGAGCTACCCAAGCGAAACTCACGACCCATACTCACAGTTGTTCTTCCGTCAGTACTTCGTTTCCTACCTTCCAGGACGAAAAGGAGGAGACGAGGTACTGGCGGAAGTACAGATGTGAGGACAGGTCGTGAGTCGCTGGAACACTTGCCCACGAATCGCAAGGATACTGAGGGCGAGTCTCGGTTCGGCACAGTTTTAATCTGCCGGGAAGTTAAGTACCAGCTCACGCTGCGCTACAGAGGGAAAACTTCATTCTGGAATGATTGTGACAGGTGATGAAAGCTAGGTTCATAATTGTCACCCCGAAAACAAGTGAGATCAGTGGATCACCGAGGCCAAAAAAGTTAAAGTAATGGCACCAGCAGGCAAATCTTTGCTCACAGTATTCTGGGATGTATAAGGTGTGGGGCACTTACAACTCATGCCTAAACTCTGAGAGGTACTACGACACGAAATTCATCATCTGCTCCGATTCCCAAAGTGCTCTACACGCTCTTGAACAGATGTACCCAGCAGATCGGATGGTGCAAGAGGAGCAGGACGCACTCCTGCTCTTGCAACAGCAGGGTAAGGTAATTTTCTGCTGGGTTCCAGGGCACATAGGGATTCCTGGAAATGAACTTGCAGATGCGGCTGCCAAGGAGGCTTGCTCCATCCCACCTCCTGCTCGCTGTTCCGTCCCCCTGCAGGCCATTACGTCTTTCGTGACTCGGAAGGTCATGCGTTGGTGGGAGGCTCAGTGGCTGGACGTGAGGGATAATAAGTTGCGAGCGGTGAAGGATTCTGTCCGACCGTGGCTCACCTCCTTCCGACAACGACGAGCTGAGGAAGTAGCCCTTACACGGCTTAGAATAGGACATTGTCCTTTGACACATGGTTTTCTGTTACGTCGTGAGGAGCCACCAACGTGTCAGACATGTGGGACACAGCTGTCGATACGATATATTTTAACTGAGTGTGTTTTATATGCGGGTTTGAGGGACGATTTCAGTTTCCCACCAGACCTACCCTCTCTTTTAACTAATAATGAGGCGAGTGTTGCTAGAGTTTTACGTTTTTGTGTGATGTCTGGCCTTCTTCCCAAAATATTGGGATTGAAGTCTTAATGTGCTGTCCAGTGGTTTGGTCACCCATTATTTGTAAGTGGTCACTCAGCCACCGTTAATTATTATTCCCTGTTAGTACCGCTATTTTATTTTTAGTTTTATCTCCCTGTTTTGATGTGCTGTGTCCCATCTTGCAATTTGAACAATACCAATTCTCTGACAATTCGGCTCTGAATTGAACTTTTGGGAACGGGCGCTGATAACCTCGCTGTTGTGCGCCCTAAAACACTAATCATCATCATCATCATCAGGTACTACGAGACCTCAGAAAACTGAAAGCACGAACTTGACGAGTTCGTTCACACACGGAGCACCCTTCTGTATGACAGTGCCACATCGCATACGAACCCTGCAACGTCTACCACAATCAGACGCCTTGAGTTCACTGTCATCGATCATCCGCCATCCAGTCCCGACTTGCCCACATCCGATATACACCTCTTTCCGAAACATAAAGAACACCAGCGAGGAATGCGCTTTGATCGTAATGAAGCGGCGCAAGGACAGGTGAAGTTGTAGCTCCGTCAAGAAAGTCAAGCATTCTTCAGTGACAGTATCAATAATCTAGTATGTCGTTGGCAGAGAAATAAATATGTAGACATGAAGAAGAAAGATGAAAAATGCCAGTAATGTTTGTTTTATTCAAAAAGCTTTGAGTTTTCACACAAAAATTTCCGAGACGTTACTTTTCATCACGCCCTCATATACGCACATTTCAACTATGTTTCACACCCGACCCTCACATAGGAATTGTACTCTACGTGGTTACAACTCGACGAACATGCCTTGATGAAACTGAAAATCACCATAAATATAGACTTAGCTTTCCTGCTTCAGATGGTTTTGATGTGGAAATATTGCATGAACAAGTTAAATAAATTAATTAATTAATACTGAGTGCCTGGTAAAAGCCTAAAGGAGTCTCTAGCGATGAACTGTGAGCAGATGTTAATATGATTCCAGAGAATTCATTCATGCAGCAAAAATAAATTTTACACAACTATTTATTTTACCAGAATTTATACAGTGGATGTGACGCTGATGGTACTCGCCAACCTGTGAAGAAAATTAATACACAGAAGTCCTGTGCTCAATCTCTTGTATTTGTTACAAAAGGAAACAATAAGGAAATCTATATATTTCCACTAAAATTTCTGAAGAAACCTGTGGGCTGGTATAAAAAATAAAACACTATTCCCGACAATAGCAAACAAAATGATTTCACAGAACATCCTGAAAAAACCCACAAACTGGCCTAAGCTAGTCAGAATAGCTACAACTGCTGATGGACAAATATGGACTGGATACACTGATCCACGTGGCCGCCTTGTGTAAGCCCACTCAAAAAATTTTTAAGTCCCTGCTATATGTCAAATAACCGTTGCCGTAAAATCTTATACTCGAACAAAGCCACTGGAATAAAAGATCTATTGGGAATGATAGAAAATATAGCTGTTGGAATGCATTTCGTACAAAATGTGTGGGTACATCTCAGCAAAGGAAACCACAAACTAGAAGACGGAGGCCTCAGTCCTATATCTCTGGACACCTGAAGACAAACAGCTCCAGAATATAATGCTACTGACTCTAACTCTATTGCACACGTCATTGATACTACCTTCCATAATTTTTCTTTTCGTGTACCGTTTTCCTCTAAAAGCTGAAATGAGCATGTTATAATCTCACATGGAAAATTTCAGCACTTACAGCCTTAAAAAGACTCAACGAAAGTAAGGAAGCTTAACTGAATGGATAATTGAAAGATCTGCTGCCACAAATCTTTCGAACACTTCTATTTCCATCTTCAAGCAAACCTTTTGTTCTGTCAGTACGAGGCAATACATTACCACAAGCGAGAAATCATGAAGAAGTCTGGATTCTTTCTTTAAATGAAACAATTAGTTTACTCTTACAAGCCACTTTATTTGTCTCCATGACGCGTTTCAATGGTTTAAACCTTCATCATCAGATAGATTTACATTTATTACAATGACATGTGCGTGTGTGTTGTGTTACGATTTTTGGAGGAACTTGTGGCACCGTCTAGCAGAGAAACAAGACACTATTTCAGAACATGGTTTTGGGTTTGTTTTTGACAAAAAACAAAACGCATATCTAACGTTAAAAATAAATTAAGTAAAATAGAGGACCTTCAGTGGTCACACGTTCCTTTCATTTTCGTAACACATCACATGTATACTGTCACATTTTGTTAACATATATGGCGTCTGGAAACTGTTAGGTGCAGGGATCAAATAGCAGAAGAGAAACGTTATCACAGAGTACAAAGAATATACATCGTAACAACATTATTACAGAATAAGTTTTAAATGTTGTTTTAGAGGACTTTGTTTTAAGGTCTGGAATACATGTGTTGGAATTAATGTATCAGGTGGTAGATAAATCCGATTTTGTCAATGTTAATAAAGCTTAAACTTCATTCTCGTTTATAACATCGGGTGACATGTTACAAACTTTGAGTACAATAATTATGTTGGCTACAGTGGAAAAATTATACAAAAAAGAAATTTGGTCGGGATTCACAGACAGAAATGAAAGGCAGCAGGCAGAGGAAAGGGAAAGTGAGAGATGGTGGAAGGACTGATTGGATGAGAACTTTGGTTGGATGAGAGCAAACTTTCCAAAGCAGAGGTTTCTTGAGATTATGTCTGTTATATGTAATAACTGCCTAAAGGCTGGATTAATGCATTGGTTAATGCTTTAAAATATGCAGAGGGATGTACAATTTGTGCCATTAGTTGAAGTACATATAGTTTCAAGCTGACGGGGGGTACAAGCTGTTGATGTGATGATATATTTGTAAATGAGGTCAGTCCCTTTTCTGTTTGCAGTTATAGTTTTTACGAAGAAACTTGTACTCTAAAATGAAACTACTGTCTAACAATCATTCGGAAAATAAACAAGTGCGCAATCTAATTATTGAATGTTGATTCATCAGACTCCAACCCAGATTCAGAAACTCTTAAATTTTCGGTTAATCTTGTGTTACTATCGTCTGTTATACGCTTAGTTCTGTGACTAACGATATTGTCAGACAAAGATTTTAAAACAACATTCTCCGCCGACTCGGCAATTGAAATATTCACCAGTGTTATAGTAGACGGTAGAGCATGTAACTCCGAATGATAATAGCAAGACATAATTTGCTATTGACAATGACTGAGGAAAACATCCTCGTGGTATAAACTGATTTAACTGCTCGTAAAGAAGAAACGAGATTTACAAAAAAGTTTCATTGTTTAGATTCTACGTGGGGTTACAATTAGTTTGAAACATACGGTCTGTTGCCAAAATATCCAGACACAACACACTCTGTGACACCTCATCATCGCTGTCATTGTTGATTTAAAGCCAGTTAATAAATACCTAGCATCATATTTGCAATAGTTTTGCTTCCACAAATACTTGTCACTGATTTAGGATGAGTTCATTTCATTTTAGATTCGATTTTTCCATTAAAAATTGCCGAAAGTTATCCATTTTAGAGCGATCAGAACAATAACTTTTAACAGTGCCAGGGAGGGATCCGTCAGCCCACTCACCTCTAGTGTTTCCTGCTTCTGTAATTTCCGAAGACAAGAACTTACCTCGGCTCCAGAATAAAAGTAAATTATTGTCGTAGAGATATTTACACTTGAATCATAGCAAATAAACGATTACCAAACACAGGCATAATGCTGAAATTGTTTATACACTAAAAAGCCTAAACATTATGACCACCTCCCATCGTGACGATGGGTGAAGTCCGGTGCACGTGACATGTAAACGGCGAAGACACGCATGGGGAAACACCCTAGTGAAGACATGGATTGAAAATGTGGAACTCCATTGGGATACGTGATATTCACCAAAGGCTGATTATTATTATGCAGAGCCTGTGAACGAGTATCTCGAAAACGGCGAAGCCCGTCGAATATCTACGTGCTACTGTCGTGAGCATCTATGGAAAGAGCTGGAAGGACAGTGAAGCTACCACTAGGCACTAAATATGAGAAGTCCACCACTGTTCACAAAATGTGGGGTTCGGAGGCATCTCTTATCTGTAGAGTGGGACAGACAGTGATATGTAGCACCTCTACCAAAAGAACACAGTGCTGATGCACACACAAGTGTTTGGGATCACACCGTCCATCATACATTGTTGAAAATGCAGCTCCACAGCAGACCGCCCCTACGTTTTCACATGTTGACCCGAGGACATCGTCAGTTACAATTCCAGTTGGCATGGGGCCATCGGAATTCGTCCGTCGATCAGTGGAAAAATGTCGGCTGTTCGGGTAAAATCACATTTTTGCTATACTGGGTCTATGGTCTTCTCCGCGTACAACGCACCACGGGCGCAGGCTGGTGGGTGCAGTATTATGCTGAGGGAGGCATTCTCATGCGCCTGCATGGGATCTGTGGTAGTAATCGAAGATACGCTGACAGCAGTGAATCATCTGCTTCCCATCATGCTTCATGTCTTCCTCGATGGTAATGTCAATTTTCAGTAGTATATCTGTCCGTGTCTCGGAGCCAAAACCGTGCTACAACCGTTTGAGGAGCATTACAGACAACTCACGTTGGTCTAGGCGTCCAAAATCCCCTGATGGAAACCCTTTGGAAGCACTCTGTGTCGTTATCGGATCCCATCACCACGCACGCAAATCAGCGGACCATTATTTACGCGAATTACATGACCTGTGCATCGCCAACTAATGCCGCATACCTCCACAAACCTACCAATGAACTGTCGAATCACTGATACACAGAATCACTGCTGTATTTCGTTCCAAAGACAGAGAAACAAACTATTATGCAGGTGGCCATAGCGTTTTGCTTCATCAGCAATCAGTTTGATTCGGTCCTCCACTAGCAATTGCATCTACACCCTCAATTATTTGCTGGATGTATTCTAATCTCTGCTTCCCTCTACCATTTTTACTCTCTACAGCTCCCTGTAGTACCATCAAGTTATTCCCTGATATCTTAAAGGATGTATTGCCATCCTTTCCCTTCTTACTGTCAGTGTTTTCTGTATATTCCTTTCCTCATTCCTTAGCTTATCACTCTACCAAATTTTCAGCTTTCTTCTGTAGCACAGAACCTCAGATTCCTCGATTCTTTTCTGTTCCCGTTTCCCAAAGTCCATGTTTCTCAGTCATACAATGTCGTGTCCCAAACATACATGATCGGAAATTTTTTCCTCAAAGTAAGGCCTAGTAGATTTTCCGTCACTGGTTATTTTGCTGCCTAACTAGTAGAATTCCTGATCTTCGTCTACTTCGTGATCCCAAATTCTGATTATAAGTTTCTCCCTGTTCTCACTCTAGCTACTTCTCATAACTTTCGTCTTTCCTCTATTTGCTCTCAACTCATATTTTGTACTCCATTAGACAGTTCATTCATTCCAAGAGATCCTGTCATTATTCTTCACTTTGAAGAAGGATAGCTTTGTCATCAGTGGATCATACATCGATATCCTCTACCCTTGAATTTTAAGAACTTTTTTTTCCCACGTGGACTTAGTACATGTTGTACAGGTTTCGGCATTTTGCACCATCTAAATTGTCGAACTTTTTTCCTCGTCAACAAGTCCCACGAACGTGTCTTGGTTGCATTAACAACCGCAACGTCAGAGCTGCTTTTCTGGCCCCATTACCTTTCCTAAACCCAAACTGACCGTCATTTAACAGATCTTCTATTTTCGCTTCCATTCTTCTGTATATTATTCTCGCCAACATCTTGGATGCATGAATTGTTATGCGGACTGTGCGACGATTATCACACTTTGCGGAGCTTTCTGTCTTCCGAATTGTGTGGATGACTTTTTCCCTAAGTCTGATAGTACATTGTAAGTCTCATACAATCCACACACCAAAGTAAATACTCGTTTTGTTGCCACTTCCCTCAATAATCTTATAAATTCCGATGGAATGTTGTCTATCCCTTCTGGCTTATTTGATCTTAAGTAGTCTAAATATTTTTTATATTCTGGTTCTAATACTGGATCCCCTTTCTCTTCCCTGTCGACTCCCGTTTCCTCTTCCATCACGTTATAAGGCAAGTCTTGTCCCCCACAGAGTCCTTCAACGCACTCTACCACCTATCCGCTCACTCTTCTGTACTTAGCAGTGGAATTCCCATTGCACTCTTTTTTTTTTAAAAAAAAAACTTGCTTTTCATTTCAACAAAGTCTGTTTCGACTTTTCTGAATGCTAAGACCGTCCTTCCAACAAATAATTGTTTATAGATTTCTTCATACTTTTCAAGCAGCCATTTCGCTTTAGTTTCCCTACAGTTCCTATTTATTTCAGTCCTAAGCAATCAAGAACGAAATGCTTGGATTAAAGAGTCTGTAAGACAGGAATATAGTCTTTCATCCATACTGTTCAATCTGCACATCGAAGAATCAGTGATGTAAATGAAAGGAAGTTTCATGTTTGGAACTAAAATTCTAGGTGACAGTATATCAGTGATACGATTCGCTGGTGACATTGCTATCCCCAGTGAAAGTGGAGAAGAATGACATGATATGCTGAATGGAATGAACAGTCTAATGAGTACAGAATATGGATAGAGCGTACATCGAAGAAAGACGCAAGTAATGAAAGGTAGCAGAAATGAGAACAGTGAGAAACTTAACAACATGATTGATGGTCACGAAGTTAAGACGTTCTATTACCTAGGCAGCAAAATAACAAATGACTGACGGAGCAAGCAGTACATTAAAAGCAGATCAGCACTGTCGAAAAGAGCATTCCTGGCCGAGAGAAATCTACTAGTATCAAACATAGGACTCAATTTGAGGCAGAAACTTCTGATAATGTACACTCCTGGAAATGGAAAAAAGAACACATTGACACCGGTGTGTCAGACCCACCATACTTGCTCCGGACACTGCGAGAGGGCTGTACAAGCAATGATCACACGCACGGCACAGAGGACACACCAGGAACCGCGGTGTTGGCCGTCGAATGGCGCTAGCTGCGCAGCATTTGTGCACCGCTGCCGTCAGTGTCAGCCAGTTTGCCGTGGCATACGGAGCTCCATCGCAGTCTTTAACGCTGGTAGCATGCCGCGACAGCGTGGACGTGAACCGTATGTGCAGTTGACGGACTTTGAGCGAGGGCGTATAGTGGGAATGCGGGAGGCCGGGTGGACGTACCGCCGAACTGCTCAACACGTGGGGCGTGAGGTCTCCACTGTACATCGATGTTGTCGCCAGTGGTCGGCGGAAGGTGTACGTGCCCGTCGACCTGGGACCGGACCGCAGCAACGCACGGATGCACGCCAAGACCGTAGGATCCTACGCAGTGCCGTAGGGGACCGCACCGCCACTTCCCAGCAAATTAGGGACACTGTTGCTCCTGGGGTATCGGCGAGGACCATTCGCAACCGTCTCCATGAAGCTGGGCTACGGTCCCGCACACCGTTAGGCCGTCTTCCGCTCACGCCCCAACATCGTGCAGCCCGCCTCCAGTGGTGTCGCGACAGGCGTGAATGGAGGGACGAATGGAGACGTGTCGTCTTCAGCGATGAGAGTCGCTTCTGCCTTGGTGCCAATGATGGTCGTATGCGTGTTTGGCGCCGTGCAGGTGAGCGCCACAATCAGGACTGCATACGACCGAGGCACACTGGGCCAACACCCGGCATCATGGTGTGGGGAGCGATCTCCTACACTGGCCGTACACCACTGGTGATCGTCGAGGGGACACTGAATAGTGCACGGTACATCCAAACCGTCATCGAACCCATCGTTCTACCATTCCTAGACCGGCAAGGGAACTTGCTGTTCCAACAGGACAATGCACGTCCGCATGTATCCCGTGCCACCCAACGTGCTCTAGAAGGTGTAAGTCAACTACCCTGGCCAGCAAGATCTCCGGATCTGTCCCCCATTGAGCATGTTTGGGACTGGATGAAGCGTCGTCTCACGCGGTCTGCACGTCCAGCACGAACGCTGGTCCAACTGAGGCGCCAGGTGGAAATGGCATGGCAAGCCGTTCCACAGGACTACATCCAGCATCTCTACGATCGTCTCCATGGGTGAATAGCAGCCTGCATTGCTGCGAAAGGTGTATATACACTGTACTAGTGCCGACATTGTGCATGCTCTGTTGCCTGTGTCTATGTGCCTGTGGTTCTGTCAGTGTGATCATGTGATGTATCTGACCCTAGGAATGTGTCAATAAAGTTTCCCCTTCCTGGGACAATGAATTCACGGTGTTCTTATTTCAATTTCCAGGAGTGTATGTCTGAAGTACAGCATTGTGTTATAGTGAAACATAGACTGTAAGAAAACATGAAGAGAAACGAAACATTTGAAATGTGGTGCTGCAAACGAATGTTGAAAATTAGTTGGACTCATGTGGTAAGAAACGAGGAGGTTCTGCGCAGAATCGGGGAGGAAAGGAATATGCGAAAAACACTGACAAGAAGAAGGGGCTGGACGTTAGGTCATCTGTTAAGACATCAGGGAATAACTTCCATCGTACTAGAGGGAGCTGCAGAGGGAAATAATTGCAGACGACAGAGATTTGAGGAGTACAAAATAAATGAGGACGTAGGCTGCAAGTGATAGTCTGAGATAAAGAGATTGACACGGGAGAAGATTCTTTGTGGGCCACGTCAAACCAGACAGAAGACTGATGACTAAAGAAAAAGTAAATTGTATTTTTGTGTTCTTGAATTTCACTGAACATTTTTGTACTTCAATCTTTCGTCGATCAACTAGAGTTTTTCTTCTGTTACCCATACTTTCTGCACAGTTACCTTCCTTGTACCTATGTTCTTATTTCCAGCTCCTATGATTGAACTTTTTAGAGATTTCCATTCCTCTTCAACTGAAATGCTCACTGGGCTGTTCCTTATCGCAGTATCTATATCCTCAGAGAACTGCGAGGATATCTCTTCATTCCTTAGTACTTCCGTATCCCACTTCTTTTTGCACTGATTCTCCTTCATTTGTCTCTTAAACTTCAGCCTACTCTTCGTCATAAATAAATTGTGGTCTGAGTCTGTATCTGCTACTGTATATGCCTTACATCCCAATTTCTGATTTCGGAAACTCTGCCTGACCATGAAGTAATCCAGCTGCAATCTTCCCCTATCTCCCGGCCTTTTCGAAGTGTACCTCTTCCTCTTGTGATTCTTGAATAGATTATTTGCTATTGGTAGCTGAAATTCATTGCAGAATGCAGTCACTCGCTCTCCTCTCTCATTCTTACTATCAGGCTCATATTCCCCAATAACCCTTTCTTCTACTCCTTCCTCAACAACCGCATTCTAATCGCCCATCCCCTATGAGTCTTAGGATTTCATCTCTCTTTACGTACTGAATTACCTGTCAAATATCGACATATACTTTCTCTGTCTCTTCATCTTCAGCTTGCGATGTCGGCATGCACACCTGAAATTGTGCCGGTGTTGATTTGCTGTTGATTCTGATGTAAACATCACTGTCATTTAACTGTTCACAGTAACCCACTCTCTGCCTTATCTTCCCATTTATAATGAATCCTACTCTCGTTGCACTATTTTCTGCTGCTGGTGATATTACCCTATACTCGTCTGACCAGAAATCCTTGTCTTCCATTTCACTTCATTGACTCCTAACATATCTAGATTGAGCCTTAGTATTTCCCGTTTCAGATTTGACATCTTTTCTACCATGTTCAGACTTCTGATATTCCACACCACGATTCGTAGAACGTTACCCTTTCGTTGGTTATTCAACCTCATTCTCATGGTCCCCTCCCAGAGATCCAGTTGGAGGACTAGTTCGGAATCCTTTGCCAATTGAGAGATCATCATGACAATTATTCAGTTATAAGTCATATGCCCTGTGTACAAAGTCATATGTCTCTAACGCAGTGGTTTTGCATTGCCTTCTGCATCCTCATGTCGCTGATCATTGCTGCTTCTTTCGCCTTTTAGAGGTAGTTTCCCGCCCGAAGGGCAAGAGAGTGCCCTGAACCTCTGTTCGCTCCTCCGCCTCTTTGACAATGCCGTTATCAGAACGAAAAGGGCTTCATATGGTGGAAGTCCCTGGGCGCAATTGATGATGCTTTTCTGCCAGGTTATTAGTTATGATCGCTATCCTTTTTGTTTTCTTGTTTTCTCCTTTTACTCCACAAAGCACGTGGAAGCTCATATGTTCCTCCACCACACTGTCCCTCATATGCCATATGTATCAAACAGTACAACGAATTATATATACAAAATAGAAAATAAAAGAAGAGCGGGACTCTTTCCAGAAATCCATTCACCACAGATTATAGACGTAAGCCATTTTTTTCTTTTCTCTCCCCTCTATATAACAAAACACAAGGATCACGTACACCGATGTGTTACCTCGACGTGTCTATACGATAGATGTCACACCGACTTGGCATGTTATCACAAGTGTCTCGATATCGGGGCAGGTGCGAGGCTTCCCAATATTCAATAAGCATGTACTGCTGAAACGTCAAAAAGTCGTCCTCCCCTCCTCTCTACCCGACGCCAGCAACAAAAAAATGTACAAAATGCGAAATTAAACATATCATGGAATTAATCTTCGACTTCGCAAAGTAGGGGAAATCTAGCCGCAAGATAGTATCATTGGTGTGAGCAGTGCATAGAAGTCATGGTGGGAAAAGCAAGCAGAATCAGCACCAAGAGTCAGTTCGACAGCTGACCACTGCGTATCTCTGTGGAAGCGTGTCCAAGGAGCCACATCGACAACTTGTGGCTGTGTCACTAAATCCAATGCGGTGTTGACGTTCATTAGTATGTAATAAGTTATTAATGATTCTGTGTCAAAAGGAAGCTCCTTCCACCACGTGATTCGGGAGATTGATGTTGGTCCACACAGCTCTCCAACGAAAATGCGGTGATAACAATTCAACAGGATTGGGACAGACCTCCCCTGGTCCCCAAGAGGAAGAAGGAATTGTGTCGTGACCACTTGACACCTCAAGTTGTGGTCCCCCAGATAGCTCATCGCAATATAAAATTCTTGAAAGTTTCGCCATTTGAAATAAATGCGACCTGTGTCAACAGGTGAAGCAAGACTTACTGGCTGTACTAGAGCGAAGAGACGTTACGTGATAGTGTGCAATTCACGGATAAAAATCAGTATGATAGAATGAAGGCTTTCTGCAGCAAGGCTCAAAAGAGGAGAACGCTTCTGAAGGTGTCCAGCGCTGTACTGGACGAAACGTTAGCTAGAGGAGAGTTTCGTTGATGACGACTTTACACCCCCGGAGGTTTACCGGCAGTAAGAATCATCAGTATCATGCATCGGACACACGGTAAAGACGCCTTGCCTGTGATATCTGAGAGAGACAAGCCTCTTTCCGAGCACCGCTTCGTCGGAATCTCGTAAAATAGTTTAAGAGTATGGCCTTGCCATATAAATAGGCAAGACAGTTGCCACATTTTCTTCGCTACCGTTTTGGGAAGGGGAAAGATTTGTGCAATATAATATGCCTTACACAAAATAATAGATGTCTAATATTCATAATTTCTGCAAAATGGTATGCGAGTGTCGTTCATATTCCAGGATAGCATCCTGAATTTTATCAGTAATATGTTTCGGCCATCTTCAGTGGGTCACGATAAACGATCACTCCCAAAGATGTATATTTATTCACAAAACGTGCCCAAGAAACGATAGTGTCTTCTGAGTATCGTATGTTGAGGAATCAGCATTTGTTTTCATTTATCAGCGCGTCTGAACTACAAAAAATCATCAAGTATCTCGTTTAATAAGGGGGCTTCTTCTCTTCAAAGAAGGAAGACCACCACGTCATCTTAATACGCCCTAACTGTGACGTTCCCCCATGGGAGTTTTATACCTGACAGCTAATAAGTAACTTGGCGCAACAACGGTTCGAAAGACAAGACAAACAAAAAATGCAGGTAATAGACTGCCCTGGGGCAGTCCCCGACAGAAAACAGCCGACGGTGTCAGCCGCCCATTGGTCACCACTGACACTGCAATGCCCTTGTACAAGTTAGAAGGAATGAAACGTGAACGAGCGGTGACGCTAACGATCTCCAACAGGTGACCGAGATAGGCCTAACTAACTAGATCAAATACTCTAAGAAAATCTAAAAAGGCAGTAGCACACTGAATAGATGTAACAGCCGCGAGCAACACCACATACCTATTTTCTACCACGAGAGACTTGAGTGTATGGGCAGGGAGGCAACACTGATGTTTACAAATCAAACAACTAAGCAATAAGGCCAACCTTCTGTTCACATCCCGTGCAGCAATTTTGTGATCAAAACTGAGTAGCATGAGGGACGAAAGTCAGCCGTTGTTCAACGGCCGCGATGATTTGAAATGAGAACAATTTTACCAACCTTGAAGTTGGTAAGCACAGATCTACTCTGCAAGTCTTTTTTTTTTTTTTTAATGGAAGTAAATGTAGAACCTAAGAGACGTCACAACGTTAATCAAATTATTTTGGTAGACCGTCCTGACCCTGAAACTTCGCTAAAAACACAACATTCAGGTCAGGCGTGATTATCACGCAGAGGGTCGCAAAACTGGTATTAGAACCAGGCCCACGGTGTCATGTGGTGCACACACCTTGAGTAGTCAATTGACAGTGCTCACGTGGGGTGAGGGAAGTAACAAGCGAGCGACGACGACGAGTGTGCTGGCGAAGCAAGTGAGTCAAAGACGTCAGTTCCCTGTTAACGAGAGAACGTGGCTTAGTCATCCCCATCAGCTCTCCATCTGTTAGTTCTTAATCAGTAGCATCTTCGCCTTCACGCACCGGACGTCTGCGATACTCAGAGAGGTATCACCTGTCCGAGGTATAATTCATAAAGTTCGGTGTTCCAAAAGTCCCTCGCCCCTGCTGCGGAATAACATATCAGCAATTTTCGAATTCACGGCTTTGCATACTCATATCACTACCATCTCTGCCGAGCGGAAGCAAACCACTCAGCACCAATAACGGCATCAAATGACTCATCAGCAAGATCGGAACTGACGAGCATCCACTGAGCACAACAGTATTTCCCGGATTGTCGAGCGAGGTTGGTAGCAGCAGCACAAATATCAGTGAAAGGGGGAGGAGTTGCGTCGACTGCAAGAAACTGGTGATAAAAAAACATCCAACAAACAAAATGTGTCAAATCTGATACTACACGTCGCAGTAAAGGCCGTAACTTTCAATAATTTTGGAGATTTATGTTCCGAGAAATCCCTCAAATGCATCGTACAAACCAGTTCATAAAGATCCCGACTAAAATTAAAACGAGGGACTGAAGAGTGGCATGCACCATGCAGTTGAACTCATCACCCAGCCGAAGGTGCCGAGGATTCTTACGCGAAAGGTAAGGGAGCTCCTCCCTATAAAACCTCGAGCACGTCACCGTTTGACCCATTCCACATGGTGCATGAAGCACCACCAAGGTAACGTAACAAATATGACAACCAATCCCGCAGCCAGAATCGAGAACTTCAGTGTCAGTGGCGGGAAAACGTTCACGATAAAAAGAGCAACACCCATCGAGCCTTCAGGCGCTACATTAAAAAAGGTCCGAAATACTGGGAGAGAGAAGATGGTAAACAATATTTCCTGCAGTAAGATGTCTGCGCTTGAATCATAAATAAACTGACTGAGCGCTGCAAGACGTAACACAGATTCAATACGATTGACATTAAAAGTTACAAGGCTATATGCCTGAGTCATCTACCAAAGTGGGACAAAGTTATGTCCATCTAAGCCACATTCCGATAGCCAATCCGTTGGCGAGTCCACAGACGAGTCCGAGGGAAGGGGGACTAGTCCCACGACGTGCAGAGCACTTATGCCGCGATTTCTTGCGCAAGACAGCGATCAGGTTGGTCACGCTGTGTACGCCGGCCGTGAGGCAAAGGCGCCTCATCAGCCGGAAGAGTAGGTGGCTCAAGCATGAGATCTGAATGTACCCGCTACTATCAACAGCTACATGAGGGGATCATCCAGGTGGCAGACAGGGAAGGAACAACTGGCGCAGCAGGCGACAAGGCTGAAAGAGCCTCGGGCGACTCCTGCACTACAAGATTCACCGGCGGAAGCACCGAATATTGTGTAACCGAAGCGCCATCGATGGCGGTCGACACGGAGACAGGGATACGTCGCTGTTCGTCTTACTGCTATGTCTGGAATTTCCCTGGGGGGGGGGGAGCGGGTGATGGGAGGGGGGAGGGTTTAGGAGGGCGTACCAAACACGCCCGATTCCTGATGTTACTCCACAGTAGGATGGGAAACTAATTTGCAGTTTATATCCCCAAGAGACAAACTTGACGCAGTGAAGGGTAAGGTGGGGGAGTCAACAATGGAAACGTCTGCGTCCTGGCTACGACATCGCTTATGTTGCAGCACCTGAGCTTCAGCACAGGGACCAGATGGCATAGAGGCCGTCTTCGGTTTTAACATGGGGAAATTTCCCGCAGATAAATTCAAAGCGGACTGCGGATTGCCACTAGAATCAGCACCAGGCGGAATCGAAATAAACTCACTTGGAGCAAGCTGGCTGAGAGCTTTCTCGGCGCTAGGGAACACCCAGGCCTATTTGAAATCACGTCTTGTAGACAAGAATAGATCCGAGCAGCCCATGGCCTCTACAGGCACCAGAGTCACCACTTATTGTATGCTGGAGCATGGCCGTATGTTTTCTGGAAAACTGTCTCATATGTGTTTGGTATCTTAGGAGCACTAATGTAGTGTTGGATGCTGACACTGCAGGCATTAGGTCTTGGTGCAGCACCTACATCAGAGGTGGCCAAGATATTAGCTCACATACCGTGCCAAAGCACTCAGCTTCATTGGACATTTCCCTCGCTACCAACCACAGTGCGTCAGCGTGTGGAGGGGAAAGAGTGGAAACTGCTAAAGTTCCACATTTAAATGCCAGTGCAGTCATATGGTATACGACTTTGTTTTATATTTCACATTTATCAACAACATAGATCACAAACAAAACAAATTTTCAAGTTGTTTAGTTATCTTTGGTATGCTGAAAACATGCTTTTTATCCGCTACAGTCTGTCATCATATGGACTGATCAGACAATCCCATATTCGCACTAAGGTTAACGCATAATCGTTACTTATTTCATTTCACAAAGGATAAAAGGTATTTCACACAAATATGTTGATCGAAATATTGTAGCAACATCTGTAAGGATACTTGGAAACGTTACCTGAGGTAGCCACCGTAGACCTCCTGGATAGTTTTAACGTAAAAAAATTAGTCATTAAAATTGGAATTACCTTGCAGGTGAATCATTTAGATCGGCACGTTCCCAGGGGCTCTTTCAACTGACACAGCAAAGTGTCTGAAAAATAGCTCTGAAACACATATAAGACTGACACTGTCCTCAAAAACTTTACAAAACTATTCTTGTAATTCTTTCAAAGGCACAATTAATTCTTCAATCCTCGCGTTTTCTTTAACGCCGGTGAGTTTGAGAACTTGAATGCCTTGGTCAGATGTACTCCTCTGCAACACGATTTTATTTCTAAATGCGCCGCTATCAAATCACAGAGAAGTTACCATGCAGTGTCTTACTTTGAGCAGTGTAGAGTCAAGTCCACTTAAACTGCGAAGTATTCAGTCGACTTCGGATATTCTAATTTTCGTTCTTGTACTCCTTCTTCCTTCGTAAATAACTGCAGCCACTTTTAAATCGAAACATCGTTGCAGGAAGCTCCCTTAACTTAAGCAACGTACGTTGCAGTAATATGTGAAGTCTCTGTACTTTCCATTCAGATCCACTGGAAACGGTTGCAACTGACAACGCAACAATGCGTGCAACTTCAGATATGTTACTATTTGTAGCACCAGCCTCTTCAACTCCTACATGCCTACAAATTTAGCAAAAAGTACTTCTTGATGTACAGAACAATGACTCCCATCTGTCGATCGTTATAATTTTTTGCTCTTTCAACTAAATCCTGAAATTCTTCCTCTATGGTACTGTAATGTCGTTTCATAGCAAATACGCACTACCCATCGCTTATGCAAATTTAGAATACTCATCCCTCTCCTCTATCATCGTCGCCATTCATTTTAAAAAAGTGTGATGACGGATCACTAGGCTACATCTTTTTGTGCGAACAACCACTGGACCTATGAACGTCTTCTGTATCACGAACAAATAGTGAAGGGTAAATAGGGCTGACACAACTTTTCTGCTAAGTGCAGAGAGTTGTACCGACCGGAAAATGGCACACTACAGTGCCAACTGAAATGCCGCGCTTTTCTGGGTACTTCCGTGAAGGACGGAGCAAAGTCGAGCTACAAGCGAGGTCTTGGCCACCATATGGCTCGCACATGCTGCATGCGTGTAGTTGGCACGTCATTACTGCCCCCGTCTATTGACTACTGAGGCTAGATGCTTTGCTACAACAGATTTACAATAAAAAATCCAAAAATTATAGTTACAATATGGACATACTAGCGTACATAATATGTATGTATTGTAACAATAATGTTTGAGATCTGAATTGTAAACTGAACCACCTAGCTTCAGTAGTCGATGTAAGCACCACTTTCTGGTATGTGAAGTGTCCACTTAACTGGCCGGAACTAGTAACCGATGCATCGTTTTTTGCTATCTTAGCAAATAAAAAGTTTTCCCAAGTAAGACTACAACACTGTTTCTTTTTTTTTTTTTAATTCGACTCTGTGCTTTTACATGCAGCATAGCTTTCAGCCTCTTGTAGCGTCAGGACTTCTCATCAAAATGTACATCGTTATGATAGAGAAACACATATTTACTTCAGTACAGGCATATGTATTGTCAGAGACCTCGTATCACTATTTTAATTTGTTCCAGTATGAGGCACTTAGTCATGCATAAGTGCGTCAAGTGCGTGAATCGCTCCTTATTGTCTGTATCAAATTAAAAATTTGTTTATACAATGATTACTAATACTCGCCAAATATTAGCAGACACATGCAAAATTGTGTCAGTTGGAATGTGTATCACATGTTCTGAAATACGAAAAATCGTAACATTCAACATCATGAGGATAACAGTGAATATACTACAGGAAACAGCAACACACAAATAGCAACAGAATACGTTTATGCTCACAAAACGACGAAAATACTTCTTTTAGACAGTTTGCCCTACTATTGAAGAAAAACGATCATGTGAAAATTGTCTGAAAGCAAATTGTGAGTGTGAAGAAAAATATTACAACTCTCTGAAGAGAACTGGGCTCTTTGCTACAAGAGCCAACAATTTTTTAAAGCATGTAGTTTTAAATAGCAGAATGTCTGCTCTTCCCTGTGATGAGAAGAACCTTGGCATTTGCATGCTGAGTTTCATATATTGTTTGGTCAGGAACATGAGCTTCTATAATGTACCATTTCTAGAATAATTTATTAATGAATACTTAATGAACTGGTTTTCCTACATGTACACTGATTCATGTCGTGCTTTTCATCGCATTAACTCAAGTGGACTTCGAGCGGTTCTCTGTTGATAATGTTTAGCTTATGACAGTACACTCAGCCTTGTCAACCACACTTTCATTACAGCTGATGAGCTGGAGATCGAAATTAATCTACATTAAGTGCATTACGTAGGATAGGAAGGGAACAGTATTCTTTTGTTGGGCTCGCAGTAAGACGTTTGTCGCGGCTCCAACCGCCTCCTGAAGTTGTAGTTGCTCACTAGCACCAAGTGTTGAGAACTAGCTTTCTGCCTCATTCTTTCAGCACAGTTAAAGAACTCTGATATTAGTTATTAGCGGTTAATTCACTATTTTATGACATCACCAGAAGAAAAAAAGAAAGGTTAATTAAGATGTGTTTTTTAGTTCCTGGTGGACTTTTGATTTTCTCAGTGAGTGTTGGTGCATTTGCAGTAAGACACTATAGTCTAAATTCGTTGTTCCTATTTTGCAATGAGTGTCTACAGCCTGAAAAATGCTATCAGGCCTCTGCATTTTGTGGCTCAAGTATGTGGTCTGGCTCAAGTGACATTTGGCTGTCAGGCCTCTTCAGAACATAGTATCTTCAATGCACAAGTGAGTAGATTAGCTACTGTAGGAATAGCATCTGTCTGGCTGATCTTCATTGCGGGTGCTGGCTCATACTGCACCTTCAGCGACAAATGTTTACGGCCGAATCCTGGACAATCACCAGCGATTCAAGTTATTGATTTCGCATCTTAGTTGGCTTGAGCCGGCTATGATGTTGACGACATGTTTAATTTCTGCAAACAGAAATGTCACAGAAATTTTTCGACTTTTGGAACTGGTATACGAAATGTTTGCCCAGTATGAAAGAAATTACTTTCGAAATCATTACAGTAAAACGAAGGTAGTAGGAACTCTCTTGCTGGTTTCAGTTCTAATGTTTAACTTCATACCTCTCGTGTTCTACATATACAATATTTTGAGTCAGGCTCGCACGCCGATCATCGTTTTCTGTCTCCAAGCATTCTGTATGGTTTGGCAATCGCAGTTCTCCTGCATCGTTTTGGTAAAAAGAGACCATCTGCACACTGAGAGTGTCCACCTTCTGAGATGCGTGTGGCGGCGGATCCGCGAGAAAAACCATCTGGACGAGGCTGTGACGTGGCCGGGGCTGGCTGCAGCGCGTCTGGTGGCGGTCGGTCAACTGCGGCAACTGCAGCGCGCCTGGCTGGCGCTGCACCGCTGCTGCCTGCTGTGTGGCCGCCACTTCGTACCAGCGCTGCTGCTCGCTGCCGGTAGCAACTTCGTGATGATCGTCATTCTGAGCTATGGGGTGGTCATGGTGCGAGCCATGAAGCAAAGCAGTCTGCTCCTGTCGTGGCTTTCCAGTTGGCTGCTGTTCGTGCTGGGGAATCTCCTCCTTACTTGCTGGGCGTGCTCTTCTGCAGCCCATCACGCTGTCAGAGTGACTGTATTATTGAACAAGGTCGAGACGCTGTTGGGTTGTTGGGGTTGTTTTGGGGAAGGAGGACAGCGAGGTCATCGGTCTCATCGGATTAGGGAAGGATGAGGAAGGAAGTTGGCCGTGCCCTTTGAAAGGAACCATCCAGGCATTTGCCTGGAGTGATTTAGGGAAATCACGGAAAACCTAAATCAGGATGGCCGGATGCGGGATTGAACCGTCGTCCTCCCGAATGCGAGTCCAGTGTCCAACCACTGCGCCACCTCGCTCGGTGAGACGCTGTTAAGACGGAGTGAAGCGTGTGACACTTTCCGGCTGGAAGTGGAACCACTACACTTCTCTGCTGCAGGTTTCTTCAACACCAGTTTGCCTCTCTCTATGTCTATTGTTAGTGCTACCGTTACCTACCTGTTAGTGTTTCTACAGATTGCACGTTAAAATGTGAACTAAACCACCAGTGACACTCTACAACTCCAAGAAGTAATCCACAGCTAAGTTCACTGTGCACCATAGTAGCCACCGACTTAAACGAGCTGGCTGGTCGTCTGATGCAGTGTAGGTGGAGCAGAGCTGGGTATATGATGTTCCATCGATCACTTCAGTCATGGCACTGAATTTGTATGTTCCCAGTCCATTGTATGGAATTAGTGCATTATTAAGTGTCGACATAGAGTCCTAGCAGAACGGCAGAAGGAGCTGGATACACTCACTGGCCAAAATACTACTCATAACCTTAAGAGAGTCCACTGTTCGCTTTGTAGAACGGTAGATGATGTAGGACTGCTACTATTTGTTCATGTGAAACGCCACCACTCAATGGATTAAACCAGTAAAGTGGTATGTCTGCATGGTTTAATGGGTGTAAGTGCAGATTTTTCTAATGGCGACTTAGAGTGACATACTGAACAAGAATACATTAGTATTTACTTTATTTGTACACTAATAATTGTAGCTATTACAAGTTATATATTTTTATGCTGGGGCAGTACCTCCAAGTACATGTGGCAAGAGCAAGTCATTATGCTTGTTTTCCTGGGTAGCAGATACAGTGTTGAAGTATGTATGAATGGATGCAAAACGGTTAGTTATATTGAAAGGGGTAGCCCACTTAGTGGTACAGCTACAACCTCACAGGAAACATGAGGTATTCAATTACATGACGTGTTTGCAGAATGAGAGCTTGATGCAGAGATAAAACAACCACCGCATTGATGCACATACATGTTACGATGCACATATGAAAATATCTGCAGTTATACCCATTACACTCTGTATGTCAGTCAGTTGTATGGAAACACTGTAATGATATGTGACGACTTCGAGAGGTGAGATGGCTGAAGGGAACTATTGTGTCTAGACGTGTTCGTGACAACACTGAATGAAACTGCCCTGTTTGTTGGTATATCAACGTCAACTACCCAATGTGTATACTTTGAATGGTGTACAACTCATAGCTATCTAGCATGGTGTAAGAACAGTGGAAATGTCTTAACTGACAGGGACTGGAGACGACATGCCTCATGAAAGACAGCTGGTTCGAAAAATTACAATAATTGCTTCTGTCTATACAGGAAGATACAACTCAGCCAGTTTTCAAGACAACTGCTTGCAAGGGGCCTTTCAAGTCCAGTGCCTCGCAAAAGGTCATTACTCACAATGACAAATAGATCTGCACATCTTCATTAGTCCAAACAACACAAAAGCTGGACAATACCTCTCTTGGGGTGTATACCTGTAGTGCATTCCACTGAGTTATGGCTTTGTCATTTTTCAAATGGTAGAAGGGCCTGGGTACACCAACAATCGTATGAGACATTTAACCTCTAGTGCAAGGTCAGTGTAGTTCAGGGCCAGAGCCGGTTGTGTGATAGTTTTTGGATGGTTGTCATACAACACCTTGGGCTGCCTCGTGAACATGAATTAGGCTGTTTATTTTCAATTTCTCATTTAGTATGCTGAGGACATTCCCTTTTTCCAAGAGAACAACACTCATGTTCACAAAGCTATATGCGTGCCTACCCCACTGACCAACATTCAGCATTCTATCACATCTCAAATGACCCACTAAATTACCCAACCTTAACTCCATGGAAAATTTCTGTATGAGGGCGAAACATAGCAACTAGCATTGCTGAAACTTGGTGGCTCTGTGGGATCAATGAATATTTCCACTGGGTGCAATGTAACTGAAGGAGCTTGTAGACTCTCTTGTTCACAGTCTATAGCAGTTTTACACAAAATTAGCGCAATGTCTCTTGCAGGTGACAAATTTTTTGTCATATGTGTTTACAACTTTCCTATCTCTTACCATTCTACACATCTTATCTGTTTTTCAGGGTACATCCATAAATTTCCATCTAATTTCTACGCAGTTTTGGTATTTAAAGTACTACAGCACAATTATTGGCTTGTAGGCGTAGGTGACAAATTCATAAAATATACTTAGTGTTATGGAGAAATACTCAGGAATAGCAGGCACTTGGATATGATTAACATATCACCCACACTTGAGGTACAGGCTTGATTAACATCATTGGGCTCATCGTTAAGGTGTTATTCCAATATTGGAGAGCCAAGACAATACTGATGTGAGTTTAAAAGGAGGATAGCAGTGAGTCTGAACTTGTATCACTGAGGGAGACATGCTAGAGTAGTCCAGGCACTGCAGTATTTGTAGTGCCAGTGTGATGTAATGGATAGCACATCCGCCTAGTAAGGAGGAGACCTGGGTTCCAATACCAGCTCTGATATTAGTTTTTATTTATTGCTTTGACCGACACCATTATTATAGATAAAGTTGAGACTCAGTATGTCTTAGGTAAATCAAGTAACCCTGAGATACAGTCAGCATTAACCCTATTTGTTCATTGCTAAGTGCCTTGGTAATACTAATGCCAGTTTAGAAGGGCAATGTCAATGAGTTGCAACCTGTATCAGTGAAGTATACATACATACTAGAGTAGTTCATGCAGCTGTGATATGACAGTGCCAGTGTGGCCTAACGGATAATGCGTCTCCCCAGTAAGCAGGAGAGCTTTGTTAGGATTCTGGCGCTGTTAATAGCTTCATTCTTTACTGTGGCCTACAGGTTTTCCTTACTATACAATTGTTTGACTTGGCACAGCGTAGCTTTTAAAAAGAACAATACAGGGTGAGTCACCTAACATTACCGCTGGATATATTTCGTAAACCACATCAAATACTGACGAATCGATTCCACAGACCGAACGTGAGGAGAGGGGCTAGTGTAATTGGTTTCCAGTACCGCTAACGTTTGTGCTTTGTCAGTGGAATATAAGCGTTAGAGCTGTTCGTAAGTAAAGACAAACACTTTTACCTAATGTATTCTACATGCTTTTAACTGATGTCGACCATGAGGAATACAACTGAAATTTACTTTATAATCTAGGTGATCAGAAACTATCACTCAGTTCTTTACCAAAGCGTGATTATGATAAGAGGTCAAATTTAAGAATTTGGAACTCATACAGATCACACTTCACTTCACTTCCTACCTGCGGTCAGTCCATACAACTTGGTTTAAACCTCAACATAGCAACACGCAGTTTGTAGGCTGGAAGAGGACTGATATTACCTGTTTGAAAATCACTCTGCAGAGAAAGTTGTACTACGAAGATTTCTGCCACCATCTCTCAAGGAGCAATTAACTTTAATGTTTCAGAAATAATTTACTTTTACTAAAATGAAATTTAATTTTTTTTTGTCAGACTGACATTTCACTTATCGACAAGATGGATGCAAACTGTGAAAGTACTAAAGTTAATATACATAGTTCGGAATTTACGTAGGCATTTATATTAACTACCGAAAAATTGTGACGTTACTTTCGATCAAAATTAGCAAGATAGCAAAGCAGCCCCTATGTTTATCTGAAACACTAAGACATCTTGATGCTGGGAAACAATTATTTAAAATTTACAAGAAAACAAACTTTGCCATAACGTTTTTGATTCTATTAGGATTTTTCAAATCTTGTAAATTTACAATTACACCTTTTTTATGAAACGTATGACTGGAAAACGATCATTTAGACGAACAATGTGTTCACTAGAATCGTACAAGAGGAAATGTGTTGCTGTGCATATGCCACTATGCTACACATGCGATCAAAACCACTGTGGTCACCCATTTCAGAAGCGGTTGTTATGTATGTTTATCAAACTTTGTCTGAACCTCCTAGCAATATTACGATTCTCGGTTTCCCGTCATGAAGCTGGTAGGTTTGAAGAATCGTATGTGCTGCAGGCTACGAAAGACTTGGTTGATGAATTATCCAATCCATTCAGGTAGTTGATCTTCGACCATGCTGACTTCAGTGCGAACGCGCTAGGGGGAAAAGACACACTCCACGCCATGGGAGGAATATTGGCCATCACCTGTCGAAGCACTGTGAACACAGGGACACGTAATTTGCATGAAAGCCCTCTTATCATAAATCACAACGGGAAAAGCTGCCACTGTTCTTTGCCCACACAATGGAGGCTTAAAAAGTGTAAAGTTGTTCGACAGAAATATGAGCCTTGCACAGCACATCATACCACCTGCCTGGATGTGTGGGATGAACAGGCAGTCATCATCAATCATCAGTGTCCAGTTTGAATCGATTCATGGAACTGAGGACACTAGGTGAGAAATAGAAATACCCCAAGACTGTGTGCCTTCCATTGATCAATGAACTTGTAAGTGATCAAGCGTACTCTACAGCACATGTATCCATCATCACTGCTATTGAAGAAATTAAGGGAATTAACCAAAACATGTGTTGTCACTTTTGAGATACATTGTCTTTGAAGGCTCATGATGTGGTTGTCTTCATTCCAGAGTTGAGCAATGCTGTTGTGAGACGAGGTGGTTTCCACCTCTTAATGCCATTTTGCATTCCATGTGCTATTTTTGCAGCGAAAAGTGTTGATAAGATAGAGTTTGGACATGCTTACACCAGGGTTTGATGGGCACATAGCCTCCCTTACACTCCTTTGGGTGGATTGACAGGTGAACTCTCGGGATTGAAAGAAGAACAGTTCTTCGCAGTGGATACTACAATCGATTGTTCATACCAGTCCGAGATGTACAGGGTATTAGGACGTAGGTGCAGATATTGTGGTGGTAGGTACTGTAATATGTACCCACTTCACCGAATTCAGTATGCTAGTTGTTCTTTCCCTGCGGTTAACATTCTCGCACAAATATATCACATTATGCTCCTGCACAGACTCCCTTCTCCGTTGGCCCTCAGGGAAATCAAGTAACGTCTGCCCCACCGCTGGGACAGGCCACTCTCTCTTCCACTGCTCCCAAAACACCCAGTTTGGGAGCAGTGCGCCCCAAGCAACCGGGGACGTCAGTCCCCACCTCTCAGCCAGAGTGGCGACAGACCTCTCCGGCTCCTCAGCCGGGGAAGCGACAGCTCTCTCCGGCTGCTCAGCCGGAGACGCAACAGCCTCCTCTGGCCTCCCTTGTTCGGAAGGGATCCCTTGGGGGAGTCCCTTCCAAGGACTTCCCCAGTGTCTCGCCAGACACTAGCCAGTGGCTGAAGAAGCCACCAGCTGCTGGTCGAAGGGCTTCACGCTCTTCCTCTGTTCCTGATAATGCGTCAGGAAAGCCCTCCGAGCATGCCAACCCTCCTCCCAAAGACAAGAGAGAGAAGAGGAAGCTCTCCAAGAAGGATAAGGACCCAGTGGTTCCCGCACCAACGCTTCCTGTCAGCTCAGCCTCTGAGGATGAGGTCGAGCTCTTTGCGTCCCCTGATGAACTGGATCTCGCCGTCTCCTCAGAAACGATGGCCGTAGCGACGTCCGTCACTCAGTCGGTGGCAGCATGTGACCCTGCAAAGTAATTTGCCTTTTCAGTGCCTGAATGCCCCTACAGGACACGCTTTGTACAATCCTCCAGTGGAATTGTCGCGGTTATTTTAGCCATCTACCTGAGCTACGTCAGCTTCTAAGCATGACACCTGCTTTCTGCATTGCCCTCCAGGAAACCTGGTTCCCGGCAATGCGGACCCCTGTCCTCCATGGATACAGGGGTTATTACTGCAACCGTAGCACATACAATGGTGTGTCAGGTGGAGCCTGCGTGTATGTCCTTATATAGTGCTCCTGTGCCCCTTCAAACATCATTGGAAGCTGTGGCTGTCCACGTAAGGGCTACCCAGGACATAACCGTCTGCAGTGTCTATCTCCCTCCAGGTGGTACAGTCTCCCTGACCGAATTGGCTGCACTTGTCGCCCAACTTCCCACGCCTTTTCTTCTGCTTGGGGTTTTAACGCCCACAATCCCCTGTGGGGTGGATCGAAGATTACTGGCCGAGGCAGAGGTGTCGAGAATCTCATCTCCCAACTCGACCTCTGCCTCTTAAACACTGGCGCTGCCACGCATTTCAGTGTTGCGCATGGCACGTTCTCGGCCATAGATCTGTCGTTGTGCAGCCCAGGGCTTGTACCATCGGTCCACTGGAGAGTCCATGACGACTTGTGTGGTAGTGACCATTTTCCCAGCTTCCTTTCACTACCCCAGCGTCGATCCCATGAACGCCTGCCTATATGGCATTTAGCAAGGCAAACTGGGAAACGTTCTCCTCTGCTGCCACTGTTGAATCTCTCCCCCACGGTCCCATCGATGTGGCGGTTGAGACACTGACTGCAGCGATTGTTTCCGCTGCGGATCGTACCATTCCTCGTTCGTTAGGGTGCCCCCGGCGAAAGTCAATGCCTTGGTTGTCTCCGGAGGTCGCTGAAGCCATTAAAGAACGACATAAGCGGCACCCCTCTTTGGAGAACCTCATTGTCTTCAAACGTCTCCGTGCTCAGGCACGGCGGCTCATCAAGAGGCGGAAACAGGAGTGCTGGGAGAGGTACGTTTCCACCATTGGTTCCCATACTTCACCCTCCCAGGTGTGGATGAAGATTCGGCGCATCTTTGGATTGCAGCACTCTACAGGTTTCCCAGGGCTTACCATCAACGGGGCGGTATCCACCGATGCCGATGCAATCGCCGAGCATTTCGCACAGCACTATGTTCGGGCCTCTGCGTCGGGGAATTACCCGCCTGCGTTTCGCGCGCTCAAACGCCGGGAGGAAGGCAAACGGCTTTCTTTTGCTTCTCGCCACCCTGAGACGTATAACGCCCCATTTAGTTTGTGGGAACTCCAAAGCGCCCTGGCACAGTGCCCCGATACAGCCTCTGGGCCAGATGGCGTCCACAATCAGATGCTCAAACACCTGTCCCCAGACTGTCAGCGATGTGTTCTTGCCATCTTCAACCGCATATGGGGCGATGGTGTCTTTCCGTCGCAGTGGCGAGAAAGTGCCATCATTCCGGTGCTGAAGCCTGGTAAGGACCCGCTTAATGTGGATAGCTATCGGCCCATCAGCTTGACAAATACTCTGTGCAAGCTACTGGAACGTATGGTGAGTCGACGGCTGTGTTGGCTGCTCGAGTCTCGGGGTCTTCTGGCTCAGTGCCAGAGCGGCTTCCGTCAGGGCCGTTCCACCGCCGTTACTTTGGTCTTCCTTGAGTCTGCAATCCGCACTGCTTTTTCCAGGCGCCAACACCTCGTCTCCGTCTTTTTCGACCTCTCCAGAGCATATGACACGACGTGGCGGCACCATATTCTCGCCACGTTGCACGGGTGGGGTCTCCGGGGGTCTCTCCCCATTTTTATTCAGAATTTTTTATCTGTTCGGACATTCCGCGTTTTAATTGGTACATCCCATAGTTCACTTCATATCCAGGAGTACGGCGTTCCTCAGGGCTCTGTATTGAGCGTGCCCCTTTTCCTTGTGGCCATTAATGGCCTTGCAGCAGCAGTAGGGTCGTCTGTCTCACCCACGTTATATGCTGACGATTTCTGCATCTTTTTCAGCTCCTCCACCATTGGTGTTGCAGAACGTCGGTTGCAGGGAGCCATACGCAAGGCGCAGGCATGGGCCCTAGCCCATGGGTTTCAGTTTTCCCCTGTGAAGACTTGTGTTATGCACTTTTGTCGGCGTCGAACTATCCATCCCCACCCTGAGCTCTATCTTCAGGATGCTATGCTCAGGGTCGTTGACACTTACCGTTTTCTGGGATTGCTGTTCGACACCCGGCTTACTTGGCTTCCACATATTCGTGAGCTCAAACGTCAGTGCTGGCAGCATCTGAATGCCCTCCGCTGCCTCAGCAACACAACTTGGGGTGCAGACCGTAACGCGCTGCTGCAGCTCTACAAAGCCCTTGTGCTGTCCCGACTGGATTATGGGAGTGTGGCGTATGGCTCAGCGCCGCCCTCAGCGTTGCAACTGCTGGACCCCGTTCACCACTGTGGGGTTCGACTGGCGACAGGAGCATTCCGCACCAGTCCTGTTACTAGCCTACTTGCTGAGGCGGGGGTTCCTCCGCTCCACATTCGGCGTCAACAACTCTTAGCCAATTATGCTGCCCACGTCCGTTGTTCTCCCCGTCACCCTAACTACCGTCTCCTTTTCGCCGATGCGGCAGTCCATATCCCACACCGGCGGCCGCGATCAGGCCTCGCAATTGGGATCCGTGTTTGGTCACTCCTTAGTGAACTCGAGTCTTTGCCTCTTCCATCTGCTTTTCAGGTCCACCCACATACACCACCTTGGTGTCTTCGTCGGCCGCGGCTTCGGCTGGAACTTTCCCGATGGCCAAAAGGTTCCGTTCCTCCTGCAGTCTTGCGCCGCCAATTCCTTGCTCTCCTAGGCGCATTCCATGACTCGGAGGTTCTCTATACAGATGGCTCGATGGTTGATGGCCGTGTGGGGTACGCTTATGCTCATGCGGACTATGTAGACCAGCGCTCCTTGCCGAAAGGCTGCAGTGTTTACACCGCAGAGCTAACAGCCATTTTTCGTGCCCTTGAGCGTATTCGTACCAGCACTGGCGAGTCTTTTGTCATTTGCAGTGACTCTCTCAGTAGTCTACAGGCTCTTGACCAGTGCTACCCACACCATCCCATTGTTGTTGCCATCCAGGAGTCCTTTCATGCTCTTGAACAGCGTGGACGTTCAGTGGTGTTCATATGGACTCCGGGGCACGTTGGGATAGCGGGAAACGAACACACCGACAGGTTAGCTAAAGAAGCCACCCGCAAACTGCCGTTGGAGATCGGCCTCCCGGCAACTGATCTCCGATCGGTGTTACGCCGTCGGGTCCTTGGGATGTGGGCAGACGAATGGCGCACTCTGTCTGCCCCCAACAAGCTGCGGCAGGTAAAGGAGTCAACGACTGTGTGGGGTTCCTCCATGCGGGCCTCTCGCAGGGATTCTGTTGTGCTGTGTAGGCTCCACATTGGCCACTCTTGGCTGACGCATGGTCATCTGCTGCGTCGAGAGGACCCCCCTCATTGTCGCTGTGGTGCGAATATGACGGTGGCCCATATATTGTTGGACTGTCCTATTTTAACCGCCCTCAGGAGATCTTTTAATCTCCTGGGTGATTTATCATCTCTTTTGGGTGACGATGTCTCTATGGCAGATCGTGTTTTAAGTTTTATTCGAGCATGTGGCTTTTATAGGTCCCTCTAATTTTATTGCGTCACCCTCTTTTGTGCTGTATCTTTTACTTCGTTTTGTGTTGTAATTCGACTCCACCCTAATCTTTTAGGCTGGAGGTTTTAACGTGTTGCAGAGTGGCTGGCTCATCCTATTATTTTCGTGATCATCCAGCCACAGTCCTCTGCTGTGCAGTTTTAATTCCTTCTGCCTTTCTTCTCTATGTTGTTTTTGTTGCTGTGCTCAGTTTTCCATGTTTCTTTATTATTGACCTTGGGGATTTTCTTCCCCTGGGATTCTTTTCTTCTGTTTCGAATGCTCATGGATGGTTTCCCTGTGCTCTGTGTGTTTATGAGACAAGGGACCGATGACCTTTGTAGTTTGGTCCCTTTAATCCTCAAACCAAACCAAACCATGGCTGTTGGGGTGGAACAGTCGCAAGCGGACAACCTCTGGGGCACCTGCCGCCCCCCAGTTGTATAAGGCTTACTCAGGCACGCAGGGCTCTGTCTGAGCGGACCTTTAGTTCCCTAGCTGCTCGTGGGACCGCCATGGACCCTTCGGCCTCTACATTTCCCCCTACCAGTGGATTGGGTGGGCCACTGGTAGGAAAACACACCCCATCGAAAAAGCGACTTCGTGCTACGAGACCTCCAGCGCCTGGTGTTGCTCGAGATTTATCAGACTGTCGTAACAGAGCACATGCTGATAATCAGAATGTGTTTTTGATTATTAAACGGAAGGAGGGTTTCTCCCTTTTACATCCACAAGGGTCTTGAGGGAATTGCAGGAACACTGAAATCTGTGAAGCGACTGCGCAATGGGACTCTGTTAGTTGAGACTTCTAGTTCCTGTCAAGTCGCTTCTCTTCGGAAAGCAACCTGTCTCGGAGAGTACGTCTGTCGAGACCGAGCTCCACTCCACTTTGAATTATAGTAAGGGTGTTGTGACATGTAGGGACTTGGTGGATATCCCGAAAGACGAGTTGAAATCTGAGTGGGCTGATGAAGGTATTGTTGACGTGCAGCATATTATGAAACGAGTCGATGGGGACCTCGTCAAATCCGACTCGTTTATTCTCACGTTCCGTTGCCCAGGACTCCCAGAGCGGGGGTCTTACGTTTGCCAGTACGGTCATATTTCCCTAACCCAATGCGCTGTTTTAAATGTCAGCGCTTTGGGCATACTACGTTGGGGTGCAATGGGATAGCCACTTGTGGTAAATGTGGTCAGCCTGCCCATGAAGGAGCCGATTGTTCATCGTCTGTGAAGTGCGTGAATTGCTCTGGGAGTCAACCTGTCTGAAGCCAGGTCTGCCCCATCTATCTCGAAGAACGGAAGATACAGGAGATTAAAACATCTAAGCGCATACCCCATGGTGAGGCCAAGAAGCTCTTTAAGGCCATGCAACCTCCTGTGTTTTCAACATCTTTCGCTTCCACTCTGAAAAAACCGGTACAAATAGTCACTGTTGCTACGCAAATGGAGGTTGCTAGTGTTAGCACTAATACCTGCGTTTGCCAGTGCACGTGTGCTGCTGCGGTTGTTTTGCAACCTGCAGCTCTCCCCAAAACGTCGGACAAGGCCATGGTTGCTGACATTGGGGTACTTCCTGCCTCTCCCCATATGGCGCCTTCTGCCCAGGCGAGTACAACTCCGGCCGGCCGAAGTGGCCGTGCGGTTAAAGGCGCTGCAGTCTGGAACCGCAAGACCGCTACGGTCGCAGGTTCGAATCCTGCCTCGGGCATGGCTGTTTGTGATGTCCTTAGGTTAGTTAGGTTTAACTAGTTCTAAGTTCTAGGGGACTAATGACCTCAGCAGTTGAGTCCCATAGTGCTCAGAGCCATTTTTGAGTACAACTCCAGCTGTTGACAAGACTCTGCATTCAAAGCCCCCCAAGACAAAGACGCCGAAGGTGAAGGTTTTGCCACCTGAGGAGACTAGTCAGTGTCGGCCCGATGACGAGGCCATCGTACTGTCTGACATCTCCTGTGGGTCATCATCGGAGCTGATGGACATTGATGTCGACCGGGGGCGATCTTCTCGCCCCAGGAATAAATCTCCGGCCAGTACGGGCTCTCCTCCAAAGCACAGAGGCAGGGTGAAAGTTCAGCCACCCTGATCACTAGCTCCCATATTACAGTGGAACCTGAATGGGTTCAGGACGCATGTGGGCGAATTACAACTCCTTGTACGAGAGTGCCCTTTGTGCTTATGTCTCCAAGAGACACATTTTCGGGCCACTGATGCCCCTTCTTTACAGGGCTATACCGTATATCGAAGAGATGATCTGATGGGGGAAAGGGCAAAGGGTGGTGTTGCGGTTTTTGTCCGTGACATGCACCCCTCATCTGAGCTCTCGTTAGAGACTTGCAAGCAGTTGCAGTTGACCTTCTTGTGGGCCGGAGGCTAACAGTCTGTTCAGTTTACTTACCACCTCAGTATGCGATAGACTCTGCAGCTCTCACAGACCTTATTAGCCAACTCCCCCGCCCATTTCTTCTTCTGGGGGAGTTCAATGCTCATAATGTCTTACGGGGCTCTCCGACTACTTGCCCCAGGGGTCGCATTCTGGAAAGCCTCATGACGTCTGAAGAACTGTGCATCCTCAACTCTGGTGCTCCCACTCATTTCTGTACTGCTTCCGGGTCGTCATCGGCTATTGACCATTCCGTTTGCTCTCCAGCACTCGCAGATTCTGCTCTGTGGGAGGTTGCCGCTGACCTCCATTCTAGTGACCACTTCCCCTTTGGATTCGGCTCCTGGATGAGGCTGTGGCATTACCAGTGCCACCCTGGTGGCACCTCTGGAGAGCTGACTGGACACTTTTCAGCCAACTGGCTGTTTTGGAACACCATGCCAGCGTCCACGAATGGGTAGACCATGTTCCAGCCGTGATCTCCCATGCTGCTGAATTGTCCATCCCACGGTCATCCGGTCATCCCGAGAGGCGTCCTGTCCCTTGGTGGACCACTGAGTGCCGCTCAGCCATCCGAGCCCGCCGTGCAGCTTTAAGTGCCATCCCTCAGCTGACAATCTTGCAGCCTTTCGGGTGGCAAGGGCCAAAGCGCAGCGAGTGATTAAAGAGAGCAAACGACGGTCATGGCAATCGTTCTTGAACTCCATCTCCCGCTCCATTAGTTCTACGAAAGTATGGGAAGCCATCAGGAGGATTTCCAGGAAACTCAGCCAACTACCTGTCACGGCATTGCTGCAACAAGGATGTCTCCTCACGGCGCCGAGAGACATTGCCCAGACACTGGCCATGCATTTTGCGGAATCTACTGCCACTATTAACTGTGATCCAGATTTCTGCCGCTACCGCACTGTCATCGAGAGCGGTCACTTGGACTTCCGGCCTCCATTTTCTGAACCCTACAACTGCCCCTTCACAATGTGGGAACTGGATTCGGCGCTGTCTGTGGCTCATGATACTGCGTCTGGTCATGATCAAATCCGGAACAGCATGCTGCAGCAGTTGTTGCTGCCTTCCAATAAAGTTCTCCTGAATTGTTTTAATATGATATGGTTATCCGGCACGTACCCGGACTCATGGAGGGAGGCGAGTTTGATTCCCCTCCTCAAACCGGGGAACGACCGAACGCATCCCAGTAGTTATCGA
The DNA here is from genome assembly GCF_023898315.1 of Schistocerca nitens. Lineage (NCBI taxonomy): Eukaryota > Metazoa > Arthropoda > Insecta > Orthoptera > Acrididae > Schistocerca > Schistocerca nitens. The sequence continues at coordinate 1,164,237,113 of NC_064614.1, forward strand.
AGTATTGCTTTGACGAGCTGTGTCGGGAAGACATTGGAACGCATGGTCAACCGTCGCCTGGTTTGGCTGCTCGAGACCAGGCAGCTCCTTAGCCCCTCTCAGTGTGGCTTTCGGGGATGCCGTTCCACTATAGACAACTTGACCCTGCTTGAGGTGGCCATCCAGCAGGCCTTCCTACGTAACCAGCATTGTCTATGTGTATTCTTTGACATTAATAAGGCGTATGACACTACTTGGCGCCACCTTATCCATGAGTGGGGCTTTAGTGGCTCTCTCCCCATCTTCATTCGGTCCTTTCTTTCCCACCGCCTCTTTCGATATCGGGTTGGTAGTGTGCTATCTGATTTGTACATGCAGGAGAATGGTTTTCCTCAGGGAAGCGTTTTAAGTGTCACCCTCTTTGCCGTCGCCATTAACAGTAGCACGTCCACAATCCGGAGTCCTGCCCAGTGCTCCTTGTTTGTGGACGATTTTGCTGTTTTCTGTTCTTCCTCCAGTCTTGTCACTGCTTGTCGGCAGTTGCAGCTTACGATAAAGCGCTTAGGGGCATGGACTGCGAAGACGGGTTTTACCTTTTCTGCAGACAAATGTGTGTCTGTTCATTTTAATCGTTCTCGACGTCTTTTTACCTCCCCTGAATTGCATCTGAGGGACACCATTCTTCCTTTTAGAGACACTGTGAGGTTCCTCGGCCTCACTTTTGAGTCTAAGTTGTCGTGGTTGCCTCACCTTAAAGACCTCAAGATGCGGGCCCTCAAGGCACTGAATATTCTGAAGTGTCTATCGGTCCTGGGGAGCAGACCGGGCGCGTCTGCTGCAGTTTTATAGGGCTTTCGTCCGATCGCGTCTTGACTATGGTTGCACCGTGTATGGGTCAGCAAGGCCTTCGTATCTGAAGATTCTTGACGCAGTACACCATGAGGGTATCCGGTTGGCCACTGGTGCCTTCCGTACCAGTCCCACACCCAGCCTGTGTGCTGAGGCAGGAGAACCGCCGCTCGCCACCCGGCGGAAACTCCCCATGGTGCGACGCGTGTGTCAATTCCTTGACTGTCCTACCTCCCTTGCGTACCCTACCGTTGCCCAACCACCTATGGAACGTCTCTTTTCCAGTCGTCCCAGGGCAACGAGACCATTTGGGATTCCTGCCAAGCATTTGCTCGAGCCCCTTGGTGTGGAGCGTGTGGCCCCCCAACGACAAGGTTTTACCCGCCTGCCTCCCTGGTTGCTCCAGAGGCACAGCGTCCTTTTAGACTTGTCGGAGTACTGGAGGAGCTGCACTCCTGCATTTGTTTTTACCACCTTATTTTCCGACATTTTACACCAGCATCCCTATCATGTACCAGTATTTACGGATGGCTCTAAACTGGGGGACTTTGTTGATTGTGCTGTTGTTTCCCCTGATCGAGTCGTCAGGTTACGGCTTCTGTGGCGTTTACCATCTTTGATGCCGAATTGTTTGCGACCTTGCGGGCATTGGAGCAGATGAGATGTGTTCCCAGTCTTAAGTTCCTCATCTGTTCTGACTCTCTGAGTGCCGTTCAGACCATGCAACACTTGTACCCAGCGGATACGGTCGTCAAGAAGATCCATGATGCCCTACTTCACCTGCAACGGCAGGGGAAGGAGGTTTCTTTCTGCTGGGCGCCGGGGCACTTGGGTATTAGGGGAAACGAACTGGCGGATGTGGCTGCCAAAGATGCATGTTCCCTCCCTCACGTTGTTGAATGTGCCGTCCCCCTCCATGCTGTTACCTCCCTCCTGCGTTTTCGTGTTTGCGTCAATGGGAAGAGGAGTGGCTGGCAGTCGGTGAAAATAAGCTGTGTCTGGTCAAGGCCACCACGCGGCCATGGCGTACGTCCTTCCAGTCATGCAGGCGGGATGAGGTTGTTCTCACTCGCCTCCGCATCGGGCACAGTCCCTTAACGCATGGTTTTTTACTCCGGCGGGAGGACCCCCCAATCTGCAGACCTTGTGGCGTCCAGATTACTGTCCGCCACATTTTACTTGACTGTCTTTTATTCTCTGACCAGAGGGCGGTGGTTTGTTTGCCACCGGATTTGCCCTCTATTTTGCAAGATGACGCAACGAGTGTGGCTAAGGTCTTACGGTTTTGTGTCCTGTCCAATTTGTTGCCTCGGATTTTAGGGAGAGGGTTTTAATGTGCTGCTGGGTGACTGGCTCACCCAGGTTTTAGGTAAGAGGTCCGCCAGTCACCAATACCTCCTTGTTTCCCTTCGATTTCTGTCCTCCTTTCCTTGTGTTTCCTTTCCTTTTTTAGTGCATTTCTTCTCCTCTTGTTTTAGCTCTGTATGTGAGGATTTGGAACTGCGTCAGGTCTGTGTCTTTTAGCCGTTCTCCTTGTTCGCTGTCCGTCTTAGTCCCTTCACTGCATGTGTTCCTGTTTTTATGCGTTTGGGCGCTGATGACCACGCTGTTTAGCGCCCGTAAACCTCAAACACGCACACACTCTTCCAATGTTGTCTGCTAACATTTAACTTCTTTGGTGATAATACCCAGTAAATGTCTGAAGATGGCCTTGTAAGCCGAAAACCGGTTAACAATAAAAGTAATATTGTAGAACAAAAGCAAACTGGTGCTTTTCATTTATTATATTACGAGAAGTTACCACTATCACAGTCTTGGAGGGAATGCAGGGAGGAATCCTGAGGGCTAACAAAACATTGCGTGCATAAACTCAGAAAATAGTAATCGGCCATAACCAAGATGGTAATAGCGTTTCACAGTGGCTATTTAATGGGTACAAAGTAATATCAGGCACAGTGTAGGGAATATGAAGCATGTAAGTAACCTGATTAATAACACATTGCAACAGTTCTGGGACAAGCTTGAAGCCGATAGGAGACTTCACCAGCTGCTTCCAGGTCACAGGCAACGGAAAATAATTATATACTTAAATCTGACACTAAGAACGATTCACATAACAACATGGGTAGAGCTTACCCCACTTAACTACACAGAATCAAACTGGAACTAAATAAAAAGTGCCACAATAATGTTACAAATACATCTCATCAGAGAAGTTGAAATTTCAGTAGACTGAAAACTAGTGATAAAGCATATGACGACATTATAGGTCTGTGTATGTTACTTTATATAGGAATAATGAAGTATCGTATCCAATTAATATCAGAAACTGCGAACCCTGTATAATATTCTCAAGGAAACAAGCTAATTAGAGGAAACAGACGATGAGAGTCACATGTTTGCAATATGCATAGAGTGTTACTGAAAAGTTACGTTCTTTATACAAATATGACATTAATAATTCACTCTTTCTATTTCATCTCTCTCTATATATATATCAGTCTCTTTTTTTCTAATTCGGCCTTAGTTCAGACAAGAAAAAATTAGTGGCTGTGGTTGCAGATATACTTACTCAGAAGTAATAACTGACATAGACGTAAGAAGATTCACGTTGTGAGTTTCGGTTTGCGTCTATGCTGTTAGTTCTCACTTTTCAGAAGGAAAATAACTTAGTTTTGTGGTAGTTATAATCACATGGTCACTAACTTAACTACAGAATTCTTTATGTTTACATGGTGCCGAGAGACTTTACTATGAAATTTGGGATCTAGACAGACTGATACCAAAGTGGTAATTCAAATATAGTTTACGCTTCCATTAATCAAGTCAGTTAAAAAGGAACCCTTCCAGTCACATACGGTTCCAGGTATATATAATTTGCTCTAATGCCTCCTATATTATACTGTTTAATCCATAAGCTTTTAATACAGGTACATTCTGTTAGTAATTCTTACGTTTCTATGAAAGAAATTTGCACACTTTTATGCAGATCACCTTAAGATGTGTTTTGGATAGATTACCAGGAAAAATAGAAATTATGAAAATCATGACTTTAATATTTTTCTTTCCAAATGAAATTCCTTATTTCAAAAGAATCGCATTATTGGGCTTATTTCCACTGACTGAATCTAACTTTATCGCTATCTCCTTTGTTGACGACAGATGATCAAAATTTAGTCTACCAAACTTAGTTCTAGAGTTGAGCTGTTTAATTAGTTTTGGAAATTTGGGACGATATTTCTTTTGGAAACTTCCAACGAACATATATGATGAATATTTATTTCTAGAGGCATAATCGCTTTGCAGCATATTATTTTAAAGATTTTGTCATCTCATTGTACAGTTAGCGGGAATGTTTGAATATACTAATAAAAATTTTCCTCATAACACAGTCAGTAACCTAGCAAAGTAAGGAAATGGACAGGATTCTATATCGCAATTACTTGGCAGGATGCAAACACTCAATATGATTAAAAATACTACTTAACTAGTTTTGAGGTAGGATAACATTTGTTAATGACAGTTTGAAATGGCTTATCTGCATGAAACATGAAGATGTAAATGAAGTAAAGGACTGAAGTTCCAAATAATCTTTACTTCAATTAATAATAACTGAGAAAAACACAGAGAGCTATCTGTTTTATAAAGATACAGAAGACTGGAAGATTAATTTAATGAGACAAAAGTACTGAATTTATGGCAAAAACAGTAATCCTCTCTCTTTATGAAACACTCTTTTCTCTATTAACGGTAGCAACAGTCACTTCAGGTAGTATCCATTGAAGATTCAGCACAGCATTAACATCGTAACGTCGTTTTGCTGTAATATACTGTACTATAAAGATGTCAGTTTTAGTCCCACTTCAATGATATTGGAGTAAGTATGCCATGTTTAATTTTATTATTGTACTAATTATAAGGGACAGTTTTAGTACATGTGCCATATTGTGTACTTCGTTAATTTGGCATGATTGTGGCTGTGTATGAGTGCATTGCATTTCAGCTGTATACTCTGCCTCGTTGTATCAGAAAGCATACGGCTATCTTGTGACGTAAGTAGCATCTCTGATCTGACTGAGTAGGGTAGCACTGCTGATTACAGACGACCTTGACCTTGATCTTAAATACCAGGTTATACCAGAGGCAAGTGTTCATATTAACTCAAAGTACGAATCTCCATCCGTCTCCCCTCCACACGCCTCCTCCCCTCTCCTGCTTTATTCTCAGCCAATTGCATTAAGTAAAAATTTCACTGTCATCATACACTATTCCTCCCGACCAATAGCCATGGGGCCCAACTGCTCTCTGGCAGTAAGGCCTCCAGCGTTGCTCTCGGCCAATAGGAATCTAGTTCTCTCTTCCCTCCACTGTAGATCACATTATGAGATCGCCATTAAGCATCATCAGCTGGGCACCTTCCACTGTGTCTGGCCAGAATTAAAAGGAGAATAAGACTGTGGCATTTGAAAAAAGTACACTCGTTTTCAGGAAAAAAAGCAGAACATCTTGAACGTGTGGGGATAGGACGTTTATATTCACACAACATGTACATTAGTATGTTCTGCAGCAACTACTAGCATTTGAACCATGTTGGTTTGCAGGTTCAAGGTCAACATCAGTATCGTGGCGCCGTGGTAAAATGCGCCTGGGACCCTTGTGGTTGCTATAAACCAAAGGTAATGTATAAGTGTGACATGAGCAGATGTGCTAATGCCTTGCAGATGTATGTGCAAACAGTGACTTTGAAAGATGGCGCATGAGAGTCTGTGATGCATCTGTCCGGGTAATTGCTGATCGTGTGAGACGAAAAGTTTTGGCAGTACAACAGATGTGTGCAGAATAATTCACGGGAGACAGTAGAACGTTACGATATGTGTCAGGTCGCACCACCTAGACCGCCCCCGAGAAGATAGACACCTCATCCGAATGGCATTGCAAGACAGGTGTCCATTCTTCTCGGCTCTGGCGCAACAGTGGATCAGCGTAACACATCACAAACCTTTAGAAGTGATAGTTTATTGCCGGTCGCAGTGGTCGAGCGGTTCTAGGCGCTTCAGTCTGGAACCGTGCGACCGCTAGGGTCGCAGGTTCGAATCCTGCCTCGGGCATGGATGTATGTGATTTCATTAGGTTTGTTAGGTTTAAGTAGTTAAAGGTATAGGGGACTGATGACCTCAGATGTTAAGTCCCACAGAGCTCAGAGCCATTTGAACCATTTGATAGTTATGAGTGTATTGTCCAGTTCTCCCTCTAACTTCGACGAACGTTCAGAAACATACTAGGCGACAATGGTGTACTCAACGACACAACTGGTAATAGGAATGGCATCAGTTAGGGTTTTCGGATGAATCTAAGCTCTACTCGTTTGAAAATTATGCCCATATTTTGGTTTGCCACAGACAAGGGTAGAGGCATCACAGTGACAGCATTTTCACAATACATACAGTGCTTTTTCAAGACCTTATGGTGTGTGGTGCTATTGGGTATAGCCACAAACCACAGTAAGTGAGTGACCATTGCACTGTAACCAGAGTGACCAACAAGAATGACATCCGGGGTCTGGTGGCCATATCCTTTCTGCAGAACACACTGTAAGTCATTTTGCAGCAAGGAAATGCATGACTACATGTTGCTGCAAGAACATGTATCTTCTTGCTATCACAGAATGTTAGCCTTTTGATTCGGCTTGCTAGATCAAAAGAGTTGTTGCCAATCGAAAATTTGTTGGATATATCATGAAACGACAGCTGCAGTGCTGTGTCCCAATGCCAACCACTACAGATGAACTTTCGAACCAGGTGCAGCGTGGATGGCTATACCACAGGACGCCATTTGTGCCTTATATGCGTCGATGACATCATGTATGCAACATGTTACCAGGGTTCATGGCGAATCCTGTGCCTACTCGAAAACAGGACACACTCTGAACTGAGGTGACAGAAGTGCTAATCATTTCTGCAGAAAATACCAATTTTTTCATGTCCTATGGATAGGAACGTTCTGTATCTAGTCGTTTATCGTGTTCTGTTTTACTGAACATGAGTGCACTTTTCCTTCAATTATTTTTAATAATATTACTAATTATTAGTAGTCCGCAGCTCATGGTCGTGCGGTAGCGTTCTCGCTTCCCGCGCCCGGGTTCCCGGGTTCGATTCCCGGCGGGGTCAGGGATTTTTTCTGCCTCGTGATGACTGGGTGTTGTGCGCTGTCCTTAGGTTAGTTAGGTTTAAGTAGTTCTAAGTTCTAGGGGACTGATAACCATAGATGTTAAGTCCCATAGTGCTCAGAGCCATTTGAACCATTTGATTTGATTATTAGTATGCATTTATTCATAAATTCGTTATAGTTCGTCAGATAATTTTTCCAGGAGTGCACCTACCCTAAAATCCAGGGCTCCACTGCTCTCAGGTAATATGTGCTCAGCCAATAGGAACCACTGGAGATAGGAGCTCTGTAGTGAGAGGAGCATCATTAATATAACCAACTGCGTGTCGCCAAATACAGAAATTGGTGGAATAGGCTGTAAAATTGTCAAACTGGCAGGACAGGCCATAAAACTGGCGGTAAATTGGTAGGATAGAGAATAAAATTGGAAACTGGCTCCACAGGCAGTGAAATTGCCAGGAAACTATTGAGATAGCCGGTAAAATTGGAAAATTGGTGGGATCAGCTGAAAATGGGAAATTGGTGCGCTAGGCGTATTGCGTTATGTACAAATGGTGTAATGTCTCACCACAAATCACGTGGACTTCTCATTCGCTCTCTGTAAAGGGTCGTAACTTGTGGGTCAGTCGTTGATACAACACGCCATGTGCCCAAAGCACATGGTAGGGGCAGGCTCGCTTCTGAGCTATCACTCACATCCAAGCTGGTCTCCTCTTGTTCATTAACAGCACCAACCCTCCCCCTTGCCCCCCCCCCCCACCCGCTCCCATCAGCCAGATAAGAAAAGGCAGATCTCAGCAGGCCTCTTAGTGGCCACAGCGGTCTTATTGATGTTGTGCACAAGTGCAATCAACAAAATTATTCAACAACTTGCTTCCATTTTAGTGATACGCAAACCATATAAAATGTATACGATCAAACACATCTGGACATTACCATGACAGTTGTGCAATCATTGAATCAGATGCTGTGTATAAACCAGTAAATGATGAATACACACCACTTCACTAGTATACCGCACACACCCAGTCAGGATGGGTGTGTGTACAAGTTAAAAAGTGACGGCAGCACTAAATATTAAAGTAAATTATTAAGTAAGACTCATTAACATTACACTGTGTGGCTGAGTTACTATTACTTCTTTATGCCGTAGTATATTCTGCAAAATTGTGGAAAACTATGATTATTTGTCCAACAAGGTGTAAGACTCCAACATATTCAATAGAAAGCATGAGATAGTTTGTAAATTTGCTTGATGTTATTACATTTCAGATTCTACAAAATGCCACCAAATGTTGTTCCTCCTCTGCTCTAGGCGAGTCAAGTGTGACTGTGTGCTTTTCTACTTAAAAATGATAGCCAGCATTAGCATAATTAATAGTCCAAAATGGCTACCTTCAAGTTCGATACCTTAATTAATACAATGAGAAGACACTATAGACATTTTCTGTAAGCGCTCCACAAATACCCGCTAAAAGTACAAGACTGCGCAGCAAATAAACTAATGCTAGAAGGAAATATGTCCCCGGAATGCTTTGGGGTTTTTCACACTGCCTCTGGCAATCCTTTTGAGACCATGGCCTTGGTAAAACTGTGCTGGAGGAAACACTCAGCAGTTTCCTTGGAACGTGGGCGGAAGACGTGCAGTGCAGTTCTAGAATCAAGAATGACATACACCTCTACACGTGAACCATACTGTATCGACAACAGTCTTATTGGAAAGAAATTAATGACAAATATACACCTTTTTTACACCTTTTGCAAGCACGCTGATGGATGGTCAGATCCCTAGATTACTGTCCAGTGGCATCGTTCAGTATTTGTTTACGAAGATAAATAAGATTATTCTTTACATGCAAATTGTTGGCCCAGTATACCAACAGTCAGCTTTGTTCCTACACATTTGTGAAGTTTGTAAGGATTACGTTTATATTCAGACCTTTGTTTGGAATTCTTGTACAAGCCGAGCGAGGGTAAGAATAATTCCTTTATAGTGTTTTCTTTGACTGAGAATGGTTTCTTAATAATTTTTCTAAACTACTTCAGGAACTGACTTACTTCTTCTCAGGCGTTTGCCTTGGTCACACTTACCAATTAACAGTAACTTAAATCATTTACACTGACCTCAGAGGTTAACACGTAGCCACTGTGCTGTTATTACTATAGAACATGGAACATCGAAAAAATACCTTATTCCTGATGTCATATGACGTCATCAGCTCCAGTGTAATTTTCCCCCTCAGCATTCGTGTAATGAAAGGGTCCTGTCTCAACGTCTTTTGTGTAACTGTTATCTGGAATACTTAAGTTACATTGTGTTAGTCTAGACGATTATGTTCCTGCTGTTTGACAAAAGAGAAATTGTGACATCAGCTGCAATTGGGGACTGAAATAAATCCAATGGTGAAAAGTAAAAATTTGTGCCGGACCGGGTCTCCATCGTGGATTTCCCGCTTATCGTGACTGGTCACCTTGACCACATTGGTTAGCTGAGCACACTGCCTGTCCAGACCAATTTCCCATATGTCACACACTAGATGTGTAGTGTCCCTCGACCATTATCATTTTGTCAGTGAACCATCGCTAGCAAAGTCGGCTGTACAACTTGGGCGAGTGCTAGGAAGTCTCTCTAGACCTGTCGTGTGGCGGCGCTCGGTCTGCAATCACTGATAGTGGCGACACGCGGGTCCGACGTATACTAATGGACCGCTAACGATTTAAAGGCTACCACCTAGCAATTGTGGTGTCTGACGGTGACACCACAAATAGCACATCTGCACAGAACTTATCATTATTTTCCCTCGAGGGGCATGTATCTATATTTGAGGTGTCCATTCTTTCGGACATATCCGAAAGAACGGACACTACGCATGCAAAGTTCTACTGTTTGTCTAACGTAAATCATAGCTAGGAGGAGGATTGCGTAGGGAACCATCATTTATTAATTTTATTTTTCTACAACTTGTCTTCTTTCCATCATCCCCAATGTGGACAAGTTGTACAATGTATGAAGTACTTAGTAGCTGGATGCGCACTTGTAACTGGAGTATCAAGGTAGCTTGCTCTTTCTCCCTTTAGAGTCTGGATAACTTTTCTTTTTGCTGTCAAATCTGGCTTCTGACCTGAGGTGGCAATGGTCAAAGTGCGTTCACTCTTTTTAAAAGTATGTGTTGCGATTAGCTGAATAACAACCAGTGAGGAAGGCTGTAGAAATTTCCACTGAAAGCCCTAGTTCTATCCCGTAAAATTCAGGAAGAACAAGGCACCCGCCTTTCTGACAGTTTGCCAGCTCCCACCCAACTGGGTAAGTGGCTGGCGATTCCTGAGTATTGTCCTGATTGGACAGCTATCGCCCCACTTTCTCAAGGTGCGCTGGTCATACTGCGGCTAATGTAGATGTTTAAAAACTTGGTAGACAGCACTCTGGCTGTGTAAAAGTGGACAGTAGGACATGCTCTTACCAGCTCTAAATTCAGGCATCTAGCCAATAAATGATCTTTGGTGATGAATGAAATTATGAGTTTCCAAAGATCTGTCTTTTTTTATTTACGATGTATGAGTGTGATATCATGGATCAGACTGTCTTCCTAAAAGTTAATCAGTGCATTCCCAGCTGCGTATATCGGTTTTCGTGTTCGATAAGCAAATATGTGTGTGCCTGTTTTTACTAATTTTTCTAGTAGAGGTCATTATGTATAACTACAAGCCAGAGGAGTTATTGGTAGTTCGGGATTTCGCAGAATAACCAGAATTTTAGCCACCGTGGTGAAACTGTTTTGTGGTCCTCCCTTGATCCACCTGTAATTATGTTGCTTACATGTGTGCTAATCCTATCTACCTTCCTCCTCTAGCATCTTGTTAATATGTGTAAATCCTTGGGTGCTATGGAGTGTTAAAGGTTATTACATTCCAATGTGCCTATGCGATTTATTCCTTGCTGATGATGATATTTACTGGAAAAAGGACCCCACTTTCGACAGTCATACCAGTAAGTTTGTTCTGTTTTTGGTGCATGATGAACAAGTTAAGAAAGAATATCTTACAAGGTGATAAATGTTTATTGCATGGAACACAATTCCAATTTAGTTTCACGCAATGTGCACTCCGCCATCGTACTACATCCCCTGTCACATAACTGGTAATATCACTTTGTGCTTGATAAACGCTTACTGAAAGTTGGATGTAACCCATTGCCTGGACCACCGTGTACAATTTATGACAGAAATGCGCGCTTTGTATAATTAAATTGGCTTTTCTTGTAACGGAAAATGTCACTTGGCTGCAAATGCTCATAGAGGACAGACAGCTCATGGGATCTGTCATAGACAGAAGGCTGCGACCAATTAATAAAGGCTGACGTGTGCGCGTTTTAATGGTTTATGAAAAGTAGCAGAAAAGCAGATGACTTTCTGGACCAGAGAAGCACACTGGACGTTCCTTGGAGTGTGGCAGATGGAGGCGAGTGCAGGGCTGTGGAATGGTGGCAGCCGTGGGATGACACCATCATCCCCCTCCCCTCTTCTAAGCCAACCCCTTTCCTGGAAGCAGGTAATTCAGAGAGCTTTTAAGCCAATGCACACCTATTTTGTTCTGCTAGTCACAGCACAGTATTGTACTGAGTATTAAAATGGAACAGCCAGTTAGTATGAACTGTATTGTTTGCATCTTCTTTTTTGTACCTCTCACTTGACGCAAATACCAGACAGTGCTTTGATCGTAAAAGTGAAAAATTTAAATAACACTTCAAAAAAACGAGAAAATGATCTTTATTCTTATAATTCAAAATATGTAAAGATTTATTCTATAGTGGTATGAAATGCACAAGGCTCCTTCTTAAGCCAATCCACTTTCTTGGAAATTCGCCTGTCAGGTAGCTTCTAAGTCAACAACACATATGTTGAGTTTCAAGTTAGAGCGTAGTGTTTTACTGACCATGAAAACGAAACAGTCAATTAGTATTTGCCCAAGGGCAATTATCTTTCCATAATTCGCAGCAACCTGACTCAGTTTTCCTAACAGAACAAACACACAAACACACACACACACACACACACATAGTTAGATCTGCCGACCACAGTCCTGTATTTTACTGGCCATTGAATCGAAACAACCAATCAGAGTCAAGAATTGTACGGCCATTAAAATGAAAGAGCCAATAAGTAAGTACTGCAAATTCGTCTACCTTGTCCTCTCTGCCGCTCTTGGTGATGACCAAACCTCAGTATTCGTAACTAATTTGGTTCAAGGCATAATGGACCTTCAAATTGTCACAATATTATTTCTATGACTAAATAGTCCATATTATTCTTCTATTACAGCACAATACATATTTGGCTAAAATAATATGCTAAGCCCATAAGGCATTAATAGTTAACAGTTCATCCCAGGTCTTAGGCTACATCACTGCTGGTACAAAAAACGAACGTTCGTCACTTGACCAAACACCATTTTATGGGGGAACAAGATAATGTATCATGTTTTGCACTAAAACATATAATTGACTAGATCCTATAGCTTTTTTCATTAGTTTTGATCTCAAGTTACGTGCCGTCGAGGAAGGCTGTGACATTTACAGTTTGGAACTTGGAGGAAATGCTCTCTAAAAATAAGCTTTCAAGCTGTGTCTCATCTTCTCAAAAATCAACTACTAAGTAATACCAAGGTCTATAGCATTTTTATCCACCGACTTCAAATTTTCCAACACTTCAGCATGACAATGCATACTAAATATGATTTGTTTTGATGAGATCTTTAATGCTGTGTCTCACTTAAAGATGCATATTTTTGTAACGCACAATTATAGCCACGAACAGCACCAAATATGATACGTTACATCAGAAACACTCAGATAAAAGTGGCCGCTGATTGTTCTTCTTCTGTCAAAGTCTGTGATGAACAAGGCTCCACACAAAAGAAAGTTCGATCTCTGATCATGGAAAAAAATTCCATCCTTGAACTTTCGACAAAATAAAAATTGCCTCTATTACTTATCAAAATACATTCAAATTTCCACTGTTACAGTGTGGAACATAGATGGGACGCATATCGGAATCACTGTGGAAATTAGAGGTCGGAGTAAACTTGGCGACGAATATAATTTAATATCTGTGCCCCACTTGGTGCAAGGCTTAACGAATCCTGAAACTAAGAGTGAAAATGTCTATATTTTCGTATTATTGTTCTAAAGCAATACAAAACACCTGTGGTTCGCTTGTTATCACTACTGTTGTACCTTACAGGTTAACGTGCATTCGACAACGATTAGAGTTCTGCATTTGAGCCGCACATAGTGCAAGGCACGTTGGACACTCACATTTAAATTGCCTGTACTATTGTTCTGTAACAGTCTAGGGCACACGTGACACACTTATTGGCACTGCTGATCTAACTTGCAGGTTAACGTACGCTTGACAATGACTGTGACACAGTGACACTTTGGTGATACCACATACTGGGCAGTAGTTTTGACAGTACAGTGGTATAAGTAAGTTAACGCTAAGTGTACCTCAACGTCTAAATTAGATCAGTAGTGCCAATAAGCGAGCCACATTATTTTGGTACTGTTATAGGACCAATTTACACCTGGAAATGATATTGTGCCTCTTATTTTACGGTCATCGCTCTTTGCATCAAGTGGGTTACGAATAGTGAACTTTAGATGTCACCAATGGCTGAGTCTTGTATTATAATTTGATGAACACTTCATCTTTATCAGCCTCCTTGCAACTTTGGACCACATGCAGTAGATAAGAACTGTAATCAAAAGTACAACTGCTGTATGGCGCGTTTCGCGATATATTTTCGTTCTGTTAGTGTGATATCGCATGGCGAGCAACTTATCTACCTGCTCCAACAATTCCATGATGCCACTAACGGTATGGTACCCAGTAAACAGATTTCTGCATAAAATACACTACTGGCCATTAAAACTGCTACACTACGAAGATGACGTACTACAGATGCGAAATTTAACCGACAGGAAGAAGATGCTGTGGTATGCAAATGATTAGCTTTTCAGAGCATTCACACTAGGTTGGCGCCGGAGGTGACAGCTACATCGTGCTGACATAAGGAATGTTTCCATCCGATTTCTCATACACAAACAGCAGTTGACCGGCATTGCCTGGTGAAACGTTGTTGTGATGCCTCGTCTAAGGAGGAGAAACGCGTACCATCACGTTTCCGACTTTGATAAAGGTCGGATTGTGGCCTATCGCGATTGCCGTTTATCGTATCGCGATATTGCTGCTCGCGTTGGTCGAGATCCAATGACTGTTAGCAGAATATGGAATCGGTGGGTTCAGGAGGGTAATACGGAACGCCGTGCTGGATCCCAACGGCCTCGTATCACTAGCAGTCGAGATGACAGGCACCTTATCCACATGGCTGTAACGGATCGTGCAGCCACGTCTCGATCCCTGAGTCAACAGATGTGGACGTTTGCAAAACAACAACCATCTGCACGAACAGTTCGACAACGTTTTCAGCAGCATGGACTATCAGCTCGGAGACCATGGCTGCGTTTACCATTGACGCTGCATCACACACAGGAGCGCCTGCGATGGCGTACTAAACAACGAACCTGGGTGCACAAATGGCAAAACGTCATTTTTTCGGATGAATCCAGGTTCTGTTTACAGCATCATGATGGTCGCATCCGTGTTTGGCGACATCGCGGTGAACGCACAATGGAAGCGTGTATTCGTCATCGCCATACTGGCGTATCACCTGGCGTGATGGTAAGGGGTGCCATTGTTTACACGTCTCGGTCACCTCTTGTTCGCATTGAAGGCACTTTGAACAGTGGACGTTACATTTCAGATGTGTTACGACCCGTGGCTCTACCCTTCATTCGATCCCTGTGAAACCCTAAATTTCAGCAGGATAATGCGCGACCGCATGTTGCAGGTCCTGTGCGGGCCTTTCTGGATACAGAAAATGTTCGACTGCTGCCCTGGTCAGCACATTCTCCAGATCTCACACCAACTGAAAACGTCTGGTAAATGGTGGCCGAGCAACTGGCTCGTCACAATACGCCAGTCACTACTCTTGATGAACTGTGGTATCGCGTTGAAGCTGCATTGGCAGCTGTACCTGTACACGCCATCCAAGCTCTGATTGACTCAAAGCCCAGCCGTATCAAGGCCGTTATTACGGCCAGAGGTGGTTGTACTGGGTACTGATTTCTCAGGATCTATGCACGCAAATTGAGTGAAAATGTAATCACGTTTCAGTTCTAGTATAATATATTTGTCGAATGAATACCCGTTTATCATCTGCATTTGTTCTTGGTGTAGCAATTTTAATGGCCTGTAGTGTAGTAGCTGGCTCTAACAAACACAGTAAAAGAAACTATAAGATTACTGTTGTGTACATAGTTCCGCGTAGTCAGCGTGTACACAACTTTCCCACTAGAGCGCGCCCCGCTAAGCACAACAGCGCAGGCGCAGCGCTCGTCCTTCTCCGCACTACGAGATGGCGCTGTCTTAGAGACGGAACAAGTCCTGTTTCCGCCGATCCGCTTATTAATATGTTACGCAGCTAATGAGATTGCTGCTAACGTAGAACCTTTTCTCCTCGCGGATCACACTCGCGCAGTGATACCTGAACGCGCGAGGTATTATAACGAGTGTACAGACGTCCGATTAGTCAGTCTGCATTAGTCTGGATTTATCTGTACCAGTCTATAGTCAAGTTTCAGTCTGCGCCTAATAAGATTACCATATTCCTGTACATCGCCATGAAGAGAAATGTATAGACACTGTGTCAAGTATGAGAATTATGTGAGAATAAGATTAACGTACCAAGACCAAAGGAACTTCAGATTGTCCATTGTAAATAGCATCCAGAACCAAGTTAAGTTATTTTTATGCTTGTTATTATTTTAATAAATGTGAAAATTAATCAAGTTGTGTTTAAAGTTGGTCACCGTCAATCTGGTACTCTAAGCGTGCTAGTGGGATTTCTACCGTCTGACCTAACGGCAGAAGATAAACACGCCACGATAAGACCACGAGACATATTGCTGACACTCGCCTACTTCGTTAGAGCGACAAGTCTAATAATCTGATGGTGTGTGTACCGAAGGTCTTACAGTACGCACACCACAATTACTAAACGCATTGTTATAGGGAAGAGTGGAGATACTCTGATTAGATCCATTACTAAATAAGTACAGTAAAGAGCAGAGCCACTGATACAGGCGAGCCATGTCAAGGGTGTGACGTAGCCTGAGAGCCTGTTTAATGACTGTCGGAAGCGACAAGATGCAGAATCTTCGTTATCACTGACCGTGGGAGGCAAACCAAATGCTTGGAATATAACATATAGGGGTGTAAATGCATTCTGGAAGCTATGACCACTTATTTGAGAAGCAAAACCGCATGTACTGCTCATTATCAAACGAGCTACACTCATGCGTTCGAACAGGTCTGACGACTGAGTTACGATCTAGTTATCAGACAGAGTACAACATGAAAATTCCAATTTTCTTAATGGGGAAACGATGGAAACGTAAATTCACGAATACCAGTGATGCTTCATTAACACTAATGAGCCGTTACCTTGAGAGGTTGGTAAAACCAGAAACATGTCGACCCGTGTTTATCGAACTAAGTTAAAATCAATAACAATTAAGGAGCAAAAATAGTATGATGATAAACGTAAGTCACACGCCAGCTCATAAATACGTTAATACAACTACATAAATTTCTATAGGCCTTTAATTTCTATTTGTGCCCGTAGTACTCTCCACAACAGTCTCCTCTGTGAAGTACAACCAATGAGAACACGGTAGTATACGGTATATACTGGGTGAATCGCCTAAAACTAGCACCGCAAATAATGCGAAAATGGGAAGTGCTACTGATGGGTGTTTTTCGCATAATGAACTGTTAGTCCGGGGTTCGTACTGTTAGCCAATAACAGATTGTAATAATACTTAGAAAGTTTGAAATACTCTTTTTTACGTGGAACAGTGCCTACTGACATTAAAAAATGAAAAAGAGGATAAGTTAGAATGACTGTGGTGTTTGTTGGAGGATTCTTGTGGTGTCGTTTACGATGTATAGTATTGTGTAAAGTTTCCACACCTAAATTTTCTTGGGCCATTGAACCTGCGTAGTTGCTAGGTAAGCTGATAACATATCTGCTTCTGCTTACAGTGTGCTTGTTTGTTCTTTGCTTGCATTGCGATTCTTAGTCAGACAGTGTGTGACAGACCAAGCAGTAGGCCGTGAGTGGACGATGGAATTCACCAACGCAGAAAGAGGAGATATGCTCATGGCGTGTAGAGAGTGTAGGAAGAATACAGTTCCTTCATGTACGGCGTATGCAGCAAGATATCCCTATAGACGGGAGTTATTTATCAACGTATTCAGCCAGTTACATGAAAGAGGTATTGTAACGCCTAGACAACGCAACAGAAGGAAACAAAACAGAAGAGGGGGAAATTAACATTCTGGCTGCTAGAATGAGATTGTCACTCTGCAGCGGGGTGTGCGCTGATATGAAACTTCCTGGCAGATTAAAAACTGTGTGCCGGACCGAGACTTGAACTCGGGACCTTTGCCTTTCGCGGTCAAGTGCTCAACCATCTGAGCTACCCATGGTAGGAGACGAGGTACTGGCAGAAGTAAAGCTGTGAGGACGGGGCGTGAGTCGTTTTTGGGTAGCTCAGATGGTAGAGCACTTGCCCGCGAAAGGCAAAGGTCCCGAGTTCGAGTCTCGGTCCGGTACACAGTTTTAATCTGTCAGGAAGTTTCATTCTGGCTGCTGTTGCAGCTGATCCGCATGTTAGTTCCCGTGCAGTCGCACGGGGAAGTGGCGCAGGTCAGGCAAGTGTCTTCACCGACATAGTTTCGATCCGCGTCGCATCTCTGTCCATCAAGAGCTGCATGGAAACTATTGTGGGAACCGGCTCTAGATGTGCATTAAGACAGAATACTCCAGATAGATCATGTATCTTGTTTAGTGATGAAGCTATATTTGCCAATAATGGACAGGTAAATCTCCAAAACATATACTATTGGTCTGTTGAAAAGCCTTGTTAGCTTCGTCCGGTGAAACGTCAGCGTTCTTGGAATGTAAATGTTTGGTGTGGGATAGTGAACCATCAGCTCTTAGGCCCGTTTTCATATACGGAACGATGAAAACACCTAAGTATTGCAGCCTCCTAACATGCCATCGTCCACGGATGCTAGAAGGTATTCGTCTGCAGACTAGGAGGAACCTATTCCAACAATATCATTGGTGTTCGGCCCATAGAGTACGAATTACTACGGGATGTCTTCATGAATTGTTTGCATATCGTTGAACTTGACGCAGAGGACCTGTACTTGGCGGGCCCATTCCCCGTGTATGATGTCTATATAGATATTTTTCTGTGGGGGGAGTTGAAAGTCGCTGTCAAGAAGAGCATATTAACTACACCCGATGATACGCAACGACGTATTACTTACTGCAGTCTGCTTGTACATCTCGGCTGAAATACTAACGCTTGCGCGGTAGTCGTTCCGTACTAGACTGAAAGCGTGTACTGCCACTGCCAGCGGTTATTCTGAATACGATCTGTGACGGTCAGCTGTCTCGTTACTGGCCACAATCCACATGACGAGTGCATGCACTCGTGTTGTGCTTTAGTGTGCGCTACCACAGGTATTGTACAACTTTCGGTATGGGAACTTTTCGAATTACAGTATCTCATAAACGAGTCACACCTGAACCCTGCATAAAAAACCACTGATATTCTAATTCACCCTACTTTTACTTTTTTATTAACGTCTCGCAACCTTTCGTCACGGGCATTACAACCAAAGTCAGCGTAAATGGACAGCTTACTCAGCCCATCGAGGTCCAAAGAGGAGTGTCGCAAGGGAGCCCTCTCTCCATCATGATATTTGTTTTATCGCTCGAGCTACTGTTACGCTCCATTCATGACAAACTTGCAGGACTGTCGATCGCCGGGACGTCCTTCGGGGTTCGTGCTTACGCCGACGACGTCGGAGAGTTACTGCGCAACGACGAAGACGTATCAACCCTGAAGGCCACGGTAGACGAGTACTGTCGTGCTTCCGGTGCTAAAATCAACGCAGATCAATGCACCTGTGTCATCGTTCGAGGATTCGACGCAGTTATTGTACCTTGGGCGAAGCGTGTCGAAGTCCACACTACTTTGGGGATGATATCGACAAATGCCCGCTAAAAATGAATGCAAACAATTGGAAACACGTCACGAATAAAATGCAAGGTGCCATGTATGAAAACAACTGCCGGTCTGTTGACATTCTCCAACGCATAAGACTCCTCAGCAGTTATATATTGAGTAGAGCGTACTATACGCCCCAAATATTTCCAGTCCCCAAGATGCAGGCCAAACACGTGATGAAACTTTCTAATAGATTTATCTGGCAATCTTACCTATTTTTGATTAGAGGCTACCAACAAATGGTAGGAAGGCCATCGGTTTAAAGGTTTCTTCGTCTTCTCCTGCTTTCTTTGTGGAATCTTTCGGTTTCATTTTCAGAGCCTTCTGTATTTTCGCTTGATGTCGAATTTAATTAATAGAGATAATGGTTTCAACCATGATAAATCATGGAATCCGGCACTTGCTGTAATAAACTCACAAAGACGCCGTCACAGTGCGGCTCACAATGATACATCGACATGCCAACACAGATCGACTGCGGAGTCATAGATGTAACTCGCGCATTGTGCACATCTCCGCCGCCGACCAACGTCTCTGGTGCATTTGCATCTGTGGCCGCATGCACAGTTGCGCGGTACACGAGTATAAAGGGACGAAGCGAGCACTGGAGGGGTGTCTTTCGGCTGAAGAGCAGCGCATATGCTGCTGCCAACCCGCCCCTATGGGGAACTGAAATACAATAAAGAAAAAAAAACTGGAATGGCAGTTTTACGGCTCACTCTGAAGATGGCTGAACGTTATACGGCCGAAATATTAGAAGAAGAAGGAGAACTCTTGCAGCTGCACAACTGAAACTTAATGGAATTGAACATACATGTTTGAGACTTGAAAATATGTCTGGAACTACATGGTTTCATCTGATTAAAGCACCTATTCCTGGGTTTCACGTGGGATCTACCGCTTCGTTCGATGCTGTTCCAGTACAGTTGGAGAACTTCTTCAGTGCTGTCCGAGTTTAGGAAATTTGGAAATTTGTGGTAAGTTCCTAAGGAACCAAACTGCTAAGGTCATCGTTCCCTGGGCTTACACACTACTTAATCTAACTTAAACTAACTTACACTAAGGACAACACACACACACTCATGCCCGAGGGAGGGCTCGAACCTCTGCCGGAAGTAGCCACACCGAGTTTAGGGGTAACAACAAGTGGGCTGAGGTGCGAATGGGAGGTTGTACGGCGGAGGGAGGCGTGCTAGGGTAGGTCACGCTGCTGTGCAAAGCCACTGTTGTTCCCAGGTGGCGTAGTGGTTCGCGCATGTCTCTAGTGAGCAGGAGACCAGGCTTAGAAATCCGGCATTTGTACGAATTATCATTCGCCGTTTCGGTCTTCGTGTATAATGGATTTTTCAGACTGTAAAAGCTTTCTGTAACCACATAGTTTCATTTGATTGAAGCAGCTATGCCTCTGTTTCAGGCAGGATCCCACTCTTCGCTCGTTGCTGAGGCGCTATTCCAGTACAGTTGGAGAGCATCTGCCATGCTGCTCGAGTTTAGAGGATATACCACCTGCACCGAGGCGTGAATCGGAATTTGGGCTGAGGAGGGGGGCGTGCTAGGTTGGCTCATGCAGTACTGCAGAGCTACTGTCCCCAAGTGGCACAGCGGTTAGCGCATCTGTCAAGTGAGTGGGAGACCTGTCTTCGAATCCCGACGTTTGTACAAATTTTCATTCGTCGCTACAGTGTGCATATATACATCATACACACAGCTTTGTCAAGTCTCGACTTGTCTGAAACCTTGCAGATTCCTTAGACCTCATACACCTTTAACTACAATCTGATATATGAGTATTACCAGTCGTTGAATTGAAACAGCCAATCATGCCCCAGTATCTTAAGGGCCATTACAGTGAAAATGCCAAACAGTATGTACCTCAGAGTACGCTATGCTGTTCTCTGTACCCAACTTGGCAACGACCAGAGTTTGATATTTGTATCCCACTCAGTACAAGTATAATGGACACTGAAATTAAGTGTCACAATGTTACTTCTTCGGCTTAGTTGTCAATATAATTCTTCTATAACAGGTTGAATCCCATATGGCTAAATCATCTGATGAAGCACTATTTTAGGGGGCAACAAGATAATGGATTATATTCACAAACACACACACACACACACACACACACACACACATATATATATATATATATATATATATATATATATATATATATATATATATATATATAGAGAGAGAGAGAGAGAGAGAGAGAGAGAGAGAGAGAGAGAGAGAGAGAGAGAGAGAGAGATGTAAACAGGAAGAATAAGGCGCTGCGCTCGGCAACGCCTATATAAGACAAGTGTCTGGCGCAGTTGATAGATCTGTTACTGCGGCTAAAACGGCTGGTTATCAAGATTTAAGTGAGTCTGAGCATGGTGTTATAGTCCGGGCACGAGCGATGGGACATGGCACCTCCAAGGTATCGATGAAGTGGGGATTTTCCCGTACTACCGTTTCACGAGCATATCGTGAATATCAGGAATCTGGTAAAACATGAAATCTCCGACAACGCTGCGGCCTGATGGTCCTGCAAGAACGAGACCAACTACGAATGAAGAGAATCATTCAACGTAACAGAATTGCTACACTTCTGCAAATTGCTCTGCCATCAACAAGTGTCACTGTGCGAACCATTCAACGAACCATCATTGATATAGGCTTTCGGAGTCGAAGGCCCACTTATGTAACCTTGATGACGACGCCTCGTCTGGGCCCATCAACAGCGACTTTGGACTGTTCATGACTGGTAACATGTTGCCTGGTGGGACGAGTCTAGTTTCAAATCGTATCAAGCGAATGGACGTGTACGGGTATGGAGATAACCTCATGAACCCATGTACCCTGCATGTCATCAGGGGACTGTTCAAGCTGGTGGAGGCTCTGCAATGGTGTGAGGCCTGTGCAGCTGGAGTGATATGCGACCCTGATACGAATAGATACGACTCTGACAGGTGACACGTACATAAGCAATTCCAATCTGGTCACTTGCATCCCTCCATGTCCATTATGCGTTCCGACGAACTTGGGCAAATCCAGCAGGATAACGTGACACCCCACACGTCGAGAATAGCTACAGAGACGTTCCAGGAACACGTCCGACACTCAAATCAAGTATTACAATGTTATTTCAAAATGCAAAATCGTTTCACTGCTGATCTAACTTGCAGGTTAAGGTGCCCTTGGTGATGACTATCATATAGTGAAAGCTACACAAAAGTTCTAAGAAATTACATAGTAAGGAATAGTTTTAACAATATAGCAGCAAAACACAGTCATGTCTAAGTGTATCTTAACCGATAGGTTAAATCAAACAATATACACGAGGAAATAACATTGTGACACTTAATTTGAGACTCCATTGTGGTTTGCGCCAAGTGATGTACTAATATCGAAGATGTCGCCAGGGGGGTGCAGCGGACAAGATGGCCGAATTTGGGATACATCCTGATTGTTTTGCCTTAACGGCCAGGTAAAATACGTCACAATTGTTGGGAAATTTAGTGTGTGTGGGTGTGTTTGTTTGTGTGTGCGCCTGTTGTACTAAGAAACATTGCTAGATTGATGTGAATTATTCTCAGTATCACTTCTTCACATACTTTGATAAATAATATAGACAATTTTTGGTTTCTCCAAAGAGCTATTCCACTTTGGTACAAAGATCGAGCTACTGCGGGTCTCGGCGCCAAGTTGGATGTGCAGAGAACAAGACACTAGGGAACATACTGACTGTTTCACTTTAATGACTGATAAAACACCGTGCTGCGACTTGGAGGTCTAAATACGTGTATTTTGTCTGATTGGCCTACGTCCAAGATAAAGACTAGACTGAGGGGAGGAGAGTGTGCATGATGAACTTATACTGCCGCCGCCACACTCTCACCATCGCTTCCAACAGCCACAGTCGGAGGAGTGGCATGCTGCATATTTAATGAGGAAAGTACTATGCTTTCCCTGCTGACAGTGGTGGGTGTACTGGAACTACTGATTAGACTTTTTCTTATGGACCTGCCTAGATACAAAACATGTCAATAGTGTTAAAACATGTGAATGTCTCCTTGAGATATATTAGCATATTAGCGTATTACATTGTCTTCTGCAGCTTCAGTATGTGTATGACATGTTTGTAAACGTAACCCTCTCCATTAGACCCAACATGGAGGATCGATTGAAACTATGTTTCCCATCTTTTTACTTTACCTCCAGTCATAAGAAAATCGATTCATGACTAGTGTGTTATTGTGTATTGTATTTTTTCAACATAGAAAATACTTTATTGGGATGATGTTTGATGCTATATTGCACTCAGCAACTTGTTTAAAGTATCTAGCGTTATATGTACGTGCCGGAATGGTATACTGATGCGGCGATTCGTTTCTGTGAGTGAAAACGTTTCTTCTCTTTATATCTTCTCTGTCATGGGTGATATTATTGATAACTTACATTAAGAAGGAGACATGGAAGATTGCAACTAACAAAAACTGGTCAAATAGCTTTTATAGTTAATGCATAGGTGGACTGTAAGGTAACGTAAATTTTATTTGTAAGTTTCCTTTAATAGAATATCTATCTTTCTATCGGCCTACATAAAAACTCTGGATTATTGGTTACAAACATGTCTCTTCAGTTAATCTGTAGTGATTATCTGTTGGGTGTAACACGTGATAAACTTGATGAGTGGGAAGTAATATGAATTTCCTTTGCATTTAGATTTCCTTATTAGCACTGGTTTGCAGGTGATAAACAACGACTTACATCGGCTCTGGTACATTACGTTGAGGTTTGTGACTGCATGTAACGCTCCTGTATTTCCAGGCGGCAACATCTCCTTACAAATTGTGTGTATTTTCTCGTATTTCACGGAACTGTAGTGTCACCAACTTCTCAACGCTCATTTATGGCAACATTTTTTGTTTAGTAGTGTCGGTGTGCCGTATGAATATCATTTCCTTTTCCTCCAGTACGTGTTGTGTTAGTTCAAATGCTTCTGAGCACTATGTGACTTAACATCTGAAGTCATCAGTCCGCTAGAACTTAGAACTACTTAAGCCTAACTAAGCTAAGGACATTACACTCATCCATGCCCGAGGTAGGATTCGAACCTGCGACCGTAGCGGTCACGCGGTTCCAGACTGAAGCGCCTAGAAGCGCTTGGCCACACTGGCCGGCGTTGTGTTAGTCGTCTATTATAATTTGTGGAGAAGCTTTTCAACCAACGAGTAACTTTAGAAGTATATGTCATTTTTCTTTAAAAGAAATAACTAGAGAAAACAAGGTACGGTCGCAGGTTCGAATCCTGCCTCGGGCATGGATGTGTGTGATGTCCTTAGGTTAGTTAGGTTTAAGTAGTTCTAAGTTCTAGGGGTCTGATGACCTCAGAAGTTTAAGTCTCATAGTACTCTGTACCATTTTTGAAAACAAAGTAACCTGAAATAGCGTCTTACATGTAATAATACCTGTCAGTGTCGAAAATCGCTATTCGCATTCATTTCTTGCCAGGCTGAATCTCATGGATAAATAGTACGTGTCCTATATACGGGGTGTTTCGACAAGAATGAGCTGACTTTGGGTACGTACAGGCAAGGAAATGTGTCTAGAGCTTCAGAAAATCGCGTTTAGTTGTCAGTCGATGCGTCTTCTCAGTTAACGGTCAGTTAGAAGTAAGTGGCGTCCACTCAACGGAAGGCGTTTTGTGTGCTGCACTTCGCAAAGAGTGTGTCATTGATTTTCGTATAGCGTGCTTTTCATCGGCGTTTTCGCATTGATCAAGCTGCACCCGAAAACATCCGTCATTGATATGACCAATTTGAATAGAGACAGGGTGTTTGTGCAAATGTAAGAGTCCAGGTCGACCTGACGCTTCTGACGACATGGAGGAAGGAATTCGGCAAACGTTTGAATGGAGTCCTCGAAAGTCTCCCCGCCACGCAAGCAGAGAACTGACAATGCCTCTTACGACTGTCTGGCGAGTGTTACAGCGTCGTTTGGTCTATAAAGTGCTCAGAATACAATTAGTGGAAGCTCTTCAGGTTCGTGATAACAGAAAACGAGTTGACTTTAACAATGCTCTGTAGAGGACATGCAAGATGATACGTTTCTCCCACGGTTAATTTTCAGTGATGAAGCAACATTTCAAGATAGCGGTAAAGTAAACTGACTTAACTTGACTCAGGAACCGTCACGACAGTACTGAGAACAAAAGAGACTCACTTAAAGTGGACATATTATGTGGCATTTCTCATGAAAAAGTGTATGGTATCTTCTTTTCTGAAGCAAACATAGGGTCTGAAATGAGTTATCTTCACATGCTGCAGAACTGGCTTTTTCCACAACTTCTGGAGGGCTCCGATGACTTCATTTTCCAACAGGGTGGACCTCTATCACACTGATACAATAGACTACGTGAATTTCTCAATGACACTCCTATACAACACTGGACAGGACGCGCAGGACCCCTAGACAGTGCCCTGCATTCTTGGCTTCCATTTATCTATGCCTTTAACTCGTGACATGGAAGAAGGGAACAACAAAATAACAGCCCCCATAACTTATCTATTAGCAGGTACATTACGTAAAGTTTCTATTTGACACACAGAGCATTTGTAATAGTGTAGGTAAATCTTTAATGTTTTGTGAGTATTCTGCAATTCATCGCACGTCTGTAGTATGTTTTTATCAGTAAATATGGAGTTCTGAAATCAAGTTAATCTTTTTAAAACACCGTATATTATGTCTTGGCTCTAGGCGTCAGAACTCAGATCACCTGTCTCATGTGATATACAGTGGAAGTAAGTTTTAGTAGCAATAGATGACAGAGGACCAAATTGAGGTAGAAACTTATATTGGAGCTCTACTACATCCTCTTGGTATGGACAGGTAACTATCGATTGCAGGAGAATGCATTCTAGTATTTACCTCATGTGACTCAAGGGAAACAAGTTAGAGCTCCATTTATTATCAATTCTGTAAGTAGAAAGAAAATAATTACACACATTAGATACAAAATGTTTAGGAACCCATTTATTGGGTTTTGCTTTTTAGATGCACATACCTCACAATCTTCTGGATTGTACAAACACCACAAGTAATTGATAAATAATCTATACTTACGATGGAGCAGTTAAGTAATCTGACACTGATTTTATGTTTGCAAGATGATGTTTTCAGCAGTGAGAGCTTCCGTACATTGCACTGCTAGAAGGAGAGATATTCTAACAAAGACCACACGTAGTACTTTACTTATGAAATTGAACAAGTATCACGAGATAAGTGACTGCAGCACTAACAGTGGTTGTGAAGGTGTGGAGGTTGATGTCACAAAACCCCATGGCGGAAACTCGTAGTCTGTCCACAGGAAGTTGCAGAACATCGAGTGCTGGCCCGGGACGCAGCAGGGGCTGCAGCCTCGACAGCAACAGACCAGCTCTGTCGGCGCGCTCAGCCGCAGAGGAACACACCCAGCAGACCATCAGATGGCGACACAGACCGGTAGTCAGGGCATACATGTTCACGACTATATCCGCATTCTTGTCTGCTTGTTGTGTCAAGACTATGAGCCAATAGGCAGTGCCAGTCATGACGACGAAATCCCCCAAGACGGCCAGTAGCAGTGCGGGTCCGAAGTGGAGGCTGCAGAGGCGGGCGCAGCGGTGGAGGGCCATCCTGGCGCGCTGCAGCCGCCGCACTTCCGCCCCCACCGCCACCGCCGCCCCAGCCGCCCCCGGCTGTCCTGCGCACGTCGCCAGCTCCTCCAGCTCAGCCTCGCTGCCCGCCGGTGGCCGGGTACTCCGCAACAGCTGACCACAGACGACGCCCATCCTGTGTCGAAGTACCAGCACAACGGCGAAGAACTGAACTCGCCAGACCGTGACAAAGCCTTGTAGGCATAGAAAGATGGTCGCTAACGGATCACGTATGAACAAATAGGCTCCTAGTACGCTAACTGGTGTGACAACCCAGACAAGCACTGTAATGAAAAGCAAAATTGCTCTCTGTCGCGTTTTGCGATATATTTCCGTACTGTAAGTGGGATCTCGCATGGCGAGCAATGCATCTACCTGTTGCAACAATTCCGTGATGCTACTAAGAAAGTCGTATCCAGTACACAGAGATCTGCATAAAATTGTAGCTGGCTCCAAAACAGTCAGTAAAAGAAAGGACACAATTACAAAACGTAGTGTCATAAGGAGCTGCGGATTTATTAGGATTAAATGCATTACTAAATAACCGCAGTAAAGACCAGAGGCAGTGATACAGATAAGCCAAATCAAACATATGACGTAACTGGTGAGTCTCTTTAATGTCACTCTGAAAGCACAAGAAGCAAAATTTTTGCTGTCGCTCATGACGGGAACCAAACCAAAGATTTGAAACATAAGATACAAGGGTCTCACTGCTATTTCGAAGCTAAGACCACTCTTTTGAGAAACAAAACAGTATGTTCTGCTCATTATTCAACTAGCTACAGTTGTGTAACCGAACAGTTCTCACGACTGAGCTACCACCTAGTTTTCAGACAGGGCTCGTTTTGACAGTTCCAATTTTGTTGATGGGATAACGATCGAAAGGCAATTTCGCGAAAACGAGCAAAGAGTCATTAACACTAATGAGTCGTTAACTTGAGAGGCTAAGGCCAGAAACATCTCGATCCCTGTGTAATACTGTGGGAGTCTTTTTTTTTTTTGGAACTAAGTTACAGTCAGTAATATCGTAAGATCTGTATTAACGTAATACAAATGTATCACTGAAAATTTAGGGAATACGTTAAATAGAAATTTATAAATTTCTAAGCCGATAAATTAACATAGGACTTAAAATACGGTTTGCAATGACAAATAGATTGGTTCATGAGAAAGACTACTGCTGTGTCTGATAGGTAGTTTGGCTGTAGATACTTACTGCTACCCGTGCAAGGTCAGGAAGGATCACCAATACTGTATGATGGAAGAAAAGAAGTCTTTTTAATTATCTGCGACTACGATGCACTTATACGCAAAAATTTTCTGTCTACGTCACACTTCAATTTTTAGAATTGAAATTTATACATTTTTCTTGATTTGAGCTGGTGTTTCGTCTGGAGGTATTACACCTGCCTCACATATCTTGCACACCAAGTGAAATTGTTTTGTTATCCCTGGTTCTTCAAGGGTTCTCAATAACTCTGAAGGAATGTCGTCTACCCTAGGGGCTTATTTTCCATTTAGGGCTTTCATTGCTTTCTCAAATTCTTCTTTCAGTATCATATCTCTTAAGCCATCTTCACTTACTTGCACTTCTATTTCTATAGCATTATCATCAAGTTTGTTTTCCTTTTATGGACCAAATATGTGTTCCTTCCATCTTTCAACTTTCTTGCACGGCGAGTTTTATCTGTATCTATCAGTGAAACGTTAATATAATCTTCAAAGACACTAAAACAACATGACTAAAAACTAACAAATGTATGCAGTATGAAGCAGTGTAAAACCAGTTTTGACTTTAGCTTTCCTCAGTCCACACACTGGTTCGACACAGCTCTCCAGTCTAGTTTAATTTGTGGATCCCTTATATTTATGAATAACTACTGCAACCCAAAACAGTTTTAACCTACTTGTTGTGTTCATATCTTGGTCCGCCACTACAATTCATATCTCCCCACTTCCGTCCTTAACCAAACTGACTACTTCTTCATGCTTCAGGATATGCCCCACCAACCAATCCCTTCTTTTAGTGAAGTTGTGCGCTAAGTTTCTTTTCTACCCATTTCGATTGAATTACTATCAAATCTAATCCAGTCTAAGACTAACGTCACTAGGGTCACCTAATGGAACCTCGCTTGGGAGTTGTGTTGCTTTATCCGATGCACCACAAGTATTTTATTGTAATCCTTATATCCTCACATTTAGGATACGACACGAAAATTGCGTCGCGATTGACTACTACGCGCTTCATGACGACTTCTCTCGGGGAGACTAACGTCGCTACAATCACCTAACGGGACCTCGCCTGGGAGTTGTGTAGCTTTTTTCCGATGCACTACAGGTCTTTTATTGTAACCCTTGCATTTTCACATTGACGATACGATACAAATTGCGTCGCAATTGCATACTACAGGCTTCATGACGACTTCTCTCCGGGAGACCAAGGTTTTTACTGTCACCTAGCTGAACCTGGCATGGGAATTGTGTAGCTTTTTCCGATGCAATACAGGTCATACATTGTAGCCCTTGGATCCTCACTTTGATGACAGAACACATAAATTGCGTCGCGATTGACTACTGCGCACTTCATGACGACTTCTCTCCGGGAGACTACCGTCGCTACAGTTACCTATCCGAACCTTGTCTGGGAGCTGTGTAGCTTTTTTCCGATTCACTACAGGTCTTTTTATTGTCACTCTGGCATTCACGCATTGACGATACGACTCAAAAATTGTATGCGATTGACTACTACGCGCATCATGACGACTTCTCTCCCGGAGACTAACGTAGATACGGTCACCTAACAGAACCTCGCCTGGGAGTTGTGTAGCTTTGTTCCGATGAACTACAGGTCAAATTGTAACCCTTGGATCCTCACATTGACGATATGATACAAATATTGCGTCGCAATTGAATACTACAGGCTTCATGACGGCTTTCCTCCAGGAGTTGTAGTGTAACGACGTCAGTTTTGTACAAATGATTTTCTTTTGATGTATGACCATGTGCAGGCTTCGTCACCTACGTCCGTTACAAAACACTTCAAAACTTTTTATATTCTTCTTGAAGTTGTCTCTGATTGGTTCTTGGAAGAAACTGTAATTAAAACATCATCATTTGTGTCGTATGCGCTGTATTGTGTCAATCTGTCCAAATTGTTTGCGCGAACTTTCTTTTTCAATTCAGATGTCGTTTGTTTCTTCGCAGAAATTATATTAATGCAAGTTATCTGCTGTAATAAATTATAAAACCACATTGAATAAACTTTTTTAAGACCCAAACTCGCGATGAACGTTGTCAAAAATTAATAATCTTGTCAAATAAATCAGTGATACTTCTTCCTTAATATAATTCTTCATTAATAAATCCTGCGAACAATTATTTAAACTTTTGTATTATACACTAATTTATTATCTTCATATATACTACATATAGACGTGAACATGAGCCTTGACAAGATAGGACTGAACATTTACAACATGATTAAACTTTCTATAACGTCATTGTTGTAGAAACATTACAAATTCTTATTTTTTCAATTTTTAGAAGCACGACGCAACAACTCGGTTTCAGGATCTTCTGTTTCTCTTTGGCTGTCGACCAGCAACATATAGCGGCCAGCAATTTTCTCTCTGGTCCCGGCAGTGAAGATGCTGTCTCCGTTCGTTACGCCGCCCTATCCGTACATGAAGCATAAAAATAAATAAAAAACTTTAGATAATTCACCAACATTACAAATATTAAAAAATACATAAACAAAACACTAAATTAAACTTTTATTCACCTGTAAACTGGGCTGACACTGGTGGATGGGTGACGCTTCAATTTCGCATCCCCCTACACACCCCACCCACAATCTCAGTTTGTCAGTTTATAACCGAAAATAAAACATCTTCTATATACAATATTTAACTGTTAATATTATACATTTTTCTCACATTTTCCGTAATCTAAAGTTCTTGCGCTTAGATAGATTCAATAATTTTATGACGATATTGTTGTGACTATTTTCATTTGCTTTTAATTATGCTATTATTGTAATTCATAACTGAATATATGGAGATTACTCCTTTTCATTTAATAGCTGCTAGTAAGTAATAATTTAGTACGTTCTTTAACGTTGTTACATTAGGACAGAGCGTTCAAATTGTGATAAGTTAGTTTCAGTTTTATTCAATTACTAGAGTTATTCTTTCCAAAATACACTCCTGGAAATGGAAAAAAGAACACATTGACACCGGTGTGTCAGACCCACCATACTTGCTCCGGACACTGCGAGAGGGCTGTACAAGCAATGATCACACGCACGGCACAGCGGACACACCAGGAACCGCGGTGTTGGCCGTCGAATGGCGCTAGCTGCGCAGCATTTGTGCACCGCCGCCGTCAGTGTCAGCCAGTTTGCCGTGGCATACGGAGCTCCATCGCAGTCTTTAACACTGGTAGCATGCCGCGACAGCGTGGACGTGAACCGTATGTGCGGTTGACGGACTTTGAGCGAGGGCGTATAGTGGGCATGCGGGAGGCCGGGTGGACGTACCGCCGAATTGCTCAACACGTGGGGCGTGAGGTCTCCACAGTACATCGATGTTGTCGCCAGTGGTCGGCGGAAGGTGCACGTGCCCGTCGACCTGGGACCGGACCGCAGCGACGCATGGATGCACGCCAAGACCGTAGGATCCTACGCAGTGCCGTAGGGGACCGCACCGCCACTTCCCAGCAAATTAGGGACACTGTTGCTCCTGCGGTATCGGCGAGGACCATTCGCAACCGTCTCCATGAAGCTGGGCTACGGTCCCGCACACCGTTAGGCCGTCTTCCGCTCACGCCCCAACATCGTGCAGCCCGCCTCCAGTGGTGTCGCGACAGGCGTGAATGGAGGGACGAATGGAGACGTGTCGTCTTCAGCGATGAGAGTCGCTTCTGCCTTGGTGCCAATGATGGTCGTATGCGTGTTTGGCGCCGTGCAGGTGAGCGCCACAATCAGGACTGCATACGACCGAGGCACACAGGGCCAACACCCGGCATCATGGTGTGGGGAGCGATCTCCTACACTGGCCGTACACCATTGGTCATCGTCGAGTGGACACTGAATAGTGCACGGTACATCCAAACTGTCATCGAACCCATCGTTCTACCATTCCTAGACCGGCAAGGGAACTTGCTGTTCCAACAGGACAATGCACGTCCGCATGTATCCCGTGCCACCCAACGTGCTCTAGAAGGTGTAAGTCAACTACCCTGGCCAGCAAGATCTCCGGATCTGTCCCCCATTGAGCATGTTTGGGACTGGATGAAGCGTCGTCTCACGCGGTCTGCACGTCCAGCACGAACGCTGGTCCAACTGAGGCGCCAGGTGGAAATGGCATGGCAAGCCGTTCCACAGGACTACATCCAGCATCTCTACGATCGTCTCCATGGGAGAATAGCAGCCTGCATTGCTGCGAAAGGTGGATATACACTGTACTAGTGCCGACATTGTGCATGCTCTGTTGCCTGTGTCTATGTGCCTGTGGTTCTGTCAGTGTTATCATGTGATGTATCTGACCCCAGGAATGTGTCAATAAAGTTTCCCCTTCCTGGGACAATGAATTCACGGTGTTCTTATTTCAATTTCCAGGAGTGTATATATTACTAGGAAGTTTCTCACAATAACTAATAATACTATTTACTTTGCATCGTTCTCTTCCATTATGCTTTATTTATGCATGAGGTCTAGAAGAAATCAAGCAAAACTTTCTTTAGAACCTCGTCACGGCTTTCTTTATCTTTGGAAACTTTGTTGGGTAATGGTAATTTATTTAGGAGAAACAAGCGAGAGAGCCCCGTTTGGTGTGTTCTATATTAACACTATTACAAATTTCTATTAAAGGCACCCTGCTTTGTTCTGGTGAGCCATATAGCTCTGGACGCCCATGGTTCCTAAAATTGTTAACCATCCCCTTTGGTTCTACTATCCGCGTAAATATAAAATATTGAAAATTCCTTCTGACCCAATAACAAAAATTTCTTCCATATAAAGCCCTTTTCCGTTATCTTTCCTTTTTTTGAAGTACCGGTAGATTATTGTAGAACACTTGTTTAAACTTCCTGTCATTTCTTTAAAATAACACGTAACTATCACGAAAAACTTCACATGAATAAACTATGAACGCTCGCCCGTATGTAACATATACTAAATATTAACTTATTTAGGAATGAAGGCTAAAATGGTTCAAATGGCTCTGAGCACTATGCGACTTATCTTCTGAGGTCATCATTCGCCTAGAACTTAGAACTAATAAAACCTAACTAACATAAGGACATCACACACATCCATGCCCGAGGCAGGATTCGAACCTGCGACCGTAGCGGTCGCTCAATTCCAAACTGTAGCGCCTACAACCGCACGGCTAGGAATGAAGGGTTTAATTTGATCGACACTATATAATCCTTTAATAATGGGTTTATAAGTTATATTCTCCATCATCTGATTGTCTTCATGAAGTAAATCTTGGTGCCAATCACCTTCCTTTTGGCAGCTTAATGATAAATTGCAATTCGGTCTTGCATAATTTTGACTAACTGTTCTCTTTAGTCGACCCGTACTATGATAACGTCACCTACAACCTGACCTTCATTAATTACTTGAGGATGATTTATCTCGTTATCGTTGTTGTGTAATCCACGCATTTTAGAGTTATTACCCCGATTTTGTTGGCTCTCTTTATCTTTAGATTGACGTTTTATACAACAAAACCGGCTATGATTGTTGTTGTTAAATTTTCGTGGTTCTGAATTATTATTATTTCGAGAATTGTCATTTCTACGAAATGTAAATTTCTCGTCTTCCTGTTCGCTATTAAGTATATCCAACTGTTCTAAATATCCTAATAATTCGCAAGGTTGTGACCATTCCCTTTCTATCATTCTTTCCTTTACATAATACAGTAACCTACTAATTATGACTCGTATTAGATGACTTTCAATAATTGGTTCTTCAATTAATATAGCTCGCTTTAAATGCCATTCGAAATGATTCCTATAACCTCTCCACCGTTTATAATAAGGAGGAGGGTCTAACAACTCTAAAGTTAATGGTTGTTGTTTTCCTCTTAACCCATAATTTTGTTTAAACTGCTTAACAAAATCATCCCAGTCCCTAAATTCAGTTGTATGCAGTACTGCCCATTCCGCAGCTTCTGCTTCTAAATGTACCATTACAAATTGAATCCGTTTTTCATTACTCCATTTAGGAGATAATGAAGTTTCAAAAGCTTTTATAAAGATTATAGGGTGAAGTTCGCCTCCTGGTTTGAATACAGGAAATCGACTTGTTACATTTGAATTTGTCGTTATATCATCCCAACATTCCGCGAGAGACATAGTTGGATTTTGTTTAGATTGCAGAGACGGAGTAGCGTCGGATTTGCTTGCCATGACTTCTTTATTTGTATTGTTGTCGTCCGAGCTAGCAAACACGATGCGACTGTTGTCTCTACGTTATTACTTCTACTACTTGAAATCTTTTCATTATTATCTAATTCCGATGACTGTTTAGTAATTTCCTGTATTCGCATTTCTGTACTGGATACATGGTTAGCTAATATCGATTCTTCACTGTGTTCACGATGTGAACGCTCTGTACCTTCGTCAATATTATTATCTATGGAAGTCTCTAGGTTACTGCATATTTCAGTAATTAAAAATTTCATGTTTTCTATTTCAGTATGATCTTTTTCTACCCGATGAGTTAATGTCTCTAAATTTACATTATCTATTGAAGAAATCTCTACAGGTTTGGCAGAAACCTCTTTAATAGATTCTAATAATTCTCTACGAACAGTTTCTGTTTGCATAGAAAAGTCATATCGTAACTTATCGTTATTTTTGTCTATTTCATTTACAACATAATATATTGACATTATCTAGTCTCTTGGTTAAGTCAGTAATATCATTTCGCATGCGAGCTTTTTCCTCACGCGATTCCTGGATATGTTCTTCTAACCTCTTACAATTATCAGCAATCTTATTACTAAGTCTTACTAGTTTTTCCTGCATTTTAACTTTAGAAACCTCTATTTTATCACTTAATTCTCGACTGGTTTCATTAAGATGTTCCTGTAACCTGTCTATAGATCATGTTAGCTCCCCTTTAAGTTCCTCTTTTAATCTCGCCGTAGATTCTTCGTTAGATTGTTTTAATTCAGCTAAAAAATTGCCGTTAGATTGTTTTAATTTAGCAATCGCCCTAAAAAGGCATCTCATGCTCCTATCGGACACAGATTGCTCTTCGTCTGACATTTCACTTCCCGACATTATTGTAAGATATTAACTGGTTACACACGCAGACTTGTAATCAACAATCCTATTAAAAGCACACTCCCTATGTACAACACTCCACTTCCAACTTAAAACAGACTCACCGGACACTAATATTGTAGTTTGTAGTTCTCGGTGATCAGTGTGCTGCTATGGGCTGCAGAAGTAACAGCCGTCGATGCAGCCGCTGAGATACTGCGACCCCGCTTCGGCAACCGGCAGGACGCTGAGTCGAACACCGGAGACGTCTCTGGCTGCAACCACGACCGGCCGCACCGTAGACAGGCGAAGCCCTCAGCAACACCTCTAATACGAGCCGGAGGAAGGCCCCCCAGCTGACGTACTGGGCTGCTTGGCTGCGCTCCGTCAGATGCCCACACCTGCGAAGTCGCCGCTGGCTGGTGAAGGCTCCACGAAGGCTCGCGTTTACTTCCGAAGGACTCTTGATGTTTTAATTGTTTCGTACCTGTGTGCCTTAGTTGCACGCAAGTCCTGTTTATAAGGTCGCCACGGTGTAGTGTAACGACCTAAGTTTTGTATAAATGATTTTCTTTTGACATATGACCATGTGCAGACTTCGTCACCTACGTCAGTTACAAAACACTTCAAAATTATTTAAATTCTTTTTAAAGTTATCTCTGAATGGTTAAGTCACTCAGTCCAAACATTCCTTTTAAAATTAGATGTCGTTTGTTTCTTCTCAGAAATTATATTAATGCAAGTTATCTGCTGTAATAAATATTAAAACCACATTGAATAAACTTTTAAGACTAAAAACTCGCGATGTACGTTGTCAAAAATTAATAATCTTGAAAAATAAATCAGTAATACTTCTTCCTTAGTATAATTCTTCATTAATAAATTCTCGGAACACGTATTTAAACTTTTGTAGTATACACTAGTTTATTATCTTCATATATACTACATATAGACGTGAACATGAGCCTTGACAAGATAGGACTGAACATTTACAACATGATTAAACTTTCTATGACGTCATTGTTGTAGAAACATTACAAATTCTCATTTTTTTCAGTTTTTAGAAGCACGACGCAACAACTCGGTTTCAAGATCTTCTGTTGTTCTTTGGCTGTCGACCCGCGACGTAAAGTGGCCAGCAACTTTCTCTCTGGTCCCGGCGGTGAAGATGCTGTCTCCGTTCGTTGCGCCGCCCTCTCCGTACATGCGGCATAAAAATAAGTACAAAACTTTAGATAATTCACAAACATTACAAATATTACAAAATACATAACCAAAACACTAAATTAAACCTATATTCACCTGCAAACTGGGCTGACACTGGTGGATGGGTGACGCTCCAATTTCGCGTCCCACTACAGAGTCACCCGTCGCTACTGTCACCTAACGGAATCTCGTCTGGGAGTTGTGTAGCTCTCTTCCGATGCACTACAGGTCGTTCATTGTAACCCTTGGATCCTCACATTGACGATACGACACAAAAATTTCGTCACAATTGAGTAGTACAAGCTTCATGATGACTTCTCTCCGGGAGACAAACGTCGCTACAGTCACCTACCTGAACCTGGTCTGCGAGTTGTTTAACATTTTTCCGATGCACAACAGGTCTTTTACTTTGACCCTAGGATTTTCAATTTGACGAAACGACACACCAATTGCGTCGCGTTTGACTACTACGCGATTCACGACGACTTCTCTCCCGGACACAACCGTTACAACAGTCACCTAATGTAACCTCGCCTAGGAGTTGTGTTGTTTTTTTTTTTCCGATGCACTACAGGTCGTTTACTGTAACCCTTGTATATACACATTGACGATACGACACAAAAATAGCGTCTTGATTGACGATTACGCGCTTCAAGACGACTTCTCTCCAGGAGACAAACGTCGCTACATTCACCTAACAGAACCTCACCTGGCAGTTGTCTAGCTCTTTTCCGATGCCCTATTGGTCTTTTATTGTAACACTTGGACCCTCACATTGACGATACAACTCAAGGTTGCGTAACGATTGACTACTACGCTCTTCATGACGACTTATCTCCGGGAGACTAACGTCGCTACAGCCACGTAACGTAACCTCGCGTGGGAGATGTGTCCTTTTATCCGATGCACTACAGCTCGTTTATTGTAACCCGTAAACACTCACATTCTCGATACGACAAAAAAATTTCGTTCCAATAGACTACTACGTGCTTCAAGAAAACACCTCTCTGGGGGACTAACGTCGCTACATTCACCTAACGGAACCTCACCTGGGAGTTGTGTAGCTTTCTTCTCATGCACTACAGGTGTTTAATTGTAACCCTGGCATTTTCACACTCACGATTCGATACAAAAATTGCATCGCAATTGAGTACTGCAGCCTTCATGACGACGTCTCTCTGGAAAACTAACGTCACTACTGTCACCTTACGGAACGTCGTCTGGGAGTTGTGTAGTTTTTTTTCGATGTACTACAGGTCGTTTATTGTAACCCTTAGATCCTCACATTGACGATACAACACAAAAAGTGCGCCGCGATTGACTACTACGGGCTTCATGACGACTTCTCTCCGGGACACTAAAGTCGCTACATTCATCAAACGGAACCTCACCTGGGAGGTGTGAAGCTTATCTCCGATGCGCTACAAGTCCTTTATTGTAACTCTGGGATTTTCATATTGACGAATAGACCTAAAAATTGCGTCCTAATTGACTACTACGCGCATCATGACGACTTCTCTCACGGACAGTAACATGTCTGTAGTCACCTAACGTAACCTCGCCTAGGAGTGGTGTAGCTTTCTTCCGATGCTCTACAGTTCGTTCATTCTAACCCTTGGATCCTCACATTAATGATACGACACAAACATTGCAGTCTTCATGAGGACTACTCCCTGGAAAACTAACATCGCTACTGTCACCTTACGGAACCTCGTCTGCGAGTTGTGTAGCTTTTTTCCGATGCACTATAGGTCGTTTATCGTAACCCTTGGATCCTCACATTGACGATACGACACAAAAAGTGCGTAACGATTGACTAATACGCACTTCGTGACGACTTCTGTCCGGGAGACTAACGTCGCTACATTCATCTAACGGAACCTCACCAGGGAGTTGTGTAGCTTTTTCTGATGCACTACAGGTCGTTTATAGTAACTCTAGGATCCTCACATTGACGATACGACACAAAAATTGTATCGCGTTTGACTACTACGTTCTACATGACGACATCTGTCTGCGAGACTAACGTCGCTACATTCATTTAACGGAACCTCACGTGGGAGATATGTTGCTTTCCCCGATGCACTACAGGTCTTTAATTGTAACCCCGGCAGTTTCATATTGATGATACGAGAGAAAAATTGTGTCGCTATTAACTGCTATCCACTACATAACGACCTCTCCGGATGACTAACGTAGCTACAGTCATCTAACCGAACTTCGCCTGGGAGCTGTGTATCTTTTTTCCAATGCACTAAAAGTATGTTGTTGTAACCCTGACATTTTCGCATTGACGATACGATACAAACATTGCGGCGCAATTCAGTACTACAGGCTTCATGACGACTTTTCTGCAGGAGTCTGTCGCTTCTGTCACCTAACGTAACCTCGTCTGGGAGTTGTGTAGCTTTTTTCCGATGCACTACACGTCGTTCATTGTAACCCTTGGATGTCCTAATCGATGATACGAAACAAAAAGTGCGTCGCGATTGACTACTACGCGCTTCATGACGATTTCTCTCTGGGAGACTAACGCCCTACCTTAATGTAACAGAACCTCACCTGGGAGTTGTGAAGCATTTTTACGATGCGCTACAGTTCTTTTATTGTAACTCTGGGATTTTCACATTGACGACATGACATAAAAATTGCGTCACGATTGATTCCTACGCGGATCATGATGACTTCTCTCATTGACATTAACGTGTCTGTAGTCACCTAACGTAACCTCGCCTAGAAGTTGTGTGGATTTTTTCCGATGCACTACAGGTCGTTCATTGTAACCCTTGGATCCTCACATTGAAGAAACGACACAAAAAATGCGTCGCAGTTTAGTACTATAAGGCTCATGACGACTTCTGTCTGGGAGACTAACGTAGCTAGTGGCACCTAAAGTAACCTCGTCTGGGAGTTGTGTAGATTTTTCCCAATACACTACAGTTCGTTTATTGTAACCGTTCGTTTCTCACATTGACGAAACGACACAAAAAATTCGTCGCGATTGACTACTATGCACTTCAAGACGATTTCTCTCTGGGTGACTAACGTAGTTACTGTCACCTAACGGAACCTAGCCTCGGAGTTGTGTAGCCTTTTTCCGGTGCACTACAGGTCGTTTATTGGAATGCTTGATCCTAAAATTGACAATACAACACAAAAATTACGTCGCGTTTGACTACTACGCGCTTCGTGACGACTTGTCTCTGGGAGACTAATGTCGGTACTGTCACCTAACGTAACGTCGCCTGGTAGTTGTGTAGCATTTTTCCGATGGACTACAGGTCTCTTATTCTATCCCTGAAATTTTCACATTGACGATACGACACAAAAATTGCGTCGCAATTGAGTACTAGAAGCTTCATGACGACTTCTCTTCGACAGACTAACGCCGCTACAGTCACCTATCTGAACCTGGTCTGGGAGTTGTGTAGCTTTTTTGCTATGCACTACAGGTCTTTTATTGTAACCCTGGCATTTTCACATTGACGATACGTTACAAAAATTGCGTCGCTATTGAGTACTACAGGCTTCATGACGACTTCTCCCCGGGAGACTAACGTCGCTACTGTCACCTAACAGAACGTCGTGTGGGAATTGAGTAGCTTTTTTTCGATGTAGCACAGGTCGTTCAATGTAACCCTTGGATCCTCACTTTGACGATACGACATAAAAATTACGTCGCGATTGAATATTATGTGCTTCATGATGACTTTTCTCCGGGAGACTAACATCCCTACAGTCACTTAACGTAACGTCGCCTGGAAGTTGTGTAGGATTTTTCAGATGCACTACAGGTCGTGTATTGTAACCCTTGGGTCCTCACATTGACGATACGACACAAAATTTGCGTCGGAATTGAGGACTACGGGCTTCATGACGACTTCTCTCCAGGAGAATAACGACGCTACTGTCACGTAACAGAACCTCGTCTGAAATTTGTGTAGCTTTTTGCGATGCAATCAAGGTCGTTTTCTGTAACTCTTAGATCCTCACATTGACGATACGACACAAAAATTTCGTCCAGATTGACTACAATGTGCTTCATGACGACTTCTATCCGGGAGACCGACGACGCTACAGTCACCTAATTTAACCTCGCCTGGGAGTTGTGTAGCTTTCTTTCGATGCACTACATGTCGTTTATTGTAACCCTTTCATCCTCACATTGACGATACGACACCAAATTTGCGTCGCGATTTACTACTACACACTTCAGGACGACGTTTCTCTGGGAGACTAACATAGCTAAGTCACCTGATAGAACCTCGCCTTGGACTTGTGTAGGTTTTTTCCAATGCACTACATGTCTTTTAGTGTAACCCTGACATTATCACATTGACGATACGATACGAAGATTGCGACGCAATTGAGTACTACAGGCTTCATGACGACTTCTCCCCGGGATACTAACGTGGCTACTGTCACCTAACGGAACCTCGTCTGGGAGTTGTGTTTCATTTTACCGATGCACTGCAGGTCGTTTATCGTAACCCTTGGGTCCTCACATTGACGGTGTTGTTGATGAGGGCTTCAGTCCCGTGACTGCTTTGATGCAGCTCTCCATGCTACTCTATCCTGTGCAAGCTTCTTCACCTCCTAGTACCTACTGCCTCCTACATCCTTCTGAATCTGCTTAGTGTACTCATCTCTTGGTCTCCCTCTACGATTTTATCCCCTCACGCTGCCCTCCAGTACAAAATTGGTGATCCCTTGACGCCTCAGAACATGTCCTGATAACCGATTCTTTCTTCTATTCAATACCTCCTCATTAGTTATATGATCTACCCATCTAATCTGCAGCATTCTTCTGTAGCACCACATTTCGAAAGCTTCTATTCTCTTCTTGTCTAAACTATTTATCGACCACGTTTCACTTCCATACATGGCTACACTCCGTACAAATACTTTCAGAAACGATATCCTAACACTTAAATCAATGCTCGATGTTAACAAATTTCTCTTCTTCAGAAACGCTTTCCTTGCCATTGCAAGGCTACATTTTATATCCTCTCTACTTCGAGAATCATCAGTTATTTTGCTCCCCATACAGCAAAACTCCTTTACTACTTTAAGTGTCTCATTTCCTAAACTAATTCCCTCAGCATCGCCCGACTTAACTCGACTACATTCCATTATCCTTGTTTTGGTTTTGTTGAAGTTCACCTTATACCCTCCTTTCAAGACACTATTCATTCCGTTCAACTGCTCTTCCAAGTCCTTTGCTGTGTCTGACAGAATTACAATGTCATCGGCGAACCTCAAGGTTTTTATTTCTTCTCCATGGATTTTAATACCTACTACGAACTTTTCATTTGTTTCCGCTAGTGCTTGCTGAATATACAAATTGAATAGCATCGGGGAGAGGCTACAACCCTGTCTCACTCCCTTCCCAACCACTGCTTCCCTTTCAAGCCCCTCGAGTCTTATAACTGCCAGCAGCTTTCTGTACAAATTGTAATTAGCCTTTCGCTCCCTGTATTTAACCCCTGCCAACTTCAGAATTTGAAAGAGAGTATTCCAATCAACATTGTCAAAAGCTTTCTCTAAGTCTACAAATGATAGAAACGTAAGTTTGCCTTTCCGTAATCTTTCTGCTAAGATAAGTCGTAGGGGTAGTATTGCCTCACGTGTTCCAACATTTCTACGGAATCCAAACTGAACTTCACCGAAATCGGCTTCTACCAGTTTTTCCATTCGCCTGTAAAGAATTCGCGTAAGTATTTTGCAGCTGTGACTTATTTAACTGATAGTTCGGTAATTTTCGCATCTGTCAACACCTCCTTTCTTTGGGATTGGAATTATTATATACTTCTTGAAGTCTGAGAGAATTTCGCCTGTCTCATGCATCTTGCTCACCAGATGGAAGAGTTTTGCCAGGAATTACTCTCCCAAGATTGTCAGTAGTTCTATTGGATTGCGTCTACTTCCGGGGCCCTGTTTCGACTTAGGACGTTCAGTGCTCTGTCAAACTCTTCACGCAGTATCATATCTCCCATTACATCTTCATCTACATCCTCTTATATTTCCATGATATTGTCCTCAAGAACATCGCCCCTGTATAGACCCACTATAAACTCCTTCCACCTTTCTGCTTTCCCTTCTTTCCTTAGAACTGGGCTTCCATCTGACCTCTTGATATTCATGCAAGTGGTACAGTGACGATACAACCCAAAAATTGAGTCGCAATTGATTACTACAGGCTACATGACGAGATATCTCCAGGAGACTAACGTCGCTACAGTCACCCATCTGAACCTGTTCAGGGAGTTTTGTAGCTTTTTTCCGATGCACTACAGGTCATTTATTTTAGCCCTGTCGTTTTCACATTGACGATAGGATATAAAGATAGCATCGCAATTCAGTACTACAGGCTACATGACGACTTCTCATGGGAGACTAACGTCGCTACAGTCACTTAACGGAACCTCGCCTGAGAGTTGGGTACCTTTATTCCGATGCACTACAGGTCTTTTATTGTAACCATGCCATTTTCACATTGACGATACGACACAAAAATTGCGTCGAAAACGAGTACTACAGGCTTCATGTGGACTTCTCTCCGGGAGAGAAACGTCGCTACTGTAACCTAACAGAACCTCGTCTGGGAGTTGTGTAGCTTTTTCCCGATGCACTACAGGTCGAATACTGAAACCCTTGGATCCTCAAATTGACGATACGACACAAAAATTGCGTCGCGATTGACTACAACATGGTTCATGCCGACTTCTCCAGGGAGACAAACGTCGCTACGGTGTGGGAGTTGTGAAGCTCTTTAACGATGCACTACAGGTCGTTTATTGTAACCCTTATATCCTCAAATTCACGACGCGACACATATATTACATCGCGATTGACTACTACACGCTCCATGACGACTTCTCCACGGGAGACTAACGTCGCTACAGTCACCTGACAGAACCTCGCCTGGGAGTTGTCTAGCTTTTTTCCAGTGCACTACAGGTCGTTTACTGAAACCCTGGCATTTTCACAATGACGATTGGATACATAAATGGCATTACAACTGAATATTACAGCCTTCATGACGACTTCACTGTGGCAGACTAACGTCGCTACTGTCACCTAACAGAACCTCGTCTGGGAGTTGTGTAGCTTTTATCCGATGCAATAGAATTCTTTATTGAAACCGTGGCATTTACATTGACGATACGATACAAAGATTGAGTCGCAATTGAGTACTACAGTCTTCATGACGACTTCTCTCCGGTAGACTAACGTCGCAACTGTCACCTAACGGTACCTCGTCTGAGACTTGGGTATATATGTTTTCCGATGCAGGACACGTCGTTTATTGTAGCCCTTG
Organism: Schistocerca nitens; assembly: GCF_023898315.1. Classification (NCBI taxonomy): domain Eukaryota; kingdom Metazoa; phylum Arthropoda; class Insecta; order Orthoptera; family Acrididae; genus Schistocerca; species Schistocerca nitens. Next base: position 1,164,280,797 of record NC_064614.1, read on the forward strand.
GATCCTCACATTGACGATACGACACAAAATTTGCGTCGCAATTGAGTACTACACGCTTCATGACGACTTCTCTTTCGGAGACTATTGTCGTTACAGTCACCTTACGTATCCTCGCCTGGGATATGTGTAGCTTTTTTCTGATGCACTACAGGTCCTATACTGTAACTCTCAGATCCTCAAATTGACGATACGAAACAAAATTTGCGTAGCGATTGATTACAACGCTCTTCATGACGACTTCTCTTTGGGAGACTAATATTATTAGTCACCTAAGGGAACCTCGCCTCGGAGTTGTTAGCATTTATCCGATGCACTACAAGTATTTTATTACGTACCTGTCATTTTCACATTGACGATGCAATACAAAAATTGCATCCTATTTGTGTACTGCAGGCTTCATGACGACTTCTCTGCGGGAGACTAACGTCGTTACAGTCACCTAAGGGAACGTCGTCTAGTAGTTGTGTAGCCTTTTTCCGATGCACTACAGATCGTTTATTCTCACCCTTGGATCCTCATATTGACGATACGACATATAAATTGCGTCGCGATTGACTACTTCGCGCTTCATGACGACTACCCTCCAGGGACTAACGTCACTACAGTCACCTAGCGGAACCTCGTCTTGGAAATGTGTCGCTTATTTCAGATTCATTACAGATTGTTTATTTACACACTTGGTTCCACACATTGACGATACAGCACAAAAGTTGCGTCGAGATTGACTAACACGCGCTTCATGACTTTTTCTCTCGGTGAGACTCACCTTGCTACAGTCACCTAACGGAACCACGCCTGGGAGTTATGTAGCTTTTTTTCGATGCACTACAGACCTTTTATTGTAACCCTGGCATTTTTACATTAAAGATACGATACAAAAATTGCGTCGCAATCGCGCACTAATGGCTTCATGACGACTTCTCTCCGAGATACTAACGTCGCTACAGTCACCTATCTGAATCTGGTCTGGGAGCTGTGTAGCTTTTTTCCGATGAATTACAGGTCGTCTACTGTAACCCTTGGGTGCTCACATTGGCGATACGACACAAAAATTGCGTCGCGATTGACTACTACGCGCTGCATGACGACTTCTCTCCGGGGACTAACGTCACTACAGTCACCTAACGGAACCTCGTCTCGGAGATGTGTTCCTGTTTTCTGATGCACTACGGGTTAATTATTGTAACACTTGGATCCTCATATTGACGATACGACACAAAAATTGGCTCGCGATTGACTACTACGCGTTTCATGACGACTTCTCTCCGAGGACTAACGTCGCTACAGTCACCTAACGGAACCACGTCGGGGACTTAGGCATATTTCTTCCGATGCAGTACACTTCGTTTATTGTAACCCTTGGATCCTCACATTGACGATATAAGAAAAAATATGCATCGCGATTGATTACTACGCGTTTCATGACGACTTCTCTCCGAGATACTAACGTCGCTACAGTCACCTATCTGAATCTGGTCTGGGAGCTATGTAGTTTTTTTCTGATGAATTACAGGTCGTATACTGTAACTCTCAGATCCTCAAATTGACGATACGACACAAAAATTGCGTAGCGATTGATTACAACGCGCTTCATGACATCTCTCTGGGAGACTGAAGTCTCTACTGTCACCTAACGGAACCTCGTCAGGGAGTTGTGTAGCTTCCTTCCGATGCACTACAGGTCGTTTATTGTAACCCATATATCCTGACATTGGCGATACGACACAACAATTGCGTCGCTATTGACAACTACGCGGTACATAATGACTTCTCTCCGGGAGACTAACGTCGCTACTGTCACCTAACGGAATGTCGCCTGGGAGGTGTGTAGCTTTTTTCCGATGCACTTGAGGTCTTTATTGTAATGCCGTCATTTTCACATTGACGATACGATACAAAAATTGCGTCGCAATTGAGTACTACAGGCTTCATGACGATTTCTATCTGGGAGACTAACGTCGCTACTGTCACCTAACTTAACCTCGCCTGGGAGTTGTGTAGCTTTTTTGGACGCACTACAGGTCGTTTATTGTAACCCTTGGATCCTCACATTGACGATACGACGCAAAAATTGCGTCGCGATTGACTACAACGCGCTTCATGACGTCTTCTCTCAGGGAGCCTAATTTCGCTACTGTCACCTAACGAAACTCCGTCTTGGAGTAGTGTAGCTATTTTCCGATTCACTACAGGTCTTCTATTAGCGGCATTTTCACGTTGACGATACAATACAAAAATTGCGTCGCCATTGAGTACTACAGGCCTCATGACGATTTCCCTCCGGGAGACTAACGTTGCTACTGTCACCTAAAGGAACCGCGTCTGCGAGCTGTGTAGCTTTGTTCGGATGCACTACAGGTCGTATGCTGTAACCCTTGGAACGTCACATTGACAATACGACACAAAAATTGCGTTGCGATTGACTACTACGCGCTACATGAGGACTTCTCTCTGGGAGACTAACGTCGCTACTGTCAACTAACGGAACCTCTCCTGGGAGTTGTGTACCTTTATTCCGATGCACTACATGTCGTATATTGTAACACCTGCATCCTGACATTAACGATCCGATACTAGAATTGCGTCGCGATTGAGTACTACGGGGTTCAGGATGACTTCTCTCCGGAAGACTAATGTCGCGACTGTAACCTAACCAATCCTCGTCTGGGATTTGTGTAGCTTTATTCCGATGCAGTACAGGTAGTTTATTTTAACCCTTGCCTGCTGACATTAACGATAGGACACAAGAATTGCCTCGCGATTGGGTACTACGAGAATCATTACTTCTCTAGGGAAGAACTCTGTTTGGGAGTTGAGTAACATTTTGCAGATGCACTACAGGTCGTTTATTACAACTTAGGTATCCTCACATTGGCGATATGACACAAAAATTGCGTAAAGATTGTGTACTACAGGCTTCATGACCACTTATCACTGGTTGCATAACGTCGCTACGATCAGCAGCCGGAACCTGGCCTGGGATTGTGTGTTGCTTTTTTCCGATGCACTACAGGTCGTTCATTGTAACCCACGTATTTTCACATTGATGATAAGACACAAACATTGCGTCGCGATTGAGTACTACTGGCTTAATGACTACTTCACCAACTGAGACAAACTTGGGTAGGGGTAACCGAATGCAACCTCAAGTGTGAGTTGTGTAGCATTATACCGATGCACTACAGGTCGTTTATTGTAACCCTCACATCCATACATCGATGAAACGAAACAAAATCTGCGTCGCGATTGTTTTCTACGGGCTTCAGGAAGATTTCTCTGCAGGAGTTCAACGCCGCTACAGTCACCTTGCTGGGAATTGTGTTGCTAATTTTACGAGACACTAGGTCCTTTATTGTAACCCACGTATCCTAACATTGACGATACAATAAACATTCGTGCGATTGAGTACTACGGAATTCATGATGACTTCTCCGTGGGAGACAAACGTCACTACGGGCACCTAACCGATCCTCGTCTGAGAATTGTATAGCTTTTTTCCGATGCCCTACAGGTCGTTTATTGTAACCATTGCGTCCTGACATTAAGATACCACACAAAAATTGCGTCGCTTTTGAGTACTACGTGTTTCATGAGGACTTCTCTCCGGAAGACTAACGTCACCACATTCACCTAGCAGAACCCTGGGTGAAAGTTCTGTATCACTTTTCCGATACACTACAGGTCGTTTATTATAACCTACTTATCCTCAAATTGACGATACGACATAAAAATTGCATTTGGATTGTGTACTACAGTTTCATGACGACTTCTATCCGGAAGACTAATGTAGTTACTGTCAGCTAACCGATCCTCGTCTGGGATTTGGGTAGCTTTTTCCGACCAATTACAGGTCGTTTATTGTATCGCATGTCTCATGACATTAACGATACAACACAAAAATTGCGTCGCGATTAGGTACTACGGGCATCATGACAATTTCTCCCCGAGAGACAAACGTCGGTAGGGTGACCTAACCGATCCACGTCTGGGATTTGTGCAGCTATTTTCAAATCCACTACAAGTCGTATATTGTAACCTTTGCCTCTTGACATTAACGATGCGTCACTTAAATTGCGCCGCGATAGCGTATTACGGGGTTCATAACGTTTTCTTTCCGGAGGACTAACGTCGCTACTGTCACCTAAAAGAACCTTGTGTGTGAGTTGTGTAACATCTTTCCAATGCAGTAAGTGTCGTTTATTATAACCTACGTATCCTCACATTCACGATACGGCACAAAAATTTCATCACAATTGTGTACGCCGGTCTTTGTGACGACTTCTCCCCGGAAGACTAACGTCGCTACTGTCACGTAACCGATCCTCGTTTGGGATTTGTGTAGCATTTTTCGGATGCATTACAGGTAGTTTATTCTATCTCCGACGTCCTGAAATTAACTAAACCACACAAAAATTCATCGTGATTGAGTACTATGGCTTTCATGACGACTTCTCCCCGGGATGCAAACGCCGCTACTGTGAGTGACCTAACCAATCCTCGTCTGGGATTTGTGTAGCTTTTTTCCGATGCACTATAGCTCGCTTAATAAAACCCTTGCCTCCTGACATTAACGATACAACACTAAAATTGTGTAGCTATTGAGTCATGACGACTTCTGGCCGGGAGACTAACGTCGCTACGATCACCTCACAGAACCACGTGTGGGTGTTGTATAACATTTTTCCGATGCACTACAGGTCGTTTATTATAACTTATGTATTCTCACTATGACGATACGTCACAAAAATTGCATCAGGATTGAGTACTACGGGATTCTATATGAATTCTCCCCCGACGACAAACGCGCTACTGTCAACTAACCAAACCTAACAGAACCTTGTGTGGGAATTGTGTAACATTTTTCTGATGCACTACAGGACGTTTATTATAACCTACGTATCCTCACATTGACGATACGGCACAAAAATTCCATCACGATTGTGTACTAACAGGTTCATGACGACTTCTCTCCGGAAGACTAATATCGCTACTGTCACCTAACCGATCCTCGTCTGGGATTCGTGTGGATTTTTTCCGATGCACTACAGGTCGTTTATTATAACCTACGTACCCACACAATGATGATACGACACAAAAATTGCATCACGATTGTGTACTACGGGTTTCATGACGACTTTAATCCGGAGTCTAGCGTCGCTACTGGCACCTAATTGATCCGCGTCTGGGATTTGTGTAGCTTTCTTCCGATGCACTATAGTTCAATTATTGTAACCCATGCGTCCTGACATTAACGATATGACATAAAAATTACGTCGCGATTGAGTACTTCGGGGTTCACAAAGACTTCTCCCCGGGAGACAAACGTCGCTACAGTGACCTAACCGATACTCGTAGGGATTTGTGTAGCTCTTTTCCGACCCACTACTGGTCGTTTACTGTAACCCTTGCCTCCTGACATTGACGATATGACCCAAAAATTGCTTCGCGATTGAGTACCACATGGTTAATGACAACTTCTCTCCGGAAGACTAATGTCGTTATGGTCACCTAACAGAACCTTGAGTTGTGTAACATTTTTCCGATGCACTACAGATCGCTTACTATAACCTATGTATCTTTGCACTGACGATACGACACAAAATTGCATCACGATTTCGTACTATGGACTTCATAACGATTTCCCTCTGGAAGACTAACGTCGCTACTGTCACCTAACTGATCCTGGTCGGGGATTTGTGTAGCTTTTTTCCGATGCACTACAGGTCGTTTATTGTAAGCCTTGCCGCATGACATTAACAATACGACACAAAAATTGCGTCACGATTGTGTACTACGGGCCACATGACGACTTCTCTGCAGAAGACTAACGTCGCTACTGTGACCTAACTGATCCTCGTCTGGGATTTCTGTAGATATTTTCCTACGCACTACAGATCGTTTATTGTACGCGTTGCGTCCAAACAATGACGATAAGACACAAATTTGCATCACGATTGGTATTACGGGCTTCATGATTACTTATCTCTGGTAGCCTAACGTCGCTACAGTTATCAGCGTTAACCAGGTTCAGGAGTTGTCTAGATTTTTCCTATTCACTACAGGTCGTTCATTGTAACCCACGTATCGTCAATTTAATGATACGACTCAAAAACTTAGTCGTGATTTAGTACTACGGGCTTTTATGACGATTTCTCCCCGGGAGACGAACTTCGATACCATCACCTAACGCAACCTAAAGTGTGAGGTGTAGCATTTTACCGATGCACTACAGGTGGTTTAATATAACGTATGAATCCTCACATTGACGATACGACACAAAAATTGCATCACGATTGTGTACTACAGGCATCAGGAAGACTTCTCTCCGGAAGACTAACATCGCTTTGGTCACCTAACCGATCCTCGCCTGGGATTTAAGTAGCTATTTTCCGAAGCACTACAGGTCGTTTAATGTAACTCCTGCTTCCTGTCATTAATGACGTGATTGAGTACTACGGATTCCATGACAACTTCCCCCGGGAGAGAAACGTCGCTTCGATGACCTAACCGATCCTCGTAGGGATTTGTGTAACTTTTTTCCGCTGCACTACAGGTCGTTTATTGTAACCCATGCCTCCTGACATTGACGATATGACCCAAAAATTGCGTCGCGATTGAGAACTACAGGGTGCATGACGACTTCTCTATGGATGACTAATGTCGCTACTGTCACCTAACAGAACCTTGTGAGGGAGTTGTGTAACATTTTTCCGATGCACTACAGGTCGTTTACTATAACCTACGTATCCTCACATTGACGATTCGTCAGGAAAATTGCATCACGATTGCCACCCTCGCATGGGAAGGACATTCATACATTCTTAACAAGCTATTAAACAGATTTACGGAATGTGGTGTTACAGTGTATCAATCTAAGACTAAGTTTGCTTGTGAAAAAATAAAATTTCTAGGACATATAATAAATGCACGAGGCATAAGGCCAGATCCCATGAAGCTAGATGCACTGAAGAATCTCCCAGCACCCAGAACAAAGAAACAACTAAGGTCACTAATTGGGTTTTTCTCATTTTTCAGAAAATTTTTACCTCACCCACTTCTAAACAACCCACATCCACTCAAATTACTTAAGAAAAACGAGACTTGACATTGGAATAAGGAGTGTCAGGAAGGCTTTGAGAAAATTAAACATGCAATAATGAATGCAAGCGTATTATGCCACCCAGATTTTAGCTCAGAATTCTGTTTAGCTTGTGATGCTTCCAACTATGGTTTAGGAGCATGTCTTTTCCAAGTTGTAAATATAGATGGTAAGTGAGAAGTTAGAATTGTAGTATTTGCTAGCAGAACATTGATGAATGTGAAAGATCTTACACAACTACAGAACTAGAAACATTAGCAATAGTCTGGGGTTTCAAGAAATTTAACTATTATATTTTTGGCAATCACACAAGGGTATACACAGATCATCATGCGTTGACATTTCTTCTATCATGTAAATTATTACACTCCAGATTAGCCAGGTGGGCGATTTCCCTTCAAGGATACTCATTTGAAATAATTCACATTAAAGGTACAGATAATGTCGTAGCAGACGCACTATCACGACTTCCACAAGGATTAAGTAAGGATACAACAGAACCAGAGAACCTCCATGATCACAGAATTTTGCTAATGCAGAATAGCTATTATAGTCAGTATTACAAAGACTTGTGTACAAACATGGAAACACTTCAGATGGCAGAGCCTCACTGGCCAAAAATTAGTAAAATTATCACAGATCGGCCACAGCACACACTGTGCAGTAGATATAAACTAGATAGAGGAGTAGTATTTTACAGGAGACACATTTTGAGTAAAAACTGGTGCGTTTGTATTCCCCAGGAATGTGAAGGATATCTTATTTGGCATACACATTTGCTCTTTGGTCATTATGGATCTAAGAAATGTTTTTCTAAATTAAGCTCATACTGTTACTTCACGAACATGAGGAGAAAAGTACATAACACACTCAAAACTTGTACCATATGTCAGAAAGCAAAAGCAAGTAACACCACATCTAGGAAAACCTGTTAAAATCCCATCACACAATGCCACATACTACACAGGATTTCGTTGGACGAAATTTTTATCCGCCAACAACATTCATTAGTAAATTTGCACGACAAGGTAACCCAGCAGAAAGAGTATTTAGGGAACTCAATCGGTTTATCAGGACTTCCATACCAAATAAGCAAACCAAATGGGTAAGCCTATTGAACTCATTTGAGGAGGTGCACAATAATCTAAACATATATGACACTACATATACACCTATGGAAATCATGTTTAACATAGCAGAAAGAAATGAATGGAGTAATCCAATACCGAAGTTGAAACACGAAGAAATCCCACTAGAAGACAAGCTGAGAGAAGTCTACATTACATTGGAAAGTAAGATAAGAAAAGGACACTACAGTAAACAAAGAAAAGACTAAACTACAAGCAAGGTGAACTTGTACTTTTGCGTACTCATCACAAATCCTCAGCTCTGATGCATAGGAATGCTAAGTGCAGACTTGTCTACGACGGTCCATACATAATCCACGGGATACCGCATCCAGGAGCGTATTTACTAAATAACTGGAGAAATGACAAGATTATAGGATTACATCCGCATAAAGACATTAAAAAGTACAACACAGAATAACTACATGTAAATAGTAGTTTTAAGGAAATGCACTTAATAATGACAGCAGAGGATACTAATATTAATTAAGTAATATTTATATATCTGACTGAAGAAAGAAGACATGATTGCAGAACGCTGATGCTGAATATTGTAGTCATTAAGATAGAAGGTAAGTGATATTATTTGGTATCAAGTATATATGATTGTGCAAGGCACATCTATTAAAGAAGTTGGCAGTACGATGTGTAGATTGTGACACCGATTCACACGCACGCTTGAGGAACAAAGAGAAATTCTTGAGCACAGCAATTTGAGACAAAAACACACGATACTGAGTGACGCGGACACAGTGGCCAATTAATTGCATGGTTACCTTAGGTTATGATTTACTGAATAAATTTCCTTTTCGTTAAAGGTAAAATTTGTGTTTAATAAGCGCCGCCGGGTCCAGTGCTCTAGTTGTGATGTATTTTGTCTTATATTCTCCGTTTCCAGGTGAATTTAAACTTGTATATATTTGTTGACATTTTGATTTGCAAACAATTCTTTCCATACCTTGATGACAAAGGATACTTATTTCATTATGTTATTTAGTTGTAAAAACTAGATCACAACAGAAGGAGAAATGTGAATAATATTGTACATGTCTAACATGAAACCCTCACATGAATGAGTGAGAAATATAGTTGTAATTGTATTCTTAATTTTATTTCCATGTCAATGTATTGATCTATACCTGTAAATAATGACAAGAGTGTAGAAAAGGACCAGAATATATAAATGTCCACAAATTGAAACTTTTGTCAAACACAATGTGATCAGTGTGTTTACATGTGAAGTTATTCGCGTGTATGAACAAGTGCGTTGTTAGGTCTTGTGTGTGAATGCGAACAATGACAACGCCGTGATACGGTGTAATTTGCAGTCCAAACGACTCTGAACAAAGACATTATGCCAATTATGTTTGACGACGAGCGCAAGCTGTCGCGAACAATTATCGTCGGAGTGCGCCCGCACTCACTAACAATATGAGAAACTAACTATGTAATGCCATGCAAGCGACCGGAGGAGCAACTTATGGAACACTTCAAAATGCTAATAATTCAACGTATGACGAACACTAACCTTAGAACATTGGATAACCAAATCAGTAAACTATGACGTCGGAAGTGATTTCCATGCCTTCTCCGGGACTAAACACTTGTGGCACACCTGAAGTTACGTACTTCAATTCTTACGTACGACCGGATCTGTGATCAACGACAAAATAGTCAATCAAGCGACAAAAATGAACCCTTTCCTTCGTTAAAAGCGAGGAAAAGGTGCACTGTAATGAACTTTAATGGACAATACAAACCTGTATCACATCTGCAATAACACCGACAAATGGACTTTGACCGCTGGCGTCAATTGACGGCACGAGAACTTAACGGATGCAAGAAGTGAATAAATTATAAACTATACCAGTACAATGAACATTGAAAACCAATGGAAAATATTTTCTTTTCAAAGTGATGAAGTACTTACCTGCAACTTTGGTATGCAGTCATATGAACATTATCACGACGAGATACATCCGAGAATGTACGCGCGCCAATAGAGACTGAAACCGGCAACTATGCGAGACGGAGTATCCAGCAACGATCGCGGCGCGGCAGCAACCTACAGTGAAGCGCATGCGCGCGGACTACAATAACAGACTATGGTCAACAAAGGGACATAATCCGGCAACTTAAAGACCGGCTAAGAACTTGATTTGTCAAAATGTAAATAAATGCAATCATAATGTATCTGTATATGATGTTATGTTTACGAAATTGTATGCGTATTTATTATTTATTATTTTTTGCCATCCCACTTGGGAAAGTAGCTTGTCTAAAGATGTGATCTTTTGCTTCGAAAATTTGGGGGCGGTTTAAAGGAACATTTTTAGCCATAGCATGTAAATCTATTTTTTTTAATCACAGAACCCTGTTTAATAAAGCATGAAAGCCAATGCAAGTTATCTTGTGCGCGGTCGCATGTGATCGCTGGTGAGATACAGAGAGGATGTCTAGTCTTTTGTTAATTACTTCTTCTGTTTTCTGTTCTGGAATGGAGTCGAGGGAGAGCCTCGCGCGTTAGACTGGCCGCTCTAATTTAAACTCTTTAATTTTATAATAAGTCACTGCGTACTGCAGGGCGCAAAATCGCGGATACTAGTAATTATATAAGGAAATTTCCACTGCGCACGGACGAGATACTGACGTGCGGATAATCAATATATCACTAGTGATTCATATTGTATCCCACTGTAAGTAGCATAGTGCAACGCTATTTGTTTTTAAATTTCATTATTTGTTTCATCCATGATCCAAAAATTTCAACATTATATGCAAACTGTATCTCCAGTATTTATCTCATTTTAGCTCAGAAGTAACGTGGCCCACGAAGGTCCTTCTTACGGCGACGAAATCCTCAAAGCATACGTCTGATGCCACCTTATCATGAAAGTAAATTTATTCACTGATTTTTTAAAAATATTTCCATCCATCTCAATTCACTACAACAAAAATTAAAACAATATAAATAATCATATTTACATTCATTTTTATTTAATTATTCACAATTTGTGTAGCTCTTTTCCGATGCAATACAAGTCGTTTATTGTAACCCTTGCCTCCTGACATTAACGATACGACACAAAAATTGCGTCGCGAAGGATTGGTAGGGGGTTCATGACGACTTCTCTCAGGAAGATTAATGTCGCTACGTTCACCTAAGAAAACCTTGTGTGGTAGTTGTACAACATTTTTCCGATGCACTACGGGCCGTTTACTATAACCTAAGTATTATCAAATTGTCAATACGACAAAATAATTGTATCACGATTGTGTACTTCGGGCTTCAAGATGACTTCTCTCTGAACGATTAACGCCGCTACTGTCACCTAACCGATCCTCGTCAGGGAGTTGTGTAGATTTTTTCCAATGGACTACAGGTCGTTTGTTGTAACCATTGCAGTCTGACATTAACGATACGACACAAAAATTACATCACGATTGAGTACTACAGGGCTAATGAAAACTTCTCTCCGGAAGACTAACGCCGCTACTGTCACCTAACCGATCCTCGTCAGGGAGTTGTGTAGCTTTTTTCCTATGGACTACAGGTCGTTTATTCGAACCCTTGCCTCCTGACATTAATGATACGACACAAAAATTGCATCATGATTGTGTACTACGATCTTCATGACGACTTCTCTCTGGAAGACTAACTTCGCTTCTATCACCTAACGGACCCTCGTCTGGGATTTGTGGAGCTTTTTCCCGATAAACTACAGGTCGTTTATTGTAACCCTTGCCCTCTGACATTAACGATACGACACAAACATTGCGTCACGATTGAGTACTACAGGGTCTATGAAAACTTCTCTCCTGAAGACTAACGTCGCAACGGTCACCTAACAGGACCGTGTGTGGGAGTTGTGTAACATTTTCCCCATGCACTACAGGTCATTTGATACAACCTACGTATCCTCACAATGATGATACGACACAAAAATTGTATCACGATTGTGTACTACGAGCTTCATGATGACGTCTCTCTGGAAGACTGTCGCTACCGTTACCTAACCGATCCTCGTCTGGGGTTTATGTAGCTTTTATTCGATGCACTACAGGTCGTTTATTAAAAGCTCCGCTTCCTCAAACTGATGTTACGGCACACAAATTGAGTCGCATTTGAGTACTACAGGCTTCATGACACTTCTCTCTGGGAGGCTAACGTCGCTACGGTCACCTAACGAAACCTGGTCTGCATTTTGTGTAAGTTTTTTCCGTTGCTATACAGTTTATTAATATTACCAACGCAGCTTCAGATTGACGATACGATACAAAAATTCCTTCTTGGTTGGGTCCTATGGGCTTCATGACCTCTCCGGGAGACTAACGTGACTAACGTCACCTATCAGAACCTTGTGTGGGAGTTGTGTAGCATTTTTCCGATGCATAACAGGTCGTTTATTGTAACCTACGTATCCTCACATTGACGATACGACACAAAAATTGCATCACGATTGCTTACTACCGGTCTCATGATGACTTCTCTCTAGGTGACTAATGTCCTTATTGTCACCTAACTGAACCTGGTCTGGGAGTTGTGCAGCTTTTTTTCAATGCAGTACAGGTGACTTGTTGTAACCCTCGCATCCTCACATTGACGATACGACACAATAATTGCGTCGCCATTGAGTACTACGAGCTACATGACCAGTTTTCTCTTTGAGACTAACGTCGCTACAGTCACCTAACGGAACCTCGTCTGGGAGTTGTTTAGCTCTTTTCCGATGCACTACAAATCGTTTATTCTAACTCTGGCATTTGCACATTGACGATACGATATAAAAATTGGGTCGCGATTGGGTGCCACGGGCTTCATGACGACTCCTATGCGGGAGATAAACGCCGCTACCGTCACCTAACGAAACCTCGTCTGGGAGTTTGTAGCTAGTTTTACGAGACACTGGAAGTCGTTCTTTGTAGCTCACGTATCCTCACACTGACGATATGACACAAAAATTGCGTCGTGATTGAATACTATGGTGTTCATGACGACTTCTCTCCCGAAGGCTAACGTCGCTACGGTGACCTAACGGCACCTTGCGTGGGAGTTGTGTAACATTTTTCCGATGCACTACAGGTCTTTTATAGTAACATACATATCCTCACATTGACTATACGACACATATACTGCATCACGATTGAGTACTACAGGCACCATGACCACTTCTCTCCGGGAGAGAACCTCATCTGGGAGTTGTGTAGCTTTCTTCCGATGCACTACAGGTCGTTTATCGTAACTCTCGTATCCTCACATTGACGCTGCGGCGCAAAAAGTGCGTCGGGATTGAGTACTACAGGCTTCATGACGTGTTGTCTCCAGCAGACTAACGTCGCTACTGTCACCTAACGGAACCTCGTCTCGGAGTTGTGTACCTTCTTTCCGATGCACTACAGGTTGGTTTTTATAACCTACGTATCCCCACTTTGACGATATGAAACAAAAATTGCGTCGCGATCGAGTATTGTGGGCTTCACGACGACTTCTCTCTTGTAGACTTTCGTTGTTACGGTCACCTAACGGAACCTCGTCTGGGAGCTGTGTAGCTTTTTTCCGACGCACTACGGGTCGTTTATTGTGAGCCTCCTATCCTCACGCATTATGTGTTAAATCTACACCACAGCGTGACTTTCTCGTCACTCAGTGGGTTTCCATAACAATTTTGGGAATATCGGTCGCCCTGATGCTATAGTTCTGATTGCTGTCGGACCCTCGGTGTGTTGAAAGAGGTTTCGTCGGTCTATTTACACGTCAGACTACCAATCGTGAACGTTCCCCTTTTCTTGAAGCGCTCACATCGCAAACACTCGCCGCTTCACAAAAAGATTAGCTAAAGAGTTCATGATGGCGCTAGATTTTGTACGAATAGCTGTGGATGATATGCCTTAGTGTTCTCCAAACGAACGACGGTGTGAATCCTCCAAAGTCTCCACTTCCCTCTGATCGAGTAGTAGTAGCGATTTTGTCTGGTCGCCCGTTGCAGGGTCGTTCGTCTTAACAGCTCGAAGCCTCGAGATTCTTGATCATTTACTTCGCGGCGACACTTCGCATGGGACATTTACCTTCTTATGGTGATAGAATTGTATAGCTGCAGTTGCGTATTCTCCGTTTTGGTAGTAAAGCTTCACTAACAGTGCCTTTTCTGGTGACGTCAACTTGCCGCCTTTGCCGGCACATCTGAACCCCTTTCTCACTACAGATCATTTTATACAAGTAGTTCATGCGGTGTCACTGACATGTTAATCTCCAGCGCCATGCGTTGGCCGGTTTTTGCACTCATCTTCGTTTTCAATAAAATCCCATGTCACTTTACGCACGTGTGACAAGTTTCACCTCTCTACCTAAGTTATTCCATAAATTTGTGCACTTTCAAATTAACGAACTTTCTGGTCACTCTGTATTTGTACACATATTTCACATATATTTAACATATTTCATTACCTATTTATACATATATTTCACTCATATCTCTAACGAATTTTACCCAGCAGTTTCGTTTGAATGCAGCTCAATGTTTATGGCGTCACATACTTAGAACAGTATGTCGGACAACGACATTATTTTCCAGGTAAGTCCTGTGGTACTTGTGGACGCTGTCTCTGAAATATGTTGCGAATCGAGTGAGTAGTAAAGCAGTAACAAATCAAATTGTCAGCATGATGCGGAAATTTTTTATTTATCTCAGTGTATATGACTTCATATATTCTGAACTATGTGTTGTACATATTTTGCAGTTATATTGAGTAGTAAATGTGAATACTGTCTGCAAATAGTGTTGGCAATAGAGTTGTTGGTCAAGAAGCAATAAATTAAAAGCTCATGCCAGATGAAGCAGTTTTACTGCATGAATAAATAAATGTATAGGCGATAAACTTTTTTTCTTTCACCAGTTTTTTGAGGGACGACTGAGCGAGAAAACATATCGAAAAGGTTTGAAAGTATGTACAATGATTGTTTAAAGTCAGCAAGTGCACCCATTCTCAAATAATGGATGAATACAATCTGGCTATTCATATGTTGTGAATTATGCTTCTTTTACACCCCCACCACAATCCCACAGCTTTGAGAGGCAAGAGGTTTTTAAGCACATAGTGGTTCTTCATAGTCTGTAATGGATATGTGTAAGAAGTTTGAATGAAACTGATACAGTGCTTTAGAAGGACGTGTGTACATGCACATATACATAGATACAGTTTTATAATACACTCTAAGAAAAAGAAATGGACGCTCCAGGTACCACGAAGGGATTATTCGAATGTGAGGGAAGTCGGTAGATGTGATTTACATGCACAAAAAAAGAAATGATTGCTATTTCACAGCAAATATATAGTTTATTCAACAGAATGAGTTTCACAAACTGAGAAAGTGAATAATGCGTTGGTTCACATTTGGACCTTGTGAATTGAGTTATTCGGTATGGCATTGACTGATAGAGTTGTTGGGTGTCCTCCTGAGAGATATAGTGCAAAATACTATTCAAGTGACGCATTACATCGTCAAAATAGTTACATGGTTGGAGGGCCTTGAACGTAATGCCCAGACGTTCTCATTTCAGGAGAGACCCGACGATCTTGCTGGGCAAGGTAGGGTCTGGCTAGCACTAAGACAAGAAGTAGATACCCTCACTGTGTGCGGGAGGGCATTATCGTGCTAATATGTACGCACTGGATAACTTGCCATGAAGAGCGACAAAACAGGACGTAAGAAGTCGTCGACGTATCGCCGCGCTGTAATAGTGCCACGCGTGGCAGCTGAATAGGGCCTGCTATGAAAACAAATGACATCCTACGCCATCACTCCTGGTTGTCGGGTCATATGGTGGGCGAGAGTAAAGCTGGTATCCCATTACTACCTGGGACTTCTCCAGGGACGTCTCCGGACTGGAATCTCAGTGACCGGAGCATAAATGTCTTCAGTGATGGATTTCCTCTGACGAAATCCTTTATGGCACAGTAGGTCAACTTGAAGAACGGATAGCTAGAGCTGTTATGACACCGTTAACTAGCGACTGGGTAGTGTTGGGATACCAACTTGATTGTTGCCTATGATATGGTCCGAAAATAAGGAATGATGGTCTCTCGGTGCCAATCCTTTCATAGCAGGACCGGTGGGGGGTCACTGGCGGCATACTTATAGCATATCGGTACGTCGACGATATCTACGCCCTGTTTTGTTGACCTACTGGGAAGCCATATTGAGCTTATATTTCAGTAAGACAATTCCCGCCTCCACATGGCGAGAGCTACTATTGCTATTCTTCATGCTTGCTCAACCCTTTTTTGGCTGTCAAGATTGCTAGATCTTTCCCCACCAGAGAAATTTTGAAACATTATGAGCACGGCCATCCAACCACCTCAGGATTTTGACGATCAACCGCTTCACTTGGACAATTTAGTGCGATATTCCTCATGAGGACATCCAGCAAACGTATCAGTGAATGGGAAGTTGAATGCTTGTAGAAAGGCCACAGGTGGACCAATGCATCTGTGGAGCTCTTTCTCTTGAATAAATCAGCCTTCTGAAATTGGAATCATTTGGTTATTTGTATCTGTACGACACATCAATTATTGTCCTATTCGGATATCCTTTTTCGTTTCTTTTTTGTCTGGCTTCTCTTTTTCTGGTTTCTCAACAGATATGCTGCTGCTGCCTACAAACCTGGTTTCGTGTTACTGGGGTCAGTTGGATGATATGTTACAGTAACGGACTCTAGTATAACGCTGGATTGGATGAATTCTAGAAAGTTTAACCTCTGTTTAGTGTTACCTCATTCTGTTTGCGATAATAACTGAATAATCAATTACCGCAGCCCAAGAATCAGCGGTAGCCTAACACTTGCTACCAGACTGACATGGAATGAATTACTGTGAAGTGTGTCTGCATTAGCCTCTTCATTACTTTTTTTAATATTTAGCTGGCCACAAGGTACATTACCTTTATTTCACGAAACATCTTACTAAGAATTTTCGTAATTATCGGAGTCCCACACGCATCTTCAATTATTCAATTCATCTACGTGCAGTACGTCAGTATATACATCCTTTCCTCCTCTCATTTGATGAATGAAAAGCATGAATGAGAGTGTACACGGTAAATTTCAGTATCTAGATTTGTGGGAGTAAAGGTGCTAAGTGGAAGATTCACGTACAGGTAGCAAAGAGATTTCTGTTCGCCTTGGACAAAGCTCTTGTACAGGATGGCACCACACAGTAGGGAGCTCTCTGGGCACTTCCGGAAGAATAGAACGCGTGGGATCCAAAAGAATTCCCTTGACAGTGTTCTGGGAGACGCGAGACGAGCGACTCCGACTAAGTGTAAGTGTGTCTATTCATAGTTGATTCATTTCAGCTCAAGTCAAAATTACCGTCTTGCTCACATCGCTTATCGCTCGTTTATCGGTATATTGAATTTTTCTTGCCTATTTCGGAACATTATGACCAGTTGCATTTAGCCACGTTTGCAAGCCATTGTTCTGCTCTACCTCTGTTCAAACATGTGGACTCGTGATGCATCTTCTCAGTTCAGTCTGAATTACTTCGTTGTTGATCTCACGAGAGTAGTATAATTGTACAGATTTCTGAAACTTCGCTATTTTAGATTTGTCTAGTTTCCACGTGTCTTTGTCGTCTCAGCACATGTTAAGTACGGTTCTGACAGCCTTACGTTCGCAGATTGTGTCTCACTGTAACACACCTCTTCACTTTACCTAGTATTCTAAATTTTAGCACTCACTTTATCCAGAACTTCTCTATGTGACGACCACACATCGGAAGATTGTGAGACTCGTTAAATGTGACTGTTACTGTTTCTTCTGGTAAAACTTCCAAATTAGTTTCAGAACCTCTTGTGTGGTGCAACTAATAAGAATTTGTTTTTATCGGTGAATTTTTGTTTACTTGGTATGTGCACTCAAGCCTAGGGATCAACCGTTTCCCAACCACTTTCATACGGGTGAAGTTTTTCATTACTCTTATATTTGTGCTGATTTTCTATTACTAGTTTATATGCGCGTGAGATTCCTCTGGCACTACCATAACTAATAATTAATGGCAAATTGTAGTGGGTTCTCCAAGACGCAGTTGTAAATGTTTCTTTGTAGTTCAGCCGAGAGTGTTATGGAGAACAGCAACCATCACTCATTTATTAGTTGTTTAGCTTATTATTTGTTCAGCTGTCCTTGAATATACGTGATGTTCTTGCCAGAGCGCATGCTTACGTAATCCCACGCAAACGTCCATTTTACATCCTGCTGCTATCCATTCTGCTACAGTTCAAAAAATGGTTCAAATGGCTCTGAGGACTATGGGACTTAACATCTGAGGTCATCAGTCCCCTAGAATTTAGAACTACTTAAACCTAAGTATCCTAAGAACACCACACACATCCATGCCCGAGGCAGGATTCGAACCTGCGACCGTAGCGGTCGCGCGTTTCCACACTGTAGCGCCTAGAACCGCTCGGCCACCACGGCCGGCTCTGCTAAAGTTAAATATGGCCGATTTCTTTATTTAATATTTATTCAACTGTCATAATTGTGCGGATCACACAACTGTGGTAATGACGCTCTGCCGCTGTCGACAATTTTTGCGGCTGCGTCATTAAAGAATGTATCAAGATTCAAGTAAGGGATCCGTCGATAAGTCGTGATTGCAGCTTTCATAATTATTAGGGCATGATAGCCCGATTTCTGATTAAGAAGACGAAAGAGATAAGCTGCTATCATGGTGGGGAATGTGCAGCGCACATCTCCACCACGAACTGAGCACGAATGCAGTGAGCCGTAGGGCTGGAGATAGCAGGCACACACTGCAAGCCGGCCACGCATACGACTGCGGAAAGCATGTGTGGTCCACTCTTCAAACTGACCTGCTGTGTCACAAAAAAGTTTCAACGGAGGACACTGGACATTGAACAGCTTTGGTGTTCTTATACGTCGAACATGTCTTCGATAAATTATGGTACATTGACCTATACACAAGCTTCCTACCATGGGCCTACGAACCAAAACGCTCACAATAATTAAACTGCAAAACACAGATTATATATACAGTGTTCATGTCGATGACCAAAAGAATCCTGCACACCTGCCTCTCAATATACTGTCGTGTCCGTTTTACTTCGTTCATTATATGTATCAGATTAAGCCGTTATCCTTTTATGCGACTGAAATAGCAAAAGGTGGCTGAGAATTGGCCTCGATCTCGTCAAAACCTGAACAATGCCATCACGGACGCACCATTCGTTAGCAGAGTACAGGTTTGGCGACCTGGGATTCCTCAGCTGGTACTGGTGAGCGCCGCCAGTCCTCTGTCACCATAAGCTCTGGAAGTGCTTCAGCGACCAGGATGCAGCACATTGGTGGAACGTCGGGTGTCACAGGGAATGAGGACCTTGGCATAACCGCCCAGATTGCGACCACGATAAAAACCTCCATAAAAATCCTCAGTCTCAAGATGCGCTGTGTGCCGGTGAGAAGTGTGGCTGTTAGAATGGGGCATTAGCGGGCAACCTCGGGGGAAGCTGCCGCATCTCAGCTGTATAAGGCTTAGCAAGGCACCTGCGGCTCAATCCTGGTTGACCACCATTTCCCTAGTTGCTCATGGGACCAAGTTCGACACTTTGAAATTTTCCGCTTCTCCCAGGGCAATGGGTGGAGCCTTGGTAGGTACCAACAAGCTTGTTACATCCAGAAGGGTTTAGAGGGAATTTCATGTACGTTAATACCTGTTTAGGTATTGCATAATGGGACACTGTTGGTTGAAACCCTGAGTTCCCAACTAGAGAAAAACCTGCAGAAACCCACCAAAATCCATGGGGAATGTGTCACTGAAACTGAACTCCATGACACCTTCTAATACAGTGTTGTGATATGTAGGGATATGGTGGGCATTCCCAAAAACGAATGTAAAGTTGAATAGGCCCAAGAAGGCAGCGTTGACTTCCAAAACATAATGAAAAAGGTGGATGTTGATCTA
Organism: Schistocerca nitens; assembly: GCF_023898315.1. Taxonomy (NCBI): domain Eukaryota; kingdom Metazoa; phylum Arthropoda; class Insecta; order Orthoptera; family Acrididae; genus Schistocerca; species Schistocerca nitens. The sequence continues at coordinate 1,164,301,002 of NC_064614.1, forward strand.
GTTAACTGAGACTCGCTTATACTTACTTTTAACAGCACAGAATTTCCAGAGCATGTCAAAACAGGTTTCCTTAATCATGCTCCCTTGTGTCCCCAATCTAACGCGCCGTTTCAAATACCAGCGTTTTGGGCGTACCACTTTTGTGTGTCAGGGTACAAAGAACATATCAGAGCATGGAAATATGGAACGAGCCACTCAAGTTTTGGAGAACATTTGAGGGGAAATAGCCACAAACCAACTACATGAGAAAATGATATGAAAATAATTAGAATAAATAGTAAAAAACATCTCTTAACATTACAGTAAAATTATCATATATACAGAGCAAAGGCTGAAAAGAAACTACTACTAAATAAGGAAGTGAATACGACCGACAACTCACTGTTTACTCTGATTGATCATACCAAAGAGAGAAATCCCAACAAATGATTACACATCTGATTCCTCTCATAAGTATATACAGGAAAATATAATAATAATAATTATTATTATTATTAAAAATAAGTAAATGAATAAAAAATAGTAATAAAAATAAAATAAGTAATTTTTATTTTATTTAAAAAAAGAAGAATTCTCTCTCCCTCTCTAATACACACACACACACACACACACACACATTCACAAAACAGTTGAATGCAGAAAACTGAGAATGTTGGTAACACTTAGAAAAAAAGTGAAGCTTTGTATTAAAAAGATAGCAGTTACAGTGATGTGTAACGTAAACAGTGAACTGAAAGTGAACTGTAAGAAGTCCACCTGGTTGCCAGATGAGAAAAAGCAGTTTGCTTAGATACAATGAATTAGAAGTTACCTGTAAGTACCTTTCCATTTCATAAAAAAAGTCAAGGAACTGTTTTTAAATCTATAACCTAGATGTGAAACCATAACCTATGTGTAAAAATGGACAAATTATGTAATATTTCAGGACACCTACTGAAGATGCCTTGTAAAAAAGGCGAAACGCGTCTGGGTGCATAAATAAAAATAAAAAATTCAATGTGCACGCACTCAAAAAGGGCATTTTCTTTAAAACAACTGCAATTTATAGCATTTTTGTTTGCACTTGGTCTGCTGCAGATACTTCAAAGTCCATACCTTCCACATCAGAAAAACCCATGATTGCTAATGTTGCGGAGCTCTGTCGCCCTCTAAAGGTTCAGTGTGGGCCACTATCCAGTACTGCCACTACCACGTCAGTTGTAGTAGCTCCGAAGACTCCTCACAAAAAAAGAATGGAAGCCAAAGGCAAGACGTAAATCGCCGACTAAGATGGGAATAAATTATCTGACGAAGTCAGCTTCACTCTGTGTAATTTTCTCACTATCCTTACTCGGAGACTATTGACCTCGATGTGATCTCATTTCGCCTCAAGACTGAGCCTACACCCACTACAGGCTCCCCTCCCAGGTGGAAAGACTAGGTGAAAATGCTACCCACGTGATAAATAGCTCTCATACTACAGTGGAACATTAAGGGGTCCAGGACATATGTGTGACAAACTGAAACTCCTAGCACAGGTACACCCTCTGTGTTTGTTTGCAGCAAATCCATTTTAAAGCATCTAACGCCCCTTTACTACAGCGCTATACCCTTCATTAAGATGACGTAACTGCGGAGAGTGCCGACGGGTCACTATGTTTGTCAATAATACACACGAACGACTCCTATGCACTCGCCCTGGTTATTGATCTGCAGTTTTGGAGGATCACTGTTTATACGACGTCTCTGTCTGCTCTCCAACTCATGGGCTACGTTCAGTGGGAAGTCAGTGGTGACTATCATTCCGGTGACCCTACTGGATGGATCTATCTCTGAAAGGACACAGCCATGATCGATAATCAGCAGAGCTGACTGGACGCTGTTCAGCTCATTGACTGTGTTTGAATGTGGCAACAGCATCCAGAAGTGGGTCGATCACATCACATGAGTGATCTACCATGCTGCTAACGTGTCCACCCCAAAGTCCTCAGGTCGCCATCGGAGGCAACCTGCTGCTTGGTGGATTATGATGTGTGCCATTTAGTAGTCTGGCTCAGAGTGTGGCTCTGCGACGGTTTAAATGCCGCCCGACGGCCAAAAATCTCGCAGCCTTTCGCGTATGAAAGGACAAGGCTCAATGCATCATCAGGGAGAACCAGAAAAGCTCATGAAAAGAGTTTCTGGGTCCTATAGACCGTTCCACTTGTTCCAAAAAAGTATGAGAAACAGTCAGGACGATTTTCACTTAAACACAATCGTATACCAATAGCAGCAGTAACGAAACAAGGTTGTCTCCAAACAACACTCGCAGAGAACGGCCAATTTCCAAACTCGTGGATAGAGGCAAGTTTGATAACCTCTCCTTATATCAAAAAAGGATCCACGGTAGTTAATGGAACTCACCTTAATGAGCTGTATAGCTAACCATAATACAGTCTGGATGTCGGAAATCAGGCAACTTCTTAGTCGCTCTCAGTGTGGATTCATAGTTCGATCTACTGCTGACGACCTGACCCTAATAAAGATGGCTATCCAGCAGGCTTTCCTACGTCGACATCACTGTCTCGGTGCATTTTCTGTTAGTAGGGCGTAAAATGCACAACACTACTTGGAGGCACAGTATCTAGGTCAGCCCCAGCAATGGAACTTCCATAATCACCTCTCCATCTTTATCTTGTCCTTCCCGTCTAACCGCTTTTTTTGAGTCCTGAGACGGTGACGAGCTGTCTGTTAACGACGACTGCCAGGCAACCACTTACCTCTTCACCACTATCTCGCCATGGTTAGTGGACTACAGGAATCCAGACAAAGTACCCGTTCCACCATCCACCTTAGTAGCCCATCACCACTGTGGCTACGAAAACTAATCTAAACTCCGCCCGAACAGGCCATAAGGACCAACGGTACCGACCGCCAGCCGTGTCATCCTCAGTGTCACTGGATGCAGATATGGAGCTCAATCAAGTAGCTCCTCAGTTTGCCTCACAAGAGCTGAGTGCATCCAGCTTGAGAAAAGCTGGAAATTCGATAAAGAATCTGACAGGAATTCCGTCAGATTCTGAGCCCTTCTGGAGGTTTAATGATTTCCCCTATTTCTCAATGCCGCAGTCACTGATATCTGTATCACCCGTTGAACCGAAGAATGGTGTTCCTCAGTTCAGTGTTTTAAGTGTTACCGTCTTTACTTTAGCTATAAACAGTATCACATTTATGGTAGGGAGTCGTGTACAATGCTCCTCATTTCTGGAAAATTTTTCGGTTTCCTGTTGATCCTCCAGTGGTGCAACGGCGACTAGTCAGTTGCAACTTACAGTGCACAGCCAATCACTTTACCTCGAAACTCTTCCATTGGTCCGCGTTTGCACAAAAACTATAAATGGGATAGTTAGTCTGCCTTGAGACGAAACATTTTTGTTTTAATTTATTGTATTCTCTTTTCCAGACAAATTTCAGTGAAAATACCGCTATCATAACTGCGTTTCTTTTCTTTTTTTAAATATGCAAAAATAGCACCGTTATAAACATTTAAAACATTATTACGCGTGCTTAGTTTGGTTCCAAATACAGTGTTCTGTGAATAGTTTCATAATATCTCATTTAATTTAAGCCACAACTTGGTTTTCACATTTGTAGCCGTTACGGCACATTTTTGTGTTTTTGTTGCTTTTTCTTCGATATCAAGGCAGACCCACAATCCCATATTAATGCTATTGTGCAAACATGGACCAGTGGACGAGTTTCAAGATAAAATGCCATGCCAGTCATCGCCAGTGATTTTTTTCAATAAATGCAAGGGAACAGCGTGCAAACTCCATCAAACATGAAAATCAAGAACAACAGAATCCGATCAGCGAATAACATTGTTACTAATTATATTAAAATCGATGTAAGCAACGTGTCACCTGCAGCAAACATGCTAAACAAACCGCTGAAAGTGTTTGGCTGAAGAATTAAATTAGCATCTGTAGTCAGAAAAGAAAGATTTGAATGAGATATACAAATTACTCTTAGGACAGAGCCAGAACACACAAACAATGCAGCAGACCACACCACATCAGGCAGAAGAAATAGAGGGTACACACTAACATAAAACAATAAAATAACACATAGAACAGGAAACATATTGAAAAAGCAAGGGATCCCAGTAACACTCAGAACAAATAACACAGCTCAACAAAGGCTAAATTGAGACTGAAGGTCCTCAGACGAATTCAGCAGTGCAAGAATATATCACCTCACATGCAACTCCTGTCAAACCCAGTATGTAGGACAACCAGGCAGAAACTTCTGAACAAGATTTACAGGACACGAGAACTCTGATGAGTAACAGCACACACTCGACTTCTGCAGAACAGCTAATGAATAAAAACAGATATCGAAACTGGTCTACTGGTCTACACACTTCGAAACACAGCGACAGTTTACATCAAAAACTAACAAGAAAATGATTTTATGCAAATGGCTGTAACGGAAGGGAAAAACATGATAAATGAAAATGCAACACTCCAACAACACATTCTTTACGCATCTAAGAGAACTGAGACATACACATACACTCACACACACTTACAAACACAAACATACAATCACCAAGCATCACACACAGTGACATGAATAAGGAACGGAAGTGATCAGAACTCACGCTACAATTTTAAAAACTTTCTCGGAATATGCAATACATTGCTGCGACACACGCGAACAGCAGGTTGGCGTAATGTTTCAATTGCGAGCAAGATGCAAATGTTATGTTATCCTTTGTTTAAAAGCAACTGCAAGTCCACCAGCGAACGTGAGTACATTGCAGATTACGTAACAACTTGGTGCGCAACAAAACTGTATCCATAACACTACTGCCATTCCCAATATGACTTATGTTAATAGCAGCCACTCATACAGTTGCAAATGACATGCTATATGTCGAAGGAACGGCAGCGAAAACACAGAACATATGTCATAAATAACGGCAATGAACATAAAAACCGTGCTCTGACTGAATTAAATAAGGTATTATGAAACTGTTCACAAAATACAGTATTTAGAACTACACAGTACACACGTCATAATGTTTTATATTATCCATAACGATGCTTTTTTCCGTGTTTTAGAATAAAGAAAGTAATTCACTGACGATGGCGATATTGTCGCCGAGACTGGTTTGGTGAATATAACCAAATAAATAAAAACTATTGTGCGGCATCAAGGCGGACCCACAGTCCTATTTAACTGCAGTGCAGAGATAAAAGGAGTGGGCTGTAAAGACGAATTTTCCGTGTGTGTGTTTGTGTATTCATTCTCATCGTTTATGTCTTATTTTAATTTTCCTCAGTTGTGTACGTGGGACACCGTGCTCCCTTTTAAAGACTTAATGACATTTCTGGGTCTCATTGTTGACTCCACACTGTCGTGATATACCACATCGAATGGTCCCGAAGGCAAGGACCCAGAAGGCACTGAACATCTTTAAGTGCCTCAGTGCTGGGAGCGAACAAGGCGCGTCTGCTCCAGTTTATAGGGCTTTGGGAGCACAGTGTGTGGATCAGTAGGGCCCTCTTATCTGAATATTTTTGACGTTATCCACGACGAGGGGCTTATGCTCGCCAAGGGCGCTTACAGGACCAGCACCATACCCATGTCTGTGCTGAGGCTGGGAACTGCCACTCACCATCGGGCAGTAGCTACTCAAGGTATGTAGGTTCCTCGCTACTTCCAATTCACCAGACTACCTTACTGTTCCTCGTCCAGCTGTGGAACACCTCTTTATCAATCGTCAAAGCTCAGTGAGGTAGTTGTGGATCTGTGCGAAGTGTGAACTGGCGCCACTTGGTGTGGTTGTATTCCAAATCCAGGTATTTGGCTGCTTGCCACCCGAGGTACTGCAGAGGGCTTAGAGCGATTTTAGATTTAGTACACATGCTTTTAATATACTCTTTTATGATACATTCACAGAGCACCAGAACTGGGAGGTCTAAAAACAGAGGGATTCCGTTGCTCTGTTCTTTGACTAGGTCGTGTCCTGAAGTTGAATTGCCTCACGTGTTCACTATATTCGACACGCAGTTATAGTCGATCTAGCAGACACTGTAGAAGGCTAAATGTATTACAGGTGCAATATTTTTTGTCTGCTCCGATTTCCTGAATGCCCTTCGCCCTCTGCAACACTCGTAACCAGCAGCTAAAGTAATTCAGAATATCCAGGACGCCCTCCTTGGGCTATAAAGGCTGGGGATAGGAGGTATAAGGGCACGTGGGTATTGTGTGAAATGAAGGGCTCAAATGGCTCTGAGCACTATGGGACTTAATATCTGAGGTCATCAGTCCCCTAGAACTTAGAACTACTGTAATAGGATGTCTGGAGTGGGTGACGTGGACGGGGTTGTAAGGCGTGGCTGGGTGGAAGAAGGTGGCTGTTTTTAGCAACCCAAGGACATCACACACATCCATGCCTGATGCAGGATTCGAACCTGCGACCGTACCAGTCACACGTTTCTGGACTGAAGTGCCTAGAACCGCTTGGGTGGAATAAAAGGGCTGATATAAAAGCCAATGTGGCGGGTCGAGTTAGTTGGGTGTGCCGTCCCCCTCCATGCTATCACCTCGCTCTTAAAGTGTAATCATATGTCGATTGGAGGATCAGTGACTGGAAGTGACAGACAACTGTAATTGGATGATCGGATCGGGTGACGTGGTCGGGGCTGTAAGGCGTGGCTGGGTAGGTGGCTGTGTTTAGCACTCTTCCTCTTTATTGTTGGTTCTTCCAATACATTTTCCAGTAGCTCAGACCCACCACTCGTGTTGTGGTGGAGACGTGCTGATGCATGCAGCCCGGGGAATGCGACGCCGCCCTCGGTCAGCGACTGCACAGGTGGTAGGCGGTTAGCGGCACGAGGCCTAGCCCTACACACCTCCTGCAGACGCAGCGGTTCGCGACGACGCCAGGAGTCGCCAGTGCAGCAGCGGGCAACACCCTCCGCTGGTCCTTGGGGACAGCGTCAATGATGACGACGACGTGACAGCGACCAAATGCCCCATTGGTCGAACCGAATGCCGACGCCCACATCTGATGCCCTTAAATAGTGCAGACCGCTGCTGAATCTGCCGGTTACGCGGCGCTGTGTTTATTAGAATGTTCTCGATGAGTTGGCTAACGCAACCGCGCCACACGCGGCCCGCGCCTGCGTAATTCTGCTAATGCTGCGTTCTGATGGCTGCCACGCACGTACACACATACCAACGCTCGTTGCAATATTGTGTCACCTGCATAACGCGCCAGCCAGCCTTCGTTCGCGGTCTGCCGTGAGGCTGGCGCACCGCGCACTGAAACACACTAAATCACAATTTCGCACCGTATTTCCTAAAAGTAACTCTACACAACAATCTCAGTGTAGTAAAGCCCAAAACGCGGCCGTAGCGTACTGTGGCGGTTTTTGCATATCATCAACATGGACAAATGCAATGAATATGGATGATATGATACTCTATGGTATTCTGCGGTTTGAATTCACTCTGGTGTTTTTAGCAGTTTCATTGATTTGATTTTGTAAGTGATACTGAATATATTATACACATGTATAATACATTATTCATACTACAACTTCTCTCAGATAATTATTTCGTTCAAATTGCACAAGAATTTCACCTGATGCAGTGTAATAATGTTGACTGTAAGTTGTGTTCATATCAGTAAAATTACCTATCGTACATCAGAGCTTTTATAACTTTTGTCTTCGATGGATTTAATTATTCTTAGCAAATTGATCATGAAAAGGAACCGCAGAATACCACCTGCACACAACACTGATGTATGCTACCAGAAATATTTTTCTCCATGATTCATACATAGTTTAATTTTGGCGTCATACATCAGCAATGAACTGTTGTTCAATAATAAATACCATCAGCACTGTTCTTAGAAAATGCAGTCTGATTCGATTAATTTTTTCTTTTATAAATAAAGTTCAGTACCACCAGTGCACATTTATTTCTTATACATCGGAATATTGTTTGCAGTTTCAAGTAATTTAAATTAGCCACTGTGATAAAAGTTAAGATGGCGGCCAACAAAAGATAGAGGATTTCTTTTTTAATTAAGATTTTCCTTTTCTCAATAAATAATTAATCATTTAAATTGATGCCACTAATAAAAAATATTATTAAATTGTTTTTTAACTAGAAGTACAGACGAAGTTGCTATATAATCGCAACTAACAATGGCTGTGCTTCTTGTAGCTATGATAAAACAATTAATACAAAATTATAATTAAAAGAGGAAATGAACTTTCAATAAATAATCATAAATAGTTTTAACGCATTTTGCTCTATTTGTTTTTACCAGCAAATGAACATGAAAGTACAATAATTTTACATTAAATGTTTTTCATTCAACAGACCTCAAATCGATTCGCGTCCTGCGGCGGCGACGTACATCAGAAGAAGACGACAAAAGGGTACAAAACAAAAGAAAAGACTGACATAGATTAACAAAGAATGTGAGACAAATATTGTCTCTGTTTTACATAATTATCATCTTTTTAATAAATAATTACATAATTGAATGAATATTACTGAGTTACGTAATTTTCCACACATTCATATTCCACTCGTAATAAAATAAGTATATATATCGTGGATGTTATAGTACCGCCTTCCAGCCACGACGTCTTCGCACAGGCCACAGCCTTATGATGTGGCACAGAGATCACTGTGCACCACATTTTATTAGACTGCGTTTTATTATCAGACCAGAGGGCAGCGACAGATTTGCTGACAGATGTGTCCTCTGTTATAAATGATGTTCAAACGATTGGGGTCAGAGGTTTTGTTATACGTCTAATTGGCTTCCTAATATATTAGGGAGATGTTCTTAATGTGTTAAAAGGGTGACTGTCTCACTTGCGTTTTTTGGAAGTGGTCAGCCAGTCACATTTCCCTTCGCCAGTATTTTAGCTCCTCTGTAGTTTTACTTATGTTTCAATACCGCTGTAGCACTTTTCACAGTTTCTCAGTTCTTTTACGGTGAGTGAGGTAGAGTGATTTTCTAGGTCAATCCGAGTGTGATGGGAGTGAATGAGTGAGTGTCATTTTATAGGTTTACTTCTCATTATGTGACAGTCCTTTTAGGCATTTTATCAACATTTCTTTATTTCAGCGTTTGTAAGGGCACTGATAACCCCGCCGTTGAACGCCCGTGAACTCCAAACACACACACACACACACACACACACACACACACACACACACACACACACACACGCACACACACACAGAGAAACACACAATTTTGTTCCGTCACAGATGCCTCCACACAGATGCACGAACAAGAAGAACGAGATACACAAATAATCCACTGTGTTACGCCACTTAGACTCCAAGATAAAGTCAACTATTTTGGTGTGTATGTAGATAAATAGGTGAGCTGGCACTCACGGTTTCTCGACCTTCTCAACAATGCTTGAAGAACCAGAAAAACCGCACTAGATAGGAAACAGGCCACATCCACTTCTTCTCAACCAGGAGAGCCATCCCCCTTTAAAACACATTCACTCGCCCTGTTTCCGAGCACTCCAATGCACAACTAATCGGCAGACGGAAATCATTCAATGACAGGCCGTTGGCATCGAAAGGCGGACCTCCTTCCAGTAATCAGTCTTTTGACTGGTTTGATGCCGCCAGTCACGTATTCCTCTTCTGTGACAACCTCTTCATCTCACAGTAGCACTTGCAACCTACGTCCTCAATTATTTGTTGCATGTATTCCAATCTCTGTCTTCCTCTACAGTTTTTGCCCTCTACTGCTCTCTCTGGTACAGTGGTTTTTGTAAATTCCAGTCCGCAGCTCGTGGTCTCGCGGTAGCGTTCTCGCTTCCCGAGCACGGGGTCCCGGGTTTGATTCCCGACGGGGTCAGGGATTTTCTCTGCCTCGTGATGACTGGGTGTTGTGTGTTGTCCTTAGGTTAGTTATGTTTAAGTAGTTCTAAGTTCTAGGGGACTGATGACCATAGCTGTTAAGTCCCATAGTCCTCAGAGCCATTTGAACCATTTTTTGTAAATTCCTATTCTGGATTATCCAAATTGCTAGAGGAAAGTGTAATACACAATTATTGTTTGTAGTGACACGATCAGAAAGTTCTCGTGGGAAATTATTGTACTGCAACCATATTTCCAAGAGATGTATCAACATTGGTAACATTCCATATACATCTCAGTGGAGGTTATCGCGAGTTGTTACAAGGGAGGGCTATGTAGGGGAAAAGAATGATTGGAGATAGCAGTGTAGCAGTGTATTAATAAGCTGTACCACGTTGACATTTTGGGACCAACTTTTGGCCAACCAGCAACAATAACAGGGGGCTACGATTCAGAACCTGACATATCCACTACTGTATTTGCATGATAAATGTTTGGAAATACTGTCTCCTCAAAAACTCACCTTACAGAACAGTACCTTGGATCTGATACTAATCAGTTCCCTGGACAAGATGGTAGCATCACTGAAGTGGTGTTACAGCAAGGAGCAAATGTTTATACAAATACAGCAGTATCTCGGAAGATAAAAAAAATCATACTGAATGGTTTCTCAACTTCAAGTACCACTTTGTTGCTGGTTCTAGTTTTTGCAGCCTACATCTCTCTACAGCAGGAAACCGTTTACCCTCCTGAGGTCCTTCTGCACCACTTACTCATCAAATGGGTCACCCTGAGAGCATGTGTTGAGGGTGGGAAAGCATTCAGCTCACGAGCCATGCCGTGGCATGTGGGCCATATCACTAGTAGCTAGACAGTGTAGGTTTTAGCACAGTTCTAGCTTACCATCTCACTTGTACCTCATGAGCTACCTGACTAGAGCTTACCTAGCATGCACTCCTTCTAGCGACTATAATCCAATTTTCAGGTCTAACTACATAAATTAAAACTTCCGGGCTGAATTGCCATGGTCCATATATAAAACTGCTTCTCCTTCCTGACGTTTTGTTGCCTACTGCGGGCAAAATGGTGAATCGTAGCCCCCTGTTACTGTTGCTGGTTGGCCAAAAGTTGGTCCCAAAATGTCAACGTGGTACAGCTTATTAATACACTGCTACACTGCTATCTCCAATCATTCTTTTCCCCTACATAGCCCTCCCTTGTAACAACTCGCGATAACCTCCACTTATGAAAGATGGTGCCTGCAGTAGGCAATGAAACGTCAGGAAGGAGAAGCAGTTTTATATATGGACCACGGCAATTCAGCCTGGAAATTTTAATTAATGAAGACGCCGGCAGTGAAACCTTACATGTTATGACTAGCTACATAATTTAGTAAAAAATTCTGTTTTACATTAAACTAATTAGAAAATTAATAAAAATAAATATTTTTCATATCACATTCACCTATTTTCAACATAATTATTTTTTTCAGACAAAATAAATTATTTTTTATGAAAGGTAACTGCGAGAAAATAATTAAAATGAATTATGGTGAATGTAAAAAGATAATTAATAAATAAATCCGTTATCAAAAAGTCCAAAATTTTCACACAGTGAATTCAATATAATGAAATTAATTAAAGAATTCATTTTTAAATTGTGCAAAACATTCACTATCGAAAACATTCCACTCGGTTATTCCTACAGACAGCGCTTCTTCCCTCTGACCTTCTTTACATCAGCACATCATGGAGGCCTCTCTCTAACAGAGTGCTCCTTTATTTCAGGCTGAAACACACCATCCATGTTGTGGATTGGCAAGACAGCCAACCCACTATAAGGAAGCCAAAAGGCACATGTTTAAACTCACGCAGGCTGGCGTGAGGTCTGGAACAGGACAAGGAATTGAGACTAGGAAAAAACGTACGGATCTTCTGGAATACTTAACTTTTATCCATAATTGGTGAACATCGCTCTTGATGGTACATGTTTTACAGCATCAATAGTAACTGGTAATGGCGCCTTGCTAGGTCGTAGCAAATGACGTAGCTGAAGGCTATGCTAACTATCGTCTCGGCAAATGAGAGCGTAATTTGTCAGTGAACCATCGCTAGCAAAGTCGGCTATACAACTGGGACGAGTGCTAGGAAGTCTCTGTAGATCTGCCGTGTGGCGGCGCTCGGTCTGCAATCACTGATAGTGGCAACATGCGGGTCCGACGTATACTAACGGACCGCGGCCGATTTAAAGGCTACCAGCTAGCAGGTGTGGTGTCTGGCGGTGACACCACAATCCACTCCTTAGGATAGGTCTTAAAACCACGTGTGGGATGGTGACAAGTCATACAGAAGCAAGAATAAAAAACGTTTTGTCAAATGGCTAGCTCTCCTCCACACCACTGACGCTTTGATGACTTCGTGAGGTAATGTCCAAAATCCTTCAGTCTACATACTCGGTTAAAGGGTCTGACATTGTTACAATTGCTAAAGTAGCTGCAGGAATTTTTTTTATCGAAAGTTGTACAAAGTTACATAGTCGTTTTCTGGATGATACGATATTCTTTCTATGAGTCATGTTAAGCTCATAGAAAAGTTCGTAATGAAGTTATATGAAGTTATGGAAGTGACTTAATTGAGTCATGTAACTCATTCAGAATCGAGAACTGCATCATATGCTTTGAGAAAATTTTGTGGAGGATTAATATTTCACATCTCCATGGGAAAATTTCATTTCTTGAAAGTTTCAAGTATATAAAATGTAGCTTAACCTGTTCAGATAATGAACAGTCTGATTATTTTTACGATTTGTATGAAATGTGACATATATGAAATATAGCATATCAGATTCTGCAGAGTTATAGTAATTTTTCTTACCACTCAACCCTGCAACTTCTACAGTCTGTAGTTCATAAAAAGAATTTTGGATTTTTGATAATATTTTCTTGTTGTTCTATCTCATATGTTGGTTCATATTTATGTTCGAAACATTTGGCATTTTAACTGCTCCATCTCAATACATTTACCAGTCAGTTGTACACATCGAAAATAACATTGGTAATTCCTGCACAAACAGCTCTGTCCATGACCATGGAACAAGAGTTAGTCTCAAATTACATTTGCCAAGAAAAAATACAAATAAAACTCAAAACAGCATTTTCTAGCAACGAATAAAACTGTGCAATAAATTACCAAAAGCTTTTAAAGAAATTGCAGAAATACACTTTTTTAAAAAGGCATCTAAAAAGTACCTCTTGTGCAATATATTTTATATATTGGTGGATTACTTAGACAAAACAATGTAGGGGTTTTGAAAAAGCAATGTTTTAGTCAAATAAAGAATAATAATGATTATAAAACATCCAACATTCCACATAGCACCTTCATACTACGTTTTTTCCCTCTTTTTTCCTGTTTTAGAGAAACTTGCCCTTATGCTATACATAGCACAACACTAACACCTCTTCTTCTTTCTGAGCTCAACATCACACTCATTTAGGAGGGATGCTGACTCAGTTTTTCAGGATAGCAAATGGGAAGTAGTGATACAGAAAATGGCCTACAAATCACCAGTGTGTGTGTGTGTGTGTGTGTGTGTGTGTGTGTGTAGTGAGTGAAGTACAATGAAACAATGTGTGCATAGTGTGTGCAGTGACTGATAGTGAGATATGAGTGAACAGTGTGATCTCATTATTTAATAAGTTATTTGTAAAATGAGTATTGTATACCAGGAGTAAATCTAATGATTGTCTGTAATGAGAAGGTTGTAAGGCATGTGTGTACGAATTAGCTTATTTTAAATTGATCTAAGCCTGTAAATACTTTGATATGTCCTGTATCCTTGTAAAGAGAGATCTACTGATGAATAAAGTTACTACTACTACTACTAGCAAATGGTACACGAATTTCCATCGATTCTATTATAATTTCTCTTTCCTTAGTAAGTGCATCGTCAATTTCACCTCTGGCACTGTTATAATCATGCTATCTAAGAATTGCATCTACAGAATTAGACTACCTAGTAAAAATTACTAATAAATCTCCTTACCACATAATTTCTATATAAACAGTAAAAACTGCACCAGGTATTCCAAGTGAATAAAGTACCTCATTTTTCTTACTCCTTACTTTTCCATTATTAAAAATATGTCCTTCCAAGCTTATTTTATCAGTAACAGATTAAGTCAAATACAATGTAGCTCTTGATGAAATAAAATGATGTTCGATTCTAAATAAAATATTGTTTCCTTTCTTTACAGTCACATAATCAAAAAGTTTTGTCACATAATAATCTATCAATTTTTATTGAATTTTCATCATATCAGGATTAGATATAACAATTATAAAGTTTGAGAACAATTGTGGGTGATTCATATGAAGCCATCAATTACCAATATTTATTTAAATCTCTGTATCGTTTCTGGGCTCATTTAAAGTATTTTCTCATTCACTGAAAATGAGTGAAATCGATAACTCAAGATTTTGTTCAAGATTTATTAAGGATAAAATTTAATAAGACCTTTTTAGAACAACCATTACGTCAATCAGACACTCATTTCATTAGTTTCAGTAATTTCTAAATCTTGAAAAGCATCAAAAATAGGAATACCTACAGGATATTGTGCTTCATAAACTACTTGCTTTCGAAATACATTATTTGGTTTAAATGAAGCAATAATATTAGTTTCTCTCTGAAAATGACCTGTATGTTTAAGAAATATTGCATTAATCAAATTAAAATTTATATTAAGTAATTGAAATGAAATAATTTTAAGAACATCTTCAGCATCAGTGTTTATGTTAGATTCATCAACATGGTCACTACATGCTAATGCACTAACAATACCATGTTTTATGTCCATGTATAATTCTACATCACTTTCGATAACAGTTCTATTTTAAATTTCATTTGTGTTAATATGGATATTTGGATTTTTGAAATGAATGACTAGGATAAGTTTCTTAAACTGTTCTGACCAATAGGAATTTCGATAGTTTCCACAATGCAACACAATCTACTATTTTTCAATATAATATTTGGAGTTAAAAAAATAGAATAAAAGCCAATTAATGTAATGTTTACCAGCATTTCTTATTGGAACAGATATCCTTTTCTGAGAATAGATGACTTACCACTTAACTGAAATAATCTACTGCAACAGATAAAGGAATCTTGACTGCATTACATTTGTATTAACAGAAATTTATTTAAATGAGTGACAGATTTGGAACAAAAAATAAGAATTCGACAAAAAGAATCAAAACAGTAAGTTCTATTCGATGTACAATTGTAGGACCAAGTAGTTCTGAAAAAAAACATTATTGATTGACAAATATATTCTAGCTCAAAGATAGTTGAAGTGGAATTAAATTAATCAGTTGTATGTTTATTCAAAAAGTTTTGATCAACCAAAATATCAGGAATTTATAAAAAGATGTGAAAAAATTTAAGATTATCACAATGAAAAATTACTACTTTTTTGAAAATAAAGATGAAATTATTCCATTATATCAGTGTGTAGATGATTCTGTGGTTGTATTTGATGAATTAATTCCTGAAAATTGTGATATAGTTAGAGAATATTTGACTAGAGGTCAGCAATAAGTAATAGACATAGATCATCTTAATTTTTTTACATTTTTCAGGGAAGATGACACAAATTTAAGTGACACTGATATTTATCATGAGTTTGTTGATAGTGATTTAAAATTTGACAATTTGAAAGAAATGTACAGTAAATATTGAAATGATCATTTTGTATATTTTATGATAGATATCACTAGAAAACCGAATGAAAGTAATTTCAGAATTAACATACAGAATTCCATATCAACATAAATGTTAAATGTGAATGTAAATGTTTAAAAATATTTAATAACTTTTTCATCTCTAATAAATGTTTCCAAAACACAACCTAGAATTTGTTGAAAAAGCTCATCGATCTGGGAAGAAAGCTGAAGAAATGAAAGAACAGTTCTAGCTTTGGAGAAAAAACAAAAAATAGAGTATCTAAAAAACTATTATCAATGCTATTGAACCAGTTAAACAAAGAATCGAAGGTTTAGGTGACAATGTTCAGAAACCTACTGAAGGAAATAGAGCAGATGGAAAAACAAATGATGCCATATCATCATAATATAGGAGTTTTTGGAGACATATCAGAAATTAAATCTTATGAAAGTCCGTAACATAAATTTACATTAAGTGAATCAGAAATAGAGGATGAATTGCAGAAGTAGGAAGAAGAGAATAAAAGTAAAAACAAGAGACATACTGTCAAAAAAACCAAATGTATAGTGACACTAAGAAGTTAATGTTGGTGAAACAATGTTACAGTATATTAACCATAGTAGAGATGAAGTTGTAGGACAGATACCCATTGGTATATTTAAATATGTTGCTAATTATCACTAGAAATCAATTAAGAGAAATTAGTTATTGCTGAAAATACATATGAAGGTACAGATGAATTAATGAATCTTTTAACTGAAAAACATTACTATGGACGATATGGGTGAAAAATTTGATGGTGTTGATTTATCTAATTATGCATATGTATTATATCAATCAGAAGCATTATATTCGGAGAGTAGCCCAAATAAAATGAAATCTAGTACACATAATAAATATAAATATTTCATAAAAAGAATTGTTGATGATTATTTCCCAAACATAGGAAGATCAACTATTGATTCTTCATATTATTCAGAAATAAGTTCACTTGACAAAATACGTAAAGTTTTAATAAAGAAATTTACAGAAAACCCATCAGGTATGTTTGGATGAATGATGTTCGAGATTTAATGGATAAATTATCAGTAACTCGTGTAGAAGAGTTAGCTGGAAATAAAAATTATCATAATGATGAAGTTGAATTAACACAGATGTTAACATACGAATTTAAGGCTATTTATTAATAATCCAAAAGGAATTTCACTAAATTTTTTGAATAATTTTCCTCACACATTAGGAAAAGTGAAAAACATGAAACAAGTTCAGTAAACTGGGCTTCAAATAATTTACCTGTGCTGGAGATGCATCTTCCTGGATATTTTTACAGGGGGCCATTTACTAAGCGTGAAGAATGTCTAGCACATTGGGATCCAGGAATTATTCCATTAGATGAAGCTTGTGAAATACATGATATTGCCTATAGAGATAATAAAGATTTAGAAAAAAGACTCAAAGCAGATAAAGAACTTCAATTAGATGTGAAGGAAACAATATAAGCAAGTGACGCTTCATTAGGAGAAAAAATAGCTGCAACTGCCATTAGAGGGAAAACGAAAATTAGTTTTGGGAATATATGTGGATGACAATGGATGTGGAATGAAAAATTGTTAATACTAATAATTTTTCATGTATATAAATGAATAACTTTTACATTAATTACACTTTGCTACGAATTGGCAAAACTAAACAAAGATCAATTAAAATTAAATTACATAATCACACTTACCTAGAATTGAACTATTTAAACTGCTGCACTATAATTCAATGGGATCCGTGGCTGCACTGTTTTCAAGCCAGTCAAGCACTTTTACGTGGTTTTCTCTGAAAAATTTCAGTGAACTTTTGGTTTATGTCATGGAGTTCCAACTTGCATGAATATAAATTGATTTTCGTCAAATGATTCTAGAGTTTTAGGAGTTAACTGGATCTTAATACTTTAATTTCTCGTTCATCTCTCAAAATTGCTTCTACAATAGATATCTGCCTATAACCATATCAAGAAAACACACTCCAGACCATGACTCTATTCTTATGCTTTGCTGTCAGAAAACGAACACTGAATGCAATCTTACAATCCAACATAAAACTCGAAATGAATAAAACTGTTAAAATTACTAACAGGCCACACATGGATGTCTACATCGTTCTGCCGTTAACGTCAACTATAAATCACTCATTCGTCCCATCGTCACCTACACCAAAGTTGTCACAACTTCCATCTCCCGTAAATCCTACAAGTCTCTTGAAATTTTTGAACGACCAGCACTTCGCCTTTCCTTCTACACCCTCCTACTTTTTCCAGCTCTCACCGTGTACCAACTCACCCACTAACCTCACCTTCTCCTCACTATAGAGCGCCTTTGGATACGATATATTAACCGAAAAACCCACTCCCAGCATACGAATTTCGCTTTCACTAATCACCAGTCTAGGTACCTTTTGCGCCAGAGCATCCACATTCCAACTTCTAAGCACCTTCATGCGTTATAGATCCTCTCCCGCTGGAATTCTGACCAACTCCCACTCCGCAGCGATGAAATACGCCCCGAAAGATACCCCTCTCTCCAATCCTTGTCGCTATGCTCCATCTCACACCTTCCTTCCATTTTCCGTAGTCCCACTTCCTCCACATTGCTGGTTTTCAGGCTTCCTGCGGTCCCACAGTGTCCCGTAGCCGGTGCAACTTCCTCACAATAATTGTAAGCTTTCTATAAAAATTTTCTGTATGCGAGAGAAAACAGTGTATGTACACAATTCAAAAATTTTCTTCACTTGGAACATGTACTTCAGGTGTCGCATTCAACTGCTGAGCAAACCTGACTGTTTGTCAGACCTGGGATGCGCACGAGTCGCGAAATAAAACTTTAAACTTCATAAAATGAGAAGTTTGAAATAAATAAAATGAATCTACTTAAGTGCCAAAAGAAAGTAATTGTGTGCTCAGTGAAAAATATAATTAAAGCTCAGTACCATAGTACGATATGAACGTTGCTTGGTATGAAGTCTAAGGTTGGAATATTGACAGAGGTAAATTATTACTCCACTCGGAAAAAATATCTGTTTGAAATTATCAATGCTTTTCGCTGAAAATCAGCCTGCTTCTTAGTACAACACCAGAAAGTCCCAACTACACACTGTATGCTCAAGAATACAAGGTGCGATTTGCCCAGAAATAAAAGTGACTTACATCCTACACATCATGCTGTTTTTGCGTCTGGAGTATTGACGTTTTCGAAAGCAAATGCAAGTCAGCAGATGCAGCAACTAAAAGTAAATAATCTGCCTTTTTTTGCTTGTCAGAAACAATCTGTAGTTGCGTGTTATTTTAGGTGCAATGCACACACGACAGAATTTTAAAACATTACTATGAATCGTGGAGGTGGGTTTTACTTTAAAGAAAATCTTTTGTAAGAAATCAGACTCTGAATATTGATGAAAGGACCGCACAGCGTAAGAAGACTTTAACAATTACAAATTTCTCTCATTACAAAGAAACATGTTTTGAGGCATCAAGGGATCACAAATTTAGCATTGGAGGGCAGCGTGGAGGGTAAATATCGTAGAGGGAGACCAAGAGATAAATACACTAAGCAGATTCAGAAGGATGTAGGTTGCAGTAGGTACTGGGAGATGAAGAAGCTTGCACAGGATAGAGTAGCATGGAGAGCTGCATCAAACCAGTCTCAGGACTGAAGACAACAGCAGCAACAAAGAAACTACGAACATACCTTAAAAACTCCTCCAAAAATCTTCCCCGTCAAGACAGGGTCTTGCCGCAAGAGCGTGCAAAAATGTAACAAGACGTAGAAATTCTTCGCTGAACAATTTGAGGTAGAGAACTTGGGGTCGGAGAAGCCAGATGTGGAAGTAAACCTGCCTACTGCTTTCTTTGTCTAGCATTACTGTGTTCCAGCTTATGTACAACTAACATGCGTACAGGATTACACTTACTCTACATTTTATTTACATGTACTTTCTTTATTTCCTGCAAAGAAATAAGGAGGTCGAGCGTGATCACTAAGAAGTATTTCAAGGGGACTGGGTTAGAATGGGAGATCCTATTCCACGGCCTGTGAGGTCACCTGTTCTGACTCCCCTTGATTATTTCCTATAGAGATATCTAATGTTACTTGTGTATGAAGCGCCGGTGGATACGGAGATGGAATTCGTTGCCAGAAGTGTAGCTGCCTGTGATGTGATTCGAAGCACACCAGGTACATTTTTCAGGGTACGTCAGAATCTTGTTGGCCGATGTCATGCTGAGGCGTGGCGCCTTATACCGCTCCTGTCTAGAGCCTGTGTATCAGGAGAATGACTCATACCTGCACAGTGACAGACGATCTGAAGCGAGTACGTAGTTCTTATTTTCATCTGCTAGAGGACAGGAGTGCACAGAGACATTCAAGAAACACGTCTAGACAATGTTTTCCTGGATTATGTTTATTTCTTGAAGGCTTTTTTGTTTACTTTTGTTTGTACAGTTTTGTATATGCTTTTAGCAGTGTGAATGATGCATGAATGTGGTCTAAAGTAAATATGTAGATCATTGGTCTACTGAGAAAGACAGTGCGAATGCAGACGACGCGGAATTTTGTATCACACTATGTTAAGTAAGTTTATGGTAAAAGGAAATCTAATTCGAGGGCAAATCAAAATAGTTTATAAGGTAAAGTATAAACAAAACATCAGAATGCTAAATATTTATTTCGGTAAAAAGTACAGTTCTAAAGTGTGTTATTTGTTGATTGATTAGTCATGAAAAAAGCGGACTAACGCGGGAGAATAACGTTTTCTTATTGGCCCTAAAGAGAACTGAACAATCAGAACGGAGTCTTCTTCGCGCGTCTTTGCTGTTGGAGATACAGAAGGCTTACAGCTGTCTAGTGAGACGGCGCCGAGCCTTTCTGTGGTGCAATATGAGCGGCGAAGGAAATTGTAATTTGCCGCTTTTAGTTGTGCTACATGTTTCAAAAGTGCTTTAAGGTGAAGGCATATTTATTCCGGTGTGTTCTTTTTAGAAATTATGGATTTTTAAGTAACTTCGTGTATGAGAAAAGACAGTAACGCTGCGTGGCATATTGCGCAGGTTGGTGACTAAAAACTTGAGTGCCTTAGACATTGATAAACTTAACAGTATGGCGAGCATTTTCATTTAAGAACAATCTAGGCTTCGTTGCTGTTCAGATTTCAGGAAATACGTTACCATAAACTTGCTAACGTGAATGAAAGGGCTTGTACGTGACTGTGATAGGATTAGCACGGTATTGGCAATGAACTTGTAATTCTCGACTTCAGAATACACCGATGTTTTTCCAGTATTAAGAGATTTACCCGATTCTTAGAATAGTTACGTTTTGTGCAACATGGTGGGAGTTGCAATACGATAGGTTTCTGTTCGGCTTTCCTACCGGTGATATGTGCTGCAACTAGTTCACAGGTAGCTGCAGGTAACAGGACGAAAGGAACCGCGCCGCCACAATGCTTGCATTGAAGTTCATGGCCGCCAGCTTCAGCACATTTTATTAGATATAGTAGACCTGGTACGCTCATTGCGTCAATGATAGTATTTGCAGTTAACTGTAACTAAAGTAAAAAAAAAATACAGGGTACGATTTCCTTTCAGGCACCATCCATCATGAGCATTTATCTCGCTCTGGTTCATTGGCAATAAGAAATGAAGGACCTATCAACGTGAAGACCACACCACGGATATTTGTTAGGGTGCGTCACAATCTTGCTCTCTGATGTCACGCTTGCATTGAGGTTTCAGGCCGTCAGTTTCAGCATGTTTTGTAAAATACAGTACAAATGTTACGTTCATTGTGTGAGTTATGGTATTTGCAAAAAAGCACACATAATGTGATTTTATTCCTATTATCTGCTTAAGCTGGCTTCTCCGATCCCAGGTTCCCTACTTCAAATTGTTCAGTGAAGCAGTCTCTATGCCCTGTCAAATTTTTGCACGCTCTTACGGAAACAACCTGTATAAAGAACAACAGAGTATTATAAATGAGGATTCATATCCATAATAAAGCTTCCAATAAGTTTCTCCCAGATTCGCCAGTAACAGATCTCTTTCTGTGAAAAACTCAACTGTTCGCTACTATGCCCGAAACAAAATGTCCTAGCGCTGCACAACGGCACTGTCTATCAACTCAACCACAGGTAAAACTAAACAAAGAGGCAATGATCTTATTCATTACTCATGCAGTGCGCTCATTCGTCTTTGCCCCAGTACAGTAAAGGTAAATTCATTACAATAGCAGGTAACATATGAGAACCCGACCGAACGACCATTCTCATGCACACCAGCATCACCAATACACCATAACGTAATACATATTATTTTATTTTAAATGTAGACTACTGGCCGTTAAAATTGCTACACCAAGAAGAAATGCACATGATAAACGAGTATTCATTGGACAAATATATTATACTAGAACTGACATGTGATTGCATTTTCACGTAATTTGGGTGCATAGATCCTGAGAAATTAGTACCCAGAACAACCACCTCTGCCCGTAATAACGGCCTTGATACGCCTGGGCATTGAGTCAAACAGAGCTTGGATGGCGTGTACAGGTACGGCTGCCCATGAAGCTTCAACACGATACCACAGTTCATGAAGAGTAGTGACTGTCGTATTGTGACGAGACAGTTGCACGGCCACCATTGACCAGACGTTTTCAGTTGGTGAGAGAACTGGAGAATGTGATGGCCAGGGCAGCAGTCGAACATTTTCTGTATCCAGAAAGGACCGTACAGAACCTGCAACATGCGGTCGTGCATTATCCTGCTGAAATGTAGGGTTTCGCAGGGATCGAATAAAGGGTAGAGCCACGGGTCGTAACACATCTTAAATGTAACGTCCACTGTTCAAAGTGCCATAAATGCGAACAAGAGGTGACCGAGACGTGTAACCAATGGCACCCCATACCATCACGCCGGATGAGACGCCAATATGACCATGACGAATACACGCTTCCAGTTTGCGTCCACCGCGACATCGTCAAACACGGATGCGACCATCATGATGCTGTAAACAGAACCTGGATTCATCCGAAAAAATGACGTTTTGCCATTCTTGCACGCAGGTTCCTCGTTGAGTACACCATCGCAGGGCTCCTGTCTGTGATGCGTCAAGGTTAACCACAGCCACGCTCTCCGAGCTGATAGACCATGCTGCTGCAAACGTCGTCGAACAGTTCGTGCAGATGGTTGTTGTCTTGCAAACGTGTCATCTGTTGACTCAGGAATCGAGACGTGGCTGCACGATCCGTTACAGCCATGCGGATAAAATGCTTGTCATCTCGACTGCTAGTGATACGAGGCCGTTGGGATCCAGTACGGCGTTCCGTATTAACCTCCTGAACCCACCGATTCCATATTGTGCTAATAGTCATTCGATCTCGACCAACGCGAGCAGCAATCCATTTGTCACAGACCGGCAGGTGGCTTGCGGAGTATGGATGTAGATCTAGAATGTCGCGATACGATAAACCGCAATCGCGATAGGCTACAATCCGACCTTTATCAAAGTCGGAAACGTGATGGTTCCTCCTTACACGAGGCATCACAACAACGTTTCACCAGGCAACGCCGGACAACTGCTGTTTGTGTATAAGAAATCGGTTGGAAACTTTCCTCATGTTAGCACGTTGTAGGTGTCGCCACCGGCGCCAACCTTGTGTGATGCTCAGAGAAGCTAATCATTTGCATATCACAGCATCTTCTTCCTGTCGGTTAATTTTCGTGTCTGTAGCACGTAAACTTCGTGGTGTAGCAATTTTAATAGCCAGAGGTGTAATATGAGATCATTCAGGAGTTTTTAAAATCTTCAGTATAGCCTACCGGAGTTTCTTTTTCTTTTATCTTAATATTGACATACGCTTTACGAAAAAAATCTTAAATACTTTTCTTCATTGTGTATTTGGAAAATCTTCACCTATTTTCCCGTGTTTTTATTTTAAACCATCTTTTCAATTTGTGTAACCTATTTCTGAGAATCAGTTTTATCCCGTGCCAGGCCGGCCACTTCGTGTGCAAGTGAAATAATTGTAAAAGAGAACAATATTACACGACAGCCGGAATTAGTCCCAGAAGACGGAGCAGCCATTGAAAACTGGGTATTTTAACCGAATTTGACGTTGCAATTAAACCGAAAAAGATTAATGCGAGGCGAGGGCTACGTCGCGACGGACTTGGTAGCCACGTTGCCTTTAGGCTGTCCTTCAACTCTGAACGATCTGGTGAGTCGCCACGAACGGCAGTTGTTGTGGATTCCGCGTTAAACTGTTAGGCCCAAACGGCTCTGAGCACTATGGGACTTAACATCTTAGGTCATCAGTCCCCTAGATCTTAGAACTACTTAAACCTAACTAACCTAAGGACATCACACACATCCATGCCCGAGGCAGGATTCGAACCTGCGACAATAGCAGTCCCGCGGTTCCGGACTGCAGCGCCCAGAATAAACTGTTAGATAACAGTGGTATGTTAGGGACACCCAAGTCGCCGAAGTGGCGTCAAACTGGAAGGCCTGACAGGGCCGTTGCGCCACATGAAATCACGATTATTATTATCATCAAAGCAGTGCGTTCTTAGAGTGCCTTACTGCTAGAGATGGTGGGGCTGGCCTTGAGGAGCGCCTGATAAACGGCGAGATACGCGTGCCGCCGGATCAGTTGAGTCGCAAGCGGCGGACACTGCAGACGCAGGCAGCGACATGGAGAGGTACAGGGGACGCGTCGCCATGGTGACGGGCGCCAGCTCAGGAATCGGCGCCGCTATCGTACAGGCCCTGCTGAGAGAAGGGCTCACTGTCGTGGGCGTGGCCAGGAGGATCCACAGAGTTAGGGTGAGTTCTTCATAGCCATACACCCATGTCACTGACGTCGATTTTCAGTAGGACATTGTGTTTCATCGTTATGAAATTCCTTGAAAAAAATTACCTATTGACAGGTAACCACCACGGATCAGAAAAAGTTGTTCATGTGAATCTACACTACTGGCTATTAAATTGCTACACCACAAAGATGACGAGCTACAGACGCGTAATTTAACCGACAGGAAGAAGATGCTGTGCTATACAGATGATCAGCTTTTCAGAGCATTCACACAAGGTTGGCACCGGTGGCGACACCTACACCGTTCTGACACGAGGAAAGTTTCCAACCGATTTCTCATACACAAACAGCAGTTAAACAGCGTTGCCTGGTGAAACGTTGTTGTGATGCCTCGTGTAAGATGAAGAAATGCGTACCATCACGTGTCCGACTTTGATAAAGCTGGGATTGTAGCCTATCGCGATTGCGGTTTATCGCATCGCGACGTTGCTGCTCGCGTTGGTCGGGATCCAATGACTGTTAGCAGAATATGGAATCGGTGGGTTCAGGAGGGTAATACGGATCGCCCTGCTGGATCCCAACGGCCTCGTATCACTAGCAGTCGAGATGACAGGCATCTTATCCGCATGTCTGTGACGGATCGTGCAGCCACGTCTCGATCCCTGAGTCAACAGATGCGGACGTTTGCAAGATAAACATCTGCACCAACAATTCGACGACGTTTGCAGCAGCATGGACTATCAGCTCGGAGACCATGGCTGCGGTTACCCTTGACGCTGCATCACAGACGGGAGCGCCTGTGATGGTGTACTCAACGACGAACCTGGGTGCACGGAGGGCAAAACATCATTTTTTTCGGATGTTTACAGCATCATGATGGTCGCATCCATGTTCGGCGACATCGCGGTGAACGCACATTGGAAGCGTGTATTCGTCATCGCCATACTGGCGTATCACCCGGCGTGATGGTATGGAGTGCCATTGGTTACACGTCACGGTCACCTCTTGTTCGCACTGACGGCACTTTGAACAGTGGACGTTACATTTCAGATGTGTTACGACCCGTGGCTCTACCCTTGGTTCGATCCCTGCGAAACCCTACATTTCAGCAGGATAATGCACGACCGTATGTTGCGTATCCTGCACGGGCCTTTCTGGATACAGAAAATGTTGGACAGCTGCCCTGGCCAACACATTCTCCATATCTCTCACCAATTGAAAACGTCTGGTCAATGGTGGCCGAGCAACTGTCTCGTCACAATACGCCAGTCGCTACTCTTGATGAACTGTGGTATCGTGCTGAAGCTGCATGGGCAGCTGTACCTGTACACGCTATCCAAGCTCTGTTTGACTCAATGCCCTGGCGTATCAAGGCCGTTATTGCGGCCATATTTGGTTGTTCTGGGTGCTGATTTCTCAGGATCTATGCACCCAAATTGCGTGAAAATGTAATCACATGTCAGTTCTAGTATAATATTTTTGTCCAATGAATACCCGTTAATGCTCTGCATTTCTTCTTGGTGTAGCAGTCTTAATGGGTAGTAGTGTATTTTCACACACAGTCTACAGGGTACCTCTAGTGGAATTCATGCTTCTAATAAAATTACACGAGTGCGGAACTGAGCGGGGTAGCGCAGTGGTTAGCACGCTGCACGCGCATTTGGGAGGACGACGATTCAAATCCGTTTCCGGCCTTCCTGTTTTAGATTTCCCTTGATTTCACTAAACCACTTAAGGCAAATGCGAGGATGGATCCTTCGAATGGACACGCCACTTTCCTTCTCCGTCTCTAATGACCTCGTTGTCGACGGGACATAAAACACTAATTTCCTCCTCCCTCCTCGGGTGCGGAATACCGCCTCAGTTGTGCCAGTAGAGTCACAGATTCCTGACAGAAAGAACACATTTTGTTGTAATTGACAGGATGTCGTCTAGTAAAACCGAACTTAAATGTGGGACTCCCCAAAGAATAGTTATGGGGCCCCCTGCTGAACTTAACCTGTATCAACGTTCTAAGAGACGATCTGAACTGTCCTGTCTGACTGTTTGCAGTTGATTATGTCATTTATCGTCTAGATGAAAGTCGTCAGAAGATAAAAACGAATAGCAAAATGATGAGGAATGTGGCAGTTCATCCAAACAATAAAAAGTGTGAGTTCCTTCACATGAGTGCTAAGAAATCATTCGTTAAAGTTTGATTACGATACAAATCACTGAAATCTAAATGTCGTCTTTTGAACTAAATACCTAGGAGTTACAAGTGCGAACAATTTAAATAGAAACGGTTACATACATGATATTATGCAGAAAACGAAAAACGGTTAAGTTTTATTTGCAGAACATTTAGAAGACGCAACAAACCTACTAAAGGGGCTGACTACACTAGACTTGCCCGACTACTTCTGGAGTATTTCTGTTAGCTACTTGTGACATTAATATGTAGGTTTAATGCTTAGTGATGATAACGCACTGCGGGCATACAATTCAAGGGCGTGTGCATATGATCACCAACGAACCATCACGACCAAAACATTACTTATATGGTCGTTGATTGGGTTCGTCGGAGTTTTTTGGGACATAGGAAATCAATACCTCTGTGTTGAACTGTGCTTTCAACTCCGGCTCAAAGTCTCTAACCCATATTTTATCTTCATCTACATCACTACTCTGCAGTTCACGACCAAGTGTTTCGCAGAACACTTCCAGGCTATTTCTCCATCCTTTCACTCTCGAATAGCACGTGGGAAAAATTAACACCTAAATATTACTTTGAGGGCTCATATTTCTCTTATTTTATTTAGATGGTCGTTTTTCCCTATGTAGGCGGGAGCTATCAAAACATTTTCGCATTCTAATGGGGAGAAAGATGGTGACTGATTTTTTTTTTTTTTTTTTTTTAAGAGATGTCGCCGTAAGGAAAGACATATTTATTCTAATGATTCCCAACGCATCTCGCGTACTATATTCGTGACGCTCTTTCCCCTATTTCGCCATAGGAAACGAAGCGTCCTTCTTCGAACTTCTTCTATATCTTCAATCAGTGATGACGATCCCTTACCGGGCAGTAATACTCTAACAGAAGATGGACAAGAGTAGTGTAGGAAATCTCTTTAGCAGGTCTGTTGCATCTTCTAAGCGCTCTGCGAAGAACATTTTGTACGTAATGGTTCTTTAAGTTGTTTGTAACTCTAATTCCTAGATATCTCGTTGAATCGATAGCATTTAAATTTGTATTATTTATCGTGACCATGCCAGAATGATTATCAGTTACATAATGCACTACTTCTTGTATGAAATGAGGACTGTTAAGCCGTTATACCATTTACATCGAGTATTAGTCTTAAATTAAATTTTATTGCAGTACTGTTAACCAGTAAGACTTCTTAATAGCAGATTCCAGCAGAAGATGCAATTCTCATTATTACGTACGTGGCCAGCTGCGAGTTCGAAACGCAGTTTGTCTGCTGACCTGAGCGAGCGAGCGAGTTCAGGCCTACCTTCGTGACGTATGTGCCGCGGCCTGTCTTTCTCGTAGGCCTCGATCCTACGCTGCTGACGTCACAGGCCGTTCCCGTGGAATGCTGCGTGAACTCTGGTCATCTCTCGTCGTAGTCAATCGTCGCACCAAAAGTCGGCCCTCGGCAACCATATACGAACTATTTCCATAAAAAATTACAAAATGGAAATTTTTACTCGACGTTGTCGTCAGGTGAAAAAAAAATAAAAGATTTAAATAATACAAACAAAAATTGCTGCCAGGATGTGGCTTACTGCTTTAGCAGAGCAGAGTATTTCAGTGATAATAACACATGCTAGATTATATTTAGTTGCTTGCGCGCACATTTACGTAAGGATGTTCACTACAGTGAACTTCATGCTAGCTTTCACGGTAATTTGGTAGGTCTATCTTTGCTGCGAAACGTTAATGTATAAGCACGGTTTTAAATGTTTCTGCTACACAGTTCATTCACACGCTACAGTCCATGTACACGATATTTCTTTCCTGAACCAGCATATTAATGCTTGACCAAATTAATCCTTCACGCTTCTTCCTCCTCTTAGTGTTGACTGATTGTCCTCTATTTATTAAACTTCTTGAAATTAGCACATTTATTATCCGCCATTAACGAAATTTCGACTTTCTCCTTCTAGCTTGTTGATCTCCACTAGAAAACACGTCTGTATGCTACTCATTTTGTCGGTTGTACAGTCTGGCTTCCTTTGGCACCTCCACCTTCCTCGTGTACATTGAGTAACCAACAGGTCGATATAACATTCATCAAGCAGCTCCACAACATTACCATTACACCCCTACACCACGACAATTTTCAACACGCAATAGAATATCTTAGATCCGACTTCACCTTCTGCTGTATCGACTAGTACCTCTTTTAACATTCCTTTTTATAAGTCTTAGTTCAGATTACTCCTCCTCCGAGTTTCTTGTTTCGCAACATTCGTAAAAACCGAGAAAACTAGCGTACTTCGATTCCAACCAACCCTCCACTATCATCTGTCTTTGTTCTACTCCTCATTTAAAATCAAAGACTTCAGTTTATTTCACCCAAAGCACAGCAAGTGAAAATTAATTTTCTGTTTTTTTTTTTACATTACATAAATTTTCGTAACAAGTAAATGTTCAAAAGCGATAATTTTACGTACCAAAATGCAGAACTCATGAATAATTCACATCTCTATGAACAGAAATTTGCGAACCACTAAAAGAAGAGTTTGAAGCAAATAACAACTAGCAGAAAATTTCTCCTGTTGAAGCACAGAAAGAACGAATACGTTCCTCTATAAAAGAGTCTGAAGCAAATGTGAGGAACCAGCTCCCTCAATCCTCAGTCCGCCTATCTCAGGAAAAAGTTTTGGCACTAACATATACGCTGTCTTTTAACACAAAACGTGTTAAATCCTTTCAGCCAGTCACTCTTCGTAGTTAAGCTTTAATAGTCGGCATCATCCTCTCACAGCCCGTATCTGTACAGCGTGGTCAGAGACAGTCTGAAAGGCTTGTAAGAGTGTGCTGAGAAATAGTTGTTACGGAAAAAAAAATCTATACGTTGCGCCATTTCCAATCTAATTAGCATGAAGTTAGCTACTCGGTCGTTGTGGGCACAAATACAAGCGGCCCACGAAGGCGGTGTTGGCAAACGTGTATTTCGTTTGGTTTTCTAAAACCGATCAAGAATGCGGTACAACTGTTGGACGTGGGACGCTAGTAAGGATCGATTTCGAGCCAAAGGCAACCATCTACGCTATGAGACAACTGACACTAGTTTATCTGGCTGTCTGCTTGAATTTGCTCGTACGATGACCTGATTGGGTAACTTTAATTTCAAGTAAGTCAGAAACGGCGCAATGTATCGAACTTTTTTCAGCAATACCTACCCTGCAACATTCTTTCAAGCTTTTCAGATTATTTCTGACAACTCTGCATATGTATCTCTCCCACTGCGTCCTTTCTGTCCCATTGGTTTACAATATGTCCCTGTGCTACTATTTCCTCTCTCATTTTCTCTGTCCGCTTTTTCTTTCTTTCCCACTGCCACTGTCTTCACTACACCTCAGAAGTTCAAAAATTCTGGTGGATCCAACTTATCTGGCCCCTAAATGCACGTGTTTAAAATTTCGGTCCAAAATGCGACCTCTTCTAAGCCTACGTATTAAGTTCGCCGGTTTGGGAGGGTATAGATCCCCCCCCCCTCTCTCCCGCCACTCACCTCCACCTTTCCTCAAGCCAATCATCTCTGTTTTTCATTTTCTTTGTCTCGTCTCTCTTTCTTTCCCACTGAGGCTATTCTCTCTCTCTTCCACCACCATCATCTCTCTGCAACTCTCATCAGAAAAAGCGCGAATATGTTCGCAAGAGAAAATTTTTGGTGAGGAAGACGGAATGAGAACTGAAACAGTTCGTTCCCCAGTTTTGTGACAGAGACTTTTCGCAGAGGAACAAAATGGTTCAAATGGCTCTGAGCACTATTGGACTTAACTTCTGAGGTCATCAGTCCTCAGAGGAACATATTCGCCTCTTTCGTGCTCCGTCAGGGTCATGTTTTCGCTGGTTCCATTTTTTTCCCTGCTACAGCAGAAAATTGTGCTGATATAAAACGATGGCCAAGCGGTTCTAGGAGCTTCAGTCTGGAACCGCGTGAGCGCTACTGTCGCAGGTTCGAATCCTGCCTCGGGCATGGATGTGTGTGATGTCCTTAGGTTAGTTAGGTTTAAGTAGTTCTAAGTTCTAGGGGACTGATGACCTCACATGTTAAGCCCCATAGTGCTCAGAGCCCTTTCGACCATATAAAACGATTCTATAGTCCAGTAAGGCTTTGACTATTTATACTCTTAGACACATTTATATCCTTTGGCACATATAAACAACAATTAAGTTCGCATAATATAAGGTTAATAGATATTCGTTTGGTTTATATTTTCTCTGGATTCTTTGCTCACTAATGAATGAAAAAGAAATTGTATTAGCATACTGGAAAGATGTACACAATCTCCTTTGTGTCGGTGTAGAATGTAATATAATGCGTAAAGGGACCAACAGTTCTGAAAGAAACCGTTTCAAAAGGGGTTTAAGAAATCAAAAATCTCGGTTTTTCTTTAATTTATTTTCCTGCAAGAGTTCGTGGGGATATGGAAACCAACTGCCACTGACGCTAAACATTGCAGTTCATTTCCCATAGCAGAACTCCTCGACACAGTGGAGTTCGTAATTCTGGTTGAAATTTGTTGCGAAGTACCTCCTGAAAGGGTCGAGAAGAGCGACCGATTGCAGGCGATATATCGCTTGCAATGAATGGCTGCGATCAGTTGCTCGTGTATGGAACGCTTTATCAGAACAGATTATTATATTCCGTCCGAATCATTCAGTTCTTCGTGAAACTCAATGGTTTTCTCTACAAGGCATAACTTATCACAGTATACAAATCAGTAATGAAAATGACTTCAAATAAGTACAAGTGTTCGACTGCTGTGGAAAAGAAGTGGGCTCTTCAGCCTCTCGAAAGAAGGATGAACAAAAGGTTCCAGGATTCCGTTACCTATGCTGTCAAGAATAAAGCAGGAAGTTAAAAATTTCTGAAAACATATCGCACGGATGGAGAAACTGGTCATGGCGAGGTGAGTCCCCACCTCCTGAAAACTGCTTTGCTGCACCACGAATGGGTAGAGGCATTGATTTTGGGAATTCTTGAAAATTTTTGGCAGCTATGGTAGGAAGGCAGATGTTAAGGTGCCGATTGGACACATCGAGTAGAGGGTGCTGGCAATGTTGTTATTAAGCGAGTGGTTCTGCCAGGCAGGTTTACGACACCGCTCACAGGCGAAGAAGCTCATGCTGCCACGCTCTATAAACACGTGTGGAGATGGGTATGGGGTAATCAGGCACAGCTCAGGGTAGTGACATGCTATGTGTTGTGTACATAGTTCCGCGTAGTCAGCGCATACACAACTTTCCCAATAGAGCGCTCCCCGCTAAGCACAACAGCGCAGGCGCAGCGCTCGTCCAGCTCCGCACTAGGAGATGGCACTGCCATAGAGACGGACCAAATTCTGCTTCCGCCGATCCGCGTATTAATATGTAACGCAACCAATGAGATTGCTGCTAACGTAGGACCTTTTCTCCTTGCGGTTCACACTCGCACAGTGATACCTGAACGCGCGAGGTATTATAACGAGTGTACACACGTCCGATTAGTCAGTCTGCATTAGTCTGCATTTGTCTCTACCAGTCTATAGTCAGGTTTCAGTCTGCGCCTAATAAGATTACCATATTCCTGTACATAGCCATGAAGATAAATGTATAGACACTTTGTCAAGTATCAGAGATGTGTGAGAATAAGATTGTCAATTGTAAACAGCATCCAGAATCAAGTTACGTAATATCTATGATTTTTATTATTTTAATAAATGTGTGTGAAAATTAATCAAGTTCTGTTTAAAGTTGGTCACTGTCAATCTGCTACTCTAAGCGTGCAAGTGCCATTTCTATTGTCTGACCTAACGGCAGAAGATAAACACGCCACGATAAGACCACGAGACATATTGCTGACACTCGCCTACTTTGTTAGAGCGACAAGTCAAATAATCGGATGGTGTGTGTACCGAAGGTCTTACAGTACGCACACCACACAATGAAAAACCCGTACGTGGCAGTTACAACAGCGCCTACGAACCTGTATGTGGCGGCCAAAGCGAGCAGGAGAAAACTGACGAAGTTATGAAGGAACACTCCACTCATCCGCTACAGAGGGAGTGCATCACATACGTAAGAGAAGCAGTATACCGGGTGATCAAAAACTATGTATAAATTTGAAAACTTAATAAACCATGGAATAATGTAGAGAGAGAGGTAAAAATTGACACATATGCTTGGAATGAGATGGGGTTTTATTAGAACAAAAAGAAAAAAGTTCACAAAATGTCCGACAGATCTCTTGCGGGCGTCGTTTGGTGATGATCGTGTGCTCAGCCGCCACTTTCGTCATGCTTGGCCTCCCAGGTCCCCAGACTTCAGTCCGTACGATTATTGGCTTTGGGGTTACCTGAAGTCGCAAGTGTATCGTGATCGACTGACATCTCTAGGGATGCTGAAAGACAACATCCGACGCCAATGCCTCACCATAACTCCGGACATGCTTTACAGTGCTGTTCACAATATTATTCCTCGACTACAGCTATTGTTGAGGAATGATGGTGGACATATTGAGCATTTCCTGTAAATAACATCATATTTGCTTTGTCTTACTTTGTTATGCTAATTATTACTATTCTGATCAGATGAAGCGCCATCTGTCGGACATTTTTTGAACTTTACTACTTTTTGGTTCTAATAAAACCTCATGTCATTCCAAGCATGTGTGTCAATTTGTACCTCTCTATCTAGATTATTCCGTGATTTATTTAATTTTCAAATCTATACTGAGTTTTTGATCACCCGGTACATACGGGAGCCCAGAGGCTAATGGCAAGCAGCCATGTGTCCATTCTGTCGGCGTCTTGAGCCGGAGAGAATGACGATTGTTTAAGTTGCGGGCCAGCCACGACGATGGTGATGAATTTCAGCGACCAACTTGTCCACTGAATCAACCGTCCAGCCCTGCTGCGGCGGGTTAGAAACTAGGCATTGCACAGGCACATCAAGAGAAGGACGGCTAGCTCCACTCTCTGGGTGACGTCGTGCAATGGACTGCAAGTTACCATCTGTAAATGTGGAGCAGGGATGCGATCTCGCGGCCTCCCGGGTCCGAGGCTGTCCTTAATCACTGGCAGAACCGCCCAGGCTGGGCTACGGGAGATGCCTAGGCTGCTGGCTGTTAGCCTTTTGCACCATACATGGTGACCACGAGTAGTGCTTGGGGGAACAGCCAGCTGCGCTCCGGAGGGTAGGCGCGGGGCTGCGAGCTCTGCCGACCACACTGCCGAACCGAGGAGAGGAGCCGTTACATCAAGGGGACAGAGGGACCAGTTGCCATGGCAGCAGATTCCGGCGCTCGTGTTTGCAGTGGCACACTACACACCCCGCGCCCTCGTCGTCTGGATCAGCAGAGGCACTGTGTATTGTTTGGTGGAATAAAAGTCAGAGCCAAACTTGTCAGTGTATCTGTGACACCCCAGCGTTATTCATCCCTCTGTCCCAAACCAATCTCTCTGTCATCTTGGCGCATTTCGCCCCCACGGGTCTAGTTGGTCGTAACAATTTGGTGTCGGAGTGGTCATGTGGTGCAGTGAGTGTAGTTTTATTTTTATTAGCTTTGGTGTTTGCTCTCGGAGTCAAGAGTTAATTGCATGAGCAAGAGTACGCAATGTTTAGAGTTACTTTTGTAAAGCCACAGGAACCCGTGCACTTATGCCAGCCGCAGTGGTCTCGTGGTTCTAGACGCGCAGTCCGGAACCGTGCAACTGCTACGGTTGCAGGTTCGAATCCTACTGTGGGGCGGCGTGTTTTGAGGAAAATTATTGTTTGCTGTCTAAAAGTTTGAAGATGTATGTAAAATCAGTTCCTGGCATTTAGAAATGTTATTTATGCTGTCTTTCGCCGTTCTCAACACTGGTTCTCTAATTAGACTTTAGCAACTAGAAAGTGATTTAACAAAACGTGAAGCCTTTAATTAGAATTCCTAGTGCCCACTTCATCTGAGAATATACTTATAGCTGCAGCTTATAGCTCTGAGGAATTAGGAGATTGTCCGGGATTTATAATCAAAAACGATATTCCAAAATAGTTGAGTATATTCTGAAAGTCACTGATGAAAAACACAAGTATCCATACAACCTAACTAACAGAGCAGTTCAGAGTCTAATGCGCTGATGCAACTATAAATGTCCGAATTAAATGTTAAAATGAATGCTCGCCATAATTTGATGAAAATATTTCATCAAACGCCACGCTATATAATGGTAGAATGTTTGTCCCGCGACGGCACGTGAAAATACGACAATACGCAAACTGAAGCTAGATAATGAGAGTCATCCCAGAATTAACACTTCACTTGAAAATGATTTCCTGGTTACGCGCATCTCGAGTAACTTAATACGGCATCCGAGGCTGTTTGTAGCAGTGATACCGACGCGATGCGACTCCCGACACAGATGGCGTGTTATTCAGCGTCTGGAGAGAACTGGGGCCTTGCTTCCTTGCGCAGCGTTCTTATATATAAAGCCGCGGTGCGGACGGCTAAGGGAACGCCTGATCAAATCGGCTCTCCCGACTAGCCGCTGGGCTAGTAATGCACCACTTTAAGTTACCGAATAAATCATAGCTTCTCTTGCTGATGGCCGATGAAGCTCTTAATTTAAATGTGCATTTAGCACGCAGGTAAGTATTGATAATAAAATTTTGACGTGGCTAAGTTAAATATTTTGGGCGAGAGAATTAATTTAATTACACTGCACGCAGTAGACGAGCTCTGAACTGGCCCTTTGGAGATACGCTATCGCTATAATTTTATAGGTATTCAAATGAAACTTTTCACATCTTCATAGTTATAGCGGATCTCCAACCTATTTGAATCTAAACATCCTAGCCTTATTTATTAGCCTACTTAATCCATCTTGCTTCCTTAAGTTTTGAGACGAAAACCAGAAAATCATGATTTTCCGCTAAAATTTTAATTTGTGAAATCCAAAGTACTGTTTTTATTAAATTATTATGAAAGATGAATTTAAATATAAATTTTGAAGTCTGTAGCTCTTTTCTGTTGCGCCAATGATTTTTACAGAAAAACGTCCAAATTTCGAAAATGGCTTAAGTTATCAAACTGATATTCAACACACATTAATTTAGTATTACTCCTGACATGATAGAAACATTTTAGGTTATTTGCTTGATTTTTAAAGTATTGCGCAACATTTATGACGTCAGAGCTAGTTTCAACGGACTGGCTGGCACACAACAGAAAGACTGATGTGAATTTACTACAGCGTGAGTAGGCTGCTTCCCTACACTACCTCGGGCATGGATGTGTGTGATGTCGTCAGGTTAGTTAGGTTTAAGTAGTTCTAAGTTCTAGGGGACTGATGACCACAGCTGTTAAATCCCATAGTGCTCAGAGCCATTTGAACCATTTGAACCATGCACTTATCTTTGTTAAGAGATATTGGTGGACACGATATTTAGTGCAAGTGTGGTGCCAGTTTGTAATTACTCTGGGCACGATTCTTCGTGTACCATGGCTTTAGCAGCTACTGTTTCTGTGTGTAGGCGAATTGTTCATCTGCTTGGTGGTTGTACTGAGTGTAGGTGGGCGATGATTCACTGGAAGAATTAATTTGCAGTTACGTTTTTGTGTCTGAGAATTGGAGCATGAGAGGCAGAGGAGTCCCGAATTTAATCGTGAATTAGACACTGGAAAAGCGAGGTACATTCAGCCGGAATTGTAGTCAGGGAAAGTAAGTCTGGATTGAGAGTGCCTTATGCTCCATATCACCCGGTAGTGGTCGCATTAATTAATATCTTCTCGGGCAAGGCAACAGAGGACATGACAGTTTTTATTAAGGACGTTAGGGACGCTGTGGGAACGCATGGATGACCAGACGAAACACAACCCTGCATGTTGCCAATATGCACTTGGCAGGGGACTCCAAAGCATACGTTGTATACCAGGACAGACGTTTCAGGTGTGGCGGGGTCAGGGATTTTCTCTGCCTCGTGATGGCTGGGTGTTGTGTGCTGTTCTTAGGTTAGTTGGGTTTAAGTAGTTCTAAGTTCTAGGGGACTGATGACCATAGATGTTAAGTCCCATAGTGCTCAGAGCCATTTTGTTTCAGGTGTGGGCCGCTGGACTTTGATAGCAGTACCGAAAGCAAAATAATGTGCGGTTTTTTCAGGCTTCTCAGAGTCTAGAAATGTCATTATGTCTGAACACAAAATATGTTCCATGATTCTACAACAAATCGATGTCAGTCAAATTGGCCGGTAATTACGTGCGTCCGATTTTCTACCCTTTTTATAGATTGCTATGACCTGGGCCTTCTTCCAGTACCGTGGAACTTTCCGCCGTTCCTACGACCTCTGATCTGGCGCAACACAAAGCAGTGAAGTTCTATGAAAAATCCGTACATGGCAGTTACAGCAGCTCCTACCAATGTGTGTGTGTGTGGAGGCCGAAATAGTCTAGGAAAGCTGATATTATAATTATTAAGGAAACCTCTACTCATCCGCTCCAGAGGGATTACATCAAATGGGGCGGAGAGGTTCAAGGCAAGCAGTTGTATCGAAATTCTGTCTACATCTGGAACCAGAGAGATCAACGATTGTCAAAATATGACCACAATCTCATGATGAATTTCAGTTGGAATCAGCCAGCTGAATCACTCGCCAAGTTCTGCTGTATGGATAAGCCACAGCCGTGGCGACGCACAGATGTAGGGAGCAGCGGGGCAGCCAGCCTCCGCTCTTTGGATGACGTCGTCCGACGGACTGTAAGCTGCCATCCGTAAGGGTGGAGCAGGGACGCGATCCCAAGGCCTCCCGGATCCGAGGCTGTCCTTAATCACCGTCCGATTCGCCCTGGATGGGCAACTGGAGCTGCTGAGACTCTTCTACGACGACCGCTGCTGGCTGTTATTATTCGGCGCTCTACGTGGTGAGCACGAGTAGCTCTTACTGGAGTAGCCAACTGCGCTCCGGAGGGGAGGCGCGGGGATTTCAGCTTGCCTGAAAGACGCCTTCGTCCACGCCGCAGGGACGAGGACAGAGAGCCGTTACGTCACGGGGACAGAGTGGCCGGTTGCCGTAGCAGCAGATTCCGGCGATGACGTTCGCGCTGACACACTTCCATACGCTGTGTCGCCGTCTTCTGGATCAGAAGAGACACTGTGTATTCTTCAACGGAAAAAAAGTCGATGCCAATTCGTCTGTGCAGCACTGGACGCTCTGGCGAGAGTGCCCCCCTCTCTCCCAAACCAAAACTCTGAGTCATCCTGGTGCGCTACTACCCCTGCGGCCGGGGAGCCCTACAGCTTATTGAAATACCATTCTCCATGCAGAGGAAAAAAAAAAAAAACATTCGCTGCGCATTGAAGGGTTCATCATTCGCTTCAAGCAAGAACTGGTTCACGGTGTTTAAAGAGATGTAATTTCGCTTTTAAAATTAAAATATGAATGGAGATGACACAGTTTGTTGAGCAATCAACAAGGTATGAAAGTGAAGTTTTCTAATGTTTTATCAGAAATATGTGTGCGCCTTTCGTTTCAAATTTTAAAATAAATAAAAAGTAACAATTTCGGTAAAAAATAAACCTTATTTAGTAACATATATTACTTTTTGCTTCCCTTTGTGCAGAAATCGGTATGTTATTGATACTGCAATACCATTTTTTAGCTTACTTTTTCCTGACTTCACCCTGGCCGTTCAAATCTCGCATTACAATGAACTCTCAATTATTCGAGATTTTTATAGGTTTCTTGAACTTCATTTAGTTTAGAGGACAGCCCCTACTCGTTATTACCGATTTCATTCGAAACTTTTTGTACATGCAGGTCTTGATCACAAATGAAAGGGTCGGAAGTGGGATCTTCACATGGCCAAATGTTCAGAAAAAATACAGCATTTTTCCGTGGTTCGGTCAGGGTATGAGACATTTACATTAACCTAGTCTCCAGACTGCATGGCTCAGTATTTATGCGGGGAACTTTCAACGGCTTACTGAGTTCATGCCATGTCGACATCTACACTCCTGGAAATGGAAAAAAGAACACATTGACACCGGTGTGTCAGACCCACCATACTTGCTCCGGACACTGCGAGAGGGCTGTACAAGAATGATCACACGCACGGCACAGCGGACACACCAGGAACCGCGGTGTTGGCCGTCGAATGGCGCTAGCTGCGCAGCATTTGTGCACCGCCGCCGTCAGTGTCAGCCAGTTTGCCGTGGCATACGGAGCTCCATCGCAGTCTTTAACACTGGTAGCATGCCGCGACAGCGTGGACGTGAACCGTATGTGCAGTTGACGGACTTTGAGCGAGGGCGTATAGTGGGCATGCGGGAGGCCGGGTGGACGTACCGCCGAATTGCTCAACACGTGGGGCGTGAGGTCTCCACAGTACATCGATGTTGTCGCCAGTGGTCGGCGGAAGGTGCACGTGCCCGTCGACCTGGGACCGGACCGTAGCGACGCACGGATGCACGCCAAGACCGTAGGATCCTACGCAGTGCCCTGGGACCGGACCGCAGCGACGCACGGATGCACGCCAAGACCGTAGGATCCTACGCAGTGCCGTAGGGGACCGCACCGCCACTTCCCAGCAAATTAGGGACACTGTTGCTCCTGGGGTATCGGCGAGGACCATTCGCAACCGTCTCCATGAAGCTGGGCTACGGTTCCGCACACCGTTAGGCCGTCTTCCGCTCACGCCCCAACATCGTGCAACACGCCTCCAGTGGTGTCGCGACAGGCATGAATGGAGGGACGAATGGAGACGTGTCGTCTTCAGCGATGAGAGTCGCTTCTGCCTTGGTGCCAATGATGGTCGTATGCGTGTTTGGCGCCGTGCAGGTGAGCGCCACAATCAGGACTGCATACGACCGAGGCACACAGGGCCAACACCCGGCATCATGGTGTGGGGAGCGATCTGCTACACTGGCCGTACACCACTGGTGATCGTCGAGGGGACACTGAATAGTGCACGGTACATCCAAACCGTCATCGAACCCATCGTTCTACCATTCCTAGACCGGCAAGGGAACTTGCTGTTCCAACAGGACAATGCACGTCCGCATGTATCCCGTGCCACCCAACGTGCTCTAGAAGGTGTAAGTCAACTACCCTGGCCAGCAAGATCTCCGGATCTGTCCCCCATTGAGCATGTTTGGGACTGGATGAAGCATCGTCTCACGCGGTCTGCACGTCCAGCACGAACGCTGGTCCAACTGAGGCGCCAGGTGGAAATGGCATGGCAAGCCGTTCCACAGGACTACATCCAGCATCTCTACGATCGTCTCCATGGGAGAATAGCAGCCTGCATTGCTGCGAAAGGTGGATATACACTGTACTAGTGCCGACATTGTGCATGCTCTGTTGCCTGTGTCTATGTGCCTGTGGTTCTGTCAGTGTGATCATGTGATGTATCTGACCCCAGGAATGTGTCAATAAAGTTTCCCCTTCCTGGGACAATGAATTCACGGTGTTCTTATTTCAATTTCCAGGAGTGTATAAGGTGAACAGAAGGAGGTGACGTTTAAAACCTCAGTGGATTCGTGGTACAGTTGATTTTTTGTACATGCTGGAGTAACATTCAACATAAAAATAGTGGAAGCAGTAATTTCCTCGGAATCTTACACACATTGTAAGCGCAGCATCTTTTGTTTTCTAAATTACAACGTTTTTTGTAGTTTCTGTAAAAAAACAAAAGTGGTTTACATTCGTAAATGCTTGTGTCTCATCGCACATTTTGGTAGTAAACTGCCCATATCGCATCATTTCGTCATATAGGCGCGCGGATAGCGGTTGATATACATTAGAAGTATTTTAGAAGCCGGCCCTGTGGCCGTGCGGTTCTAGGCGCTTCAGTCCGGAACCGCGCTGCTGCTACGGTCGCAAGTTCGAATCCTGCCTCGGGCATGGATGTGTGTGATGTCCTTAGGTTATTTAGGTTTCAGTACTTCTAAGTCTAGGGGACTGATGACCTCGGATTTTAAGTCCCATAGTGCTTAGAGCCATTTGAACCATTTTCTTGTATTTTAGAACGGTCGTCTCGGGATGTTATTTCACCTTGTCTCTCGACAAGATAAATGCGGTTTTGATCAAATTCCTTAGCTGGAGATAAGAGTGGATGTCGCAGAGTTGCAAATAGCGAAGTGTATCTGGGGGAGGTTGGTTGGGTGGAATCACTGTAACTGCTAGATGGGAATCGTTCTTCTCCTTGAAATATGTCGTCGTGTGTTTATGGATTCGTTTCTCCTGCCAACGAGTCAAATATTTATTTTTCATTGTTTATTGAGATTTTCCTCCATATAAAGGCATACAACACACAATGCTACACAACATAACAAATACCCGGAAATTATTACATCTGTTATATAAGATCTTAATTTATGTTCACAGGATGTCCCTCCTGGTGTTACGATCTTGTATATATTCCCATTGTTAACTGTACATTTTGGAGCCATATGGTCATAGGGGGTCCTCTTCTCTTCCTTCCCTCTGGTTCCCATTTCAGGAACATTTTCGGTATCCTGGCTTCCTTCTCTCTTCTTACATGCTCCTACCACTGCAACTTCCTTCTGTCTATCGCTTCAGGTATTCTTTCTTCTACTTCCACTCTCTTTATTATTTCGTCGTTTCTTATTTTCTGTTTTCTGGAAATTTTTGCTGATTCTCCGGAAGTTCATTTCTACTGCTAGCAGTTCTGTTAGGTGTTTCGGATTAGTGGTCAACGTATATACGTAACTAGGTTCTCTAGCATCGATTTATATTCGGTTTATTATATTTCTGATGCATAAGATTGAGTTGAGTATCCCAGTGACCTTCCACTGCTAATTCCTTTATTAATTTCTACTTCTGATTTTCCCTCCATCTCTAAAATGGATCTCAAATAACAGAAATTATTGACCTTCTTCATTCTCTTTCCCTCTATGTACAAGTCATCTGCATCATTAGTGAGGTATTATGTTTTCTGATGAGTAATCTTCAATTCCCAGTTTCCGTATTCCATTGCTAACTGATTACACATATAATTTGCATCCTCCCCGTCTTGCGCTGTAACTACTTGATCATCAGCCAATAGTACGTGACGTAAATACGCTCATCTTTAATATCTAGCCCCATTCCATTGCTTTTACGAGACCTTCTCATATGATTTGTGTCTATGTAGATTTTAAGTAATGTTTTGAAATGGGGCAGCCTTGTAACACACCCTTGCTTGTTCTAAACTTCTGTGAAAGTATATTACCAAAATTTCATTTGACATATCTTATCTTCGTATTTTTGTTGTATTATTTTAATTAATGGGCCTCTTATGATCGCCATAAGTAATGTTCTCCAAAGTAGTTTTCGCAGGACAGTAACATATGCTTTTTCTAAATCTATGAAAATTAATATAAAGTTTCTTGATTTTTCACTATGTTTCTCTAAGATCTGTCGTAATGTGAAAATATGGTCTACGCATGTCCAGCAGCTGTGAAGTTACATTTTTCTTACTGGATTTTAAAATTTATTTCTAGCATATATTTAATTATTTCCTCAAAAATTCTCAGTAATGTGTTTATAACACAAATTCATCAATAGTTCGAGCAGCTATTGCAATCCACTTTCCTAAATACGGTACTAACATATCCTAGCTTTATTTCCTTGGGTAATGAAACTCCATGTAACATTTTATTGAATAACCGCTTTATTAGTTTCACGATTTAGTCAGTTAACAGAAGTAAACATTTTTCCTGCATACACCACTTCAAATAAAACATATTCAGTGTTATCACTGTTTATCTGCAGTGTAACAAACGTAAAAATTGAAAACAAAAATATGTTTTCGGATAGGGACTCGATTCCACGACCGTCAGATTATCGTTCTGTATTCTTTCCGGTGCAGGATTTTATGCACGAACTGATCTCTCGATTATGTCCCATAAATGTTTGATGAAATTCATGTTCGGCTATCTGGGTGGCCAAATGATTCCCTCGAATCGTCCAGACAGTGGCCAACACTTGTGGCCCAATGACATGACGCACTGTCATCCATAAAATATTGAGAACATGAAGTCCATGAATGGCTGCAGATGGTCTCCAAGTAACCGAACTATTTTCAGTCAATGATTGGTTCAGATGAACCAGAGTACCCAGTGCATTTCATGTAAATATATCTAATACCATTATGGAGCTACCATCAGCTTGCACAGTGCCTTGTTGACATCTTGGTCCACGACTTCGTAGGGTCGAGCCACACTCTAACCCCACCATTAGCTCTTAGCAACCGATATCGAGACTCATATGATCAGGCCACAGTTTTCCAGTCGTCTACGGCCAACTGATAAAGTCAGGAGCCCAGAAGAGGTGCTGCAGGCGATGTCGTGCTGTTAGCAAAGGCCGTGACGTTGGTCATCTACTACCGTAGTCCATTAACGCCACATTTCACCGAATTATTTTAACGGATAAGTTCGTCGTACGAGCCACATTGATTTCTGCGGTTATTTTACGCTATTACGCTTATCTATCTGTTAGCACAGACAACTCTATCCGAATGCCGATGCTCTCAGTCGTTAAGTGATGGTCGTCGGCCATTCCGGTGTCTACGGTGAGAGGTAATGTCAGAAATTGGGCATTCTCAGCACACTCTTGACTCTGTGGATCTCGAAATATTCAGAACCCCAATTATTTCCGAAATGGAATGCCCCATGCGTCTAGCTCCAATTACCACTGCGCGTTCAGAGTCTGTTAATTCCCATCGTGCGGTCATAATCATCACAAAGACCTTTTCACATGAATCACCTGAGTACAAACGGTAGCCCCACCATTGCACTGCCCTTTTATACGTTGTATACATGATACTAGAGCCATCTGTATAAGTGTATACCACTATCACATGACTTGTAACTTCCCTGTATAAGGCAGGTTAGGAGGCAAGTAATCACTTGTTCTGCGCCGCCTGAAGTGCTCAGTGTTTCTGCACTGTTTCGGCCACTATGTCGGCGATTGCTGCGCAAACACTGTCTCCACATACGCTTGCACCATAATTACTCTACCACGCAACATTTGCGGTTACACTCGTCTGTTGTCAGACGTTCCCGGAGGGGGGGGGGGGGGGGGAGGGGGGGGGGGGCTGTCCACTGGGGACCGAACGGCACAGTAACCCTGGGTTCGGTGTGGGGTGGCGGTGGGGTGAGTGGACTGCTGTCGCGTGTTGTGGGGTTGTGCTACGGTGGGGATGGAGCCTCTCCATCGTTTCTAGGTCCCCGGTTCAAGATAACTATTTTTGTTTTGGCGATGTAGTTGAATGCGAATTGCTGCAGAATACGCTCAAGCGTTCACCGATCCTTTGCAAAGTATAATCAAATGTAGACACAAAAATTCTCGTGCGTTAATGGAAGTTATCAAGATATATTCGTAAACTCTCACATAATGTATTAAACTCGCCAGACACACTGGAACACTTGCAACTTTCCTTAGAATGAATAAATCGACTTTTAGAAACGTATGTCCCTCCAGTATCAAATCGAATAGAAATGCAGTCGCCGGCCGCTGTGGCCGAGCGCTTCTAGGCGCTTCAGTCCGGAACCACGCTGCTGCTACGGTCGCAGGTTCGAATCCTGCCTCGTGCATGGATGTGTGTGATGTCTTTAGGTTAGTTAGGTTAAAGTAGTTCTATGTCCAGAGGACTGATGACCTCAAAATGTTAAGTCCCATAGTGCTTATACCCATTTGAACCATTTTTTGAGCAATGCGGCCGACTCTATTGTTTGTCTGCATGTATAAGAGCTACCGCACAACCTTT
Organism: Schistocerca nitens; assembly: GCF_023898315.1. NCBI lineage: Eukaryota > Metazoa > Arthropoda > Insecta > Orthoptera > Acrididae > Schistocerca > Schistocerca nitens. The sequence goes on from NC_064614.1 coordinate 1,164,345,409, forward strand.
CTCTTGCGATTTTAAAGGAATAATTTGGTAAACAGCATTTGTACCTTCACTGTCTAACCTTTTAATATACTATTGTTCCATTGACGCCTATAATCATTAAGTTTCATCAACCTCTGCTTTAGCTTGTTGTCACTGATGACACTTCTGAAGAAAGAAGTTTAAAAGTCAGATGAAAATATATCTCCAATTCTGTTAAAATTCTAGGATAATCGTGTAACCCAGTGTGTCGTTAATAATCAACAGCTGCGAATGAAACTCACCAAATCATTTTATTTGTACACTTCATTTATCTTTGGCATATGAAAAAGTACAGCAACATTTCCATTTATATCTCTGTGCAGAGTGAGAGAGTGAATCTTCTCACTAGAAATATCCCTTGATTCATCAGTGATATTGACGTTGCCGAATATTTGCAAGGTTCTGCAAGTCGTCAATGTGTTTATAGTTTCAAATTTATGAAAGTGTTTTATTGGGTCAGTTCTGCTCCGCACCAAATCTGTACCATCGTTCTAGTAGAAAAAAAATTGATACATGTTTTTTTGTGGATAACAAGGCTGTGAACATATGATAGTCATCACTTTATAAACCATTTGAGACTACTCATTAGGGTTAAAATAAACATACGTAATCTATCTTTAACCATTAAAAGACAATTACATGTGGTGAAGAAGTTCACTGCTTCACTCTAAATGCGGATGCGAACAAAACTAGGATACACTATTTGCTGCAAACTATTTTCGTGTTTCTAAGATGAACAACAGGAACAAAATCCTTCGGTAAGTTTCCATTCCAATCTTTCAATGTTAAAAGTACGAATGGTTGCAGGATTCCGCCAAGACTGCAACACATTTGGCGATATTTTGTCTGAATCATTAACCATTTCTTATTTGAAGAAGCGTCGTCTGTTATGAGTATTGCCTACATTTCTCTTGTTGACTGGTTTAATTGTGTGTCTACTGCCAAATCACAGTATAAATTCACAAACTCACCTTGCAGTAGCTGTTGTGACAGAATCTTGAAACAGTGTCTTATTAAGCGAGCTAAAGGTGAAGAGAGGGAAAACTTCATCGTGAAGATTTGTTGTAACATAAGAGAAGAAATTTCACGTATATTTTTGTACTAGGGAATTCGCTTTTCACTAGCTATTAGTGAGTGGATAAAAAGTTGTAGCTTTGGCTATACCGCCGTAGATAAGAATATTCCATGTATAAACCACGTTGCAAAATATTTCCTCATAGTATGATGTCATCTGCCAAAATCTCGTTTCGGTATCTTGGACGGTTTGAGAGATACAGAGTATGTAACGAATATTTCATTCTCGGTCGTGTGTGGTCAGAAGTGAACGTGCTACATAAATTCCATTTTCTCGAGACTGGAGACTGCAAAAAGTAAATTAAATTAGCAGCAGCCGGCCTGAGTGGCCGAGCGGTTCTAGGCGCTACAGTCTGGAACCGCGCGATAGCTACGGTCGCAGGTTCGAATCCTGCCTCGGGCATGGATGTGTGTGATGTCCTTAGGTTAGTTAGGTTTAAGTAGTTCTAAGTCCTAGGGAACTCATGACCACAGCAGTTATGTCTCATAGTGCTCAGAGCCATTTGAACCATTTTCAAATTTGCAGCAACATATGGCGTAGTACGTACGAAAGGCAAAATCATAGCGACACATATTTTTATTGCACACTTTTTCGAGTTCCACGCAGCTTCTCACTTAAATGCGAATCTCAAAATACATATGACCATTAGCGAGATGATAGACACTTCACCATGAAGATGACATATAAAGCTATACGAAACGTAAAAATCCAATTTTTTATGGGATAGTTCCTCCAAAATCGTGTGAGAGAGGATGCAGAGCTAATGGAATACGTATCACGTTTTAGTCGTAACGGCACCGCAGAACTCTGCTACACACGACTGAATTCCGGACACTACAGCGTCGGATCATGTTCTGACGTCATCGAGCGTTCTGCCTGTTCGCTGCCATGCTGCACTCAGGCTGTAGTCTAAATCAACGTACAGAGAAGTTACGGTATGGAGCTGTTAGTGGGCACTGATTTACATCAATGGCGAACGATGAAATTTTGTACCTGACTGGGATTCGAACCCAGGTTTCCTGCTTACTAGCCAGATGCTCTGGCCACTGAACCATCCAGACACAGTGGTCATCCCAACAGCACGGACTAACCTAGCACGCCTCCCGTCAGCCCCAAATTCTCAGCTTATCTGCACACTACTAACATAGTGCCCCTGCCTGTTATCCTCATTAATCACAAGAGAACAGGCACCACATATGCAATTAAGGCGAGACCAGTCACTGATCCCTTCAGTGATGATGCAAACCACGCACGAACTCTTACGGGAATCGGCGAAATGCCGCCATTAATGAGAACAGTGAGCAGGGGCAGTGCTTTAATAGTGTGTGGACAAGTCTGAGAATTTGTGTGTGACGGGAGGCGTGCCATAGGTAGCCCGTAGAATTGCGCAGGCTATCGTGATTGGGTGGCTCAGCGATCAGAGCATCCGCCTACTAAGCAGGAGACCCAGGTTCCAGTCCTTGTTCCGAGCAAATTTCCAACTTCCCCTCTGATGTAAACCAGTGCCCACTAACAGCTACGTCTCGTCATTCCTCTGTTTCTTGATTGATAATGGCTGCAGGATCCAAATATGTAAGTAGCATACATCTCTATTTGAAGTGGAGAGTAGCAACAGTTTCTGTAGTGGACTGACAAGGCAGCCAGTCCACAGAGACGGGTAGCCGAAAGGGCACACGTACACACACGCCGACTGGCGCGAAGTCTGGAACAGGATACGTGATGAATGTGATAAAGAAAAGAACGTAGCTTTTAGAACACTTAACTTTTATATCGTCCTTTGGTATACAGAATTCTTGATGATACAAGAGAGACTCTTTAGATTCATGAAGTAACTAATGGCGCCTTGCTAGGTCGTAGCCATGGACTTAGCTGAAGGCTATTCTAACTGTCTCTCGGCAAATGAGAGAAAGGCTTCGTCAGTGTAGTCGCTAGCAAAGTCGTCGTACAACTGGGCGAGTGCTAGTCAGTCTCTCGAGACCTGCCGTGTGGTGGCGCTCGGTCTGCGATCACTGCCAGTGGCGACACGCGGGTCCGACATGTACTAATGGACCGCGGCCGATTTAAGCTACCACCTAGCAAGTGTGGTGTCTAGCGGTGACACCACAGTTTCCTATTTTAAAATGGTGGCCTTACTAAAATACGTCTGCGAGCACTGACTTGTGTTACGTTTGCTTTCCGTTGCACGCCTGTAAAAGCGTAGAGAGCGAGGCCTATCAGACCACAAAAGTGGCTATTGACTAGGCGTTACAAATCGTACTTTACTATTCATACACTGACATCTCAGCTTCAAAAACGATAACAAACTAGCAACATCAGACACACTCATTGTGAATCCACGTCACATTGATCAACTCGGGAAAATACTTGATCGTCGATCTATAGACCTATTCAACTGCAAGACTCAAATACAACATGTAGTACATAACACTAGACAATGACATTCCATTCTTGCAAGGGAACCTACCCATCGCACCCCCCTCAGATTTAGTTATAAGTTGGCACAGTGGATAGGCCTTGATAAACTGAACACAGATCAATTGAGAAAACAGGAAGAAGTTGTGTGGAACTGTGAAAAAATAAGCAAAATATACAAACTGAGTAGTCCATGGGCCACATAGGCAACATCATGGACTATGTGGGCTCAGGAGCGCCGTGGTCCCGTGGTAGCGTGAGCAGCTGCTGAACGAGAGGTCCTTGGTTCAAGTCTTCTCACCAGTGAAAATTTTACTTTCTTTATTTTTGCATAGTTATTATCTGTCCATTCGTTCATTGACGTCTCTGTTCACTGTAATAAGTTTAGTGTCTGTGTTTTGCGACCGCATCGCAAAACCGTGCGATTAGTAGACGAAAGGACGTGCCTCTCCAATGGGAACAGAAAACATTTGATCGCAAGGTCATAGGTCAACCGATTCCTCCACAGGAAAACACATCTGATATATTCTATACGACACTGGTGACGGCATGTGCGTCACATGACAGGAATATGTTGTCGACCCACCTAACTTGTACACTTGGCGAATGGGTAAAAGGATTCTTCTACCTTGCCCAATTTAGGTTTTCTTGTGGATGTGATAATCACTCACAAAAAAGTGATGAAAACATAAGAGTTTGTCACATAAACTGAAAATAAAAAATTAAACTTTTCACTCGATGGAAGATTTGAACCAAGGACCTTTCGTTCCGCAGCTGCTCATGTTACCACGAGACCATTGCGCTCCTGCGTTCCCAGTGTCCTTGATGTTGCATATCTGCCGATGAACTACTCAGTTTGTATATTTTGCTTATTTTTTCACAGTTCCACACAACGTCTTCCTGTTTTCTCAATTGATCTGTGTTCAGTTTTTCAAGGCCTATCCACTGTACCAACTTATAACTGAATCTGAGGGGGGTGCGATGGGGAGGTTCCCTTGTTAGTAAAAAATGCTCCGACACCATAGCCTTATATATCAACAATATCTTTATTAGAGCGATTATGGACTATGCTTCTCCACCACTACCCAAACTGAATCAACTGACAATCAAAAAAACTATTTACGATAGAACTATGTCCATCTAGTAGTATTATCAGACTGGACATCGACTACGACCCAGCAAGTATTACCCAATATAAACCCGACCTGCACCTGATTGCCAGCAGACCAAACAAGAAGAGCATCCCAGCGACAGTTCCAACACTAAATGAAAAACCGCTATGAATCTGCCTCCATGTCCTTGTCAACAAACAAGAATGCCACAGAGTTACACTCTGATATCAGGATTAGAGTAACTTTACAACTAAGTTGAAACAAACCGACACATAACATCTGCTGCAGTTGCTCGAACCAGAAGACACCAACAATTACAGTAGTGAAGAAGGACACAGGTAGGTAGAATAAAATTAATTTTGGTTTACAAAACTGCAAAACTCCTTTCAGATGAAATTCTCTTCAGAGAATGTCAGTCTGTGCCACACTGGAGCACATCGGTTTCAAAAACGTTGAATCAGCCACCTTTAGCAAAGTTAAAAAATAAATTAAAAATAAAAATAAATACGTAAAATTAAGGCATATAGTTTTGCTGGAATTGCTGAATTAACATTTTCTCTTATTTTTCCAGGAGTTGGAATTGAAAGATGCTCCGGGCCAGCTACACGCCGTAGAAGGCGATGTCAGCAGCGAGGAGAGCATTATTTCCGTCTTCAAATGGATTAAAGAAAACCTGGGAGGCGTCGATATTCTCATCAATAACGCTGGCGTTACGGCGGAAGCACCTCCGTCTTGTAAGCGGCGCTTATACGTCTACTGTAGAAAGTGCATACGTTTTAACACAAACACCAAAAGAAGTTTTACATCACCCCGGTTCCCAGAACTCCTGAAGATACACGTTGACTGTGCATATTATACGACAGAGATGTCACTAAATCAGCCCAAATATGTAAACAACCATGCATGAGCAGCGAGCGCCTTTTAGACGCAGAGGGTCCGACAGACGATCAGTTCCAGTCGTTCCACCAGGAACAGGTAGACGGCTCGTGTTGTCTGTGGTTCAACAATTCCTAGAGGGTAAATACCGCGGGTCGAACGCGTCCACATTGTGCCAGGAAGGGCTCTCATCAAGGGAAGTGTCGTCCATACGTCTCGGAGTGAACCAAAACGATGTTGTTCGGACTTGGAGGAGGTACAGAGAGACAGTAACTGTCGATGACATGCCTCGCTCAGACCGACCAAGGGCTACTACTGCTGTCGATGACCGATACCTACGGATTATGGCTCGGAGGAATCCTGACAGCAACGCCAACATGTTGAATAATGCTTTTCGTACAGCCAGAGGACGTCGTAATACGACTCAAACTGTGGGCAATAGGCTGCATGATGTGCAACTTCACTCCAGACGTCCATGGCGAGGTTCATCTTTGCAACCACGACACTATGCAGCGCGGTACATATGGGCTCAACAACATGCCGTATGGACCGGTCAGGATTGGCATCACGTTCTCCTCACCGGTGAGTGTCTCATATGCCTTCAACGAGACAATGGTCGGTGACGTGTTTGGAGGCAACCCTGTCAGGCTGGAAGCCTTACACCCACTGTCCAGCGAGTGCAGCAAAGTGGAGGTTCCCTGCTATTTTGGGGTGGCATTACTTGGGGCCGACGTATGCCGCTGGTGGTCATGGAAGGCGCCGTTACGGCTTTACTACACATGAATGCCGTCGCTCGACTGGTGTGGCCAGCATGTTCTCTAGACATGGACCCTATCTAACATGCCTGGGATAGATTGAAAAGGGTTGTTCATGGACGACGTGATCCACCAACCACTCTGAGGGATCTACGCCGAATCGCCGTTGAAGAGTGCGACAATCTGGATCAACAGTGCCTTGCATAACTTTTGGACAGTATGCCACCACGAATATAGGCATGCATCAATGCAAGAGGACGTGTTTTTTCCGGTGTGTACAGCAATCTGAACCACCACATCTGGAGGTCTCGCTGTATGGTGGTACAAGATGCAATGTGTGGCTTTTATGAGCAATAAAAAGCGCTGAAACGATGTTTATGTTGCTCTCTATTCCAATTTTCTGTACAGGTTTGGGAACTCTCGGAACCGAGGAGATGCTAACTTTTTTTGATGTGTGTAGTTTATTACTCACTGACGTTAGTTATTTATGTGTTGAGTCTTTGATGGTATTGGCCATAGTTACAATTAGTGCGCTCAAATAAAATTAATACACACATATCTGCAGAATGTAACGAAACACAAATTGGTAATATGATTGGTAAAATTACTTGTAAAGTATACTTACGCATTGTTTAAAAAGGATGCAGATGAGAAGTTCTCCTCTTTCTGCTTTGGAGTTGTTTCTTTGTCGAGCCGAATTGACAAGAATTCGACAGGCTTCCTGAGGAATTCCCTCTGCGGTGTCGATTGGTACTCCTCGGATAGCCTGCTCCATAGCGTACACAATCTCGGCGGTTTGCGGTGATGTAGGTATCGGCGCAAAGCCCTTGCTTGTCTCCAGTACTACTGTCACTTCGTCGTCCAGTGGTTGCCACGTAATGTTGATCGCACGTCGCCTATTTCATCTATCTCTACATGGTTAGTCGCAATTCACAATTAAGTGTCCGGCAGAGGGTCCATCTACCGTTCCACTCTCGAAAACCGAGCAGGAAAGATGAACATTTAAATCTTTCCGTGCGTGATCTGATTTCTCTTATTTTATTTTGGTGATCGTGTGTCCATATGCAGGTGGGCGTGAACAAAATATTTCCACACTATGAGGAGAAAGCTGGCGATCGAAATTTCATCAGAAGGTCCTGCTGCAGCGAGTGACGCCTTTGTTTTAATTACTGTAAAGTATCCGTGGAACTCTCTCATTTATTTCGCGATAATACAAAGCAAGCTGCCCCTTTTTGAACTTTTTCGATGTCCTCCGTCCATCCTATGTGATGCGGATCACGCACCGCACAGCAATATTCTAGAAGAGGGCGAACAAGTATAGTGAAAGCAGTCTCTTTAGTAAGCCTGTTACATCTTCTAAGTCTTCTGCCAATAAATCGCAATGTTTGGTTTCCTTTCCTCCCAACATTATCTATGTGATGGTTCCAATTTAGGTTATTCTTCACCGAAATCCCTAAGTATTTAATTGAATGTACAGCCTTTATATTTATGTGATTTTCATGTAGACTAACTGAAATTTAGCCGATTCTTTTTAATGTTCTCGTGGATGACTTCACACTTTTCATGTTTTAGAGTCAATTTACGTTTATTGCCCTATACAGATATCCTGCCTAAATTATTTTGCAACCCATTTTGACCATCTGATGACTTTATATGACGGTAAATGACATCATCTGCAAACAATCTGCTCTGATCAGGAACAACAGAGGGCATGTAACACTTGTTGGTGGGCCTTCAGATATTACTTCTGTTTTACTGACTTTTCGTCAGATATTATGAACTGTAACCTTTCTGACACGAAATCATGAATCCAGTCTCACAACTGAGACGATATTTTATAAGCACAAAATTTAATTAGAAGTCGCTTGTGAGTAGCGGTGTCAACATTCCTCCAGTGATCTAAAATTATAGAATCAGTTTGACGTCCCCTGTCGACAGCACTCATTACTTCGTGACAGTGAAGAGCTAGTTGTGCTTCACAAGAACGATATACTCTGAACCTATGTTGGTTATTTGTCAATGAATCGTTTACTTCGAGGTCATTCGTAAAGCTCGAGCAGCGTGTATGTTCCAAAATCCTACAACGTATCGGGGTCTGTACTTCATGCGACTGCTTAACTGGAAATCGAGGAAAGTAGGCGATTATTCTCTCGGTTGATTTCTTGTGCGTCCCGAACGACTACACCCAGGTGACTCTGTCGACCCATTCCCACGAGTCCGTAGAGAGTGTAGAGGATACAAGCATATGGAGCGCTAAGAGCTTTCGGGCGTTAACGACGGTCGAGTGAAGCCAATCCTTTTCCAGATTAAGGCTACGCTTTTCGTTTGGTTCAGTTAACTGCAGGAGTGCTGATGCGATGCACCACATTGTCGGACGGGTGTATGGTACCTTCATCTGGGTACCTTAGTAAAAATGCGAGGCAGCTTAGCACATGGACTTTCTGGTGTTGAAGCTTATCCAGCATTCTCACAAAGTGGCATACAGTACAGGTTGTGTGACCTGCCAAAGACTCACAATCAAAGCATGTGACAAGTAGTGATCAATACTGAGGTACAAACATAACCACCACTACGCTCGCAGGCTCGAATCCTGCCTCGGGCATGTATGTGTGTGATGTCCTTAGGTTAGTTAGGTTTAAGTAGTTCTAAGTTCTAGGGGACTGATGACCTCAGAAGTTAAGTCCCATAGTGCTCCGAGCCATTTCTGAAGAAACATAGCCCCTTCGTAAGCATCTGGCTTAGCTGTTGGATCCTCACTTCCGCGGGTGTAGACATCACATACTAAACTCAGGTTATTTCATCCACCAGCTAAAAGAGCAAAGGCTGGAAGAGTGCGAAATAATGACCATCTCGAATGTCATCTCGCTTTTCACTCGAACCATTTTGGAAGACTCCACGAAAGTAATCAACGAGAAGTTCTGCCCTGAGCAGACACTAGTTTTTATAAGTGTTTTGACATCGACTTATATTGTTTTCTGTTGTGTGTCCTGCAATTAATAGAAAATTTTATTTCCATTAAGGGAAGAAACAATACCTAACTTCACGTGCTTCTTGTGCCTGCTGAATGCAGATACACTGACAGCTTATTAATACTCGCAGAATACAGGCTAAGTATCGACTTTCTGTTATTCAGTATTGGTGCTCTCGAGATATGTCTTTGCAGTCTTTGTCGGTGTATTCCACTGATGAATACTTCTCGGGTTATCATCCGAGTGGTGGCGTCGTCTTGTCGCAACGTTTCAATGAGTTTCGTACCCATCATCTACTGGCGAAGTCTTCTTCAGTGATTCTCTTTAATTCTGCGGCCGAATTAAGGCAGACCAGCAGTGGGCGGCTGGTTAAATCATCGCTAACGGGGGCCGCTTTCTGGAGGTGTGGCGCTGTCCGCACTTTCCATATTAGCGTGTGGGCACCGCCTTCCTGATGCCATTTCGTGGCGCTGCGCTCGGCGGTGTGCAGTCGATGTTTTAGGACTGCACGTTTTCAGTGGACAATACTCTGAGCAGACCGATGTCGTAGCTATGGGCAGCTCTCTCTCGCCGTGTGTACCAAATCTGTTCATGAAAACAGAGCACTGGAAACCACTGAACTAAAACCTGTTTATTTATTTCTGTATGAAGACGACACTTTTGTTATTTGACCTCATGCACCAGAAAAACTACCAAATTTACCTAGAACATCTCAATTCCATCCATGAAAACACCCAATTTGCCATGAAAGTGGCAAAAGGTCGCAAACATCCTTCTCTTGACATCCTAATACAGCATACAGCCAATGGCTCGCTTGCCCTCAGTGTATACTGTAAGCCAACACGTACATATTTCATGCCTTCAGCTGCCACCATCCATCGCAGGAGAACAGTGTGCTCAACACTCTGGTATTCAGTTTGACTGTATTACTTTCGTAAAATAAGGAAGTACCGCCTTCAGTCACAATCAAGATTTTACTTCAATGCACTATGGATTTCGAGACTTGTTGGCTAATATTCAGCTGCTTCGACAGGCTACATCGTTCATTTGTCCGGATTTAAGTTAATTCAATGGTTAAAATGGCTCTAAGCACTATGGGACTTAACGTATGAGGTCATCAGTCCCCTAGACTTAGAACTACTTAAACCTAACTAACCTAAGGACATCATACACATCCATGCCCGAAGCAGGATTCGAACCTGCGACCGCAGCAACAGCCCGGTTCCGGAATGAAGCGCCTAGAACTGCTCGGCCACAGCGACCCGCGAAGTTAATTCTGGTATATTACAAAGCGGGGACATTTTGAATATAAGTTTACAAAATTAATACAAATCTAAATATAATGAAGAAATATGTTTACGCACATATCTGCATCTTTCATTCTGCAACATGTTTTTTAAACACAAGTCAAAACATATCAAAGTACTTCAAATATAAAGCCGCTGTTTTTCTACAAATATACAGGTGGTATTATTTCAAAGGAGATACAAAGCCATTATTTTGTTAGATACACATGCTGTCATTTACAAAAAGAATATTTGTGAATATGTTAAATGTGGACTATGTTATGAAATGGCTGGCTGCACTTTGTTTAGGAAAAAGTAAACTTTTGAAACTACTAAAAAATGTGGTTGCTAAACTCTATTAATTAATTCAACATTTTTTTCAGAAAATTTTTCTTTGACTGGAAACATGTTGAATGAACTGAGTTTAGTGGTCACAGTTCTTTCAGTAATTTCAAAAGTTTAGTTTTTCCTAAAAAAAAAATTCTTAGTAGACTAACCATTTGATAATATAACTCACATTTGACAAATGCACGAACATTCGTTTTGTAAATGATATTCTGGTTACTAATAACATAATGGCTTTGAATCTCCTTTGAAATAACAACAACTGCGTATTTGCAAAAATGCATCCTCTTTACATCTGAAATTCTTTGACTTGTTTTGACTTTTGCTTACAACATGTGCTGTAGAATGAAACGTGTATATATGTACATAAACAATTTTACTCATGGTGTTCTTCAAACCATGTATCAATCACTGGAAACAGTAAGTTATTTTTCGATTTCTATTAGTTTTGTAAACTTATACTCAAAATGTTCCCGCTTTGTTATTTGCCATTGTAATCCCTCCAGAGCCAAAATTAACCTCTTACATGCAGATAACATCGAACATTGCAGATCATGCTGCTGTTACATGAACGAGAAAGTCCCAGAATTAATTGCAAATTCGGAGATGAAAAAAAGAGAATAAAACAATGCAGCAGGAGGCGAACGAACTTCCTTCGACTCCCCACTTACACGTCTCTCACCGCAGCACCACAACTATCAGTTACAATTTCGAATATTATTAATGTTTGCCTTAAAATCCTAAGGACCTCTACAGCTGATATGTCCTTTTAATTATAACGAATTGTACCTAGAATGAATATGTGGTAAATCTTCATTGTGCCGGTGCCCTGAAACAACATATTTTAATAACAAGCTATAGGAAGAAAACAACCGAAATACGATAAACTCACCAATAAGTAACGAGCGAGCAATGTCATGTGACCGATTTTCAATTTCAGACGAACGCCAGTCGAAAGCGGCGTGGCTTCTTCATTTTAGTCACTCGTCATTTGTGGTTATTTTAAATGTGAAATAGTATGTGTGCGAACTTGCAAGGTACGGAGTTTCCCAATTTCTTTTCGAAATCATGACTAACATTTGCACAGTGTATAGTAATACGGATATCTCTCGTTTCATGTACATACTCCTCAAATATATTATTTATTTGTGGTTTTATTTGTTTGTGTTATATCCCAGCAGTGTTTACGTGAATATGTGATTTTATTACCTCAGGCTACGTTTCGAAATTTCCTTGCTCACTACCGTGTACCATGTCCCTTTATTTTGACTTCCGAAAAGATGGAGGAGGTTTGTCCAATTTGCTTCATTCTGGTCATGGTGTTGACTCTCTATGGTATTCTGTTTCTATGGTGCTGTCAGACAAGCAAAACGGCTTGAAATAACCGCAGAAATCAATGTGGGACCTACGAAGAATCTATTTGTTAGGACAGAGCGGCGATATTTGTCGTTAACGGGCTACGGCAGCAAACGACCGACACGAGTGCCCTTCCTGACAGCACGACATCGCCTGCAGCGCCTCTCCTGGGCTCTTGAGCATGCTGGTTGGATCCTAGACGACTGGTAATCCGTGGTCTGGTCATATGAGGCCGATTCCACTCCGTAAGAGCTGATGGTAGGCTTCGAGCGGGCGGGTTTTCACAAAATATGTGATGGAGTGTGGCCCTCAGCTACGTACCCTCCGACACGAAATATTAAAAGTTTTAGCTGGTTTCGTTGTCTAGGTGCTGGGGTACGTAGTTGCCGCACTACAAGCCAAATACTGCTGAGTCTACAGTATACAATATGAATAGACACATGAATCGAATTGTCGAAGGTTCCTATCACTCGGCAGTTGCGAATTTTGAACGTAACATAGACGATTACAAATGAAAGATTGCAATTAAATACACTACTGGCCATTAAAATGGCTACACCAAGAAGAAATGCAGATGATAAACGGATATTCATTGGACACATATATTATACTAGAACTGACATGTGATTACATTTTCACACAGTTTGGGTGCATAGATCCTGAGAAATCAGTATCCAGAACAACCACCTCTGGCCGTAATAACGGCCTTGATGCGCCTGGGCACTGAGTAAAAGAGAGATTGGATGGCGTGTACAGGTACAGCTGCCCATGCAGCTTCAACACGATACAACAGTTCAAGAGTAATGACTGGCGTATTGTGACGGGCCAGTTGCTCGGCCACCATTTACCAGACGTTTCCAGTTGATGAGAGATCTGGAGAATGTGCTGGCCAGGGCAGCAGCCGAACGTTTTCTGTATCCAGAAAGGCCCATACAGGACCTGCAACATGTGTTCGTGCATTTTCCTGCTGAAATGTAGGGTTTCGCAGGGCTCGAACAAAGGGTAGAGCCACGGGTCGTAACATATCTGAAATGTAACGTCCACTGTTCAAAGTGCCGTCAGTGCGCACAAGAGGTCACCGAGGCGTGTAACCAATGGTACCCCATACCATCAAGTCGGGTGATACGCCAATATGGCGATGACGAATACACACTTCCAATGTGCGTTCACAGCGATGTCGCCAAACACGGATGCGACCATCATGATGCTGTAAACAGAACCTGGATTCATCCGAAAAAATAAAGTTTTGCCATTCGTGCATCCAGGTTCGTCGTTGAGTACACCATCGCAGGCGGTCCTGTCTGCGATGCAGCGTCAAGGGTAACCGCAGCCATGGTCTCCGAGCTGATAGTCCATGCTGCTGCAAACGTCGTCTAACTGTTCGTTCAAACGTCCCCACCTGTTGACTCAGTGATCGAGACGTGGCTGCACGATCCGTTACAGCCATGCGGATAAGATGCCTGTCATCTCGACTGATAGTGATACGAGGCCGTTGGGATCCAGCACGGCGTTCCGTAGTACCCTCCTGAACCCACCGATTCCCAATTCTGCTAACAGTCATTGTATCTCTACTAACGCGAGCAGCAATGTAGCGATACAATAAACCGCAATCGCAGTAGGCTACAATCCGACCTTAATCAAAGTCGGAAACGTGATGGTACGCATTCCCTTCCTTACACGTCACATCACAACAACGTTTCACCAGGCAACGTCGGTCAACTGCTGTTTGTGTATGAGAAATCGGTTGGAAACGTCCCTCATGTCAGCACGTTGTAGGTGTCGCCACCGGCGCCAACCTTGTGTGAATGCTCTGAAAAGCTAATCATTTGCATATCACAGCATCTTCTTCCTGTCGGTTAAATTTCGCGTTTGTAGCACGTCATCTTCGTGGTGTAGCAATTTTAATGGCCAGTAGTGTAAAATCTGCAGGTACTAACTTATCGATTTTAAATGATGAGTACGATAGTAGAAGTACTTTTGAGAATGCGGTATATATCTGCAAAACACTTATTGGTGTCGATGGTCCAGCAATCAAATAAAATATAGGTTGAATAACAGGGAAACATTAGATTCCTACTGCACGTAATTAGTTATGAACGACAACATAGCTCGCGATATTCACTTCTAAACGTATGCTACGTCTTCACTATAGAAACCTCGGAAATCCCACTTGTTCACAAGTCGCCACTCCGAAGTATTTCTGTCTCTCGCGACCAAATGCAATCCACACCACACTGTCCAAGTCTCCCTCGCGACCTTGGGTCGCCCGCGCCCTACTGTCTCGCACTGTGCGTGACCTGTGCGACCGTCCCTCGCGCCGCACTGTTCCGAACTGCATCTCGTGTCCCCTGCCGTTCTCCCCAGAGCTCTTCTAGCGCTTCCATGCAGTCTCCCCATCCACGAGCGCTGTGATTGGCTAGAGCGCTCGCGCCCTGTATTCAAGCCAACGCACCCACACAGACATAATGAAACACACTGGAAATACTGGGTTTACATTTAAATAACTTGAAATTAAATAAATATTCCTACGACTGGACCATAAACACGCTCTAACACATATTATTAGGTACATAAACAAATTAAATAAACTTGTAGCAAAGGAATAGAACAAAAGGTAGGCCACAAGCCCAATGTCTCTGTGCTTTCTAAAACACAGTAAATATTTGACCTATTTCTTCATGAATAACATATGTTGTTGTTGTTGTTCTTGTTGTGGTCTTCAGTCCTGAGACTGGTTTGATGCAGCTCTCCATGCTACTCTATCCTGTGCAAGCTGCTTCATCTCCCAGTACGTATTGCAGCCTACATCCTTCTGAATCTGCTTAGTGTATTCATCTCTTGGTCTCCCTCTACGATTTTTACCCTCCACGCTGCCCTCCAATACTACATTGGTGAGCCCTTGATGCCTCAGAACATGTCCTACCAACCGATCCCTTCTTCTAGTCAAGTTGTGCCACAAACTCCTCTTCTCTCCAATTCTATTCAATACTTTCTCATTAGTTATGTGATCTACCCATCTAATCTTCAGCACTCTTCTGTAGCACCACATTTCGCAAGCTTCTATTCTCTTCTTGTCCGAACTATTTATCGTCCATGTTTCACTTCCATATATGCCTACACTCCATACAAATACTTTCAGAAACGACTTCCTGACACTAAAATCTATACTCGATGTTAACAAATTTCTCCTCTTCAGAAACGCTTTCCTTGCCATTGCCAGTCTACATTTTATATGCTCTCTACTTCGATCATAATCAGTTATTTTGCTCCCCAAATACCAAAACTCATTTGCTACTTTAAGTGTCTCATTTCCTAATCTAATTCCCTCAGCATCACCCGACTTACTTCGACTACATTCCATTATCCTCGTTTTGCTTTTGTTGATGTTCATCTTATATCCTCCTTTCAAGACACTGTCCATTCCGTTCAACTGCTCTTCCAAGTTCTTTGCTGTCTCTGACAGAATTACAATGTCAGAGGCGAAACTCAATGTTTTTATTTCTTCTCCATGGATTTTAATACCTACTCCGAATTTTTCTTTTGTTTCCTTTACTTCTTGCTCAATATACAGATTGAATAACATCGGGGAGAGGCTATAACCCTGTTTCACTCCCTTCCCAACCACTGCGTCCCTTTCACGACCCTCGACTCTTATAACTGCCATCTGGTTTCTGTACAAATTGTAAATAGCCTTTCGCTCCCTGTATTTTACCCCTGCCACCTTCAAAATTAGAAAGAGAGTATTCTACATGTTCATTCCACTCAACATTGTCAAAAGCTTTCTCGAAGTCTACAAATGCTAGAAACGTAGGTTTGCCTTTTCTTAATTTAGCTTCTAAGATAAGTCGTAGGGTCAGTATTGCCTCACGTCTTCCAATATTTCTAGGGAATCCAAACTGATATTCCCCGAGGTCGGCTTCTACCAGTTTTTCCATTCGTCTGTAAAGAATTTGCGTTAGTAATTTGCAGCTGTGACTTATTAAACTGATAGTTCAGTAATTTTCACATCTGTGAACACCTGCTTTCTTTGGGATTGGAATTATTATATTCTTCTTGAGTAACCTATATCGGATATAAACAAAGACATAGTTGAAGAAATATATAATCATTCTGCTACTGTTTTTTCGTGTAAGTGTGGAGTACTTAAGGTCTGATGCAGTCGATAGTAATCGGCCACTTTGACCTCCAAAAACTCATGTACTATTCAAGTGACATGCCTGTTATTCATACCAATTTACGTTTACACTCATAGCTTTCTAAAGACACGTCGATCGAAGGAATCGGATGAGCGGTTTAGATTTTGGAATTGTGTTTCTGGGAGTTACTTGTATAATTTACAGTCGGATACTAAACTTAAAACCAATAAAGGTATTGAAAATCTGATTACACCATGAGAATCGTCGTGCAAATATTGGCAATGTACATGTTTCTTTTTAAGGTGTCATGATTCCTCTGGCTACTATTAATTTCTATAAGAATTGTGAAATGTCTGCTATGATGGTTTCACAAAGTCCGCCATCTTTGGCACTCTCAGCATACAAGTCTCTTTCATCGACACAGCATCACCAAGGAATTCCCAGCGACGTTCTCGACCTGGACCACCCGCTGGGGCAACGCCTCATGTCTGCCTAACATTCGGCACCACGTGTTTGCTGCAGGGCTCTGGCTTGCCTAGTGGCTTGCCGAGTGGGCGTGCGACCACGCCAACTCCGAACTTAGAATATTTCCAGGGCGCCACAACTTGCCCGTTACCTCACAAGTGTGACGCAGAGCCGAAGAAGCTACGGACCCAAATCGTCAACAAGGCACAGTGCAAGTTGGTTGTGGCTATATAATGGTGTGGACAGTGTTCACATGGAATGGACTGGCTCCTCTGGTTCAACTGAACCGGTGATTGACTGGAAATAGTTTGTGGATGACATTGCACCGTGTCACTGGGCCACAACTGTTCGCACTTGCTTTGAAGAACATGCTCGACAGTTCGAGCGCATGAACAGACCACCCAAATCACCCGACATGAATCCAACTGAACATTTATGGCACATAGTCGAGAGCTCAGTTCGTACACAGAATCCTAGACTGGCAACACTTTCGCAGTTAAGGACGGCTTTAGAAACAGCATGACTCAGTATTTCTGCAGGGGACTTCCAACGACTTGTTGAGTCGATGCCACTGTGAGCTGCAGTACTACACTGAGCAAAAGGTAATCCGACACGATATTAGGAGGTATCCCATGACTTTTGCTACCTCAGTGTATATAGGGAATGCTTAGTGGACTCGGCGCTCATAATATAATACATCATAAATCACAAGGTGTCATATCTTTAGGCAGAATTTTTCGTGTCGTCATTCTCACTGGAATGATCCTTTACTGTAGTACCCTACAGGAAATAAATAAACTCTTTTATGGTTATAGCATTTAGTGGCCATTAAACACTCATACAACTTAATTCGCCGGATCCTTGATCCTGGAGGGAAAAATTAAGTTCAAAACATAAATAACCGAAGAAAAAATAACTGTCACATGAATTTCCACAAGTCCAGCATATATCCCAAGATGCAAACACTGACACATCATAACCACGTGAGCTCATTCTGAGCGGTACAAATACTCGAAGGACGTGTTGCAGTGTCTGTCATCGTTGGGTGCAGTTGACAGAGTCCTGTGGCAGTACAGCACGGTGCAAGGCGAATGTGGCAGAGTGCAACGGCAGTGTCAGTGAGAATACCGTGGCGTCGTATAGCTGGCGATAGTGTGCCTGAAGCTGCTCGCTAATGGAAATGCGTCTTCACTCTTCTGCGGCCAGTTACATCGTCATTTTTGTTCATCCCCATGCCATCGACTTGAGTAGCCTATGTTCACATGACAGGAGCTGGTAAACCTACGATGTCCAAGGAGTCTGCCACCGACAAATCTTGCTCCATCGATGGCAGAAACATAAAATTTACCATTTTCACACGTCCTTGATTCGCACTTCCCTGTTTCGCGTTTTCTGATCGCTACAGCTATAGTTTGTGTTGGACACCATGTCAAATGTAAACAATATTTCTGATTCGTTGTTATTCCATGTTCTCTGACACCCTGATACGTTCGCAGCTGGTAGGACGGAAGACTGGAAGCGTGTCCTGGACGTCAACGTGCTGGGTCTGAGCATCTGCACCAGGGAGGCCGTGCAGGACATGCTGAGCAGGGGCGTCGACGACGGCTTCATCATCCACATCAACAGGTTTGTTTTCGTCCCGGCGCACGTACCAACTCACAGTGCCTACTTCTAGACCATCTCATTGCGTATGTTATACGCGCAGCGTTCTACAGAAAGTTGTTATTGCTACTAACTCATAAACAGTTTGAGATACCGAACAGGTTATTTGTGTGTGTGTGTGTGTGTGTGTGTGTGTGTGTCTGCGGGGGAGTACCTCCAGAATTAATGTTTCACTCTTCAGCAGAGTGTACGCTACTGCGAAACTTAAAAATGCATGCTGATGCTGGTCCTGAGTCTGGACACCTGGTGTTTCCAAAATGTTTTTACGTATTGTCAACGCTCACATCTTTTTTTCCCAACGTGGTATTGAAGAAACTACCATTTAAATAAAAAAGATGTGTGCTGTATTGCTTTTGAAGGGCAATCGATTCATCGTTTTGTCGGTTCTTCAGGTTTACGGGCAAGGTAGCCGAAAGAAATGCGGATGATATTCTGAAAGTGAGGGTGAAGGCTGCGGCATAGTACAGTTTCACACTTTCACCCCTGTTACCGTCTACACATCCCATAACAGGACTTCACCGACTTGCGGCAGTGACGTTCTGTCTCATATTTACTACATATCCCGACTCTGCTTACCAAAAATTTCACGTACAAAAATTACTTTCTTCGCAAATAAAGACAGTACAATAATCTTCTCCTAGTTACATATTTCCTGATCATAAATGTTTCAAACTACTTGTCTATCTACAAACGTTTATGGGATTAGACTGAAGGAGAGAAGCAAATAAAAGAACTATCCATATACAATTAAGAAAGTAATTATATTTACTAATTTTACCTTCCGGGTCGCTGGCCATGTACTATACTGTAGTTTCTGTCCTTTCCTCTTTGGAATAAAGGTTTGTATTTTGCAGAGAGTCCAGCCATAAAGATACACGGCAGGTCTCAGGTCGGCGATCTAGCTGTTCTTTCCCTTGGATAAAGCTGTTGCTTGACGTAAGACTAATAGTAATTCTCTGGTGATTATACATTAAGTGCCATGGATCGGTTCGCTGCCTTTTTTCCTCTATTTCACTGGCTGTTTAGCGTTTCATATATGATAGTGCATAAAAATGCAGTAAATGAAGCAGGCAAAAAGGAATACAAACGTCTCAAAAATGAGATCGACAGGAAGTGCAAAATGGCTAAGCAGGGATGGCTAGAGGACAAATGTAAGGATGTAGAGGCTTATCTCACTAGGGGTAAGATAGATACTGCCTACAGGAAAATTAAAGAGACCTTTGGAGAGAAGAGAACCACTTGTATGAACATCAAGAGCTCAGATGGAAACCCAATTCTAAGCAAAGAAGGGAAAGCAGAAAGGTGGAAGGAGTATATAGAGGGTCTATACAAGGGCGATGTACTTGAGGACAATATTATGGAAATGGAAGAGGATGTAGATGAAGATGAAATGGGAAATACGATACTGCGTGAAGAGTTTGACAGAGCACTGAAAGACCTGAGTCGAAACAAGGCCCCTGGAGTAGACAACATTCCATTGGAACTACTGACGGCCTTGGGAGAACCAGTCCTGACAAAACTCTACCATCTGGTGAGCAAGATGTATGAAACAGGCGAAATACCCTCAGACTTCAAGAAGAATATAATAATTCCAATCCCAAAGAAAGCAGGTGTTGACAGATGTGAGAATTACCGAACAATCAGTTTAATAAGCCACAGCTGCAAAATACTAACACGAATTCTTTACAGACGAATGGAAAAACTAGTAGAAGCCGACCTCGGGGAAGATCAGTTTGGATTCCGTAGAAATACTGGAACACGTGAGGCAATACTGACCTTACGACTTATCTTAGAAGAAAGATTAAGGAAAGGCAAACCTACGTTTCTAGCATTTGCAGACTTAGAGAAAGATTTTGACAATGTTGACTGGAATACTCTCTTTCAAATTCTAAAGGTGGCAGGGGTAAAATACAGGGAGCGAAAGGCTATTTACAATTTGTACAGAAACCAGATGGCAGTTATAAGAGTCGAGGGACATGAAAGGGAAGCAGTGGTTGGGAAGGGAGTAAGACAGGGTTGTAGCCTCTCCCCGATGTTATTCAATCTGTATATTGAGCAAGCAATAAAGGAAACAAAAGAAAAATTCGGAGTAGGTATTAAAATCCATGGAGAAGAAATAAAAACTTTGAGGTTCGCCGATGACATTGTAATTCTGTCAGAGACAGCAAAGGACTTGGAAGAGCAGTTGAACGGAATGGGTGGTGTCTTGAAGGGAGGATATAAGATGAACATCAACAAAAGCAAAACGAGGATAACGGAATGTAGTCGAATTAAGTCGGGTGATGCTGAGGGTATTAGACTAGGAAATGAGACACTTAAAGTAGTAAAGGAGTTTTTCTATTTGGGGAACAAAATAACTGATGATGGTCGAAGTAGAGAGGATATAAAATGTAGACTGGCAATGGCAAGAAAAGCGTTTCTGAAGCAGAGAAATTTGTTAACATCGAGTATAGATTTAAGTGTCAGGAAGTCATTTCTGAAAGTATTTGTATGGAGTGTAGCCATGTATGGAAGTGAGACATGGACGGTAAATAGTTTGGACAAGAAGAGAATAGAAGCTTTCGAAATGTGGTGCTACAGAAGAATGCTGAAGATTAGGTGGGTAGATCACATAACTAATGAGGAGGTACTGAATAGGATTGGGGAGAAGAGGAGTTTGTGGCACAACTTGACCAGAAGAAGGGATCGGTTGGTAGGACATGTTCTGAGGCATCAAGGGATCACCAATTTAGTATTGGAGGGCAGCTTGGAGGGTAAAAATCGTAGAGGGAGACCAAGAGATGAATACACTAAGCAGATTCAGAAGGATGTAGGTTGCAGTAGGTACTGGGAGATGAAGAAGCTTGCACAGGATAGAGTAGCATGGAGAGCTGCATCAAACCAGTCTCAGGACGGAAGACCACAACAACAACAACATTTGATAGTGCTATGAGCGCAAAGAAAAATAAGTATAGTGGGCAGTTGTAGGCCTCAACATCCTGTGGCAATCGTAACATACCTGTGCTGCATATTCTCCAGCTGCAAAATAGAGTCCCACTTGTGATGTCCGAAGTACTTCAAGCTGTCTCCATGTCGAACCAGTCAGTTTACGTATAATATTGTTCCTCGCACTTTTTTTTTTCCTTACAGACCTGTGCAGTGTTTTTTAAACACAGTGGACGGTCTTGGTTGACTCCCAAGTATTTTTATTTGATGCAGTGGAGTAGTCTAATCCCCCGCCATCCCATTCCCAATAATCTTGAGGCTTCTCTGTTATGTAGATGGAATATATATACTAGCATTTTTTCTGAGTTAGATAGCAGGTGATTTTCTTCATAGCGGTTACACAAGGTATCCAAAGCCCTGGCCAGGTTTCTTTCAATCACTTCTGCCTTGAGCAGTAATGGCAGTGTCGCCTGTGTATACGGATCCCTTTCTTTCTGGTTGGTGTCGGTGTTCATTAAAAACGATGCAGTAACCAAAAAAAGGCAGTCTCTTTCATAGTGAATATCTTCGAACATCTGTGACATAAACACCTGTTGTAGAGGTGCAGTACAAGTTTAAGAGCTTTTCAAGGTTACTTATAGGATAAAATCCGGTGATAAGGCATCCGAGGTATCAGGTGACATCTGAAGCAATTACCCGATATATATCTAAGGTCATCACCTTCCCTGGAGACCCACCTCTGTACTCACAAACCTGAGACAGTTGTATGTGGTACATTCAAGGTCACCCCAGCACCTCCCCCTATTTTGTCTGCACCAATAGCAGTCAAGCACTTTTCCCCTCCTCCTCTTTTTATTATTGGGGAAAACGTGTGGACATGTCATTCTTGTTCTGTGCACTGTTGTGAGAGCATCACCAGCAACAGAGCTGCACTTTTTGAAAAATGGTGATGGTTATTACCATAATTTACTTTGACATTATAGAGTGTGGTTGAATTGCTGTAATTTTATGACGTGAAGGAATATTCTGCAAAATGACGGAATTTTTTAAAAAAATTAGACTGGTAAGGGCAAGACTCCAACAAACTCATTACAGAGTAAATCATTGTTTTTAAAGTTGGTTCTTGCGAGTTATTAGACGTTTTGCATTTCAGATTCTGTAAACTGACAGAAAATGTTAGTTCTCTAGGCGAACTGTGTGTGACTGTGGGGTATCCTGTTTCAAAATGGTAGCCAAGATTACCATAATTAGTGGTCCAAAATGGCCACCTTCAAGATTTTTAGCTTAAGTAACACAATTATCAGCAAAAATTTGGACATTATCTGCAAGTACTCCGCCTCCCAGTACTACTTACAGTTTTATCCGATTTTTCCAGATATAGAAACGAGACAGAAAAGCTTCTACGGTGTAATAAATAGGCTATTGTCATGAGGAAACACGTCTCTGTATTACTAATGTGAAGTTTGGAAGGTAGGAGACGGGATACTGGCGGAAGTAAATCTGTGAGGACGTGTTGTGATTGGGTAGTGCAGTCGGTAGAGCACTTGCTCGCAAAAGGCAAAGGTCCCGAGTTCGAGTCTCGTTCTAACGCACAGCTATAGTCTGCCTAGAAGTTTCATGTCAATGCACACTCTGCTGCTGAGTGAAAATTTAGTTCTGTCACATAATAGCGACAAAAACAACGTATAAGCACTCAGCCACCCACTACTGTTTACAATTTGGTTATATATTTCTATTTTCTTAGACATCGCCTTTCCATTCTAAGGTGCATGTTAATTCGTGGTTATTAAAATTCAAACAATTTGCGCAGAGCATTATTTGAAACTGCACTCCTACTTGAACCTTCTGCCACCACACCGATTAATGATCACGTCCCCACATTATTATTTACTGGTATCTAGGATGCCTGAAGAGAGACTGCCACAGTCTGAAACACCCTGCCAGATCCCTTCAGCCTCTGAGAATATTCCCCTCCCTCTTTCTCATTGGATCAAAACAATCAAGATTCCCTTCCTTTTGCCGGCCGGGGTGGCCGAGCGGTTCTAGGGACTACAGTCTGGAACCGCGTGACCGCTACGGTCGCAGGTTCGAATCCTGCCTCGGGCATTGGTGTGTGTGATGTCCTTAGGTTAGTTAGGTTTAAGTAGTTCTAAGTTCTAGGGGACTGATGACCTCAGAAGTTAAGTCCCATAGTGCGCAGAGCCATTTGAACCATTATATCCCTTTTATCACTGGAGCAGTTGCGTGGGCCGCGATATTTGAGGTCTCATCAGCACAGTGAAAGAATCATTATGAAGTGCCCTGATACGCAGTTACGAGACGGTATCCTCAAGCAGAATAAAGGTGGATTAGAAGACAGATAAGTCCAATTAACTACCAGAATACGATATTTTAACTACCAGAATACGATATATCATTGCGTTTCCCCTAAGTATTAGAAAGCATTACCACTGCCCAGTTTTTCCAAAACCCATACATAACTCAGAGACACTCAAATGTTTATAAATTCCACAGTGCTTTATTTAATGACAAATACATACTTGCTAACTACAAAGTCTACATTATGTCTGTATTACACTACTTACCATTAAAATTTCTACACCACGAAGATGACGTGCTACAGACGCGAAATTTAACCGACAGTATGATGATGCTGTGATATGCAAATTATTAGCTTTTGAGAGCATTCACACAAGGTTGGCGCCGGTGGCGACACCTACAACGTGCTGTTATGACGAAAGTTTCCAACCGATTTCTCATACACAAACAGCAGTTGACCGGCGTTGCCTAGTGAAACGTTGTTGTGATGTCTCGTGTAAGGAGGAGAAACGCGTACCATCACGTATCCGACTTTGATAAAGGTCGGATTGTAGCCTATCGTGATTGCGGTTTATGGTATCGCGACATTGCTGCTCGCGTTGGTAGAGATCCAATGACTGTTAGCACAATATCGAATCGGTGGATTCAGGAGGGTAATACGTAACGCCGTGCTGGATCCCAACGGCCTCGTATCACTAGCAGTCGATATGATAGGCATCTTATCCGCATGGCTGTAACGGATCATGCAGCCACGTCTCGATGCCTGAGTCAGCAGATGGGGACGTTTGCAAGACAACAACCATCTGCACGAACAGTTCGACGACGTTTGCAGCAGCATGGACTATCAGCTCGGAGACCATGGCTGCGGTTACCCTTGACGCTGCATTACAGATAGGAGCGCCTGCGATGGTGTACCCAACGAAGAACCTGGGTGCACGAATGGCAAAACGTCATTTTTTCGGATGAATCCAGGTTCTGTTTACAGCATCATGCTGGTCGTATCCGTGTTTGGCGTCATCGCGGTGAACGCACATTGGAAGCGTGTATTCGTCATCGCCATATTGGCGTATCACCCGGCGTGATGGTATTGGGTGCCATTGGGTACACGTCTCGGTCACCTCTTGTTCGCATTGACGGCACTTTGAACAGTGAACGTTACATTTCAGATGTGTTACGATCCATGGCTCTGCCCTTCATTCGATCCCTGCGAAACCCTACATTTCAGCAGGATAATGCACGACCGTATGTTGCAGATCCCGCACGGGCCTTTCTGGATACAGAAAATGTTGGACTGCTGCCCTGGCCAACACATTCTCCAAATCTCTCACCAACTGAAAACGTCTGGTCAATGGTGGCCGAGCAACTGACTCTTCACAATACGCAAGTCACTACTCTTGAGGAACTGTGGTATTGTGTTGAAGCTGCAGGGGCAGTTGTACCTGTACACGCCATCCAATCTCTGATTGACTCATTGCCCAGGCGTACCAAGGCTGTTATTACGGCCAGAGGTGGTTGTTCTGGGTACTGATTTCTCAAGATTTATGCACCAAACTTGCGTGAATATGTAATCACATGTCAGTTCTAGTATAATATATTTGTCCAATGAATACCCGTTTATCATCTGCATTTCTTCTTGGTGTAGCAATTTTAATGGCCAGTACTGTATTTACTGGTATCTAGGCTGACTGAGGAGAGACTGCCACAGTCTGAAACCCCCTGCCAGATCCCGGCTGCCTCTGAGAATCCTCCCCTGCCTCTTTCTCTCTGGATCAAAACATTGAAGTTCCCCTTTTCCCTTTTGTTACTGGAGCAGTTATGTGGGTTGTGATATTTGAGGTCTCATCAGCATAATTAAGAATCACCATAAAGTGCCCTGATGAGCTGTTATGAGACGGCACCCTCCGGCAGAGTAAAGTGGGATTACAAGACACTTAAGTACAATTAACCACCAGAATACCATATTTGAATAAATTAACTCTTTCTACATGCCAAATCTGTACCACCCATAAATTTTTACTGTCTGTGGGAAGTCATAGTGTATGTTAAGATGAGTGCGTTATCCTATCGACAGAGTTACTGTAATTTAATGATGTCATTGCGTTTCCCCTAAGTATTAGAGAGCATGACCACTACCCAGTATTCGCAAACACATCCATAAACCCGAGACACTTAAATGTTCACAAATTGCACAGTGCTCAGTGCTTTATTTAATGACAAATACGTACTTGCTAACTACAAAGTCTACATTATGTCTGTATTATTTACATGTGAGATCACTATAAATATTCCTTAGAGCTGTCTGCACGTAAATAACTATGAAAAAATCAGAATGTGTGTACCCCCAACACACTGCTCAATTCTCGCTGTAAGCAATAACTGCTACAGTCATAGGATGGGATTAGGACAGAAAATAAGCACTCCGTCTTCAGGCCACGAGTGGCCTACCGGGACCATCCGACCGCCGTTTCATCCTCGGTTGAGGATGCGGAAAGGCATATAGGAGGGGCGTGGGGTCAGCACACCGCTCTGCCGGTCGTAAGATGGTATTCTTGAACAAAGCCGCCACTATTCGGTCGAGTAGCTCCTCAATTAGCATCACGAGGCTGAGCGCACCCCGAAAAATGGCAACAGCGCATGGCGGCCTGGATGGTCACCCATCCAAGTGCCGACCACGCACGACGGTCCTTAACTTCGGTGATCTCACGGGAACCGGTGTACCCACTGCGGAAGGGCCGTTGCCAGGATTATGATAGAGAATAAAGAAATTATTTGTAATCGTCGCTGGTGTGACGTAACTGGTAGCCGGCGGAGGCCACACTGTTTGCACTAGTCGTTGCACATTGATAACCGCCTCACCATAGCAAGAAGAACTACAGTGGTGACACGCCCCACTGCACATACATCGCACAGGCAACAGTCAACGGAGAAGTAGTAGTTACATGACCGTTGAAAACTAGTGAACAACTGGAGAAGAAGCAGAATATGCACGTGCTGGCAGCACCTGTGATCAAATATCAGATGCTAACCGCCGGAGGCAGGTGTGTGATAAAACAGGCAGGATGCCACCAGTCGAAGTTCCGAGGAGAGGAGAGAGCAGTCTGTATTTACTGCTCTCATAATGGATAAAACGCTATGTCTGTCTAATTTCCAAGTATGTAAATAATGGTGTAGCAATAATCTACAGATACGACACTGATAAATTTACAATCATTTTACCACAACCATAGCCTGACGCAAGGTGTAGTCCCACATGCAACCATATCTGCGCTATTTCTTTTGTTTGGTGTATGGATGTGTCACTGTTTATCAATCCCTCATTTGCCACACATATTGAGTGGATGGTCCATGTCGTTACACACAGTCTTCGGAGGGTATGGAGGTGGAATACCAGAAGCGCTTTGATGTTCATGTATGGTAATATCATGGTTTCTTCAAATTACTGCAGCTACTCGCCTTGTGTTTTGTTCTTCAGTTTCTATTGTCCCGTTACCGGATTCAAACCGCCTAGTGATTCACCATCTGATGGTGTATATTCATTGATTGTCTGCAGCAGTGTGGGAGTCGTGTAGCTGTGGCAAGATGTATAAACGGGAGATGTAAGCACCGAGTGTGGAGAGAATTATTCACATAATGAGATCGATTTTGTTACGTTACTTACAGTTATTAGTGTCCGTTCTTTGGTTGCTGGTGCACACAATATTCTGGGAAATATAATGAATGTTTTCCAGGGACGTTAATTTCACTGCACTTCACACACTTAGTTATAGGTAACACGTTCCACATGCTTTACAAAACATATCTACATCTACATCTACATCCAAACTCCGCAATCCACCTGACGGGTTGTGGCGGAGGGTACCTTGAGTACCTCTGTCGGTTCTCACTTCTATATCAGTCTCGTATTGTTCGTGGAAAGATCGATTTTCGGCATGCCTCTGTGTGTGCTCTAATCTCTCTGATTTTATCCTCACGGTCTCTTCGCGAGATATACGTAGGAGTGACTCCTCGGTGAAGGTATGTTCTCTAAACTTCAACAAAAGCCCGTACCGAGCTACTGAGCGTCTCTCTTGCAGAGTAACCAAGGATTAAATTATGTCAAAGAGTTTGTGTTAGGGCAGAGAGTCACTTTGTTCAGCTCTTGTAATACACACTGGCGACAGTAAGAATGTATCTATTTCTCTATTGCAAAAATAACATGTAGTTATTTGCTGATATTGACATGTGCTATTCATAAAATCAAATAAACAATGACTTTGGAAGTTATTACAGCAAGCTGTTGTTTCGTCTTTAGGTAGTTCAACGCTCACATTTTTTGTTAGTCGCAGTATTTGTACCCGTATGTGTGGCCAGAGGTGTGATTTTTTTAAAAGCATGCATTAATATCGTCTGCTGGTGTTGAACTGGGGATAACTGGAAGTGTTTGTCGGAAATCTCCTGATAGTATGAGTATAGCCCCTCCTATCACTTCGGTTTCCCCGTAAGTCTTTTAATGTTGTGTCCATGGCTTCGAGTAATTTTTCATGCCATCGTGCATTTGTCCCAGAAGACAATTTTAGCTTTCTTTACAAGTTCACTCCGTCCTGATGCTCTTGAAATTTTACACACAGCTAATTGCTCTTCCTCTACAGTCAGCAGTAGTTGTAGTATGGAATGGGCAGTTCGTCCTCCTTTCATATGTGTGGCTGCAATGCCGGTTGATGCCAGTGCAGGAGCGATGTGTTGTTCAGCACGTATTTTCGCCAGCAATAGATTTGTTAGAAACGTTTCTGTAGTGCCGCCTGTTGTATCCAAGTAAATCATTCCGTCGGTGTTGTTGTCGATCCGGTCCATGATAACGTTGTAAATTTGCATTTGGTTGTATCTAAGGAATGGTTTGTCCTGAGCAATGGATTAAAGTAGTTCGTTGATGTTGTAGCTTTTTTCCTTTGTAATTGCGTAGCATACTGTTAGCATTTTTTCGCTGTGCTTGCATTCCAAGTTGTACTAAGGTCTGACTGTTTATTGCGAAACATTTATCTTCTAGCCGAATGAGTGTCTCACTGAAGATGTTGGCGCTGAATTCGATTGTCAGTTCGTGATGAACTTATCGGATATGATACAGTATGTAATCATTCATACTCTCTTTAAAGGAGTCCCATAGCTGCGTTGGATTCGATGGGTTACCTGTTGTTAATTTATGTCAAGTAAGTCTCTCATTTGTTCAGCTGACGCTGTGAGTTAGGCTTCTTGTAGTGTTAATTTTCAGTAGTTTTCGTTTTCCAGCAGTCCTAAACGTTGGCACGCTTCTCTGTACGCCTGTCAAAGGTAACCGTCAACAGTGTTGAAATCTATGAAACTTGTTGGTCCCCTTTTTCGTGTAGAAACATCCAGGGATAGAAAGATTCGATGTTGTTCGGATTTACAGCGTTTACTCGGCGTAGTACGCCAATTTTCATGATTTCTGGTTGACTTTCTACTGGAATTCCTTGTTTTCTTCTCTGAAGGATATTTCATGTTGTGTTCCACGTGTAATAGGTAGCGACGTCGGCATATAGTAATGTTTTCGCGAATTGATCTATTTGGAACAGTTGATAAAAAGCTGATAATGTTGTGTTCTGAGGGTGCTTGCTTGCAGTTTTCTTGGTGGTGTCACTTGTGAAGAAAACTCTTTGTCCCTTCTCCAAATGTACTGCTAGATGCTTCACAGTTGCTTCGCCTTCATGTATGAGAAAATCGAAAATCCGCCACTTGCATCGTTATTGTTGATGTCGTTTCCTGTTTGGTACCTGAGGAACTCATCGTTTCTGTTTTGTTCGCTGTCTTCGGCTATTTGAAATAGTGCCATGTTACTGCCTTTGCTCACATACTTACAGACATATTTGAGGACTTCGCTGAACTGCAGTATTCTACGTATATATGTGCTTGCAACATTTTGGTAAGTAGTATGTTATATGGTACTGCCCATTGACTATCTATTTCCAGTTCGTCGCTGCCACATATTTGTATTTTAGCTGTGAAGCCACCGTTTTCGGGTAATCGTCTTCTGTATTTGGGATAACCATCAACTACAGTTTGGGTGTCGTCCAGATGGCGAATTGGTGTTTCATGCCCCGCATGGTCAGTGACTCATGTTTTTCACTATTATTTCGTAGAGTTCCGGATCTTCTTGTGTACTGGTAAATTCTGCTAGGATGACTTTGTTGACATCCGAGGGATGAATTCCGTCACGTGGTCATATTAAATTGTGTGAGTAATCCAGTCCTCGTTCTTGCCATTCGACTGTGTACATCCAGCATCTGACGGTTCCAAATATGCGGTATTTTGTGATGAGTTCAATAAATCTCATTTGCTTTTGTCGGAAACTTCTGTCTGTGTCTTAGTTGTTCTTTGATTTCTGGCCACGACGAGTTGTATGAGAATGTTAAAATGTTAGAGGTCAGGTCGACTATATTTTCTTATGTAGGTCATTGCATCTCGAGTGTATTCGTGCATGTGTCTCGGGCTGCATGTGTATGATGAGGGTAAGATTACCTTTGTTCCAGTGTCGCTAATGTTTCCGTCATTTATGACTGTGCCTTGAAGGTGGATGTATTCTTCCGTGAGTTGTTTGTTCTGACTCAGTCTTACGTAAATATCCATTCCGCTTCTATTTTTGCATACATGTCTACCTAGAACTGTTGGAATAAACGGAGAGTGTTGAGAATGTGATTGCAGGTTTCATTGTCTCTGACCATTAAACGGTAGGCATAAAACTCTTTGGAAGTGACTCCTTCGTTTGTTTCTACACCTGTTTCAGTTTGGATTTGTTTCACATTAAAATGATATCCTTCCTCTCCGAGCATTAATGGCTGTTGGGGGGGCATCATATGAACGGCGTGTCTCTGCATGCGTTATAGTCTTACTCCTTTTCGTTGTGCAGTTATGTCATGGTTTGTCTTTTCATTGTCAACAATTTCGTCTATCTGAGGTTCATTAAATAGACGTTCGTGTTCTCCAGGAGATCTTTTGTCGGCTCGAATAATAACTTTATAGTCATCAGAAATCATTCGGCCTAATGCTCCTTTGAGTATGTGTAGCAGTTGATTGTACTTGTGTAACAGCATCTGTACGTCTTGGACTAATTTTCGTCTCAGCCCACTGATATTTGTGCATCGTTGATCAGTTTCTGTTTCTTCATTTCTGATGAAATATACGTACAGAAATCTGTAGTCTTTGTTAGATAGTGGAAGTAATGATCACATGTTGTGACATATTTGTCCTTGAACGGAAAATCAATGGATTTCATCTCTTTTTGTGTTGATCGACGTGAAACCGAAGTAAGTCATTTGGAAGCAGGTGTCGTTCGCTTTTATATTTTGAAGAACGTCTTTTGATTCTGGGGTTTACACGGTCACTTACGGTAAAACTTCCTGGAGAACTGCTTCCAGAGGTGGTAATAGAGTTTTTCTAAAGATGGAATAATCAACGAATGGATAACGTTCTACGAGCCGGGGCGTGGAATGTCAGAAGCTTGAATGTGATAGGGAAAGACTCAATCTAGATATAGTAGGAGTCAGTGAAGTGAAATGGAAAGAAGACAAGGATTTCTGGTCAGATGAGAATAGGGTAATATCAACAGCAGCGGAAAATAGTGTAACGGAAGTAGAGTTCGTTATGAATAGGAAGGTAGGGCAGAAAGTGTGTTACTGTGGAAAGTTAAGTGACAAGGTTGTTCTTATCAGAATCGACAGCAAATCAACACCGACAACGAAAATTCAGTATACGTAACGACATCGCAAGCTGAAGATGAAGAGATAGAGAAAGTGTATGAGGATATTAAAAGTGTAATACAGTATGTAAAGGGGGATGAAAATCTAATAGTCATGGGGGACTGGAATGCAGTTTTAGGGGAATGAGTAGAAGGAAAGGTTACAGGAGAATAAGGGCTTGGGACAAGGAATGAGAGAGGAGAAAGACTAACTGAGTTCAGTAACAAGTTTCAGCTAGTAATAGGGAATACTCTTTTCAAGAACCACAAGAGAAGGAAGTTAGTTGGAAAAGGCCAGGTGATAAGGGAAGATTTCGGTCAGATTACATCAGGGCCAGACAGAGATTCCGAAAACAGTTTCTGGATTGTAAGGTGTACCCACCAGCAGATATAGACTCAGATTCCAATATAGTAGTGACGAAGAGTAGGCCGAAGATTAAGACATTAGTCAGGAAGAATCAATATGCAAAGAAGTGGGATACGAAAGTACTAAGCAGTGACGAAATAGGTTAAAGTCCTCTAAGGCTATAGATACAGCAATAAGGAATAGCTCATTAGGCAGTACAGTTGAACTGGAATGGACATTTTTAAAAGGGCCATCACAGAAGTTGGGAAGGAAAAGATAGGTACAAAGAAGGTAACTGCGAGAAAACCATTGGTAACAGAAGAAATGATCGATGAAAGGAGAAAATACAAAAAATTTCTAGGAAACTCAGGTACAGAGAAAAACAAGTCGCTGAGGAATGAAATAAATGAGAAGTGCAGGGAAGCTCAGAGGCAATGGCTGCAGGAAAAATGTGAAGACATCGAAAAAGATATGATTGTCTGAAGGACAGACCCAGCATACAGGAAAGTCAAAACAACCTTCGGTGACATTAAAAGCAAGGGTGATAACATTAAGAGTGCACCGGGAATTCCACTGTTAACTGCAGATGAGAGAACGGATAGGTTGAAAGAATACATCGAAAGCGTCTATGAGGGGGAACGATTGTCTGATGTGAAACAGGAGTCGATTTAGAAGAGATAGCGGATCCAGTATTAGAATCAGAATTTAAAAGAGCTTTGGAGGACTTAAGATCAAAGAAGACAGAAGGGATAGATAACATTCCATCAGAATTTCTAAAATCATTGGGGGAAGTGGCAAAAGAAACGACTACTCACATTGATGTGTAAACTGTATGAGTCTGGCGACATACCATATGACTTTCGGAAAAGCCTCATCCATCCAATTCTGAAGACTGCAAAAGCTGACAAGTGCGAAAATTATCGCACAATCAGCTTAACAGCTCATGCATCCAAGTTTCTTACAAGAATAATATACAGAAGAATGCAAAAGAAAATTGAGGATGCGCTAGATGACGATCAGTTTGGCTTTAGGAAAGGTAAAGGCAGAGAGAGGCCATTCTGACGTTGCGGTTAATAATGGATACAAGACTAAAGATAAATCAAGACACGTTCATAGGATTTGTCGGCCTGGAAAAAGCGTTCGGCAATGTAAAATGGTGCAAGATGTTAGAAATTCTGGAAAAATTTGGGTTAAGCTATAGGGAGAGACGGGTTATACAGGGTGTTACAAAAATGTACGGCCAAACTTTCAGGAATCATTTCTCACACACAAAGAAAGAAAATATGTTTTGTGGACATGTGTCCGGAAACGCTTACTTTCCATGTTAGAGCTCATTTTATTACTTCTACTCAAATCACATTAATCATGGAATGGAAACACACAGCAACAGAACGTACCAGCGTGACTTCAAACACTTTGTTACAGGAAATGTTCAAAATGTCCTCCGTTAGCGAGGATACATGCATCCACCCTCCGTCGCATGGATCCCTGATGCTTTGATGCAGCCCTGGAGAATGGCGTATTGTATCACAGCCGTCCACAATACGAGCACGAAGAGTCTCTATATTTGTTACCGGGGTTGCGTAGACAAGAGCTTTCAAATACCCCCATAAATGAAAGTCAAAAGGGTTGAGGTCAGCAGAGCGTGGAGGCCCTGGAATTGGTCCGCCTCCACCAATCCATCGGTCACCGAATCTGTTGTTGAGAATCGTACGAACACTTCGACTGATATGTGCAGGAGCTCCGTCATGTATAAACCACATGTTGTGTCGTACTTGTAAAGGCACATGTTCTAGCAACACAGGTAGAGTATCCCGTATGAAATCAAGATAACGTGGTCCATTGAGCGTAGGTGGAAGAACATACTGACGAAATTAAAATGAGATCTAACATGGAAATTAAGCGTTTCCGGACACATGTCGACATAACATCTTTTCTTTATTTGTATGTGAGGAATTTTTCCTGAAAGTTTGGCCGTACCTTTTTGTAACACCCTGTATACAATACGTACAACAGTCAAGAGGGAGTAATAAGAGTGAACGACCAACAACGAAGTGCTCGTATTAAAGAGGGCAAGACAAGAATGTGACATTTCGCCCCTACTGTTCAATCTGTACATCGAGGAAGCAATGATGGAAATAAAAGAAATGTTCAGGAGTGGAAGTAAAATTCAAGGTGAAAGGATATCAATGATACGATTCACTGATAAGTCATTGCTATCTTGAGTGAAAGTGAAGAAGAATAACATGATGTGCTGAGCGGAATCAACAGTCTAATGAGTACAGAGTATGTACTGAGAGTAAATCGAAGAAAGACGAAGGTAATGAGAAGTAGTAGAAATGAGAACAACGAGAAACTTAACATCATGATTTATGGTCACGAAGTAGATGAAATGATGGAATTCTGCTACCTAGGTAGTAAAATAACTTATGACGGACGGAGGATGGAGGACATCAAAAGCAGACAAACATTCCTGGTCAATAGAAATCTACTAATATGTAATATTGTCCTTAATTTGAGGAAGAAATTTCTGAGCATGTACGTCTGGAGCACAGCATTGTGTGGTAGTGAAACGTAGACTGTGGGAAAACCAGAACAGAAGAGAATCGAAGCATTTGAGATGTGGTGCTACAGACGAATGTTGAAAGTTAGAAGGATTTATAAGGTAAGGAAGGAGGAGGTTCTGCGCAGAGTCGGAGAGAAAAGGAGCATGTGGAAAACACTGGTCAGGAGAAGGGACAGGATGATACAACATCTGTTAAGACACGAAGGAATGACTTCCATGGTACTAGAGGGAGCTGTAGAGGGCAAAAACTGTAGAGGAAGCCAGAGATTGGAATACATCCAGCAAATAAAAATGGTTCAAATGGCTCTGAGCACTATGGGACTCAACTGCTGAGGTCATTAGTCCCCTAGAACTTAGAACTAGTTAAACCTAACTAACCTAAGGACATCACAAACATCCATGCCCGAGGCAGGATTCGAACCTGCGACCGTAGCGGTCTTGCGGTTCCAGACTGCAGCGCCTTTAACCGCACGGCCACTTCGGCCGGCATCATCCAGCAAATAATTGAGGACGTAGGTTGCAAGTGCTACTCTGAGATGAAGAGGTTAGCACAGGAGTGGAATTCGTGGCGGGCCGCATCAAACCAGTCAGAAGACTGATGACCACAAAAAAAAAAAAAACATGTCATTATAGCAGCAGTAACTGATTTAACAACAGCGAAAGACATTTGTTGTCTTATGTAGGCGCTGCCGACCGCTGCGCCGTGTCCCGCCTGTTTACATATTTGAATACGCATGCTTATACCAATTTCTTCGGCGCTTCAGTGTAACTCAGGCCCACACTGTAATGTCAGTGTGCCTTACCTCCTAAATTATGGTAATATATGCCACAATTTTTGATGTCATACGACTCTGCTGCTGTCGATGATCCTCTCACCACAGTGAATAGGCTTTGAGTGATGTGGCCAAGACGGTTGCTCTAGTAAGAAATTGAAGAGGGGTAAGTGAGAAAGGGGGAGGAGTAGGAGATGGACCGTTACCGACCTTGAAGGGATGGAGAGGGATGGGAGGGAAGAAGAGGAAAGTATCCTCTCTGGTAGGGGGCGGGGTGAGGGATGACTTTGAATGCACCTCACACAATTGCCTCAGGTGTTTCTTATCACGGAAGTATTCCCTTATAAATGGATCGAACCAGTTTTAACCCTCGCAACATCAGCTTAGTAGGGGGTACTTGTTGTTCACGTTCTGAAATTAATGTAATCTAGTCCGTTTCTCTCTATTTTAAATTTTAGAAAGAAATATTTATTTTTTTAATGAATTATTCTACCAGATTCCACACTGTTTTTAAATTTTTCAATTAAAATTAATCCAAAAATTTAAGGTTCAGTGGTAGGTGTCACTTTTCCTAGGGAAGGTTGCAATCAGTATCTCTCTGTTCAGAGCCTTACGTACAAATCAGTGTCTCTTTAAAAAAAAGTACTTTGAGAGTAAAAATGAACACAAGAACGAAATTTGCATTTTTTTATATTCTTTTGTGGAGATCGTAAAGTCTGCAGTACACGTTATTGATAATATGTTGATATTGCTAAGAATGTGTTAAAGGTATTTTCAGGTTTTGGGACCTGATTACACATCAATATCTCTTTAAAAAGCAATTTCTTAAGATAATTCAACAGCACTTAATGAATTTTATCAAAATTGTTTTTAGGTTAGGCACAATATACCCCCCCCCCCCACCCACACCCCCTCCAGCCACACTACTCATCAATACTGAATTGGTCCAGCTTGTCCATCATAAGATGCACGTATCTTGCTTAGCATACAGCCTTGTCCTATTCTTCGAGGACAGCCCTCTTAATCTTATCCATCGTGTGACGAGGGTTCCCGCGATACCGCAGTGCAAACCTGAACTAGAGCAGGCTACTTCATTTGGTGTTCACGAACTGACTGCGGTGACCTGGAAGTAGCCTCTTGAAAAACGAAGCCATAACTGAAATGTTGGTTGCAGGCCTCTACAATAGATGGAAGGATCCTGTTCCGGTATTACACAAACCTCAAATTAAAAATAATTAGTTTCCACTAAAATAAAAGTAATACAATAACCACCTTTCGCTTATTCATTTCTTGCTCAAAGAAGTTTCACACAATCTGCATATCTACGAACATACGCGTACCTAGACTGAAGAAAACAAGCAAAAAAAAATTATTCATGAGATTAGATCAAGACCAGCGTCTTGTTCGCCTAATTTAAAATTTTCAGTGTTCCGGTGCATACCCGGCAACCTCTTACTAGTAACATTTGCAGGCCACATTCAGTGTTTGAATTAATATTGATTTAAGCGTAAGAGAATTTTAATATGTTTTTTTCTTATAGTTTCATTAAAAATCAGTAATCGAATTAATGAAACGAAATGGTTTGTTTTGCAGCACAGTTTTAAAGAAAAAAATAATAAATATGTATATGGGTTTTCGTAGCTAAGCATGCATGTGAAAGCCAGTTAAACAGTTCAGAAAACAAAGCAGCTTACAGAACCTGTGTAGCAATTTTGTACATGTTCTACAGTAGATGGCTTTGTTGTCGACTTATTATGAAGGTTGTGTTCCACATAGCGGTTACCTAAGGACATAGAAGCCAAAAAAGCTTAAGTCTGAGCGAAAACGTTAAACAATATAGATACTTTTAAAATTTTGTTAAAGAAGTAAAAAAAGTAGCGAATGAATACTATTTGCGTTGATAAAAAGAGAATTCTTGAACATGGTGCAAAATCCGTGCGTGACGGACAACTATAATTAAAGCTATTTCTGTGTGGCAGTTTTAATATCAAATGTGAGCATCAGTCTCTTCAAGAAAACCCTGAAGTAGTCGATGAATTCACGAGAAACTCTTAGCAACAACGCCACATTAGCAATCACGACACCCGTACGAAAATAATCTGATTAAAAGTATCTGGGCACCTATTAGTGGAAATTGATGTGGGTGTCTCCACTCTTCGCCTTTATGACGGCTTCTCAACTCTGCTGGATATACATTCAGTGACGTGTCTGTGTGGTGGGGGAATTGCGGCCCGCACTACCTCAATAGCTGAAGCCGGAGAAGGAAACTGTGATGTGTGCACGCTGAGGTCTGGGGTGGAGTCTACATCCTAGCTCATCCAAAAGGTATTCCACAGGGCTGAGGCTGGGACTCTGGACAGGTTGGTCCATTTCAGGAATGTTACTGTCCTCAAACCGTTGCCTCAAAGATGCTTCTTTAGACAGGATGCATTGTCATGCTACACTATGCTCTAAAATGTGTCTATGTCCTCCCACATTTAGCGTTTTCTTAAGGGGGTAGGACGTCAAAAGGGGCGACTTGGAGCAGGAGAGGCATCAGAGGACATTTTAATTTCCAGCGTCTACAATTTTACAAATAAATTCATAAAACTTTGTCAGCAACACCAGGAAGGATTCAGGGTTCACACTCATTGCAGTGGAAGTTCGAAAACATA
The DNA here is from genome assembly GCF_023898315.1 of Schistocerca nitens. NCBI lineage: Eukaryota > Metazoa > Arthropoda > Insecta > Orthoptera > Acrididae > Schistocerca > Schistocerca nitens. Next base: position 1,164,383,185 of record NC_064614.1, read on the forward strand.
GCAAAATAAATTTTTTTTACGTGCGAAATTTGATCATTTTTTCACTTACTAATGGATGCATTTGTTGCTATAGGTACACTTTTCTTCATAAGTTAAAGAGATTCTTCGACGAATTTAGCACAGCATACACACCATACTCACAGGTGTGTGAAACTCTAGAATTTATTTAATTTATGAAAAAACGAATGAGCTGTTATATTTTAAACTTCATGTTTAGAAAAAACACAAATTTTATAGTTAATTACCTCAATTTTTACCACAGTTTTTAATAGATTTGGAAAATTCTAGAGTTTCATACACCTTTAAGTATGGTTTGTATGCTGTGCAAAACTAATCGAAGATCTCTCTTACTTATGAAGAAAAGTGTACCTATAGCAACAAATACTGCCATTAGTAAGTGAAAAAATGAAGAAATTTCACATGTACAAAAAGTTATTTCGTCATGTTTTGAACTTCCACTCCTACGAGTGTGAATTCTGAATCCTTCCTGGTCATGCTGACAAAGTTTTATGAATTTATTTGTAAAAGTATAGACAGTGGAAATTAAAATGTCCTGTGGTGCCTCTCCTGCACCATGTCGGCCCGTTTTACGTCCTACCCCATTAAGTGTAGTAATGGGATCACATCCTAACCATGAAAGATACCACAATACTGCAACACCACCACCTCCGTTCTCCACTAATGGTACTACTCATGTTTACAGGCAACGTTCTCCGGGCATTCACCAAAGCCAAATTCTTTCATCTGATTACCTATGCGTTTGGTGTTATTCATCACTTCAAATCACTACTGACCAGTGATGTTTGTCCTTATGAGATCAAGAGTCGCTTGGCATTGCCCACAGAAACATGTGGTGTATGAGGAGCTGCTCGACGACTCTATGCATTCTTTTTAACTCCGTATGCACAGTCATCGTGCTAGCTGGACCCCTGGTAGCACTTCGTAGCTCACGGGCGACTCCTCCTGCTCGTTATTGCGATTTTTTACATTCTCTCCCTCGCAATGCTCGATGGTCCTTGCCCGTCCGTACGTGAGGTATGTGTTGTGGACTGGCAAGACAGCCAATCCACTGTGACGGGTAGCCGAAAGGCACGCGTTTAAGCTCCCGCAGGCTGGCGTGAGGTCTGGAACAGTTAAAGGAATTGAGTCTAGCAAAAAAGGTACATAGCTGCTGGAATACTTAACTTTAATCCATAATTGGTGAACATCGGTCTGACGGTACATGCATCACAAGATAAATAGCAAATGATAATGGCGCCTTGCTAGGTCGTATCAAATGACGTAGCTGAAGGCTATGCTAACTATCGTCTCGGCAAATGAGAGCGTAATTTGTCAGTGAACCATCGCTAGCAAAGTCGGCTGTACAACTGGGGCGAGTGCTAGGACGTCTCTCTAGATCTGCCGTGTGGCGGCGCTCGGTCTGCAATCACTGACAGTGGCGACACGCGGGTCCGACGTATACTAACGGACCGCGGCCGATTTAAAGGCTACCGCCTAGCAAGTGTGGTGTCTGGCGGTGACACCACAGTATGCCCGGTTTTGGGCTGTTTCTTCGCATTTGCGCTTCACAATCGAATCACCATCATCAAAAATCGACCTGGCAGCTTTAGAATGATTGGAATCTCCCTGGCCGATCTGTTATTCAGTGACATCCAATCACTAGTCTACGTTCGAGGCAACTGAGCTCTCATGAGCAACTCATTCTGATGTTAGTGGTTCTCTAGTGAAAACACAACACTCCCCGTCTCTTTTAATACTCCCGGAACCATCTCGCACGGCATTTAGTGGTCAACTCCACTTAGGCCTCTCAACATATATTTGATCATATAGTTTCGATGCAGAAAAAAAGTCTTGGTTGCACAAGATAAGTTTATTTAATATTCATATATGACGCTTTTCGCTGTTCTAGGAATCATCAGACAACCGATTGCTAATAGTGACCGAGGCGTCGAACGTAATTAAAAGTCGCATAGAACCGGGAGGTAATAGCCAGATATCCACAGCGTATGCTTCATTACATCATCGATAACTACTAGTGTCTGGGCGTCAAACATAATGAATAGTCCCAAAGAACTGAGAGGAAACAGTCTACGGGACGTCTGATGACTGTGGCTATCTGGCTGTTACCTCCCAGTTCTATGGGACTTCTAATTACATTCCACGCCTCGGTCACGCGAAACGAGTCACATGTGAAGGTTAAATAAACTTACGTTGCTGTATCAATGCTACCGCGGTAGTGATAGTGTGGAATGATTGTAATACCACCATGTAGCGTAGTTCGGCAGGTCACGTGAGTATATTGTTGGTAGCTGTTCACTTCACTTTAGTGAGCATACCCACACTGGAAGTGGGTGACGTAAGGCAACTTGCAGTACGGGGCATCTGATTAGATATCGTTATCGCTAACAGTTGGAAAATACATGCGCGAACAGCTATCCTGAGCTTGTTCACCTGTCAGTTCCACATCCACAGCATTCCTGGCTGTACGCGAAAATCACATCTGCTGCATTGTGTCGGCCTGCCTACTCAATTGAAAACTGAAAGTTTACTAACAAAGTTTCATTATTAACCAATGTTTATCATAAAACGCTCATTATTGTTCTTAAAATATGGCACCGATTTTACAAACGAATGAAAAATGTTTCTTTTCATGACCGTAACTCTAGTTATGAATCACTGAAGTCCATTTATCGATGATGATAGACGAAGTGACATAGCTCATCAGCACTGCTTGTAAACAAAGCTAATTTTTTTCCCACTCTACTACGTTCCTGCAACGCGGAATTTACTCTCGCAAAGTAGAATAACTTTCTAAATGAATATTAAAACCAAAGACGCAGTGCAAAACTCGCCGCTCTTCCGTAGACTCGCCACTTACACTTCCTAATGTTTATCAAATGCAGCCGTACTTCTCTGCTCCAAAACAATCTGCTTACACGTTCATGAAGACAAGCTATTGAAGACCAACATGTGAAGCTAGGAGCTCTTTGATCGCGAATAGTGTACACACATCATGCTGAAACAAACTTTCCTTTCCAGATATCACGGTATAAGTGTATATGTACGTGTGGGTGGCAACTTTATCGCGGGATAATTGTATATTTTTATTTTTATAATTATATATTTTTATGATTTTGGTTGGGGTGGCTTGAAATACTGTGGGCTAGCATGAGACTTTCAATTAACTTATACTGTGATAACACTCGTACGGACATCGGCTGCCCAGAAGTACGTACGATATAATAATTTTTAAACACATTCGCGACTCACCGCCTTCTAATAAATAGTTTGCGTGAGCGCTGCTATTTAGAAAAGAAAATATGCGTATTCTTACGCAAACTGTAATTATCAATATGGGTCTCAGGGGCTACTGGTTATTTATATACCAAACTACATAAAGATAACTGAGATACTGAGGAATGTAATGATTTTCAATATTTCTTGTTCATTATTTGCAATGCAAAACTGGAGAGAATCTCATCTGCCGTTAGATGGCCAAAATGAAACATACTGAACTCATTTAGTGCTGTAGATTTGAGTAAATGAAATTTATCACTACTGTCTTTAACCTTGGAATTAATGAAAGATCAAAATTGAGAAGTCTCTTCCATTTACGTTTAATATTATGATATGAAATTTCCATTAAATAATACAGTCAGCGTAATGGCCGACTAAATCCTGCTAGGAAGGATGAGCTCCCTGCACTACGAAATCCTGTAAAAACTTTGTTACTTATAATTAATGGTTATGGTCATGGGAGGTGACAACTAAGTCAATAATACACACTTTCTAATAACAATTTCTATTATATTTTTCAAAAATACAGATAAAACTTACGTCAATTATCAGACAGCACTACAATGGCGGCCTACCGCTAGACGAAACAAAACAGGAGAGCTTTCAATAAAGCAATAGTCTCTGGTCATGTTCATTTTCATTACACAGATAAAAAGAATGTTGTTTTATTTTTATATCACATCGCTGTTTGTGATTTTTGGTGGTATTATTTAACTTTTTTAATCTTTCTTATACATCGGGCACACGTACACAGTCTTGAAATAATTTATAATTCACAAGTCGCACAACAAAAGCTTCTTTTTCTTCTCGAAATGTACATTTATGTGTTGTACCGTCGCACAGAGTACTTAATCAAACTTTTCGTTTGTACCGCCTCTCATAGACTCTAACGACGAACTCCAACAAAAGCACTCCCACTCCTCGTGCTTAATGAACAACAACTGGTTAAGCAGGTCAGTCCTACTGACTTGAACGAGCTCTATTCTCTGTATCTAAATATCGTTGGTTTGCTAAAGTAAACCATGAATTTAATCCATATTTATAAATCTAGCAACCCATAATACGCTCTAACACAAACGACGCACTAAGAAGCAATTACCCGAATGGGACGGACGTCGGTAGATACGTACATATACAGACAAATGAATGAATGTTATTTCAGAGAAATGGAATAATTTATTCAAGAGAAAGAGCTTCGCAAACTGAGCAAGTGAGTAACGTGCTGGTCCACCGCTGGCCCTTGTGCACACAGTTACTCAGCTTGGCAACGATTGATAGAGTTGCCGGTCTAAGGCGCTGCAGTCATGGACTGTACGGCTGATCACGGCGGAGGTTCGAGTCCTCCCTCGGGCATGGGTGTGTCCTTAGGATAATTTAGGTTATGTAGTGTGTAAGCTTAGGGACTGATGACCTTAGCAGTTAAGTCCCATAAGATTTCACACACATTTGAAGTTTTTTGATAGAGTTTCTGGACGTGCTCCTGAGGAATATCGTGCCAAATTCTGTCCAACTGGCACGTTAGATCATTAAAATCCCGAGCTGGTTGGACGACCATGCTCAAAATGTTCCGGATGTTCTGAATTGTGGAGAGATCTGGTGACTTGGCTGACCTAGATGGCGTTTCGCATGTACGATGACAAGCAGTAGAAACTCTCGACGTCTGCGGGTGGGTATTATCTTGCTGAAATATAAGTGCATGATGATTCGCCACGAAGGGCAACAATACTGGTCGTAGATTATCGCCGACGTACCGATGTGCTGTAATGGTGACACGGATGACAACCAAAGGGGTCCTTCTATCAAATGAAATGCCACTCTAGACATCACTCTTGGTTGTCAGGCAGTATGGCGCGCGAGAGTCAGATTGGTATCCCTCCGCTATCCGGTGATTCCAGACACGGCTTCAGCCTGGAATCTCATTGACTGGAGTAGAATTGTCTTCAGTGATGAGTCTCGCTTCGAAATGAGCCATGGTGACCAGCGTAGACCCGTCTGGAAACCCCTCAGATAGTAATGGGATACCAACCAGACTCACTCGCCATGCGGCCTGACAACCTAGACTGATGGTCTGCGGTCACATTTGATTTAGTATGAGGACCCGTTGTGTTGCCATCCGTCGCAACCTTACATCACAGTGATACGTCGACGATACTCTACACTCAGTTTTGTTGTCCTTCATGGCAAGCCATTCTGAGCTTACATTTCAGCAAGATAATGCCCGCCCGCACACAGCGGTAGGTTCTACGGCTTGTCTTTGTAAGTGCCAAACACTATCTAGATCAGGAAAGTCGCCAGATCTCTCCACAGTTGAGAACAGTTGGAACATTATGGGAAGGACGCTCCATCTCGGGATTTTGACGATGTAATGCACCAATTGGGCAGAATTTACGACGATATCCCTCAGGAGTACATTCAGTGCACAATAGCTGCCTGCATAAGAGACAGAGGTAGACCAACGCGTTATTGGCCCGCTTAATAACTGAAGCTCTTTCTCTTGAACAAGTCATCAATTTTACTAACGAAATTATAATCATTCGGGTGTCTGTACATGTAGATCATATCTACTGATTTCCATCCCATTCGGATAATTCCTTTGCGGTGCATCGTCCTTTTGTCTCAGAGTGTACGTATAGTACGGACGAAACGTATAGTTAGCATGTGGAAAGATATGAAACGTGCATTTTAATATAACCAACGTAGTAGTTTTGCACGTGTCCATTTTTATAAACAAACAGTGTAATTTTTCGAGCCAGATACAGTTGACAACTACCACCGGAGGAGGCTAGGTAGCAAATCATGAAGACGAACACTTCTTGTGTGATGCAACAGCTGGCTTCTAAGCGTGTAGTAATCACAATGTAACCCCCGTCTATCATTCTTCACGTTGAGAAACACGTCTCATATGAGGATATCTTCTGTGTAAATTGCTATACGTGGCGAAATGTCCAAAGATACGTGCATGTGTGCATGGTCTTCCTCTACGATTTTACCCCTCCCCAGCCTCCCCCCCCCCCCCACTCCCCGCGTCCCCGCACATACACACAAATTCACACACATACACACACACACACACACACACACAGGTTTGACACAAACTTCTTTTCTCTCCATTTCTCTTCAGTACCTCCTTATTAGCTACGTGATCTACCCATCTAATCTTCAGCATTCTTTTGTAGCACCACATTTCAGAAGCTTCGATTCTCTCCTTGTCTAAACTGTTTGTCGTCCATGATTCACTTCCTTGCATGTTACACTACATATACATACTTCCAGAAAAGACTTCCAAACGAATCTATATTATATGTTAACAAATTTCTTTTCTTCAGAAATGCTTTTCTTGCTGTTGCGAGCCTACACTTTATATCTTCTCTCTTTCAGCCATCGTCAGCTATTTTGCTGCCGAAACAGCAAAACTCAACTAGTTCCCTAATCTCATTCCCTCGGTATCACCTGATTTGAATCTACTACGTTCCATTAGCCTAATTTTGCATTTGTTGATGTTCATCCTATATCCTCATTTCAAGACTCTCTCCGTTATGATCAGATGCTCTTCCAAGTCCTTTGCTCCCTCTGACAAAATTACAATGTCATCGGTAAACCTCAAGGTTTTATTTCTTCTCCCTAAACTTTAATTGATTCTCCTAATTTTTATTCGGTTTCTTTTAATGTTTCCTCAACGTATACATTGAATAACAACATCTGTGATAGGCCACAACCCTGTCTCAATCCCTTCTCAACCTGACTGCTTCCCTCTGATTGCACTCGACTCATAACTGCTGTCTGGTTTCTGTACAAGTTTTAAATAGCTTTTCACTTCCTGTATTTTACCCCCTGCTACCTTCAGAATTTCAAAGAGACTGTGCCAGTCAAAAGGTTTCTGTAAGCCTGTAAATGCTGTAAACGTAGGTTTGCCTTAGCTTAAGCTACCGTCTAAGATAAGTTGTAAGGTCAGTATTGTCTCACATGTTCCCCCATTTCACTTCAGTGACGTCGGCTTCTATCAGTTTCTTCATTCGTTTGTCGAGAATTCCTGTTAGCGTTTTGCAACGATTGCTTATTAAAATGATAATTCGGTAATATTCACACCTGTCAGTAACTGCTTTCTTTGGAACTGTAATTATTACAGTCCTCTTGAAGTCTGTGGGTATTTCACCCGTCTCACACATCTTGCACTCCAGATGATAGAGTTTTGCCATGGCTGTCTCTCCCAAGGTTGTCAGTAGCTCTGACAGAACGTCGTCTCCTGCCAGGGTCTTGTTTCGACTAAGGTCTTTCAGCGGTCTGTCAAATTCTTCTCGCACTATCACGTCTTCCATCTCTTCTTCAGCTACGTCCTCTAACATTTCTATAATATTTCTTTGAGTCACTTGTCCTTTGTATAGGCCGCCTATATATTCCTTCCACCTTTCACTTCCTTTCTTTTCTTAGGACTGGTTTTCCATCTGAGCTCTTGACATTCTATAAGCCCCAAATATCCTGTTAAACTTCCGTCTGTTACACACGAGAGACGTCTTCCATATGATACCCAGCTCATATATTACGTCATGATCTGACATATAGTTAAAATCATTAACATTTTCTGATGTGGTATGTAATTAAAATTATTAACATTTTCTACGGTCGTGACGGACCAGTATATTGACCCTGGAGCAGCGTGTATGGAGAACCAAGACGAATAGCATGATAAAAGAGCAGTTCTCAATACAGGAATAAGGAAAGGCGAATAACAATAAAATTTGCATGTAATTTTATATTCTCTAACTCAACTTCTCGCTTGTTAGTATTACGCTCCTCACACATGTAAATACGAGGGGCGTTTGAAAAGTCCGTGCAAAGTCCAAGAGTTGGCATTACCGGCGCGTATCGAGGTCATGTTAAGTTAGTAGCATCTTTGGAAAGAGCGCACACCAAGTTTCAGCCATATTGGTCTATTTCTTTGTGTTTGGCATTCGTGTGAACCAAGGAAGTCGAGTGATGGTAAAAAAAAATGGACGACAAAGAGTTTCGTGTGGTGATTAAACATTACTTTATGAAAGGCAGCACGCCTGAGGAGACTAATGAGAAGCTTGATAAACATTACGGTGACTCTGCACCTCCGACTAGAGCAGTTTATAAGGGAATTCAAAATTTTCGGAGTGGCCATATGGGCACAAGTGAAGCTGAACGTTCTGGACGCCCTGTGCAGGTTACGACTCCAGATCATTGATGTAATCCATGATATGGTGATGGATGACAGAATAGTTAAGTGCGTGAGATTGCTAGTGCTATGGGCATCTCGAATGAATGGGTACGTAATATTTTGCATAAACATTTGGACATATGAAAGCTATCCGCAAGATGGGTTCCGCGATTGCTCACGCTTGACCATAAACGGAATCGTGTGAAGTGTTGCAAGGATGGTTTGCAGCTGTTCAGGACTCTGAGCGTCGTTTCGTCACTGTGGATGAAACATGGATATACTCCTGAGAGCAAACAACAATCTAAACAATGGGTTACCAAGAGAAAATCTGCACCAAAAAAGGCGAAGACCTTTCCTTCGGCCGGAAAGGTTATGGCGACTGTCTTTTGGGATTCGCAAGGGATAATCCTCACCGACTATCTGGAAAAGGGTAAAACTATTACAGGTGCATAATATCCATCGTTATTGGACCGTTTGAAAACCGAGCTGCAAGAAAAACGCCGGCGATTGCACAGCAGAAAATTCTTTTTTCATCACGACAATGCATCAGCACACACCTCAGCAGTTGTGATCGCAAAATTAGCGGGAATAGGATTCCAACTCGTTTCACATCCCCCCTATTCTCCAGACTTGGCTCCCTCGGACTACTATTTGTTCCCCAATTTGAAGAAATGGCTGACGGGACAAAGACTTAATTCAAACGAGAAGGTGATTCGAGGAACTAATAGCGATTTTGCAGACTTGGACAATTCCTATTATTCGGAAGAGATCAACATATTAGAACAGCGTTGGACGAAGTGTATAAATCTAAAAGGAGACTATGTCGAAAAATGAAAAAGGTTTACCCCAAACACGTAAGTAGTTTTTATTTTTGCACGGACTTTTCAAACGCCCCTCGTACAAGACCAAATAAAAAATCAAATCACGTAACTGCAGAAGTACCTTTAAAATCAGTCCAAATCATTATTTCTGTGCAGTGTGCTGGGCCACGTTCCCGCAATCGACGACGTGGTCGTCATATACAGCGCCAGCAAACACGCCGTCAGGGTGCTGCTGGAGGGGCTGCGGCTGGACCTGGTCGCCAAGAAGAGCCGCATCCGTGTCGGGGTGAGTTCTGGCCTGTTGTATACTGCAGCCGGCCGCGGTGGCCGTGCGGTTCTGGCGCTGCAGTCCGGAACCGCGGGACTGCTACGGTCGCAGGTTCGAATCCTGCCTCGGGCATGGGTGTGTGTGATGTCCTTAGGTTAGTTAGGTTTAAGTAGTTCTAAGTTCTAGGGGACTTATGACCTAAGATGTTGAGTCCCATAGTGCTCAGAGCCATTTGAACCATTTGTTGTATACGGCAGCTCTTGCGGTGACGTCATTGCTTTCATCGTAATTGTATTTTGGATTACAGTACGTACCGCCATCTCTGAGTGTTACAGAAATTTTCTGTGTTTTATGTGAAGTTTCAGAATGGCCCTTCAGACATGCTTAGCATAAAACTGTTTCCAGCGTACTGTGTGTTAACAGTTTGACGGATTTGCCCAACGGTTCCTCACTTCTGAGGAAATGCAAGGTTCTACCCAAAATTTACCGAGAGAAAACTCAGAGAACATACCTTACTTCTTAATTCCCGCCATCCCCTTAGATTAGTTTCCTCGTGCTTGAGTGAAACGCTTCCAGCCTGCTGGCTGAAACGTGTTCAAAATTAGTTGTGATTTCGATTGAACCTCTTTATGGAGTCAAAACACCACTCGCTTAAGTTTAGTTTCATTTTGTGCGGGAGCAGTTATTCACGAGGAACTGGTTCAGGTAAGTAGGGTAGGTGGGGGACAGTTGTCATGTTTTTTTGCTAGTAATTCCCTTACAGTGGGAGAGATGTGCACAGTTGCATTGTCATGATGCAGGGACCAGTCCTTGTTCTCCCATTTTCCATGTACTTTGCGTCTAACACCTTTCCCCAGTCTTCTCAAAACATAGCAGTACAGCTCCCCAGTTACGGTGTGTCTATGGTACATGGAAGAAATTATGGGCATTTCAGTGAATGTAAAAAAAAATTCATTAAAGCTGACTTGATGTTGGTGCACACTTGGCGCGCTTTTTGGAACGCGAGGGGATGATGTCTTCCACTGCAAAGACTGTTGTTCTATTTCAGGGTTATATACGTAAAATGCAGTAACGTAGAGGAGTAGGCTCAAGTTTAAGGGATTAGTCAGAAAGAATCATGGCACAAAGAAGGGGAATACGTAAATACCAAACAATCAAGAGATACGTTTCTAGTTCCCCGAGACTGTAGATACTGCAATAATAAATAGCTCAGGAGGCTGTTTAGCTGAAGAGCAATGGACGTCTCTAAAATGCGCAATCACGTAAGCTGGAAACAAAAAACGCGGGTGCAAGGAAGGCGATTGCTATGAAACCCTGGGAAATGGAAGAAATCTTTCAGTTGATACACGGAAGAAGGAAGTACAAAAATGTACACGCATATTCAGGTATACAGAAATACAAACTACTGAGGAATGAAATAAATGGGAAGTACAGAGAATCCAAGCCAAAATGTCTGCATGAAAAGTGTGACAAAATCGAAAAAGATACAATTGTCATAATAACTAGAAAAGTGGAAACAACATTCGGTGAAATTAAAAACAAGGATGGCAGCATAAGGAGTGCAATGTAAATTCCACATTTGAATGTAGAGGAGAGAGCGTATAGCTGGAAAGAGTACATTAAAGGCTTCTAAGAAGGGGAGGACATACCTGACGACGTGATAGAAAAAGAAACACGAGTCGAAAGGGAACAGATAGGGGATCCAGTATTAGGATCAGTATTTACAAAAACTTGGAACGACTTTGTATCAAATAAGGCGGAAGGAATATTTCAGGTTGAGTAACAAATGCTCTGCTTGTGTTGAACTGATTTTTGTCTATTTCTAACTAGTTTCCGGCTTATTATGACGTCTTTAAAAAACAACTTCTATCCGAAAGTATCGGAAGAATCCATAATTAAGCAGGAGGAATCGATCAGATGCCATCGAGATTTCTAAAATCAATGGCAACAATACGACGATTCACATTGATGTGGAGAATGTATAAGACTGGTCATATACCATCAGACTTTCAGAAAAATATCATTCACATTATTCCAAAGCTAGCAAGAGCCGATCAATGCGACAATTACCGCACAATCAGCTGAACAGCTTATGCATCCAAGTTGCTGACAAGAGTAATATATAGAAGGACGGAAAAGAAAAATGAAGATCTGTTAGACGAGGATCAGTTTGGCTTTAGGAAAGGTAAAGGCACCAGAGAGGGGGTTTTGATTTACGATTGACAATGGAACCAAGACTGACGAAAAATTAAGACACTTCCATAGGATTTCTCAGCCTGGAATAAGGCTGTCGGTACCGGTTTAAATTACCGCGATCGATGGTTTAACATCTGCGTGTGCTTGTAGACTGAATAGGAGAAGTAGGCTTGTCTCAGCTTGATGGAATAATTTATTAGCGATACCCTGCGGCTGGAACAGTCAATAATACACTGCAACAAATAACTCGTGCGAAGGCATGAGAAAAGTTCAGTACGATAAAGTATTCCGTATCTAACGCACTTGGTTTCATGCTTTCGTCACGGAGTAAAACGTGGAACTGAAATCAACAATCAAAGAATAAAACACAGAACGTCTCTGTGTATAGCGTCTCTGGCGTCCAGCGGGAAAGTTTCGCAGCACTGTACTTCCAAACACCCGAGCATGTCACGGCGCTGAACGATGACAGAAGACGCCACATCAGCCCCCATGGTAGAAGCGGAGGGTCATTCCAAATAGCGTGCTGGAAAATTGACATGTCGCCCGTATCTTGAGGTGCGTGGTGGTGGGTCAACGGCGGCCCCCAGCTACTTCGACGACGACGTTGACGGAGTGATTGCTGAGTGAGGCGGAAGTTGTGGTAGGTCAGGCGTCGTTGCTTCCGGAAAGACGTACGCCGGTTTCATGCGGTCAATGGAGACTGTAGTCGGTTTCCCATTGATCAAGATGTCCAAGGTCTTCCTTCCTCTGGTTACGACACGATGTGGGCCGGATGTTCGACAACGTAAAACGGTACAATATGTTCGATATCCTGAAAAACATAAGGGTGAGCTATATGTACAGACGGGTAATATACAATATGTACAAGGATCAAGAAGGAACAATAAGAGTGGAAGACCAAGAACGAGGTGCTCAGCTTAAAAAGAGTGTAAGACAAGGATGTTTTCTTTCGCCCCTACTTTTCAATCTATCCGTCGAAGAAACGATGACGGAAATAAAGGTTCAAGAGTGGGACTAAAATTCGGGATGAAAGAATATCAATGATAATATTCACTGATGACATTGCTATCCTCAGTGAAAGTGAAGAAGAATTACAGGATGTAATGAGTACAGAATATGGATGGAGAGCAAATTGAAGAAAGACAAAAGTAATGGGAAGCAACAGAAATGAGGACAGCGGGAAAAGCATCAGAATTGGTGATCACAAAGTAGACGAAATTAAGGAATTCTGCTACCTACGCAGCAACTTAACCCAGGGTGGAAGTAGCAACGAGAACATAAAAAGCAGACAAGGAAAACGGGCAAAAGGATATTCCAGTCCAAGAGAAGTCCACTAGTTTAAAACATAGGCCTTAACTTGAGCAAAAAATTTCTGTGAATGAACGCTGTGAGCATAGCATTGTGTGGTAATGAAACATGGACTGTGGGAAAACCGGAAGAGAAGAGAATCGATCGTTTGAGACGTGATGCTACAGAAGAATTAGATGGACTGCGTAATGAGGTGGTTCTTTGCAGAATCGGTAAGAAAAGGAATACATGGAAAACACTGACAACAAGAAGAGGCAGGATGAGAGGATACCCGTTAAGACGTTAGGGAACAACTGCCATGGTACGAGTACTAGTGGGCGCTGTAGAGGGTACAAACCGTAGAGGAAGAGGAAGACAGAGCCTGGAAGACATCCAACAACTAATTGACGATGGAGGTTGGAAGTGTTAACCTGAGATGAAAATGTTGGCACGGGAAAGAAATTCGTGGTGGACCGCATCAAAGCGTTCAGAAGACTGATAACGCCCCCTCCCTCCCCCCTCCCCCGCCCCTTACACACACACACACACACACACACACACACACACACACAAAAGAATAAAAAGGGAATCCAGCCGATGTGGCCGTACTCCCATAGTTCATCGGCAGTTAAGAAGTTGGACGGAGAATATGGTTCATCTTCAAGTGTTCTTTGCAGCTCAATGCAATCTGAACTTGATGGAATCGTTGGCCGGCCCTCAAATGACGAGGAAAGCACTCTGCTGTAATTCGTCCCGTGTTAAATTCGTCGGCTAGAATGTGTTGGCATGTCCCATGCGAAATTCCAGGGATTTCACAAATAACACTGTCTGCCTTCTGTCCTTGTAGCCGTGTCCTGAGTTGTGCATGATGGCTGGTGGACCGCGTGTTTGTCATCCTCCTGAGACTCCCCTCTATTTTTAAATCGCTTCAATCACTCAAACGTTCTTGCTTGGGTCAAACCATGCTCATCAAAAGCCTCGCTTAGCATGTTCTGGCTTTCAGCTGCAGTTGTGCGGAGCTTGAAACAAAACGTAATGCAGATCCTTGGAAACGGCTCACGTGATAGATCAAAGTTCGTAGACACAGTAGAACACAGTGTAAAGGAATCAGCAATAGTGTTCATACCGACGTACTGGAAAAGAATTCCATATAGCAGACAGCTGACACAGCTAGAGGAGTCTCATCCAATGGCTACAGACCAGTTCTGGCTGACCAACCCTCCTCATACGCCACGTTCATTAAAATTGGGCATTGAGGTTTTGGTCTGCCACTTTGCAGATACAAGGTTTTGGTAAAGATAATTCACTGTCCAATGTGGCAGACTGTTTGGTGCTTCCATCCGTTAGAGCTTGCAAATGTTACATGAAAAACTGAGGTTCTCTTTTAGTATCCCTGCTGTAGACAAACATGGCAGGTTGAGTGTGTACTGTTTATTAGTAAATTAGCTGACATACCCGGAATTTCCTGGGTAGTCATTTTTGCAATTTTAGATTAGAAACGAAATTAAAAAATGAACTGTGTGTGTAGTGTAATACCTAAACAATTTCGTTTACATATATTCGTGCAAACACCTTTGAAATTAATGAGTAGACTCGATGTGAGATAATCCCAGACAGTTTCTGCACGGTGGTCGCAGCTGCTTCACGTGTCTACAACTCGATTTTGTAAATGTCTCTGTGGGAACGCCTCTTCATTGCTCTGCAGACGGCTACTGCTCTCCGCTACAGCCATTTGCGATCCGCAGATGAAAGACGTCTAAAGCTCTGCCAGGTGTCAACGACTTCCTTGAGCCGACTGTAGGAGTATCTTAGTAGTAAAGAGTAAAAATATTAAAACTTTATACATGATGTGGTATATCATTTGAATTATGGGTCGTACAATGATGTTGTCTATTTGTGCCTGCGGCATATGTTGATACTGTCTGTAAAGTGTATTGCCAATGGAATTAGCAACAAAGAAGTAATAAATTTAAACGTCACGCACAACGCGGAAGTTTTTCACGCATTTGAGTGTTTATGGCGTCATTGCTCCTGCACTATATGTGGTACCATGATACAATTTTGTAGGTGCATTTAGCTGTGTGCGAAACTTATTATGAATGGACTTAGTAGCACAGCTGCAATAAATTTAAACGTCATGGATGATGACACTATTTTTCAAGCGTCTCATCATTTATGACATCTTGAACTAAGGTAGGTAGGTGCTTTGAACGATCACAGTGATTGTTGCCCCTAAGTAAGGGATATGTGTACCACATTTAGGCGAAATCAGTCGGGTGGGTTTGGGGGAGATGTGAATCATACATACGTACATACATCTATTTTTGTAATATGTATGAATAACGTCTTACAAACAATTCATTATCCAGTATTAATGCGTGAAATATAGTTTTCAGTGTGATTGAGATATTTCAATTAATTCACTAACATCGATGAATACAATCATCCACTACTTGTCTTTGAGAGACGTATATGTCCATTTAAATGGACTCTAGAAATTAGTGCTAGTAAAACATATCGTCACATTAATTCGCATCGCATCAAGTGTGAGAAGTATTGTAAAGCACTGCAGGTCTTGCTCTACGCTTAGATAAGAGACGTATATCGTTTTGTCAAATAAACGGATGGTAGAATTGCTAAAGAATGGAGAATTTTTTGAGCTGAAGGGATTTAGCGATGACGATGAAGATGATCCTACAGAATATAAATGGTAATCATCGGCAGCAAACAGTTGTAGATGAGAAACATCGAGAACGACAACATGCAGATGATTCATCAAGAGATAACAAATATGACGATGATACTACAGCGTAGCTGATCAGATTCTTGATGAAAACACAGGCAATGCTAGGTGGAAATTATGGGAAAAAAATGTGAGAGATATATTCTACAGAGTATCTCAATACAACTTCAACTCTGGAGGCATGCGCCACATTAACAGAATGATCACAGAATCAATGTCGAACAAAAAAGTGGACTGTAAAAACTATTTTTCACTTTCTTCATTTAGAAGTTACAAACAGTTGGAAGCAATGTAAGGCGGAAAAGGTTAAATGAAATGCATCCAGCAACAATTTCTGCAGCTCATGGCTTTCAAGATAGCTTTGGAAGAGGTAACTTTCGAAAAAGGGGGTTATTCTTCCAGCGACACAGATAACAAAGACGAGGATGGAAGGAAACAGCCGGCCACGATCGCCGAGTGGTTCAGGCGCGGAACCGCGCGACTGCAACGGTCGCAGGTTCGAATCCTGTTCCGGGCATGGATGTGTGTGATGTCCTTAGGTTTAAGTACTTCTAAGTTCTAGGGGACTGATGACCTCATATGTTAAGTCCCATAGTGCCTAGAGCCATTTGAGCCATTTTGGAAGGAAACAGAAGAGAAGTAATGACAGTTGTACACCAAACAGAACGAAAAAGCTTCTCCCAGTCATTGTGAATTTACTTGTATGAACTGTAGGAAGAATGGTTGCACAAAAAAGATAACGATGTGTTCAGCATGTGTGTAGCATGTTTTTGCGTTACTGTGTAGAACAACCGCTTATCAAAGGTGCATGAAAAATTGTATTGGGAAAAAGCTAATGCTCTTTAGTGCAGTGTTCAGCAACATGTTTGTAATACTTGGTTTTTAAAAGTACTTTGTAAATGTTACATTTACTTTACATTTTGTTACTAACGCATTTCATACCTCGGCCGGCCGAAGTGGCCGTGCGGTTAAAGGCGCTGCAGTCTGGAACCGCAAGACCGCTACGGTCGCAGGTTCGAATCCTGCCTCGGGCATGGATGTTTGTGATGTCCTTAGGTTAGTTAGGTTCAACTAGTTCTAAGTTCTAGGGGACTAATGACCTCAGCAGTTGAGTCCCATAGTGCTCAGAGCCATTTGAAGCCATTTCATACCTCGCAGGAGGCAACTTATATTTACAAAAGAAAAGAAAAATGTGAGAAGATAAATATCTTCATAAAATATACAGTCATTTCAGTTTAGAAGATATATGCAAGTTAACTGTAATAAATATTGTTGATAAAAAAGTAAAAATATGCTTTTATGGCAAGGAGGAATTTTTCTCAATCTAGGAATCTTATGTATCCATTCATAACCAATGTCCACTTAAATGACCACTCCATATTTCAGTCCTTTTTAAAAAGTTCCTTTAAAAACCCTCTATAATGTGTTTGTACTGATATAACACAGTTCAGAAAAGTTCGTTATTGGCATGCTGCTAAAACAGCTCTGGATCTAAACCAAAATTCTAAGTTATAGTTCGCAGAGAATGATGACATATTTCAAACTTATGAGAGGTCTCACAGACTGTAGCTAAAAACACTGATAAACTGCAACTTTAAGATTTCCCATGTAAATACCACAACCCAGCACATTTTATTGCAAAGAGAAGGCCCAGTTACTAGACAATTAGATTAAGGTGTTAATGTTCAATCTCTTTTCTGACTTAATTGTTCATGGTAATTGTAGGTCCAATTCTTTTTAACACGAGAGAGAAGAGACTGTAACAACAGTGCACAGTGGACAACAGTCATTGACTTCTTTCACATATGCTGCCGATAGTGGCATTAAAAGTCTGCCTCCGATCGACACAAAGTGGTTGCATGAATATCTTCTGAAAATCCGCAACAGTAATGAAAGTTTATCTTCAAATAGAGATACTATCAGGTCCAATCAAAATGTTCCCAAAGCCCTCTTCTAATTAAGAAGCATGCAAAACTGTGGATAAATGACTCCTCAGAATATTCCTGCGTAATATTTTACTTCACAGAAAATGAAACTGCCAACTTCCTATGGACTTTAGCGTACATTAAAATCGACTTCACTCAAGAACATTTCAACCAGATTACATCAGACAAGATACAACCATTTCTTTAATAGCAAAATCACACAACACCGGTTTTTTTTTTTTTTTTTTTTTTTTTTTTTTACAATTCTCTGAAAGTCCTCGGACAAGACGTGGGCACTTCTCCTAGGAGCAACGGCTGCCTAGCGCATATGCTGCTAGCGGCCAGGTACTAGACGTGGCTCTGACCTCGGAGGCGGCACGAACTCTTCCAGTACTCGCCAGTAACATATAAAGCAACAGAAGAACCTCTTTTGCACATACAAAAGGATAATACTCCTAATTTGAAACATGACAAGTAATGATAAAATTCTTGGCACACACTTTGGGTCGGCGGCTGTGGAGAAACGACTGTCGCAAATGTTTTATTGACACTATAAGGTGTACATCCCCCCCATGAACCATGGACCTTGCCGTTGGTGGGGAGGCTTGCGTGCCTCAACGGTACAGATAGCCGTACCGTAGGTGCAACCACAACTGAGGGGTATCTGTTAAGTGGCCAGACAAACGTGTGGTTCCTGAAGAGGGGCAGCAGCCTTTTCAGTAGTTGCAGGGGCAACAGTCTGGATGATTGACTGATCTGGCCTTGCTGTTCTGGTACTGCGAACGGCTGAAAGCAAGGGGAAACTACAGCCGTAATTTTTCCCGAGGGCATGCAGCTTTACTGTATGGTTAAATGATGATGGCGTCCTCTTGGGTAAAATATTCCGGAGGTAAAATAGTCCCCCATTCGGATCTCCGGGCGGGGACTACTCAAGAGGGCGTCGTTATCAGGAGAAAGAAAACTGGCATTCTACGGATCGGAGCGTGGAATGTCAGATCCCTTAATCGGGCAGGTAGGTTAGAAAATTTAAAAAGGGAAATTGATAGGTTAAAGTAAGATATAGTGGGAATTAGTGAAGTTCGGTAGCAGTAGGAACAAGATTTTTGGTCAGGTGAATACAGGGTTATAAATACAAAATCAAATAGGAGTAATGCAGGTGTAGGTTTAATAATGAATAAAAAATAGCAGTAGAGGTAAGCTACTACAAACAGCACAGTGAACGCATTATTGTGGCCAAGATAGACACGAAGCCCAAGCCTACTACAGCAGTACAAGTTTATATGCCAACTAGCTCTGCAGATGACGAAGAAATTGATGAAATGTATGAAGAGATAAAAGAAATTATTCAGCTAGTGAAGGGAGACGAAAATTTATTAGTCATGGGTGACTGGAATTCGTCAGTAGGAAAAGGGAGAGCAGGAAACATAGTGGGTGAATATGAATTGGGGCTAAGAAATGAAAGAGGAAGCCGCCTGGTAGAATTTTGCGCAAAGCATAACTTAATCATAGCTAACACTAAGTTCAAGAATCATGAAAGAAGGTTGTATACATGGAAGAACCCTGGAGATACTAAAAGGTATCAGATAGATTATATAATGGTAAGACAGAGATTTAGGAACCAGGTTTTAAATTGTAAGACATTTCCAGGGGCAGATGTGGACTCTGACCACAATCTACTGGTTATGAACTGTAGATTAAAACAGAAGAAACTGCAAAAAGGTGGGAATTTAACGAGCTGGGACCTGGATAAACTGAAAGAACCAGAGGTTGTACAGAGCTTCAGGGCGAGCATAAGGAAACAATTGACAGTAATGTGGGAAAGAAATACAGTACAAGAAGAATGGGTAGCTTTGAGGGATGAAATAGCGAAGGCAACAGAGGATCAAATAGGTAAAAAGACGAGGGCTAGTAGAACCCCTTGGGTAACAGAAGAAATACTGAATTTAATTGATGAAAGGAGAAAATATAAAAATGCAGTAAATGAAACAGGCAAAAAGGAATACAAACGTCTCAAAAATGAGATCGACAGGAAGTGCAAAATGATAAGAGGGATGGCTAGAGGACAAATGTAAGGATATTGAGGCTTATGTCACTAGGGGTAAGATAGATACTGCTTACAGTAAAATTAAAGACACCTTTGGAGAAAGGAGAACCACTTGCATGAATATCAAGAGCTTTGATGGAAATCCAGTTCTAAGCAAAGAAGGGAAAGCAGAAAGGTGGAAGGAGTATATAGAGGGTCTATACAAAGGCGACGTACTTGAGGACAATATTATGGAAATGGAAGGGGATGTAGATGAAGATGAAATGGGAGATATGATACTTCGTAAAGAGTTTGACAGAGCACTGAAAGACCTGAGTCGAAACAAGGTCCCCGGAGTAGTCAACATTCCGTTAGAACTACTGACAGCCTTGGGAGAGCCAGTCCTGACAAAACTCTACCATCTGGTGAGCAAGACGTATGAAACAGGCGAAATACCCTCAGATTTCAAGAAGAATATTATTATTCCAATCCCAAAGAAAGCAGGTGTTGACAGATGTGAAAATTACCGAACTTCAAATGGTTCGAATGGCTCTGAGCACTATGGGACTTAACATCTATGGTCATCAGTCCCCTAGAACTTAGAACTACTTAAACCTAACTAACCTAAGGACATCACACAACACCCAGCCATCACGAGGCAGAGAAAATCCCTGACCCCAATTACCGAACTATCAGTTGAATAAGTCACAGCTGAAAAAGACTAACGCGATTTATTTTACAGACGAATGGAGAAACTGATAGATGCCGACCTCGGCGAAGATCAGTTTGGATTCCGTAGAAATGCTGGAACACGTGAGGCAATACTGACCCTACGGCTTATCTTAGAAGAAAGATTAAGGAAAGGCAAACTTACGTTTCTAGCATTTGTAGACTTGGAGAAAGCTTTTGACAATGTTGATTGGAATACTCTATTTCAAATTTTGAAGGTGGTAGGGGTAAAATACAGGGAGCGAAAGGCTATTTACAATTTGTACAGAAACGAGATGGCACTTATAAGAGTCGAGGGGTATGAAAGGGAAGCAGTGGTTGGGAAGGGAGTGAGACAAGGTTGTAGCCTATCCCCGATGTTATTCAATCTGTATATTGAGCAAGCAATAAAGGAAACAAAAGAAAGGTTCGGAGTAGGTATTAAAATCCATGGAGAAGAAATAAAACTTTGAGGTTCGCCGATGACATTGTAATTCTCTCAGAGACAGCAAAGGACTTGGAAGAGCAGCTAAACGGAATGGACAGTGTCTTGAAAGGAGGGTACAAGATGAACATCAACAAAAGCAAAACGAGGATAATGGAATGTAGTCCAATTAAGTCGGGTGATGCTGAGGGAATTAGATTAGGAAATGAGACGCTTGAAGTAGTAAAGGAGTTTTGCTATTTGGGGAGCAAAATAACTGACGATGGTCGAAGTAGAGAGGATATAAAATGTAGACTGGCAATGGCAAGGAAAGCGTTTCTGAAGAAGAGAAATTTGTTAATATCGAGTATTGATTTAAGTGTCAGGAAGTCGTTTCTGAAAGTATTTGTATGGAGTGTAGCCATGTATGGAAGTGAAACGTGGACGATAAATAGTTTGGACAGAAAGAGAATAGAAGCTTTCGAAATGTGGTGCTATAGAAGAATGCTGGAGATTAGATCACATAACTAATGAGGAGGTATTGAATAGAATTGGGGAGAAGAGGAGCATGTGGCACAACTTGACTAGAAGAAGGGATCGGTTGGTAGGACATGTTCTGAGACATCGAGGGATCACTAATTTAGTATTGGAGGGCAGCACGGAGGGTAAAAATCGTAGAGGGAGACCAAGAGATGAATAAACTAAGCAGATTCAGAAGCATGTAGGCTGCAGTAGGTACTGGGAGATGAAGAAGCTTACACAGGATAGAGTAGCATGGAGAGCTGCTTCAAACCAGTCTCAGGACTGAAGACTACAACAACAACAAACGTGTACATAAAGTTTTTTGTCTTGACTGCGATAAATTTTATACATCTCCCTAATCCTAAATTTTATTTAAGGCCCACTGTTGTCCAGCTCTTCGCACACTACTTGTCCCAGACTATTTCTCCACTTTTTCTGTGTTTATTTATTTTGTTGTGATTATCATTGTAATCCAAAGTTCTTATATATTCTGTTTTATTACACGTACATCTTTTCTGCAAAAAGTGTAATTCTTCGAACTTACAGTATAGCTTATGATGTCCTGTTACAATTCTAATTGAGATGATTTACACAGAATCAGTTTTCACTTTGCCCTGATATGAAACTTCCTGGCAGCCTAAAACGGTATGCCAAACCAGGACTCAAACATGGGACCTTTGCCTTTCACAGACAAGTGTTTTAAGGCAGAGCCTTCTAAGCAGGACAGATGAACACCCGCCCCCTACCTCCTATAGTATTTCTTACAACAGAACGTCGACTCCCGCCCTCAGAACCCAAGACAACTTCTTTGAGGTTTGGAAATTAAGGGAAGAGGTATCTTTTTTCTTTTATTTACTTATTTATCATGTTTCTTGAGACAATGCAAGCCAATACTACTTGCTCAAGGAACACTTTAGCACATAGTTTACCAAATGCTGATCAGAAAATTGGTAAACAAAGATTTAAGGAATAAAACAAGAAAAAACACAAAACAACACACCAGAGGAGCACAAAATGCGCGAATATGTTTCTGTTTATTTATAAGACTGACTGAAAAGTGGTGTACCAGCTGCCTCATTCTACCTTCCTCAGCGACTTAAAAAATTTCCCCACAAATTTTGACATGCGAACAAATTCGCGTTTTTTTTTAACATGCAACTCACCGCAAACTATCACGAGCTCCCGCAACTGTTACCCACTCAAAACCCACTAGTCCATCGCTGTAAGTTTTCTCTTACCCATTTCAGTTGCCCTACCTCACTCAATCATTCAACCCAAATCATTGTCACTATCTCTTCGCGTCTGTCATTCTATATCACACCAACCGTCCCCTTCGTTCTGTCCTACTACTACAATCTCCACTCACTGTCTCTGTCACTATTTTGCTCTCTCTTACTGCTAACATCTCATCCATTTCTTCCCATTTCTGCTATATCTTCTTACTGTCACTATCTCTCTCTCCATCACTGTCATTGTCATATACTATGTCTCTCATTATCAGTGGCTCTCACACACTTCCACTTTCTCTTTCTTTATTCC
Source organism: Schistocerca nitens (assembly GCF_023898315.1). Lineage (NCBI taxonomy): Eukaryota > Metazoa > Arthropoda > Insecta > Orthoptera > Acrididae > Schistocerca > Schistocerca nitens. Next base: position 1,164,406,117 of record NC_064614.1, read on the forward strand.
TCCCCTCTTCATTCCTAGCACTGTTCTGTCCTTGTCAACTATGTTCCACTGCCACTGTGTCACTATCTTTATCTCACCTTCTCTCTCTCTCTGACATTGTTTCTCTTGCTCTTTCTATGACAAACACTTTCTACTATTTCCCAGTATTTATTACTTTTATTTCTCATTACCACTGTCGTCGTTTCCTCCTTCTTCTTCTTCGCCTTCTTCTTTTTCTCCCCCTCCTCTTCAGTTGTTAGGGGAAGGTCGTTCTCATGGTCACCTTCATTGCTGGGGTCTTTATCTCTTCTTCCTTTGCATATATAATTTCTAGACTTTAAGTGGAATGTGTAACTCTCCATGCTTCCTAAGATTTCGTTCAATTTTCTCCTACACTACAGAATTTTATTATTTCGTCTAAAAATTTAGTTCTCTAATTTTCCGTCTTCTATTGTGCAATCCTTAACTCGTCTCAGGAATTTTGTTTATTGTGCCTAAATAAGGCTCTCTTGAGTTTTGCTAATCACAGGAAATGGTATTTATGGTATTTGCCAATATACGGTTGAATAATGGTACATCAATCAAACACAAGCACTCCAAAGGCTACATAGTTCTGCACTTTAATATGCTCTAATGTTCTAGCCATGTGGTTCCAGAAATATTAGTCATGTGGAGTGCAATGCTCTTAATACTCTATTGCAATATGAATACGCTTTGTGATCAAAAGTATCCGGACACCTGGCTGAAAGTGACTTACAGGTTCGAGACGCCCTCCATCGGTAATACTGGATTTTAATATGGTGTTGGCCCACCCTTAGCCTTGATTACAGCTTCCACTCTCGCAGGTATACGTTCAGTCAGGTTCTGGAAGGTTTCTTGGGGAATGGCAGCCCATTCTTCACGGAATGCTGCACCGAGGAGAGGAATCGATGTCGGTCGCTGAGGCCTGGTACGAAGTCGGCGTTCCAAAACTTCCCAAAGGTGTTTTATAGGATTCAGGTCCGGACTCTGTGCAGGCCAATCCATTACAGGGATGTTATTGTCATGTAACCACTTCGCCACAGGCCCTGAATTATGAAGAGGTGATCGTGTTGAAAGATGCAATCACCATCTCCGAATTGCTCTTCAACAGTGGGAAGCAAGAAGTTGCTTAAAACATCAGTGTAGGCCTGTACTGTGATAGTGCAACGTAAAACAACAAGGGGTACAAGCCCCCTCCATGAAAAACACGATCACACCATAACACCACCGCCTCCAATTTTACTGTTGGCACTACACACGCTGGCAGATGACGTTCACCGGGGATTCGCCATACCCACACCCTACAATCGGATCGCCATATTGTGTACCGTAATTCGTCACTCCACACAACGTTTTTTCATTGTTCAATCGTCCAATGTTTACACTCCTTACACCAAGCGAGGCGTCGTTTGGCATTTACCAGTGTGATGTGTGGCACATGAGCAGCCGCTCGACCATGAAATCCGAGTTTTCTCACCTCCCGCCTAACTGTCATAGTACTTGCAGTGGATCCTGATGCAATTTGGAATTCCTGTGTGATGATCTGGACAGATGTCTGCCTATTACCTATTACGAAACTCTTCAAATGTCGGTGGTCTCTGTCAGTCAACAGACGAGGTCGGCCTGTACGCTTTTGTGCTGTAGGTGTCACTTCACGTTTCCACTCCACTATCACATCGGAAACAGTGGATCCAGAGATGTTTAGAAGTGTGGAAATCTCGCGTACAGACGTATGACACAAGTGACACCCAGTCACCTGACCATATTCGAAGATCGTGAGTTCCGTGGACCGCCCCATTCTGTTCTCTCACGATTTCTAATATCTACTGAGGTCGCAGTAAGTGGTAACACAATGAACCTAATACGAGAAACGTATGTTTTTGGGGGTGTTCGGATACTTTTGATCACATAGTGTATGTACGTAGACAGGACGACTCTTTTGATGGCTCAAATGACTCTGAGCACTATGGGACTTAACATCTGTGGTCATCAGTCCCCTAGAACTTAGAACTACTTAAACCTAACTAACCTAAGGACATCACACAACACCCAGCCATCACGAGGCAGAGAAAATCCCTGACCCCAATTACCGAACTATCAGTTGAATAAGTCACAGCTGAAAAAGACTAACGCGATTTATTTTACAGACGAATGGAGAAACTGATAGATGCCGACCTCGGCGAAGATCAGTTTGGATTCCGTAGAAATGCTGGAACACGTGAGGCAATACTGACCCTACGGCTTATCTTAGAAGAAAGATTAAGGAAAGGCAAACTTACGTTTCTAGCATTTGTAGACTTGGAGAAAGCTTTTGACAATGTTGATTGGAATACTCTATTTCAAATTTTGAAGGTGGTAGGGGTAAAATACAGGGAGCGAAAGGCTATTTACAATTTGTACAGAAACGAGATGGCACTTATAAGAGTCGAGGGGTATGAAAGGGAAGCAGTGGTTGGGAAGGGAGTGAGACAAGGTTGTAGCCTATCCCCGATGTTATTCAATCTGTATATTGAGCAAGCAATAAAGGAAACAAAAGAAAGGTTCGGAGTAGGTATTAAAATCCATGGAGAAGAAATAAAACTTTGAGGTTCGCCGATGACATTGTAATTCTCTCAGAGACAGCAAAGGACTTGGAAGAGCAGCTAAACGGAATGGACAGTGTCTTGAAAGGAGGGTACAAGATGAACATCAACAAAAGCAAAACGAGGATAATGGAATGTAGTCCAATTAAGTCGGGTGATGCTGAGGGAATTAGATTAGGAAATGAGACGCTTGAAGTAGTAAAGGAGTTTTGCTATTTGGGGAGCAAAATAACTGACGATGGTCGAAGTAGAGAGGATATAAAATGTAGACTGGCAATGGCAAGGAAAGCGTTTCTGAAGAAGAGAAATTTGTTAATATCGAGTATTGATTTAAGTGTCAGGAAGTCGTTTCTGAAAGTATTTGTATGGAGTGTAGCCATGTATGGAAGTGAAACGTGGACGATAAATAGTTTGGACAGAAAGAGAATAGAAGCTTTCGAAATGTGGTGCTATAGAAGAATGCTGGAGATTAGATCACATAACTAATGAGGAGGTATTGAATAGAATTGGGGAGAAGAGGAGCATGTGGCACAACTTGACTAGAAGAAGGGATCGGTTGGTAGGACATGTTCTGAGACATCGAGGGATCACTAATTTAGTATTGGAGGGCAGCACGGAGGGTAAAAATCGTAGAGGGAGACCAAGAGATGAATAAACTAAGCAGATTCAGAAGCATGTAGGCTGCAGTAGGTACTGGGAGATGAAGAAGCTTACACAGGATAGAGTAGCATGGAGAGCTGCTTCAAACCAGTCTCAGGACTGAAGACTACAACAACAACAAACGTGTACATAAAGTTTTTTGTCTTGACTGCGATAAATTTTATACATCTCCCTAATCCTAAATTTTATTTAAGGCCCACTGTTGTCCAGCTCTTCGCACACTACTTGTCCCAGACTATTTCTCCACTTTTTCTGTGTTTATTTATTTTGTTGTGATTATCATTGTAATCCAAAGTTCTTATATATTCTGTTTTATTACACGTACATCTTTTCTGCAAAAAGTGTAATTCTTCGAACTTACAGTATAGCTTATGATGTCCTGTTACAATTCTAATTGAGATGATTTACACAGAATCAGTTTTCACTTTGCCCTGATATGAAACTTCCTGGCAGCCTAAAACGGTATGCCAAACCAGGACTCAAACATGGGACCTTTGCCTTTCACAGACAAGTGTTTTAAGGCAGAGCCTTCTAAGCAGGACAGATGAACACCCGCCCCCTACCTCCTATAGTATTTCTTACAACAGAACGTCGACTCCCGCCCTCAGAACCCAAGACAACTTCTTTGAGGTTTGGAAATTAAGGGAAGAGGTATCTTTTTTCTTTTATTTACTTATTTATCATGTTTCTTGAGACAATGCAAGCCAATACTACTTGCTCAAGGAACACTTTAGCACATAGTTTACCAAATGCTGATCAGAAAATTGGTAAACAAAGATTTAAGGAATAAAACAAGAAAAAACACAAAACAACACACCAGAGGAGCACAAAATGCGCGAATATGTTTCTGTTTATTTATAAGACTGACTGAAAAGTGGTGTACCAGCTGCCTCATTCTACCTTCCTCAGCGACTTAAAAAATTTCCCCACAAATTTTGACATGCGAACAAATTCGCGTTTTTTTTTAACATGCAACTCACCGCAAACTATCACGAGCTCCCGCAACTGTTACCCACTCAAAACCCACTAGTCCATCGCTGTAAGTTTTCTCTTACCCATTTCAGTTGCCCTACCTCACTCAATCATTCAACCCAAATCATTGTCACTATCTCTTCGCGTCTGTCATTCTATATCACACCAACCGTCCCCTTCGTTCTGTCCTACTACTACAATCTCCACTCACTGTCTCTGTCACTATTTTGCTCTCTCTTACTGCTAACATCTCATCCATTTCTTCCCATTTCTGCTATATCTTCTTACTGTCACTATCTCTCTCTCCATCACTGTCATTGTCATATACTATGTCTCTCATTATCAGTGGCTCTCACACACTTCCACTTTCTCTTTCTTTATTCCTCCCCTCTTCATTCCTAGCACTGTTCTGTCCTTGTCAACTATGTTCCACTGCCACTGTGTCACTATCTTTATCTCACCTTCTCTCTCTCTCTGACATTGTTTCTCTTGCTCTTTCTATGACAAACACTTTCTACTATTTCCCAGTATTTATTACTTTTATTTCTCATTACCACTGTCGTCGTTTCCTCCTTCTTCTTCTTCGCCTTCTTCTTTTTCTCCCCCTCCTCTTCAGTTGTTAGGGGAAGGTCGTTCTCATGGTCACCTTCATTGCTGGGGTCTTTATCTCTTCTTCCTTTGCATATATAATTTCTAGACTTTAAGTGGAATGTGTAACTCTCCATGCTTCCTAAGATTTCGTTCAATTTTCTCCTACACTACAGAATTTTATTATTTCGTCTAAAAATTTAGTTCTCTAATTTTCCGTCTTCTATTGTGCAATCCTTAACTCGTCTCAGGAATTTTGTTTATTGTGCCTAAATAAGGCTCTCTTGAGTTTTGCTAATCACAGGAAATGGTATTTATGGTATTTGCCAATATACGGTTGAATAATGGTACATCAATCAAACACAAGCACTCCAAAGGCTACATAGTTCTGCACTTTAATATGCTCTAATGTTCTAGCCATGTGGTTCCAGAAATATTAGTCATGTGGAGTGCAATGCTCTTAATACTCTATTGCAATATGAATACGCTTTGTGATCAAAAGTATCCGGACACCTGGCTGAAAGTGACTTACAGGTTCGAGACGCCCTCCATCGGTAATACTGGATTTTAATATGGTGTTGGCCCACCCTTAGCCTTGATTACAGCTTCCACTCTCGCAGGTATACGTTCAGTCAGGTTCTGGAAGGTTTCTTGGGGAATGGCAGCCCATTCTTCACGGAATGCTGCACCGAGGAGAGGAATCGATGTCGGTCGCTGAGGCCTGGTACGAAGTCGGCGTTCCAAAACTTCCCAAAGGTGTTTTATAGGATTCAGGTCCGGACTCTGTGCAGGCCAATCCATTACAGGGATGTTATTGTCATGTAACCACTTCGCCACAGGCCCTGAATTATGAAGAGGTGATCGTGTTGAAAGATGCAATCACCATCTCCGAATTGCTCTTCAACAGTGGGAAGCAAGAAGTTGCTTAAAACATCAGTGTAGGCCTGTACTGTGATAGTGCAACGTAAAACAACAAGGGGTACAAGCCCCCTCCATGAAAAACACGATCACACCATAACACCACCGCCTCCAATTTTACTGTTGGCACTACACACGCTGGCAGATGACGTTCACCGGGGATTCGCCATACCCACACCCTACAATCGGATCGCCATATTGTGTACCGTAATTCGTCACTCCACACAACGTTTTTTCATTGTTCAATCGTCCAATGTTTACACTCCTTACACCAAGCGAGGCGTCGTTTGGCATTTACCAGTGTGATGTGTGGCACATGAGCAGCCGCTCGACCATGAAATCCGAGTTTTCTCACCTCCCGCCTAACTGTCATAGTACTTGCAGTGGATCCTGATGCAATTTGGAATTCCTGTGTGATGATCTGGACAGATGTCTGCCTATTACCTATTACGAAACTCTTCAAATGTCGGTGGTCTCTGTCAGTCAACAGACGAGGTCGGCCTGTACGCTTTTGTGCTGTAGGTGTCACTTCACGTTTCCACTCCACTATCACATCGGAAACAGTGGATCCAGAGATGTTTAGAAGTGTGGAAATCTCGCGTACAGACGTATGACACAAGTGACACCCAGTCACCTGACCATATTCGAAGATCGTGAGTTCCGTGGACCGCCCCATTCTGTTCTCTCACGATTTCTAATATCTACTGAGGTCGCAGTAAGTGGTAACACAATGAACCTAATACGAGAAACGTATGTTTTTGGGGGTGTTCGGATACTTTTGATCACATAGTGTATGTACGTAGACAGGACGACTCTTTTGATGGCTCAAATGACTCTGAGCACTATGGGACTTAACATCTGTGGTCATCAGTCCCCTAGAACTTAGAACTACTTAAACCTAACTAACCTAAGGACATCACACACATCCATGCCTGAGGCAGGATTCGAACCCGAGACCGTAGCGGACTCTTTTGAATATCTTACTGTAAGCTTCTTCTCACTCAACGTACAAAAGCACGAGTACTATCGCAAGCCTAAATTCTTTTGAAAATTGCTGAGGGAGGTAGAATGAGGGAACTGGTACCTCACTTTTCCGTCAGAGCCTTTTAAATAAAGAGGAACATGGACATAAATGTTTTCTGGGTCTGGTATCGCATCATATTGTCGCCCCGGTTGTAGCGACCATCTTCTGGGTCTACTGCTGACCAGAAGAAGGCCGAAACGTTGGTTTTTTTTTTCTTCCTTCCAGCAGTGGTTTTATACAATATGACGCGATACCATACCCAGAAAACTTTTATGTCGACTGACTCTGACCGCGGAAGCCTACGCAATTATAAAAGAGAAACATATTCGCATTTTTTGTGCTCCGATAGATCCATTTTCCTGCTGGAAAAGATAGAGGGATGTAACTCATTTGAAAATAAATGTATTGTTCAGAAAAAAGTAGAGAATTCACTTACGTGTAACTGAGATAATGCAAAATTATTTTTATACTTACAAATTTTATACAATCAAAAGAATTTTTCATGTACTCAGTACACAACGTAGAATCTCCAGATGATAGCAGAGACACTTTACAGCGTATTTCTCCGTGGCACGTCACTTTAGAAACTACGTATGCGCCTCACTCCGGCCTTGTAAGTGCGCATTTTATGTGTACAAATAGGATAATTCCGAATCTCTGTAACTTATAATCGGATAAGGGTATCAAGAAAATTATCAAAGTGGTTCGAGATGCGAATGTTACGAATATATTGTAAGAAATTTTTCCGTTTTCTGCGTATAATGTCTTAGGATCCTCGCCTGGGGTTTTGGTCCGCTGCTGACGGTGAAAATATAGTAAAAAACCATTTTTGCTGGGTTCTGCGAGGAAACGCCTATTAACTAATGGTGCCTCCATAAGTCCCATCAAGCCTTCCGTGGACCACGTCAAATGCAAAAAGAACCAACCGAGTTATTCCATTAGTCTAAGCAGGAAGAAATGAGCAATATTTGTACTTTGACTCTGTACTGTACGACAGTGGCTCTAAGATGACGCTTCTGTTGGGTATACAAGCGGTGCCTGGCCCAAGGGCATATACATAACGCTTGAATTTACTTTTCTATCACTCAACAGAATCCGAGGTATGTGCCCAGGAGGAAACATCCTCTATAAAAGAATCCGTTAGTTGGCGCATGCTGTCGTATGCGTAAAGGATGCTTCACATACAGGTACATCAGTGGTGCGACGCTGCTGTGACCGATCCGTGGTTCCACCGGCCGTGATTCCGCACTGACGCCTGTTCACAGTGGTCAGTGTCTCTTCCGGCGGGTGGCATGACGGCCAGGATGGCAAAGTTCTCGGACGACGATCTCATGCTGATGGCTGTGATTTGGGATGAAGAAGAGGAAAAATAAGTGGAAAAACGGAATTGGGTTCATCAGATGAGGAGAACAGAGAAACAGAAGGGGAATTTGGCACTCTGTGCAGTGAACTTAAGTACGATGGAGCAAATTTTTGTGCATATTTGAGAATGTCAGAAAAATTCATTCAATTTACTGTCGATCAGTTGGAGGTTCTTCTTATAAAATGAAAGGCCACCTGGAGGACAGTAATCACGTCAAGAGAACGGCTCGCCGTTTGCTTGTTGTTGGTTGGTATACAGATTGCCGCACTTGTCGTATGCGAGTCCTCATCCAGATTCAAACAAAATTTTATGTAGCAAAATCAGATCGGGTGCGTTTTGAAAACCCGTGTATGAAAACGAGAAGCTGGCAACTCACATCGGCAGCACATCGGAATGTACAGAAGAATGTGCATCATCTCCCACTACAGTACCAGTCGTCGTAGCCCACTGAGTGAGCTGCTGGAGTATCAAACCCTCATCCACCATGGAGCAACCGCTCGAATCATTGTCAGGTTCCTTTTTCATTTCGTAGAAGTCCATTCCCTGTTTCTCGCCGGTTATAAGCAAGACATCATTTTGGCAGCTGACAATAGCCTACCACAAGACATGGGATCTATTAGACTGCATGGATATGTCTACTAACCGCGCAGCGTACCACCGTAACTGGTCCTCTTAACTTCATGTAGGCCGGCTCCCCGACGGAGTATACAAAGATGAATACGCCGATATGTTTCTGGTGCTGGATGTATCCGATAACCAAGCTACTGCTGGTCGTGCGTATGCTGCATGGTACCTTGAAAGGGGCCACTCCGATGAGGAAGTTTTCATCGTCTGAAGCAACGCTTTCGGGAAGCCGGTAATCTTCGTCCACAATTAATGGCCAAAGGTCGTCCAATGACTTGATGCACTCCACAAACAGAGGGCACTATTCTTGAAACCATTCACTTGTCACCTTGGTGAAGTACCTGTGATATTTCTTAACCTGTGATATTGCCAGGCAGTTCCAGATATCTCATAGACTTGTTGTTGAAGTGTTACACTGTGAAGAACTGCATCACCATCGTTAACGTTAACTCAGCACCAGCATCTGGAAGACCTCATTCCAGGAGTACAGTATTGTGAATGGCTTTTGTACCAAGTGGATGACAAAGAAATTTTTATAAATAACGTTAGTATTTTCAACCTTCACAACCACCATTATTGGTCGGAATACAACACACTCGTCGTCCGTGAACGTGGTTTTTGCCAAATAACTTCAGTGCGCCTCTGTAGCTTACTTCTCTTTCCAATACTTCGCCTGATCCATTAGAAAACGTTCCACATGGCGTTCGGCGACAGCTATGCTTTTAGCATGATGGTACGACTCCACATTTTGGAACGAACTTGTGCAACTATTTAGATGAAGCGTTTCCAAGAAAATGGATTGGTCGTGGAGGTCCAATATTCTGCCCTCCCGGACCTTAATCCACTAGATTTTTACTGTTCGGGACACTTAAGGAATCAAGTTTATGGTACCCCAGGTATCGATGTCGCGACCTAAAAGCTCGCGTACATGACGCTTGGGCAATGGTGGATGCAGGTGTTATGCGTAGGGCCCAGCAAAGCATGTTTCACCGAGGGGTGAAGTGTTTGCAAATGCAACGTGGTCTCTTTGAACATCTTCTTTAAAGTGAACGTTTCTCATACGTGGTCGTACCGACTGTGTGAAGACAAACCTGGACATCCAACATATAGAATGGAATTTTTGTGCGTAGCATAATGTGCAACGTAGTGTAGCCTATCTTTTGTGTTTGTTGTACCTCATTGGATACAGGCGATTTTACTGTGTCGACATTTATTTTCTGTTGGCTGTATTTGTGTCTTGGGTGGTCACTTAAATCTGTAAGAAATCCATGTTATATCTTAATTTTTAAATAAAGGTAACAGTAATGGAAAGAAATACACAAGATACCGTAAAGTAGAGGAGTAAATTGGATGTAATTGCATACTTTAAATGAAAAAAATTGTATGGCAGGCGTGACTCGAACGTCGGTGATCCGCATATCCTTTTCCCACGGCACTGCAGCGTGTCACTGAGCTAATGGGACACATGCGGTACAGTGCAGAGTTCATTGCTACTTCTTATTGGCCACGCTGCAAACAGTTACGGCATTTCTATTAAACCTACTGATGAGACTAGGTTTTGCTAGATACACTTTCGTCTTGAACCGCGTGCCGAGTGCAAAGTGTGGCATTTTTTCTTCACCCTGTATAAAAGAAGCACTTTGATAGTTTATTGTTAAGTAAATAAATGAAATGAACATTCATCATTATTCGCTTCTGTTGTATAGTGTTGGGTGTTTTCTTCTGTTTCGCGTGATACTGATTCATTACCTCTAATACTACCTACGAAATCTTCGTTCGTTATGACCCTACCGTCTATCCGTTTCACATATTTGGCCACTGGAGATGCGCTAAACACGGTTTCCTTTACGTATTGTGTGGGGCATAGTACGGTTCAGAAGATTATACGAGACACCTGCAAGGTTATAACAGACATACGGTGGACAGATTGATGCCCAGTCCGATACAACAAATGTAGTAGAAGATCGGTAAGGGTGGTATTTTTCCTAACTTCGTAGTAGCTTTGGATGAGAAACAATTTTCTGCTCAGGCTCCTTAGAACACTGGAACACAATTCTTTAATTACACAAAGACTGTCTCCATAACTTGCGTCTTGTAGAGAGTGACAACTGATGTCAGGGCATATGGAAAGAAGATGTTACAACTATAGCAAACAGTCTGAACGAATAAAATTTTACCTAACCGGTTGTATTTATTCAAGTAAAATCAGAAATAGACGCGTAAGTTCAAAATGGTTCAAATGGCTCTGAGCACTATAGAACTTAACATCTGAGGCCATCAGTTCCCTAGAACTTAGAACTACTTAAACCTAACTAACCTAAGGACATCACACACATCCATGCCCGAGGCAGGATTCGAACCTGCGACTGTAGCAGCAGCGTGGTGCTGGACTGAAGCGCCTAGAACCGCTCGGCCACAGCGGCAGGCGACGCGTAAGTACTTAGCTGTTTTTATTTCTGATTCTATTTTTTCCAGAGTGCATTGTTGAGCTGTTTGTCCATGTATTTGGGATTGGAGATATCATACAAAACATGATAGTGGCACACAAATTCAATAACTTTTTCGTCATTCTTCTTTCTGATGATAAACTACAGTACTACGAAATAACAACCTGATCGTGCAGTGGCCATGAAGTGAGAAAATATCGGCTACAAGAAATATGACGACCATGGTAAAGCATCGACGGGGACCACCGTCTGCACTGTTAAGGTCACGCCACGGGCGAGTTTTTCTTTTTTCCTTTATTGTATTTCAATTCCCATATGCATTGCAGTTCAGCGGACAGATGTAGAACAAACAATTGAAGACATTTTAAAATAACAAAGGAGAATACATGGTGAACATAGATATAAAAAGAGGGGGAACATCATGGAAGACAATAGACAAAATAGGGGCGACTGTAAAATGGAGATAAAAAAACCATAAAAAGCTAACGCACACAAAAAACCATACACTGGGACAATTAAAGAACACAAGGCACAGTATGACCGGAGCACAAACGTATCGACGAATGGCATAGCACATAACATAAACTGACAGTAACACTAGGTACAAGGCCAGCACAGAATTAAAATCACACCTTTCAATGCACAGGAGAAACAGCATGAAACACAGCACTGATGTGGCACACTGACGATGATCAAAACGAAGGATCTGCCAGGCGCAAGGAGATGAGGGAGAATGGAAGAAGGGAGGGAGGGGAAAAGAGTGGGTAGATGGGGCGTGCCGAAGAGGGTCAGGTAGGGAGGTATGTGGGAGGGAACAAGGCAAGGATGGGGTGCAGGGTCTCAGGAGGGAAGGAGGCAAATCTGCTCTAGGAGAAGGAGGGGAGAGGAAAAAGGGGGCCCTGGCGAGGGGGGGAACAAGGCCAGGTTATAGTTGGAAGGAAGGGTATATGTCAAGGCGAAGTTCATCATCCAGTCATCCAGGAGGGGGAGGCGCTGGAAATTGCCCTGATGGAGGGTGTGGAGGTGGAGAGAGGGAGGGATACAGCGATAGAGGCACCGCAACGGGTGGGGGGGGGGGGTGAAGAGGAAGGATGAAACCAGAGGGGTCGGGGTGATCAAGCCTGTGGACAATGTAAAGGATGCGGAGATGTTGGAGGAACAGGAGGAGGTGTGGGAAGGGGATCAGTTCATACAGGACCCGTGTGGGGGTCGGATACGGAAGGCAAGGCGGAGCTGTGTAAAAGCGGGTGAGTGTGGAGATTCAGGAAACGCTGGCATAACAGAGGATAGGGCGGATGAGGGATTTGTAGGTGTGGAGGATGGTGGAAGGATGCAATCCCCATGTCCAGCCAGACTGGAGTTTCAGGAGGTGCAAGTGGGAATGGGCTTTCTGCTGGATGGTCTGGAGGTGAGGGGTCCAGGTGAGGTGACGGTCGAGGGTGAGGCCAAGGTATCTCAGGGTGCCATGGGCGAGTGTGAACACCGCCCTTTATATTCCCAGAGCAGTACTTTCACTTACCTCGGTGGTATGATGGGTCGGTCACGACACGAGCGACTCATGTGTATGAAGTGGAATTTAGTGGGAAATGAACATTGCACTTGTGTGACTGCACACAGCGTCGCCACTGATTTGATAGGGGGGTGCAGAAGTATCGTTACAACTTTGTGAAACAGACTGAGGCTGCTCCTTGTGACGTCACAGGGCAGACAGAGTCGGTGTACGCCTGTTCGCTGTTCAGCTTGGAGACTGGCTTTACAGATCCAGGGATTTCATTGGAGCCGGGGATTTCACTGTGCGACAGAACCAGAAAAACGTATCTAAAAACAAAAGGAACCAAAAGTTAATTACGTAACTTCATTTTTTGGGGTGATGGTAACAACTTTATTTGTTCAGTATCACCATTTAATGGATTTCCATACTTGATACCGTTTCTCCCAAAGGCGTCTTCTCCTGCATGAAAAGTGGTCTTGGGATGTTTAACATTCTTAATGTTGACCTCTACGCTGTCATCAGTTCGAGAGCGGGTGACAACCAAGCAGCGGGTGGCTGTAATTATTTGTGAATATATAAGGTTCCCTGTGCAACAGATTAAAAGCGCGGGGAATCATTGGACGTGCCTCATACTATAGCATTTAAGGCCCTCTGGAAATGCTTGTGTTTTTCAGCAAATATCTCCGGGAGCAGTAATGACGGAAATTTGGGACTATCAGACGAAATTTTCGAAAGAAGTAGCCATGGCGATGGCGCACATGCAACCAGAGGACGTGGCAGCGGCCGTGGTGTACATGCTGTCCCAGCACCCACGCGTTCAGGTGAGTTAGCAACCAACGAGTTGTAGTAGTCTTCGTACATTCATATTTAAACTGCATGAAGGTGGGACACAAATGGGATAATTTTTATTAAAAATTAAATTGTGTGTGGCTCAGTCTAGGAGTCCGCGGTGAGACTAACACGTGCTCCACATGGATGGCGGGCAGTAACTAGTAGCACGTGTTGGTCTCACCGCGGACTTCTAGACTGAGCTACGATCAAGTGATTTAATCAGAGTGTACGGGCCTGAAAATGGCGTTGACGCAACGTCGAAACTAGTAGCGAAGTAAATATAAAATCTTAAGTACAGCTGGAGGAATTTCATTTTTAATAAAAATTTGTAGTAGTTGTTGTTTTTTTCAGCGTTTTTCAGCCCTCTTCGTCTTAGGATAGCTCCTGACGATCCCTTGGTGCCTCAGGAAGCATACCAACTGACCTCTTCCTTATAATCAAATTGTGCCATAAAATTCTTTTTTTCACTGAAAAGTTGCAGTACTTTCTCGTTTGTAATCCGATCTACCGAGTAAATCTTCAGCATTCTCCTGTGTCGCAACTTTTCAAAACATTTTTGAACTCAAGCCAGCCAGGTTGACAGAAATTCATGGAAGGACTAGGCCTCAGATTATGAAATCATTCATTATTTGCCAAAAGTTTCACATTTATTAAACATTTAAGAAGACCAACCGTAGTAAAACACAATTGAATAATCTTTCAGAAATCAGTAGTTCTTAAATCAACAGCGCAATGCTTTAAATTCAAAGGAGCACAATGGCTTAACCAATTTAAAAACAATAGCAATATGTTTGAACAAATATGACTTCTTAGATATCCCAAGCTAACACAATGGTTTTAAATTACAGACCCGAGATTTAACACGGTCCTTTGTGAGAGCTGAGAAATGTAAGCAAATACAAGGGTCAGCAAACGGTCCGGCTGACATAGAAAAGCTTGATACAGAGAGGAAACGTCACCACAAGGGATTCAAGCCCAAAGACAAAAAATACGCGAACTCTCGAATAGATTTAGGCACACGCAAACCAGTGAAGACAAGACTTGACTTAAGTAGCAGTCGCCGTGCCGTAGAGCAGCTTTACAAAAGGTAACGGCAAGAGCGAATGCCAAATGCTTCACAAAAGGTAACGGCAAGAGCGAATGCTAAATGCCGGCCCGTGAGCTCACCCTTGTTACGCAGGGCCAGTTGTATTCATAGACTGCAGCAACAGCAGCTGAACCATCATGCAACAGCGTGGCGCTCCTAAAGTAACCTTTATGCGTCAAGAAGATGGCTAGAAACACTAACAGGTCAATTATTACGAAAACACACTTTCAGCAAATAACTGCCTGAACAAGCAATCCACAATAATTTAGAACAACATCTGGCTAACGGCAATTAACAGAATAAATTAAGAATTTCTGCAACAGTACAATTTAAATACTGACGAGGGCCAACGATAAGTATATCAATATAACCAGGCTACAAAAATAGTTTAAGTAGATCTTAAATAAAAATTTCGTCCTTCCCTAGTGGGTTGAAATTCTGGTCCATTAATAATATTACGGTCAGATACTAGTACAAGATGGCCAGCATATCCAATCAACCGCCAAGAACCAGGTAAGAAATCTCGCCTTACAGCAAGCAATGGAGCCAACATAGAAAATTTCACAACCTTCCGGTAGCGCGCCCAGTACACTAAGAGATCTGGCCAGATCAGAATCTAAAACATAATTTAAAAACCACGTCAATCATTTATGTTCATGACAGCACCAGTAGCATCCGCGACCACCGTCACATTCCCCCGCTTGCACAGACGGTAGGAGTGATAATGGTTCAAATGGCTCTGAGCACTATGGGACTCAACTGCTGAGGTCATTAGTCCCCTAGAACTTAGAACTAGTTAAACCTAAGTAACCTAAGGACATCACAAACATCCATGCCCGAGGCAGGAGTCGAACCTGCGACCGTAGTGGTCTTGCGGTTCCAGACTGCAGCGCCTTTAACCGCACGGCCACTTCGGCCGGCGGAGTGATAATGTTAAGGATCATTTGGCAAGGAGAAGCACTATGAATGGTAAACGTTCGCCATGGCGAAAATAAATCCGCTACCGGAGGTATCTTAAAAGCAAACAGTAAAAAACTCTCATCACAATCGACACACCCGGGGATCACAACTAAGTTACTTTTCAGAAAAACAACACAGGGCGCTCAGCGAACACCGAGGTGGACAGGCTCAAACAGTTTCTATAAGCGAGAGAGACCACACTATCAGCGGAATCAAGTTCCCATGAAAACCAAAATTCACAAATCAGGGAAGAAACACATACGACAGGGCAGTAACAACAGAGACTGCTAACGTCGCCAAACTTGATCACACAACACGGCTCGACAACACTAAAGAGGTGCCCTTTCAGCGCTCCGGAATCAGCTAATGATATTCAAAATCGTTCCCACTTCTACGGTTCCCTCAGAGCGAATCGGTCAAGACAGAGACCACCGTCGCGTGACAACACACGTTTTCTCCAGCCGACTTCCATCCTCCTCGCTCCTGGTAACTGTCCGTTCCGCACTCCCTTGCCTCGCAAATCTTTTAAACTGGAAGAGGCAGCGCAAGTGCGCCGCCCCGCGACCAGAGGGAAAATGAACCAGAGATTGGATGTTGAAACCTTAATCGATACGATCCGACACTCTCAACTAAACCCAGAAACCTCTCCCCCTTTTTATTCCAATAACATGGCGCGTAAGGGAGGACAAGGAGCCCTACCTCGCTTCCTTGATCTGGCTGACGTGCACCCTCAAGGTTTTACCTGTGGCAAGACTGTAGATCAAAACGTTAAGTGAACTCAGGATCCTAAGAATTCGACAAGGCCACACAAAATGCTGAGTGTGCTTCCTAGATATACCCGCATCCCTGTCGCAACCGGCTCTGAAGTTAGGGACAAAAACTCTGTCCCCAGCTTTAGCATGAAACGGCTGCCTCCCTTTGGCAGCGGTGAGCAAGTTCTATATTTCGCCTAGCCTTATTTTAATTCCGTTTATGCTCTCGGAAGCTACATTCTGAGGCAAAAGATAAAAAGAGCACAACATCCACAAGTTGCCTAGAGGGAAATACAGGGGGTAGGCAAACATTAAGGTGACGGCGGTTGCCTTCAGCGCTTCGTGCTAAGAATTTAAAGCGGAATTAATCCAAGGGAGAGAGCCGTCCCACTTGGTCAGAGACCTGGCATGCTAGTTGAGGAGAGTGGCCTTGAGGTTTCTGTTCACCCTTTCGGCGAAAAATGGCTGAGGGTAATAGGGGGTAGTAGTGAAATGCTTGATGGCGTAACCAAAGCAAAAACGTTTAAAACCTTCGACACAGAGGTCGCTGCCTTGTCACTCACCAGGTAGTTTTGCGGCCCGAGTATGGGAAAGATCTCTTAGATGGTGGATCATAACGTGAACAGTAACCCCACTACTAGCGACAAACCAAACGAAACGGGACAAGCCGAACAAAACGGAAAAAAAGGCACCTACTACAACCAGTGCATAACGATTTCCACTGAGGAAGAGGCCCCGCGTAATCAATAAACAGTTTATCCACAGGTTGTTGCTCTTGATTGGACTGCAAAAGTTCCTTGCGTGAGTTGCGTTTGCGTTTTCCCATCTTACACAGCTCGCACTCCCCCACTAGTCGGAGGATATTCTTATATAATGACTGCCATCTACATGTCGCCGCACCTTAACGATGGTCTTGTCAAGCTCCAAATGTCCCCCAAGCAAGGAAACATGAAAGTGACAAAAAATGGAAGGAACAAGCTCCACAGTCAAACAAATTCTAACATCAATGGATCTCTCGACCTCCCAACATACTATGCCCTGTTTCAACAGATAACCGAGTACCTGTTCCCCGAAAACAGGCATTCTCTTATGAGTCCCAAAAGCAGATTTTGGCCTTGTTTAGACTTAAAGTAGGTGAAAAACTCCGTTACCTCGGCCAAGACACCAAATGAGGAGTCACGGACGAGGAGTGGCACCGTCCTACTCCCTGAGCGCCTTTCTCAGACATTTGACGGAACAGCCATGGGTTCGCTACTGTCACCAGCCATAGCTAACTTCTTCATGGAGGATTTCGAAGAACGAGCGTTGAACAGTCCTCCCTTATGTCCATCCTGTTTCTTCAGGTATGTTGACGATACATTTTTAATCTGGCCACATGCCACTGAGGCACTGCAGCAGTTTGTTTATCATTTGAATGCTATACACCACAACATAAGATTTACAGTGGAGGTGGAGATGGATGGAAAGTTACTGTTCTTAGATGTGCTGGTGGAGCGAAAATCAGATGGACGTCTTGGAAATTCTGTGTACAGAAAACCGACGCGTACAGATTTATATCTACATGCAAACCCATATAGTTTTCACCACCAAGCTCAGAAGAGAGCTATGCTGAATACCTTTGTACACAGAGCAAGGCCTATTTCGGACGACGGTATTAAAAAAAATGGATACTCTGATCATGATATCAGATCTACTCTGGCGAAGAAACCTAGGAATGACGCTGTTCGAACAGATGAAGAGGACCAACACATCGCGCGGCTACCATTCTGCGGTGCAATGACCAGCAAGATCGGCAGAGTCGCCGATCGGAGTGGCCGAGCGGTTGTAGGCGCTACAGTCTGGAACCGCGAGACCGCTACGGTCGCAGGTTCGAATCCTGCCTCGGGCATGGCTGTGTGTGATGTCCTTAGGTTAGTTAGGTTTAAGTAGTTCTAAGTTCTAGGGGACTTATGACCTCAGCAGTTGAGTCCCATAGTGCTCAGAGCCATTTGAACCATTTTTCCTGTAGAGTCCGGAGCCGGCAGGGAATCAGACCAGTCTTCCGGCCACCCAGGAGGTTTAAGGAAATGTTGCGACCCGGCCTGAGAGTACCAGGAAGTTACAGAATTCCTTGCGAGTATTGGAACTTTGCCATCAGGAAAGCATTTGAAATTAGACTTTGTGAAAATAATTTCAACAGAGACTCCGCTTGTACACTCAGCAATGCATGGAAGCGCGCAGTTGATAAAGAGCACAGAGGGCGACTTCAGACATTCCTCGCAGTTCTCCGCCTCTTGCGATGGATGGCGCTGCAAGCAACGCTGGATAAAGCGCGCAAACAAAATCTATGGACATAGAGGCCGCCAACTCCGCACGCGCTGTTTTCATCCAGCCAATGATAAGCCGTCCATTGCTTATAAAAGCGGAAGCCTCACCGGTCCACGACAGTCAGTTTTGTCCCTGACGAAGATGACAGAGGTAGTCATCGAAAGCTCGGGATTTTATCCAAATTTGACGCGGCAAGTAAACCGAGAACTTTTTATGCTTATGACTAAGTGCGTCGGCCACCTGATTGTCAGACCCCTTAATCAAAAATGGTTCAAATGGCTCTGATCACTATGGGACTTAACATCTTAGGTCATCAGTCCCCTAGAACTTAGAACTACTTAAGCCTAACTAACCTAAGGACATCACAAACATCCATGCCCATGGCAGGATTCGAACCTGCGACCGTAGCAGTTCCGGACTGAAGCGCCTAGAACCGCACGGCCACCGCGGCCGGCAGATCCCTTAATCCGCCGAACTCTGAAGCGGAATGACGATATCAGTACCGTCCATCTGACGATCCTACCGGTCTTTCTAGGTCGCGCTAAGGCCCAGCTTAACTGGGTTGTCCCCCTCCAAACCAAACTCCCTGTTCTCAAGATAAAATTTAAATGTCTCGGGGGAGAAGAGAACGGCAAAGGCCTCACACTGGCAAACGGAATGCTTTAACTCAGAGGCAGTTAGACTCGAGGAGTAAGCGATGGGACGCCTTTCCCCGAAACATTCCTGCAAGAGCGCGCCTGTGATGCCATCTTTAGACGCGTCAGTCTGAACAACGAAGCCTTTCTCAAAGTGTGGTGTGATCAAGATTGCAGGACTAATCAAGGTAGTTTTAATAGCCTCAAAAGCAGCTTGTTGGCCCTCCCCCAAACAAAAGAGTTTCCCTTTTCACGAAAATTATTAAGAGAGACAGAGAGCTGAGCAAAATTAGGAACGAGGTTCCTAAAATAACTGTCCATGCCGATAAATCTAGTTACCCTTTTCTTATTCCTTGGGGTGAAGAAAGCGTCGTAAGGGCGAGGTACAATCCTTATCAATTCTAAACCGATCGCTCGACACGAGATCACCCAAGAAAGAACTTTGCCGCCTAGCTAGTGTAACCTTAGATGTCGTAAAGATTAATCCGGCTGCTCAAAGCCGTAACAACACTGCTTCGAGATGACATAAATGTTTGTCAAATGAACGGCTATACACAAGATCATAATTAAGGTAGGCCTAGCTATAGACGCAGCTGAACTTAAGGTCGCCCAGAACATGGTCCAAAAACCGAGGCAGCTCAGCGGCCCTAATAGAGAAGCCAAATGGAACCCGACTGAACTCATTCCGATTCCAATCGATGCAAAATGCAGTAACATGCTTAGAATCCTCGGTCAACGGTATCTGGTAATACTCTTGGTTAAGAACGAGTACCGTGAACTAACAAGCCCCAGAAAAATTATGCAAGTCGAGAAGCGACACAGATTCCAGAATCAACTTTTCATTAACTGCACTGCAATCGACTACTGGCCTGTAACCCTTTCCTTGCCCCTTAGGGACCAGAAACGTATAGTGACGAGGACGGCCTTCTGTAAGCATCTGATTGACCTCTTGTGACAATATCCTCTTTCGGGAGAGGGGGACAATTGAAACGGAGCTTCTCAATGGAAACCACTTTGTATCCACAACATATGTGGCCTGCAATTGAGAAAGTATGACGATGATCTCTCCAGTAGGAAAAGTTTCCGAAATAGTCACCCATTAAGATCTCCGGGAGCGAATGCCAAGGTGGAGGTGACCGTGAGGAAAAGACTGAATAACCAACGAAAGGATAGCGTCCTACGAGACGAAGCTTGGAATATCAGAAGAGTGAACGTGGTAAGCAAGCTAGAAATTCTCAAAAGAGAAATGCTAAGGCTCAATCTAGATATAATGGGGATCAGTGAAGTGAAATGGAAGGAAGACAAGGATTTCCCGTCAGACGAGTATTAGCTAACAACAACACATGCGGAAAATAATATAACGGAAGTACAATCCGTTATGAATAGGAAGGTAGTGCAGAGAGTGGGTTACTGTGAACAGCTCAATGACAGGGTTGTTCTCATCAGAATCGACAGCAAACCAACACAGATAACAATAGTTCAGGTATACATGTCAACGTCACAAGTCGAAGATGAAGACACAGAGAAATTATATGAGAATATTAAACGGGTATGTAGGGAGATTAAAATCTAATAGTCATGGGGGCTGGAATGCTGCTGTAGGGGTAGGATTCCGGGAGAATAAGGGCTTGCTAGTGGAGCTGAGAGAGCAGAACGACTAACCGAGTTCTCCAGTTAATACCAGTTAGTAATAGCGAATGTATCACAAGAGGAGGAGGTATACTTGGAAACGGCCGGGAGATAATGGAACGTCTAAGTTAGATTACGTTATGGTCAGGCAGAGATTCTGAAATCAGATATTCGATTGTAAGGCGCACCCAGGAGCAGACAGTGACTCAGGTCACAATTTAATTATGATAAAGATTAGGCAGAAGCTTAAGAGATTAGTCAGACAAAATCAGTAAGCAAGGAAGTGTGATAACGAAATTACTAAGAAATGAAGAGATAACATTTGGAGTTCTGAAGGGTATAGGCACTGCGATGAAGAATAACACAGTAGGCAGTACAACTGAAGCGGAATGGCCATCTCTAAAGAGGGCAAGAACAGAAGCTGGAAAGAAAACCGTAGGTACGAGGACAGACTCAGCATATAGGGAAGTCAAAATAACGTTCTGTGAAATTAAAAGCAAGGGTGGTAACATTTAGAGTTCATAGGTAATTCCTAAATGCATAGGACGCAGCGGGTAGGTGGAAAGTGTACACTGAAGACCTCTACGAGGGGAAATACTTGTCTGATGATGTGAGAGGAAGAAACAGTCAACAGGGAAGAAATAGGGCACCAAGTATTAGAATCAGAATTTAAAAGAACTTGGAAAGACTTAAGATCAAATCAGGTAGGAGGCATAGGTAACATTCCGTCGGAGTTTCTAAAGTCACTGGGGGAAGTGGTAACAAAACGACTACTCACGTTGGTGTGTAGAATATATGAGACTGGCGACATACCATCAGACTTACGGAATAACATTATCCACAGAATTCCGAAGATAGCAAGAACTGAGAAGTGCAAGAACTACACACAATCAGCTTAACAGCCCATGCATCCAAGTCGGTGACAAGAATAATTTGCAGGAGAATGAAAAGAAAATTGATGTGTTAGACGACTATCAGTATGGCTTTAGGAAAGGTAAAGGCATCACAGAGGCAGTTCTGTCGATGCGGTTGATGGAAACAACACTCAAGAAAAAGCAAGACACGCTCATATGATTTTACAAACTCGAAAAAGCGTTCGTCAATGTATAATGGTGCAGGATGTTCGAAATTCAGAGAAAAATGGGGATGAACTGTAGGAAAACTCGGGTGGAGTACAATATGTACGAGCCGCAAGAAAGAACAATAGGATTGGAAGACCAAGAACGAAAAGCTCGGATTAAGAAAGGTGTAAGAATCTATCTGCGCCTTTCATTCTTACTGTTGAATCTATACATCGAAGAAGCAATGAGGATAAAAAAAGAAAAGTTAAAAAGTGGGATTGAAATTCAGCGTGAAACATCAGTGATAAGATTCCCCTATGAAATTGCTATCCTCAGTGAAACTGAAGGATTGCAGGGTGTGTTGAACTGAATGAACTGTATAATATGTACAGAATGTGGATTGAGAGTACATCGAAGAAAGTCGAAAGTAATAATAAATAGCGGAAATGAGAAGTGCGAGAAATGTAACGTTAATACTGGGGATCACTAAGTAGAGGAAATTAAGGAATTCTGCTACGTAGGCAGCAAAATAACCTATGACGGACGAAGCAAGGAGGACGTAAAAAGCAGACTAGCTCTGGGGAAAAAGGCATGCCGGCCAAGAGGAGTCTGCTGGTATCAAACATAGGCCTCAACTTGAGGAAGAAATTTATGAGAATGTACGTTTGGAGCACAGCATTTGGTAGTGAGACATGGGCTGTTGGTAAACCACAACAGATGAGATTCGAAGTCTTTGAGGTATGGTGCTACAGAACACAGAACAGTGTTGAAAATTACGTGGACCGATAAGACAATAAATAAGAAGGTTCTCTGCAGAATCGGTGAGCAAAGGAACTTATGTAAGATACTGACAGGAAGGGACAGAATGACAGAACATCTGGTAAGGAAACAGGGTAAGACTTCCATGGTACGAGTTGGAACAGCTGTAGAGAGTAAAAACTGTAGAGGAAAACAGAGATTGGGGTACACCCATTGCCGCTCTGAGATGAAAATGTAGGACCAGCAGAGGAATTTGTTGAAGGTCACATCAAACTAGGCAGAAGATCGATGGCAAAAGAAAAGAAAATTTGTGGCACCGATGGGTATTAAGGGCTTAGTCATACATTATCTCTGTAACTACAGGACTGCTCTACAATTGACAGAAATTCATGGAACCGCTTCCGGACTATCTCTCGACGGCTCCAGTCTCGAGTGGGAAATGGGAAAAATGAGCAACTACATCTTTCCATGCAAGTTCAGATAACTCTTTCCTTTTTACAACAGTCGTTTCCCCATACGTAGATGCTAGCCTACAACTTTTTTACGTCTGGATGAGAAACTTGATGACTGAATGTACATAAAAAGATACTTCCGCAACGCGTCGGGAGTCATGACTTCACGAAAATAAGGAATTACTTGTGTTGCACACTAGCGATATTTTCTGAATCAGCCTTCTTACTTGTCAATAGATCGTTTTCTTCAAGCTATTCCATAGTATTCGAATACAGTATACGTTCCAGATTCCTATTGCTAATTATTGTCAGAAATATGGGTCTGTATTTCAGGAGGTTACTGCTGTTTCCTTTCTTGAACATTGATGTTACCCGTACAACTTTTCAGTCTTTAGGTACGGGCTTTCATTTGGTGAGCGATTGTATAAGGATTGCTAAGAAGGACTGTATTTCATCAGCTTACTCCGACAGGAGCCTAACTGGTGTAGAGTCTTGACAGAAAGACTTTATTAAGTGATTTAGGTTTCTTCGCAACATCGAAACGCTTTCAGTAATTTCCTCGTCCAATTATCAGTTTGTCACATTGTTGCTAATTGGAAAAATCATGAACATAACTGTGTTACCATTTCCCAGCAGCTGAATTCCTTAACATTTACTACTATTAGGATATTGTAGTCGTAAGTAGCGGGGGCCACTGCCCATTCTATGCTCCTCTACTTTCTTTAGGAGTACTCGTAGTTCGGTTCTTACAGTACAGGAATCGGGCCTGATCTAATCTTTTCGTTCCATTTACCCAAGTAAATTTTCTCTGAGGGTTTCTTTTTGTTTATTGCCTTTAACCATTGCCATCTTTCATATTATTCGTAACGTTGTTGGATCCCCATTGCGAATTCCAGCATGCAGATTATGTTAGCACTGCATCCAGCATTGTAACTAGGCGATGCTCGCTCACTACGTGAAAACAGACGCAGCCTAGCGAGTGTACCATTATGCTCGTCAACTCGTAATGAAATATAGTTAGAAATGTCACAATGGTAAGGTGTTTGGTGGGCGGGATCTAGATTTACGAGGAGCAACCGAAAACGTCTAGTCTACAGCACTTGCAGGGCCAGGAATCGTCCTGTGCCTTATTTAACTACCAAATCTGGACTCATACGATTGCGATACCAACTTGATGTGCCACTCTTTTTCTGCCAAAATACAGTGTTTATATTGCCTTTGTCACTTAGGAGCTGAATTTTTTACACATTTTCTTGTGTTGCAGGTTTACGACATCATATTACGGCCTCCTGGATCTGTGTTTTAGCTCACGATGTCACACTTCGGCTGGTTTTTCAGAAGATGGTCATATGCAGAAGTTACTAAGCCTCTATAAGCAACATGTAAGACTAGTTTTTTGTCTAGACGAGATATGAAAAGAATATTCTCTGTTATATGTAACTCGAAGAAGAAATAAAAGACGGAGAGCCAAGGACGTTACAACGAATCACTCCTTACCACTGGTGACTGTATGCTTTGTAAATTACTGAAGGCGCGACGTGTCACTTACAGCTTTCTACTGTGAGATCCGTGGACGACTCGACGGGCTTCGTCATTGTTACTGGAACAGTACCAAGATTCGAAAAAAGGACGAAACTGTGGAAGGATAATAAGTTTGGATATGAAACTAATCTATTGTTGAATTAGCATTGTTTACGCTCCAAGCAGGTGTAAAGGTATTAACAGCATCAAATAGCAATAATTGAAGAAGTCAAGAGTAATAAACTAGAAGCAATATGACACTTGTCTTGCACTCTGTAAGATGTTCAATTTTCCTACTTTTTCTGCTTGTGTAAATTTATGTCGACTTGAATTACTTTTTGGCAAGAAACTAAGTGTTAAATATGCGTCAAACTAATGCCGTGTGGTGGTGTACTGTCATACATCAATGGATACACAAACTCTTTCCTTTCGTTGTTAGAGCTAGTTTATTTGGATGAAGAAATACGTTATTGTTCTGATAAAACTCCCATACATATATATATAATGTGGTGACTGCTTGTGTATACTAATAATATCCTTTTTTATAGGTAATGAAATAGTTTGGTTGAAATTCCTCCGAAGATTCCAGGGTTACAGTCAGTCAGGGTAACTTTTTACGTTAGGGTATCTTTGTACCACTTACCACTTTTGTTTCAAATGGCTGCCGCTCCATGAACTTCCAATGTTTTGCACTAAAAGTAATAGTTTTATTACCTCTTTGGTTTGTAGTTACCATTTCAGTTGTCTTTCCAAGTTCCTACAAGCTCTTAGGCTCATGATTATCCTTTAATTACGTTGACTGTGAAGAAAACTTCTGGCGGCAGTGCTAGACTGATACGAATATCTTGATATTGGAAAGTAAATCTGTTTGCCTTTACTTATTACTAAGACCTGGTTTCTTTGGGATGCGATTTAAATTTCCCCATATCCTTTGATACAGGAAAAATTCTTTGTTTTCTAAGACTAACCTAAAGTCTCTTACGACAGACGACAACTGGGGAATAATAGCAGTCGAGCAAAGATACTACGAAAGGGGATATATCGAAATGCACTACTAACGCCTCTCACGATCAGGCAAAGCAGCAGCTCAGTGACAGTAGTAATTCAAATTAACGTAGTGAGGTTGAAGTACGTTAAAAACAGGGTGTAAAATACATGATGGCGGGAACACGAACCACCCCCGGCTCAACCTCCCCCCCTCCCCCCCCCCTCGCCACTCAAACAAGAACCCGGGGCTGATATGCCGAAATAAACTAACCAGCTTCTAAAAAGGCACATGAGAGTGGCCGAGAAAGACCGCAAGCGAAACACTCGGTCGGAGCCATCCCTGCAGAGGGAACACGCCCACTGGCTACCCGACATCCCTGCCCCGGGAAGAGACCTACCTAATTTCGGCAAGCCAGCAACGAAAACAACTAGATACCCGCTCGTACTTCAACAATTCAGAGGAAACATGCCCCAGGCAACCCGACATCCTCACACAGTAGAAGACACCGAGCTAAGCCTCACAAGATGACCAAAGAGCTACCAGAACTTTAAGACCAGAAGGTATTGTCTGAACGTAACGGATTATCAGTGCCCGCACTCAATCCAGTTGACTGTCACCAGGTTGGGTTCCCTATAGAAGACAAACAGTGTCTTCAAGGCCTTCAATAGCGGTAAAGGAAACCGAATTGCCGCTCCTGTCTCTCCGACCACCGCCGGCGTGACGTCAACCGGCTGCAGCATGGCAGCGTGCGAACCTGCTACCAATGCCGGAGCACTGCCCTGAGTCGGTTGGCGCCTTATTGTCAAACCGGAAAGAAGATGGGCTTCTTAGCAGGTCGATCATCGGACTCTGACTGCCATTATCGTAACACCTGTAACAATAACAAGGCGAACAATACGATGCCACAGACACAATAGAAACAAGGGTGAAACTGACCGCAACTAGGTTGGTAAGCTCGAGAGCAAACCACGCTCTGCTGCCAGTGAAACTTTGTACGAGCATTCGAATTGAAATTTTCCTCCAATAGGGCGTACTAAGTATACATTATCACTTTTACAAGCACTCAGTAACTATACACTGATCAGCCAGAACATTATGACCGCCTACCTAATGGCCGGTGTGTCCAACTTCTGCAGGCATAACAGCAGCGACGCGTCGTGGGATGGAAGCAGTGAGGCTTTAGTAGGCACCACATCAGCACACTCAAGTCACCTGATTCCAGTAAATTCCGGAGGCCCATCGTTAGGAGTGTACGGTCAACTGTGTGTTCAGACACAAATGTACTCTACCCAGCATTAGAAGCTGATGTTTCTTCCACAGTTCGCCTCCTGACCTGTGTTACCAGTCTTCCCAGCCTACGATGTCCGACATCATTAATAAGGGGTGGCCGCCCAACCCTACGACGTCTGAAAGTCGTTTAATGTAAGTCAGTGGTTATTATGTTCTGGCTGATCAGTGTAGGTGTAAAATGATGTTACAATGTCTGTTGTGATATGTAATTTCTTCAGTATTTTTAAAAATTGGTAAAAAGTGGTACAAAGTTACTCCGTTTGATTGTATGTCGAAACATACAAACATACATTCATGTGTGTACACGATCATAGGTAGTACCTTCGGAAATATACGACTGGTTCGAGTAATATTTGACCAAAAGAATCCAGGACGTGTTAATGGACAGCAAGCATTCCACAGAAACTAAAGTACTATCAAATGTACCCTAAGTAAATGTAATAGGATCTCATATGTTTTAATATAGATATACGATTTACCATACAGGATCAGCAGATCTATGATATCGTTCGTTAACGAAGCTGCGTTGTGCAGTAAAGTCTCTAGACGGTCATAAGGCACTGCAGAGTCACTTCGACAAAATTACCACTTGGTGTAATCAACGCCAGATTCCTTTAAATGTCTATAAATGTAAGAAAATGCCTTCAATTAAGAGAAAGCTATGTGGCATATGACGATCAGGTAAAATCACAATTTGGGAACGCACGTAGGAGACGTAGGTTGTTGAACAGGCTAAGGAAACGTGCAGTGCATCTGACATCTGTAACAAATCACATAAAAGACCCGAGTGCGACTAATTCTGTTGTTCCTCTGTTTGGACACCATATCAACGAGATATGGCAACAGACATTGAATTAATTCAGCCAAGAAAATTTGGGATATTAACAGGATACTAGAGCTCATACGAAATGACAACATAAATGCTAGGGGGACTTGGTCGGGAATCATTGGAAGAAAACCGATGCAGTTCCGACGAAACCCTTTTTGGTACATCTGGATGACCAGTATTCGACGAACGAGCCAACAGTGTGCTTCCCCCAGCATATATCTCCTGGAGGAATAAGGTAAGAGGGCTTTCGAGTACATAAAGAGAGATAGCCCTTTTCACCTTCCCCAGTGCGCGAATGCAAAAGGAAAGTAGATCGATAATGTTGCTACGATGTGCCCTCCGCCATACACTGTACTGTGGTTTACAGAGAATAGTCACTGATGAACAGGAACATTGTGATCACTACTCAGCGGGGACCTCATGCGATATGGGAACTACGTAAGCGGGACTGAGAGGAATGTCTAATCATCCTAGCGACAATATGGGCCGCAAGCGTGAAGTCCGAGGACATGTGAGACTTTTTATTTATTTATTGATTTATTTAACCTCGCGAAATTATGCCCTCTGGCATCCAACTATGTATTCTACATCTTTAACACTACTTACAGGGTGATTCCGTTATACTATTACAAACTTTTTATTATGGAGAGGGGCTATTTTATTAGTTTGAGATAAGAGACCCTGGTCCGGAAAAGAGCAAGCTGAAAGTTGTCAGCGAGAATCTTTCCGATACCACAGACAGTGAAACAGATGTACCGCCGCTGATGTGTGGGCAACGTTCAGAGGTGGTACTATGGACCAAAACAAGAAAGAACAATAGGTACGAGCTCTGAAACGCTTAAGAGCTATGGGCGCTTGTTTAGTAGAAGAAATGTGTTTCATAGTAGCGAAGATGAACGAGTTGTTATCGCTCTTAAAGTGTGCATTTATAGCCCCGTATTTACTGGACATTATGGCCATGTTTTGGTCTACACTGTCTCCTCCAAAAATGTAGAAACATTGCTGCTGGTAGTTGAAGAGACGTGTTTCACAGTACCGAACATAAAGCAGTGCTCTTAAGGTAAGCTTTTTAGAGCTATTGTTTAAAAATTGTTTTGGTCTTGGGACTCTGAAAGTTTCCTGCCATACAATCGTATGACCGACAGTACCGGTAAATGTATCCCGCTCTCTGAGGTATCAGAACCATTTTGGCTTGTAACTTTGAATGGGTCGTTTCCTGACGTGAATACCTCACCTTAGATTGATACAGCTGCCATTCTCCTTAATCCCTGAAAGTATGTACCATTATAAAATCCCCACGCTGATTATACAGGATGTCCCATTTATCTTGACCACCCTAAATAACTCTTTGTCCAGATGCAAATTACAAAATGTTTCAAGCAAATGTTCAGTAGGCGTCAGGGTGACATCAATCAGCATGATTGCCTTCGTTGTAGCTCTGTTTCTTACAAAGATATCAACAGAGGTATGACTTTTTTAAATGGCACCCTGTATTTTTTATTCGGAATTTATTTCCTCTCCTAGAGACTTATTCAATAATGTATCTCAGATACCATTCACTGAAACACAACGTTATTAGTTACATAACTGACTTTGAGCCCGGGATCACAAACCCATCCACTTGTTGGAGTTGTCAGAAAACCTATTAAAACCAATTAAAAACAGAACACAAAATTGACTATGACTCTCCTGTACTATTGCCCAGGAGTAGAACATTCAAAGGTGCTCAAAGTGGTGACCCTGGAGACCGACACACTGGTGCACTCGTTGAATGGAATAATTATTTACAGCTTCCAGTGTTGCCTGCATCAGATTAAAGAAGTCTTTGTCTAGATGTGGTTTTTAGGTAGTGTCCCTTACCTACGTGAATATCACGTTGCTACCGAGGTATCACCTCAAGTACACGATTTGTATGCATTTAGACAATGTACACACACTTTCACATCGGAGGACACTGGAAGTGGTGGTACAGAAAGCCAGGAAAAATATGGGTAAAACAACGGAACGGCAAAAGTACAGACCAATAATCGTAACATGGCTTTACTGCATAATTCTTGAACGTAATATCAGTTCGAATATAACAAATTTCCTTGGGTCGGAAACGCTTGCGTTTAGAAATCAGCATGGTCTGGGTAGCATCACTTGTGGGAAACTCAGTTTCCCTTTTCCCACGTGATGCCCTACGAGTCTTAGATGAACGGTAACAAGCACATTTCATACTCACAGATTTTCGAACAACGTTCGATTAAGTGTCCCACTACATACTAGAAGGTAGGTTTGAGCGATGACGTTCCAGATATGTGAGTGGCTGGAAGACTTCTTGAGCAATAGAAGCCAGTACGTTGCCGTCGACGGTAATGACGAGGGCGACTGTTCATCAGGTACAAGGCTGTCGTCTGGGAAATGTGACAGGACCGCTCTTGTGTTCTGTATACGTAAATGATGTGACTAACAGGCTGTGAAGCAACATGTGACTGTTTGCTGATGACCTGTGGTGTACGGAAAAGTGTCGTCTGTGAGAGACTGTAAGCGAATACAAGATGACCTAGACAGAATTTCCAATTGGTGTGCTGGAATGTAGAAAAATGTAAGGTAATGAAGACGAGTAGGAAAAACAGTCCATTAATGTTCGAATACAGGAATAGTGATGTGCTGCTCAACACATCATTACGGTTAAATATGTAGGTGTATAGCTGCGAAGCATAACGGAATGCAGTGAGCATATTAGGGCTGTAGTAGGGAAGGCGTATGGTCGACTTTGATTTGTTAGGAGAATTTTTTGAAAATTAGGCACATTTTCAAACGAGACCATTTACAGAACACTAGTGCAACCCATTCTTGAGTAATGCTCTACTGTTTGGAATCGTTTCTAGGTTGGATTAAAGGGAGACATCGAAGCAGTTCAGAGGTGGGCTGCTACATTTGTTACCAGTAGGTTCGATCAACATAATTTCAGAGATTCTGCTGCCGCCAACGTATTTTTCGCGTAGGGAGCACTCTGTAGTGGCCAACTTCTGACACCGAATATGACAGCAACACCAAATGCAGTGGGAACTAAAACTACAGTGCCACGTTCCCCTCAGTCTGCATCACCAGGTCTCGCAATGCTGAGGACGCCACTTCACTGTCTGTGAAACAGCTTGGCGTGAAATGGCTGCCTCAGCAACCCTTGCAATGAACAGCTGTGTGTCATCCTCGTACAGCTGCGACGTAAGGATGCGTGGACAGTCGACTCAGCGGTCTTCGCCCCTGCCGCCTCAGCGCCGACCACTGCAAGGGGACCCACAGCGCGCTCTCTCCCTGGCGTGGCGAAGAACACGGCGACAACGAGCACCTGCAGCCCTTGCCCTTGATGTCTCTGTTGCATGTCGGTAGCCAAGACTACTGCCCGCAGTAGCCAGCCGTGGAGTGGCCCGTTGCTGGCTGGCTACAGACCCAGCGTCAGCCTCAGAGGGTCGAACCAGTGACCCGCAGTGACCTGGCGCCTCATCTCCCGCTGTGTGTAGCCACTGGTGTGACATGCCTGCCATCTAGGGAGCTGCCACGCTTAAATGCCTTGTTAGAAAACCGGCACCTATTTATATGAGTAGTAAGTGGATACGTTGAGGGCAGTTGCAGATAATTTAATCTCATGAACAGCTAGGCTGACCACACTAGCCACTTATTACAATTTTTTATAAACGGATGCAAGCCAATACACCCATAAAAATAAAAATTTTTAAAAATTTTCAACTAAAATTCTATGCTGTGAATCATACGTGAAATTCTTTTTACCATACATTACTACATACATAAGTATATCTTTCGAAATTTTATCATTAAAATTTGCACACAACTTCATTGTAGTTTTCTGAGTAACTAACACATTTATTCTTCTAGACATATTTATTACATAGATAAGATAATTTTGAATAAAATTGAATGGACTCACATCAACATCACCATTCAATTGTGTAGGTCTCTTAAAATCTAGGAAAGCATTATAAGTGTTTAGATAATTATTGGGCAGATCTAGATTCCACATTTCTTGAGGAAAAACTTCATTTCTCCCCTTTTTCAAGTATATATTCTGTAACTTGTCATGATCGAATAAGGAAGAGTGAACTAACTGACTTTTTTTCCTTTTTGTCTGTAAAACAACGAAGATGAAATAAGGCGTATCAAATTTTGCGAATTATAGAAATTTGTAATATCTAAGTCAAAATTTCTTTTTTCATTTAATCCAACAATCTCTACAGTTTGTGGTTCGAAGAAAGATATGGGACTTTTTAGATTTTTAAGTCTATCTTGTTCTAATTCAAGCGAATATTCTGGTTCATTTTTAACAACACAAACAACAATGTCCATTGATTCTACACCAACTTTACCTTGTTTTAGAAGTGCATCTTTTATTTCAACACCAGCATCATTTGTATCAGACCAATAAAGAATTTCATCTCAGGAACTCGATGACCATTTAAAAATAACTGTTAACTCTCCTTCTCACATTGTTTCTTTATAATCTTTAAAAAAATCCACCAAATAATTCTAATGGATAAAATCATTTTTCTTGCTTTTTGTCTTTCCATTACTAAGAATATAACCTTCCATGGTTAACTCATAGGCTATAGTCGAAGTCAATCGAATAAGAGCTGATGAAGAAATAAATGGAAATTTTATTCTAGACAAAATATTGTTACCATTCTTTATGGTGATAACATCAAACAGTTTTGCTACATAGTTATCAACTAAATTTTTATTGGATTTTCCATCATAAGTTCGATAATCTGTGCTATCAGTTCCAATAATACTGAAATTCATGTACAATTGAGCATGATTTGGATGAATCCAACCATCTGCAATATGTATATTAAACTCCATGTTCTTGTTTGGGAGATTCAAATTATTTTTAGTCTTCTCATTAACAGGGAATGAATAAAACTGATAACTTTTCACTTTGTTCATGACTTATTTAAGAATAAAAAATATTAAGAAATTTCTAAAATAACTGTTACACAAGCACCATTAAAGTCAATTAAATTATCGTTTTCATCAATTACAGTAATTTCTAAGTCTTGAATTGGATCAGAAATAGGAATATTTACAGGATAATTTGGTTCATAAATTAGTGGTCCACCAAATTCTGCATTAGGTTTGAAATGAAGCAATAAAAATGCTCAGTATGCTTTACAAACATTCCGTCGGCAAGATTGAAATTTATATTGATTAATTGAAAAGGAATTGTTTTAGGATCATCTTTAGATACAACTTTATCTTTAGCTTGAACAACTTGATTACTAAAGCCAAGGAAACTTCCAGTACTATCCACTGTATCTATATACAATGTTACATCACTTTCAATAACAATTCTGTTTAAAATTTCGTCTGGTTTAATGTCAATATTTGGTTTCTTCGAATGAATAAATTTTTCCATGTTTTTCAAACTATACTGACCTACAGGAATTTCTATCGCTTCTCCATCACAATAAAGTTTATTATTTTTCGATGTAATATTTGGAGTTAGGGAATTTTGATCAAAAACCAGCTAATGAAACACTACTAAAACTCTCCCATATAGGAACAGTTAACCTTTTTTGCGAACAGATGACCTAACACTTAACTGAAATGACCTACTCATTTACTATTAAAATTTTTATTAATAACTGATCAAAACTGATTGGGAACAAAAAATAAGAATTCCAAAAAAATGCACATGGTAATCTTTTAACAAATTATATTAGATGTGCAATAATTGGACCAAGTGGTTGTGATAAAACAACATTAATGATTGATAATTATATTTTAGCTCCAGGATGGATGAATTGGAATAGAATTAAACATTTGTATGTTTATTTAAAAAGTTTAGATCAACCAAAATAACAAGAATACTTAAAAAAAGATGTGAAGAAATTGAAGGTAAGCATAATGAAAAAATAGCGACATTCATTGGAAATAATGAAGATATTGTCACATTAGATCAATGTCTAGATAATTCAATTGTATTTGATGACTTCATTCTAGAAAATCAAGCTATTTTTAGAGATTATGTTACTAGAGGCAGACAAAAAGGTATAGATTGTTTTTACTCAGCTCCAACTTATTCAAAAATACCAAAACAGTTAGTTAGAGACAATCTAATTTTTTAAAATATATTTAGACAAGATGATACAAATTTAAAGCATATTTACCATGAGTTTGTTGGTGGAGATTTAAGGCTTGATAATTTTAAAGAAACGTGTAGTAAATGTTTGAATGATGAGCTTGGATTTTTCACAATAAATATGTCAAGAAAACCACATGAAAGTAAGTTTAGAAATAAAATACTACATTTCATAACAACACAAATATCTTAATTAATGTATTTTATTCTTAAATAAATGTTTGCAAAATACGATCCAGAAATCGTTAAAAAAGCCAGACAGAACAGCAGAGTAAAAGAACAGTTAAAAGAAGAATTTAAAAAATGGAGAAAACAACCAAGAACAGAGTATGAAAAATTTAAAGAAGAAGATCAACCAGTAATCGATGCCATTGAACAGGTAAAACAAGGAATTGAAGGACTGGGTGACAATGTTTTTAAAGCAAATGAAGAAAACAGAGAAGTCGAAAAACAAATGATTCCATCATCATATAGAAACTTTTGGAGATTTATCACCAATTAAACCTTTATATGATTGGTATGATGATATTCATTGTGAATATGATTACACATTAAGTGAACCCGAAATTAAAGATGCACTGAATGAATATGAAAAAAAGAAAAAAATCTATAAAGGATAGCGATGTAAGAAAATAAATATAAGTGAAAGAATGCTCAAATATGTAAAATCAATTGAAGATACTACTTTTGGATTAAGGGCTGTTGGTACCTTTAAATATATATAGGAAGTTTACTAGTAATATTTGAAGAAGAAAATTGAAAATTGGCGAAAAACATATGAGGGGACAGATGGATTAATGAGTCTTTTAACTCAGGAACAAACTACTATAGATTATATGGGAGAAAAGCTTGATGGAGTAGATTTATCAAATTATGCAGATATATTATACAAATCAGGAGCATTGTATTCTGACAATTATCCGAATAAAATAAGATCAAGTAAAGGTAATAAATATAAATATCTGGGAAAACCAATTGTTGATGACTATTTTCCCAACTTAAGAAGAATAACTATAGGCTCTAGGACACATGAGAAAAAAGGCGAATGCTTAGTTAAAAAATATACACAAAAACCAACTGAATATGTTTGGATGAATGACATTCGTAAATTAATTGATAGATTAGCAGCTATTCATGGTGAAGAACTAGCTGGAAATAAAAATTATCACAATGAAATAATGGGAACAATGCAAATGTTGTCAAATAACTTTAGTGATTTCATTGTAAATAGTCCAAACAGCATTCCACATTCAATAACAATTTTGAATAATCTTCCTCATACATTTTGGTTGGAAGAGCAAAAAACATGGTAAAGGGTTAGTCAACTGGGTTTTAAATAATGTAGCAATGCCAGAGTCGCATCTACCAGGATTTAATTATTGTGGGCCATTTACTAAACTTGAAGGAAGACTAGCACATGGTGATCCTGGAATAAATCCATTAGATGAAGCTTGTAAACAGCATGATATTGCATATTGTGGTCATAAAGATTTAGAAAAATGACTTGTAGCCAATAAAGAACTTCAGTTAGCTGCAAAAGAAAGAGGGCATGCAAGTGATGCTTCATTAAGAGAAAAAGTTGCAGCAACAGCAGTTAGAGGAATAATGTATGGGAAACGAAAATTAGGTATGGGCTATGGCATGGATGACAATAGATGGGGAGTATAAAAATTTCGTCTTATTACATTTTGAATCTATATAAATGAACAATTTTACTATTGATTATACTTTGCTACCTAGTGGCAAAACGGAACCTAAATCAATTAAATTAAAGTTGAATAATGAGAAATTAATGTAATTGAACCATTTTCACAGACATTCAAAAGAGAAAGAAAGAAAACAAAGTTGGTGGAAATTTACTTGTTACATTAGCTCCTCCTGTTGTGAAAAAATTATTGAATATCTAACAAAAAAGAAGGAAGGTAAAGGACTAACACAACACAAAGGTGGATTTCTTCCACTATTATTAGTTGCATTACCACATTTAGCAACAATTGGTCCATTAGCTGGTGGAGCAGCAGCTGTTGCAAATGCAGGTATAAAGAAGAAAAAAGCTGATAAAGAATTAGACAAACAGAAAGACATAATCAAGCAATGGAGAAGAAAGCTGGAACAGGACTGAAGAAAGTAAAACAAATCCAATAAGTAACTGATAAATATCCTGATGTATTAAGTAAATTCGATATAAAGAAACTTGCTAAACAATTGAAAACTAAACACTTTCGTAGTGTATACATGATTGATGAATTACCATATCATCTGAGAGAATATGAATGTGCAATAGTTAATTGAGGTACATCCGATCATGTTGGTACTCATTGGATTTATTATTATAAAAATAATGATAAAAAGTTGTTTTGGTTTCATTTGGTGGAAATATACCTTAACAACTAGTTAACTGTTTAGAAAAAATGATCTGTACTACAATAGCGAGAGAATACAAAATTTCAGTGAAGTAATATGTGGCTATTTGTGTCTGTTTTGAAACTATTCTGTGGTTATTTTGAATTTAATAATATTTTAAGTTTAGTAAATGGACATTTTTGGAAATAAGGTACGTCAAACTGAAGGACTTGTTGTGCATAAAAAAATCAAAAATGAAATTGATCCAAAGATAGCCAATGTAATTAAACAATTTAAGAAAGAATTTAATACTATGTTTTAAGTAACTAAAGGATATATTGGCTTTAAAAGGTAGAAGACTTGCTAATATGAATTATCTAATTGATGCAAAGGATGCTGTTACCAAACAGTACATAGAGAAAGAATATGTTACAAAACCTGAATACACAAGCATTCTAACACAGTTCAGTAATTATGTCAGTAAAGAAGATTTCAACAAGATGCTCTCAGATTTAAAGCAAAGAAATGGTATTATGGATGGTATCATGGAACATTATAATAATGAAATAAGCGAAATGAAAAGATATCTCCTTCACGCATTAGATAAAATTGAATGCAAACTGAAATCATTAGAATCGCAAATTAGCAAAAGATCGTAGGTCAAGATCTAGAAGTATTGAGGTCGTTAGATTAATCTGACCTTTATTAAATGTTTTTATCTATATAAATGGACAATCACGCTTCGCATTTATTGTTTGGAGTGTAAAATATTTACTGATACACATAACCCACAGAGAGTAACAACAAAGAAAGGAAGACAAACAATTGAACATCTTTGTACAAGTTGTGAAAAGAAGAAAACTACATTTGTCAAAAAATAATTGTAGGAGGTGGCAATATTATTTGTGAAGAAATAATTAATGAATTACATAAGCCAATGAGAAAAAATTTTAAAAGAAGACATGTAGTCTCTCTTGGTACATCTCATCTAGTAAAAATGGATTCAGGTAATTTAAAACGAATTTCAAAAATAAACAACGGTTATAAATATTTAATAACAATAATTGATGTTTTTTTCAAAATTTGCATTTGCTGTTCCTATTAAAAAATGAACCGCTAAAAATATAGTAGATGCTTTTCAAAAAAAATTTATAATTAGAAAGCCAAATAACTTACAAACAGATAATGGTAAAGAATTCTATAACAAAGACTTTAAGGATTTAATGAAGAAATGTAACATTAATCGTTGTATAACTTTTTCAGAATTAAAAGCATTTGTAGTTGAACGATTTTACAGAACACTTAAAGACAAAATTTGGAAACAATTTGTTTTACAAGGAAATTATAAATCTTTAAATTTAGTTAAAAATGAAACTGATGAGTACAATATCCCAAAACATTCTACAATAAGAATGAAACCAATAGAAGTTACTGAAAAAAATTTAAAAAGAAGTAACATTGTATCTAGTGAAGAACCTAAATTTAAAAAGTGTGATACAATTAGAATTAGTGAACTTAAAGGTCTTTTTGAAAAAGGATATACAGCTAACTGGTCAATAGAAATATTTGAAATTGAAGATGTTATTCATTATAATCCAATTACATATAAATTAAAAGATATAAATGGAAAATTTTGTGAACAGGAACTACAGAAAACGAAATATCCAGATGTATTCATAGTTGAAGAAGTTTTCAGAAAGAAAGGTAGCCAAGTTTGTGTTAAATGGTTAGGTTTTGATAATCCGCAAACAGTTGGGTAAATAAAGATAAAGTAACAGTTGGCTGACCACAAGTTACAGCAAATCTATTAAAAAAAATTTCTGTATAACTGTACCATATAGAACGAATGAGGAAATTCGCACATTCAGCCTTTCTATCGGTATGTTATCTTAATGATGATATAGTATCTACATTCATAAATCAATTAACAGATGGAAGTGTGAATTAATTATATATCTCAAACGAGATCAAATTTGTATTGTTTATAAATACTATAAAAACAGCACTGACCTACATTATTTCAGTTTGATGAAGAAGATCATCAAGTAATTCTTCTTGAGTATAATTATCCAAAGTATTGAAATAATTTCGATAGCAAACAATTCTCAAATTTTCATTCATTCGTTGATATAAATTTATTGAATTTAGCACATAATCAATTCTTAAAATTTGTTCACTGTTTTGGTGCATATTTCTGATTATATTCATTTGACTTTGTACATTAATAATTGCGCTCAGATGACATACTATTCATAATTAAAATTGTATAATCTTAAAAGAACAAAAGATGGTCTTATATTTTCATTGTTTATTTGAGGAACAACTTGTGGCAATAGTGTATTTTCGATTTGTTTTTTATAAAATTCACGTATTTCAAATAAATATTTTATTTGGTATTTATAAGCATCAATCATCTCTTCTCTAATCTTATGTTTAACATGTTCACGAATTGCTGGTAATACTTCATGTGTAACTCATTTTCTGAATGCTTTTGCTTCTTCTTTTTTTGATTTTAATATTAGGCAATATAATCCTAATTCATTAATAAATATAGTTTTTATATCAATATTTTGGACGCCTTGTTTTATGGTGTCTATAAAATCTTTAAATCTTTGTTTATCTTCAACATCCACATGTTTTTAATAGCATCCCTAGATTTTTTGTAATCTAATACTTCAGCAACATCTTTAACCTTAAACCATAGTTCATTATATGTATCAATAGTTACTAAAATATTTTGGTTGTTAGAAGTGAGCTTATTATTCTTGAGATCAATAAGTGCCTCCATTTATACAGAATTAAAATGCATTAGTAAATTAAAATTCTACAGCAGGGACAGTTAAAATTTAATCATAAATATTTTTTCTCTCTTCATTTACTTCATCAACAATATCGTTGGATTGGTCACATAATTTCTCAACGAAGTAAGATAGACTGTTGAAGTGCATATAGTATATCTCTTTTCTTTTATCTTCAATGTGTACACCAATATAAATATTAAGCATTTGTTCTATTAACTTATAATCAGTTCATTTATATTAATACTTTATCATCTTTAGGTGTTCAACTAAAACAGCATGACAATCTTTTTGAAAGATGATTTTCAGATAATACGCCACCAACTTCAGAATAATTTTTCTTGGCATACTGCTCAGATGTGGCTAAGTATATAATATGTTCTTTCTTCATCTCCACTACATAAGATATTACTTCTTTTGATTGTGGACATTCATTTTCATTTTCTTTTAATTCTATTGCTTGCTGTTCGATAAATTTTTGAGATTGAATTGCTGTATATTCTTTTACATAGTCAGCATAATCACGAAATATTTCTTCAAGAGTAATATTTAGCTACTTTAGTTCTCAAACTCATTACAAGTTTTTGAAAGTTTCTAACTGACAGCAAAATCCACGTTTTTTGAACTAAATTATGATGAGCAAGTGTTTTTAGTCATTTTGGATGTATTCATAATCTAGCATTAATGGATCATCATGTTGTTTTTCTTTGTGTTCGAGATTACAATTTTTCAAGGATATAAGAAAATCTCCTTTTTTCCATTTAGTATTTTAAGGGTACATGCTCAGCAACCATGCAATACTATAATGAACAAAGTGTAAAATGTCGTTTGTTGTCAAAACATCTTTCTTATTAAAAAAAGGAATCCTAATGCCACTGAAAATGTTCATCATAGATGATTCGACAACTGCCATTTATATAGAATGAAAATGTATTAATAAATTAAAATTTCACTGAAGGAAATAGCTGATTTCTCATTACCCCTAAGGGGAACAACTCGTTCCTCTTTAAATCTTTGAACATTTTACTATCAGCAGATGTCATCATCTGTTAACTATTCAGGCATCTGCAATGTCAATAAAAGTGTGTTATTAAAGATAACAATTTCCTTTTTGTGAAATGTGTATTCTACTAAAAACTCATAAATGAAATAAAAAACACATGGTAGAAATACTAGTGACAGAAGGAAAATGAAGAGTGCAAATACTTTATCCACACTGCTATCAAGCCCACAGCATGGAAGAGGGTTCATTTATTAACGAAAAATTTTAATTATTACTGAAAATTTTATCCAAAAAATCGAAAAGTGTAAAAAATGCGAAGTGGAGTCAATCGATAGCTTTCATTTACTTAAAAATACAACGGATCAACATTCAAATATGTGTAAAGAATGTTATAAAATGCTTACAAGAAACACATGTAATAATAAAAAGAACATTTGAACAGCTTATATCAATTATAAGAATCCTTTGGCATTGTTTAAGGATATGAAAGGTTTTCTTTATTTTTACAAACAATGGCAACAGGAGTATTGACTGTCTAGAAATTAAAGATTTTGACTGTTTTTACGTAAGTCGTACATCTAGGGACAAGCTTGCAAGTAGATGCAAGACTTGTCAACCAGAAATAGGCAAAAAGAAAAATAGTGAGGTAGTTAAAAGTGATCTCAAAAACATTTACAGACAAATAGACACATCAAAAATGAAAACTGTCATTTTTTGCAATGCTAATATTTTTTATTACTTAATAAATGGAAGTCTCTCAGAGAGATTTTACAGTTGCTCTACTTCATGATTATTGCAGAAGGAATAATTTACGATGATATAGTGCATTTAGAGAGGATGGCCTTATCAACTTAATTATTTCAAATAATTTGCCTTGAAAAGCCTCATCCACCAAGAGAGGATAAAATAGTAAGGTTATATCAAACTTACCCATTTAGAAGCGAAATTTTTGATAAGGAAAGGAAGCTGAAACATCTGAAAGGCATTTATTTGAGATTAAAGTAATTAGATCTAGATTTAATGAAAAATTTAAAGCATGGTCTGTTGACTATAAAATTGTCTTTAATGTTGCTAACATTGCTAAACACGATACTGTTAATGAGAAAACAGATAACATAACGAAAGCACTCAATTCCATGGTAAATATAGCTAAAATTAGGACTAATTTCAGAAAAGGAGATAAGCTAAATAAAACAGTAAATAACCCAAAAATATTTATCCGATTTCATACTCGAGAATCTGTTAAAGTTTTATGCAATAAAATGAGGGAAATCTTAACATCTGATGAAACTGTTGATATAGCTGAAACATTATTTAATATTCTGATGTTAGCAATTCCTAGAGGTGGTAAGGGAAGAAATAATAAATCTGGCTGAAGACAAAAAGACTGAGAGATGCATTACAAGAATTAAAAATGATGATAATCTGTGCCGTCCTAGAGCAGTTATTGTGGCTTTGACATATCAAACAGATAATATTTTGGGAAGAGAACTAACTACAAACAAGAATAAGAAAATCAGAGAAGGAGATAAATACAAGTTACAGAAAAAGTTAACTGATCATTATGTAATCAGTCGGGTGGATACAATGTAGAATGCTTTAGATGACATTAAAAATGTTGAGGAATTGTTGGATATCCAAATAAATTTTGTATGTGCTGAAAGTTTTAATGCAGTTATCTATAATGGTCCCGAGAAAGAAATCAAGATATATCTGCACAAAGATCACAACGATTTCGATGTAATTAACAGTATTACAAGTTTCTAGGGATCTTTATATTTCTGTGATAAATGCAAGAAGGCTTATCACAACAAGGATGCTCACAAATGTAAAATAGACAGAAAACTGTGTATATTATGCAAAAGTCCAGAACATGGAAGTGAAGAAAATAAGATTTATTGTGAGAAATGCAATAGATACTGTAATAAAGAAGAATGCTTGAACAATCACCAAGATGTCTGTCATACTGCTTACAAGCGTGAAGGATGTAAAAAGAATTGTTTAATATCCAAAGAACATAAATGCAGCATTGAACCTTAGAAGAAATTGTAAACAAGTAGTGGAAATTGGAAATCATAAATGTTATATGCAACCTGTATTACAAAAAGGTGGTATCTGTGAAAGAAAATTTGGTGAGGAATTTATAGCGCAAGGTTACCCAAATTGTAATAAAGAAGGTTGCTATATTAATAGAGAATTCAAAGATTTTTATATTTACCAGTGCTTCAAATATAATAAAATAGTTTTTGGTAAAGAGTTTAAATGTTGTAAAAAGGGCTTTCCAAGGAAAGTAAATAGTACCTATCCTGAAAGATACATGAGGTTTGATTATGAACCAACTCAAGAAACTGGAACACACATTCCAAATCTCATAACTGTTCACAATTTTAAAGGTGATGCTGTTTATAAATTTAAGACAAACGATGAATTCTGTAAGTGAATGATATCTGAGGACAACAGTTATCACACATTCATAGCTCACTATGCAAAAGGTTATGATTCACATTTCATTTTGAAGCACTGTGTTGAAATTGCAGTTAGGACATATACACAACTGGCCATTAAAATTGCTGCACCACGAAGATGACGTGCTACAGATGCGAAATTTAACCGACAGGAAGAAGATTCTGTGATATGCAAATGATATGAAATATCACTAGCAGTCGAGATGACAGGCATCATATCTGCATGGCTGTAATACATCGTGCTGCGACGTCTCGATCCCTCAGTCAACATTTGGGGACTTTTGCAAGACAACAACCTTCTGCACGAACAGTTCGACGACGTTTGCAGCAGCATGGACTATCAGCTAGGAGACTATGGCTGCAGTTACCCTTGACACTGCATCACAGACAGGAATGCCTGCGATGGTGTACTCAACAATGAACCTGTGTGCACGAATGGTAAAACGACATTTTTTCAGATGAATCCAGGTTCTGTTTACAGCATCATGATGGTCGCATCCGT
This sequence comes from Schistocerca nitens, assembly GCF_023898315.1. Classification (NCBI taxonomy): domain Eukaryota; kingdom Metazoa; phylum Arthropoda; class Insecta; order Orthoptera; family Acrididae; genus Schistocerca; species Schistocerca nitens. The sequence goes on from NC_064614.1 coordinate 1,164,449,138, forward strand.
GTTTGGCGACATCGCGGTGAACGCACATTGGAGGAGTGTATTTGTCATTGCCACACTGGCTTATCACCCGGCATGCAGAACTAAACCGATTTTGTTGGAAATCAAGCAGTTTGGTATAAAAAATATAGACAGCAGTAATTCTGTACAAGGTCCACTTGGTGGTTTTCCAAAAACTTTTGATTTGAAAGAATTGAATAAAGTATACTTCCCATGTTTATTCAATAAGCCAGAAAATGGAAATTATGTAGAACCAATTCCTGATACTCAATATTACTGTGTTGACACTATGAAGCAGAAATATTTCTCAAATGGCACAGCTCTAGAGATAAAGACAATTATGTGTTCAATAGGAAAAAAGAAATTAACGAGTACTTTCATTCTGATGTAGATATATTAAGGAGAGTTTGTTTGAATCTAAGAAAACACTTTCTGTAACTTGCTAACATTGATCCATTCTGTTATTTAACAATTGCTGTGGTTTTCATGGCAATTTACAGATCGAAATATTTACTGGAAAATACAATTGCTGTGTTGGATAAAGAACAGAGGGAGAATTACAGTAAACAATCGATAGCTTGATTGATTAGTTTAAACAACAATAATATCTCTCATGTTATTAATGGTTGTGAAGTTAGAATAGCTGGTGCAAAAGTAGATGAATTTGATAAAGAAACTAATACTGTTTACCAATACCATGGTTGTTATTGGTATGGATGCAAAAAATGTTTCAAAAGTGAAACGATTAAAAATAAAAATAACGAAACATTGGATGATCTTTATCAAAAGACTTTTAAAGAAGTACCTAAATACGAAATGCTATATACAATTTAGTGGAAATGTGGGAATGTGATTGGCTGAACTCAGCAGAGTATAAAAGGTAGTTACCACAAGTTATTGAACCATTAAATCCAAGAGATGCATTCTATGGTGGATGAACAAATGTCATAAAATTAAGAGCTAAAGCAGATGGTATTAGCTCAAAAATAAAATATATTGATGTATGTAGTCTTTATCCTATTGTGCAATATTACGATTATTATCCTGAACAACATCCAAGAGAAATATATAGACCAAGATATTATTCTAAAAATTGGTAGTTCAATAAAATGTAAAGTATTGGCTCCTAGATGATTGTATCATCCTGTTTTACCTGTACATATGTAAATCGATAAAAGTGAAGAACTATTGTTTCCTTTGTGTGCCAAATGTGCAGAAGAACAAATAAGTAAATACAATCACAGTGTTGAAGAAAGAAGTTTTATTGGAGCTTGGGTAACAGATGAAGTAAAGAAAGCTATAGAAAAAGGATATAAAGTTTTAGAAATCTATGAATTATGGGATTTTAAAAATAAAAGCAATATGCTGTTTAAAAATTATTGGAAAGACTTAATGAAAATAAAATTAGAGACTAGTTCACATAATTTTGGAAGTGACAAAGAATACATCAAAATAGTTAAAGAGAAATTGGACATTGTCCTAGATCATGTTAGAGTAAAGGAAATTCCTGGAAAATGAGCTGTTGCTAAGATTCTTAATTCATAATGTGGCAAATTTGGACAAAGGCAAAATATGAATCAAACAGAATATGAAACCGATTTACAGCGCTTTTATGAGATACAGTTGGATGACAGATTAGATAATTTTGATGTAAATTTTATTACAGAGCAGATGGTTCAGATGAGGTACAATTTCTAGCATCATTATGTGGAAATCAATGCAGCTACGAATATCTTTATAGCTGCATTCACTACATCAAATGCAAGACTCAGATTATATGATATGCTAGATAAACTAGGAGAATCTGTTGCATATTTTGATACTGATTCTGTAGTAAATTCTGATAATGGTAACAATACTGTGGAAACAGGTTGTTAGTTAGGTGAATGGACTAATGAATTAGGAAATAATTGGATTACATATTGGGCTTCCACAGGTCCCAAAAGTTACTATTATGAGAAAAATGATGAAAAAACAGAAATTAAGGTGAAACGATTCACATTAAATTACAAGAATATTCAAAAGTTGAATGGTGGATCGATGTTAAGTTTAATACAATGTGAAGTTAAAGATAAGATACAGTTAGAATACAATCAGATAACAAGAGATGTTGATACTAAACATCTAGTAAACAAACAACTTAAGAAAGAATTCTTGTTTCAGTATGATAAAAGAATTGTTCTAGATAACTATGATATTATGGTGCCTTATTGTTATTAAAAATTATTTACTACATAACAAATTTTAATCTTGTTAAATTTTTTAATCTATATCTTCTAATGTAAATAAAAAATTCGTACCGCATTCCTTAAACAAATAGAATAAATTGGTTAATTGCATTTTTTTGTATTCTATATTGTCTAACCTTTTGGTTATAGAACGATAAACTTTTAAAACTAGCAAACATGCTTAATCTAATTATGTAATTTTGTAAGGAGATTATTAATTGGTAAATTAGAGTTCACTATTTGCTTTACAGTTATAGAAAAGAGAGAATCAGAGCTTCCTATTTCCTCCCATATTTCTATATCAGTTTCCTCATAGCTCTCAAAGTACTTTTCGTATTCTTCTCCATACATTCTCTTTAATACACTAACACATTTAATATGATCCTGACTTCTCAAGTGTTCTATAACTAATGATCACTTAAAATCTTCTTCCAAATATTACACTCAACTTGTTTCTCTCTTTGATTATTACTTCTTTCGACAAAGATGTCAAATTGAAATTCATCCCGCATATTAGTCATATTTTAAAATTAAAAATTTTAAAGATTATTAAAATTTTGTTCTATATAAATGGACACTCTACTGAAGAAGCTCAATAATGCAAGCAATTCTAATCTGTTTAAAAAGATTAGTGAGCTTGAGGTAAATGGGTGTTGTTACATTACTCATTGTGAACGTTTAAAAACTAGGTAAGGGGAGAAAATTTCTCTCGAGCTTGGTAATAAATTTAAAATTATTTTGCCAGAAAGGTTCAATAAAATAATAGATAACTGGGACTTCCAAATTTTAAAGATGGTGAGATTAAACTAAAATATAAAGGAATGAAAAAAACTAAAAGTAATGATAACGAATTTCATGATCTGGAATATTTTGTGTAGCTGCAGAATTTTAGTTGAATTTTTTTTTTAAATTTTTATTTTTTATGGGTGTATTGGCTTGCATCCGTTTATAAAAATTTTAGTAAGTGGCTAGTGTGCTGAGTCTAGCTGTTTATAAGAAATAAAAAAACACTATTAAATTATCTTCAACTGCGCTCAACATACCTTCTTACTACTTGTATGCAGCTGTGCGCCTCAGTTTTGCTAACATGCCACTCCGAGTCACGTACTCATAAGACCTAGGAAGGCCAGTGGGCCTCTTCTGCCTGTAACTTGCGCCATCCAAATTTCTGCGATTACTCTTTTCAGTGGGTCTATGGCCCTGTGGCCTCCATTCTACTTCGCAACCGCTGGTAGCTTAACTTAATATCCACAGGCCTGTGCCTGGATGTAACTAGCGCGCTCAGAAATATTGCACCAAAACTGACTTTTCCTATCCCAAACGGTGGTGCCGTTACTACGCAAATGAACGAAATTAAGGCTCAGACGGAAGCTTGCTGATAGTCGTTTTTCCCTCACTCTGTTTCCAAACTAAATGGGGGAGTATATGGTTAGTAGTGGTACATGGTATCCTTCGGCACACGCGCTACAGTGGCTTGCAGAGTATGTATGTAGAACAGGCAGTATTTAAGGCTTTAAGTATTCGACTGCATAACCTTTAATCGATGGTTTTTTAGAGGGCAAAGTGATACGAGTTCTTATCAACAATCAGGCTAAACTATTACTGATTTCGCGTTGACTGTGTTATACCGGACTGCCTTTCTTCAGTTCATCCTTCTTAGCGGCCGATATGCTGTAGTGTACCCCGAAACAAGGACGTTTAATGATTGACAACAAAAACATAGCTGGCCTTATCTGTAGTCTGTTTACCCGTCTCAGTCGCAAGGAAATCAGATAGCTCTGTGTTTCGTCAGAAACGTCGTAACCTGTCTTTGTGAGGCAAGGACAATGAAATAGCAAACAGAAGGAAGTCAGTCATATTCCAGGTACGCTGCTCGCCGCTAAAACTGCGTCACTAGGAAGGCGGCATACAACAAACGTCAGACTGTCGTGCGCACTACTGCATTCTTTGATATGCAAAAGGACTGAATGTAAAAGTGACGCCTCCTGCAATGTAATGCCGCGGAATTTCTTACGCGAGAACTCTTAAGGCTTTTTAAATAAACAAACAATATTAACATTCCACATTTATATTATTCATGTCTACTTATCTGCAGCTCTCTACCACCATAGGGCTCCGAAATGTAGCGTCTAACATGGCTGTGCGTAACTTACATATGTCGGTCTGTGAGAATCAGCGTGTTCTTATCGCAGAAAGCTAAAAGCGTAAATTGAAAGACTTCAACTACACACGGAGCATTCTCTCTTCAAGATGACAATGCCAAACCACACACAAGTGATGCGACATCTGCAGCAATCGGACGCCTTGGTTTCATGTCTGATGTTCGTCTGTTTCCGGAAGTTCGAGAACACCTCTGATAATGGAGAAGCGGTACAAGGAGAGGATAAGTTGTAGCTCCATCAAGAAAGTCAAATATCAACAAACTGGTGTGTCATTGAGAGAAGTGTGTCCCTCGTCATGGTGGCTATATTGAAAAATAGATATGTAGACATGAAGAATAAGGATGTAGCATGTTAATAACGTTCGTACGATTTAAAAAGCTTTAAGAGACTTCACATAAAAAAATTCGTAGGCATCACTTTCATCTCGCTTTCGTACGTTCTGCATGTATGCAGTTATTAGGCAGAAGAGGTTTCATTCAGAAATCGCACCGAAGTGTCGGTATTTGTGAGATAATAGTATTATGTTTAGCGTAACATGGAGAAACGTATGCCAGCACTTGTCGCAATTCGGTTGTGGCTGTATTCGTGGCCGATCGTGACTGTGGTATACCGTTCCACGATACCACTGCCCGCCGTGGGTGGAATATCAAAAGTGTCTCAGTGATGTGAATTTGTAGTTCAAGAGAGGCATATTCAACACCATACATGTTCTCGAAGACCCTACTTGGCTAGGGCAAAGGGAACAGACATATTGTTCTCTCAGACATGCGGGATCGTAGAGTCACTTCAAGTTCCTTGGGTCAGGTAATGGAATTGCTTGCAAAAAAATGTAAGTATCCACGCAGCAAGCGCTATGACGTCTGGAATGCCATGGAGTGTCAGCAAGGCTACCATTGTTGCAGCTTCCGTCGACCTAGCAACAGAGAGATATGGTTACAGTGTGTGTACAGTGGTGGGTCCAGTAATAATACTGGACACAGGAGAGGCACCACGCCATCTTTTCATACGAACCCCGGTAGTTTGTGCTCCTGATCTGGCGTGACAGTATGGCGAGCACTTCTGGTTCGCATAACCTGTAATGAGGTGAGCAGCCATCCGCTTCTGACGAATTAAGGCCGGTGGCTGTCCCCCGTATTCAAGGTGTTCCAGACGTTATTTTCCCTGAGAGTCTGGCACGCCACTATCCTGTAGTCGTTATGACGGGTTAAATGTAGCACAGAACTGAAGCAGCACGGAATGACGGATCCATCATCACAGATCGATGTGTATACTGGTTGCAGTCTTTGTTACCAACAGTAGTATATTTCGCCACTCTGTATATTCCCAGATCCCCTTAACGTTTAACGACGTATTCTTCGCTCCATACCATAATTTCTTCCCTTCTGGTCTTACAATTTTAGTCTTCAGGAGCGTAGGATCTCATCGTTCAGTGAGCTCCACTTCTTCAGGGGGTTGCAGCAAAAACATGCGCGCTGTTTGCGCTTTTACCTGTTCCTTAATGATCGAAATGATCACTGTAGTTTTGAGATTCGATATAAGAAGCATTATTATGAATTGTTTTATTTAATTTTTTTTTTTTCATTTGCCATCGTCGTCTTCTCATGGCTTTAAATCCTGGACACCGTCTCGAATCTTCTTACTAGTTTTACTTGACAAATGAACCAGGTGCCAAATTTGTGCCAGTTTAATTAATGTTTCCTACGCTATAAACCGTTAATTAAGGAACTTCTTTTTTTTTAATTTGAATGCTGAATTTCTTTCACTTTATGTTACTTTTGTGACACATTTCTGTATCAACATCTCTGTTACTTCCAACTTTTTTTACTCTCCTGCTTACTGCATGTCAACTCACTGAGCTCAAACATTTCGAATAACAGATCAAAAATTTCCTTCACACTTCTATATTAACGGGCCTTTTTGTTTATAAATTTCTTTATTCTGAAGGCTTGTTCCTCCACGTTTTGCGTGCCAGCATTGCTCGCGCGTACTTGCAGCTTGGCATTCGGTGTAATTATACGTGTCGCGTTCTGTTCGCTTTAAAGTTTCAGTGAGAACCAATTAACGTTGCATATTGACAAGCAGAATATTACTGAAACCGAGTGTCCTTAAAGACAGGTTGGTGGTTCTCTAAAAATAACTACCAACCCGTCGTTATCCGCTTCCTCAAACTATCTGTAAGTGAAATAAATATAATTTTAACTGCTTGGAGTTGAGAGAGGTGGCATCTAAGTAGTACGGCACACTCAGCAGTCGTGCTGCATGCAGCTGTCAGGAACTATGCTTCTCTCATGAAATTATCTTTGTTTGATGGAAAGCCACCGTTCTGAACACCTTTGCGCGTCACGCAAAATGACCAGTAAGTTATCTTTGATTGATAGAGAGCCATCGTTCTGAACAGTTTTGCGCGTCACGCTAAATGACGAGTAAGATTATTCCCATTTATACTCAGTTGTGTAATAAGTTCTAAAGATTTATGTTAGTCAGGTCGTTCATTTGTACCAATCCCCAAGCCGATATACTTCCTCATTTTTGTATCAGTTGAATGAGCTTGAAGAGGTTCCGAATTATTAAGTATTTGGAGACTCGTTACTGCACCACTTTAACTTCATTTCATTATGTTACAAATCCAATTCTTTCATCTCAAGGATGCGAGCATTGCAAGATCTGTTTTTGATGGATGATACTAGATTACATTTCCACTGATCGAAGCTTGTTATCTTTATATGATAGTGTGTCTCTAAGACTACTTTAAAGTCTGAAATCGTTCCTATAGAAGCGAAAAATAGTACCACCCCGGAAGTCATTGACTTTTTTTTAAATTTAGAGTGTGTTATTCGAATTGACGCAGCTTGAAAACCGAGGAGATTTTATTTAGACATGCGGCCGCGAAAGATTCCAAGGACACATACAGCAGAGTTGCCTAATTTGTATGAGGGAGCGTTAGCAACGATTTAGAGGTAATTACATATTTAATTTGGTATGCCACAACAATATCAGGGCTTGATCACATGTAGAACAGTTGAAAATTTTCCACGCACACACAGAATTTTAGTCTATTATAATAGGGACGTTCCAGAATTAAACAAATTATTTTCTCGGTCAATGTCCATTAAAAAAAGCAAAATTTGTTGTGAGGCATCTTGGATAATTCCCACTTCAGCTCCTATAGTTTCATGAAGCTCCAGTGGGTGTCGGCGTTATACGTAGCTTTCAAAACGACGTCAGTAATGGAGGTGCGTTCCAAGCAGAGAGCTGTCACTGAGTTTCTTTTGGCGAAAAACCAGAGCATCGCAGATGTTCATAAGCGTTTGCAGAATGTCTACGGTGACCTGGCAGTGAACAAAAGCTAGGTGAGTCTTAGGAGAGGAAACAACGTCCCTTAAAGACGTCCGGCCTCCCGCGTGCCGACCGGCTGCTCACAAATATGACTCCTGCAAAGTTGGAACGTGCGGACACTCTTACTCGAAGTGATCGACAAATCACAACCAAACAACTCGCTCCTCAACAGGACGTCTCGGTTAGAAGTGCTGACACACCCGTCCACTAGTCGCAGTTCTCAAAAAAGTGTTCCTGCCGGGTTCCCCGCCGCCTCACTGATGGAACATACATAAACAGCAACGAAAAGCAACCTGAACGGAACTCCTTGCACATTACGACGCTGATTGTGACACTTTTTGTAAAACGTCATCACAGACGTTGAAACATGAGTTCATCATTTTGAACCGGAAACAAATCGGCAGTCCATGGAGTGGCGCCACGCCACTTCTCTCGTCTGAAGAAAAACTTCAAAGCCATACCCTCCGCCGGTAAAGTGTTCTGGAACTCTGAAGGAGATATTCTGTTTGATGTTCTCCCTCATGGTGCAGCGATCAGCTCTGAAGTGCGTTTTCTACCCTCCGGAAAATGAAGAAACAACTTCAGCTTGTTAGTTGCCACAAAAACTCAAACTTCTCCACACCCCACACAAGTCTGCGCGCCCCAGAGGAGCTCACAAAACTTCAATGGTCTGTTCTTCCTCCTCCGCTCTGCAGCTCGAAACTCGCGCCTTCCGACTTCCATCTGTTTCGCCCAATGAAGGATGCACTCCGCAGAAATCGTTACTTAGATTTTGGGACGGTCATCGATGGAGCAAAACATTGGCTCCGGCGTAGACCAATAGGATGAAACCATGCGGGCGTACAGGTCACCCAGTACGGTAACATTGAGCCATCGCATTGAATGGGGTTATGTTGAATATTAGGGTTTTTTAGGCAAAAGAGTGGGGGAAATTGCGGTGCATTGCTATCCCGAATAAAACCAATATGCATTCAGAAAAAATGCGTTCCATTACTTATTGAACTAGATTTGTAACAGCGCCTGCCAGGCACCTTTATAAAATTTCTACTAGATGGAAATAGCAAAAATTGCACACGTGGCTCCACACGCGGCGCGGACCGCAGAGGGATTGCCTAGCACAACGTAGGCATAAATATCGGACTCGTTCCACACTGGACTCAGTATCAGACAACACCTGAAGAAGACAGCGAGCCACGCAGTTGAAATATCGTGCAGGAAAGACACGAATAACCGGCAGAAACCAGATTAATCAACATGACAACGCCTCTCCAGGAAGGCCTGAAGAATTACAAGGTATAAAGTGTTTGTCTATTCCTCTTCATAATCTACACAACATTTACTGCAACAGTGGCTGAAGAAATATTTAAATGAACAGATTCTCATGAAGTGAAAAGAATGTATGTGTCAGTGTTTCAGAGCAGAGATTCCTTTGCCTTTCTGGTGTGCCATTTAACTAAAGAATTATTGTGTAAGGAAATAAAGTAAAGTTCCTCTCTTTCTCCAAACGACAGTCAATTTACTATTTTTAGGTCGTAATGTTTAGAGTTCGTAAGTATCATGCAAAGTGTAAATCATTTCATGTTACATCATCAAACATAACCATCTCAGTTAGCTAATAGGAATGAAAACTACATATGGATTTCTTCATTAATGATTTTGAGATTTGTTTAACATTAATGGTTGTTTAAGCTCACTAATTTTTGCTGAGTACCACACTGTTTCAATTTTCCAAGAATTTAATGCATAGCTTATCTTACTACTCAAAAGTAATCTCTTAGTAACCATTTTAAAAATATGGTGACATATTCAACATCATTTAGATTCTCTACAGTCCTATACGCTTATAAAGTTTATACTTAATATTATTCAGCTAGGATTCCAATTTGGATAGTTAACACATTTTGCTTGTTGATATTATCATGTTGATATGCTCTCCAACCCAAGGATCTGGTAAGTTAACTTATTGTGTTCCATGATATTATAATGTTTGTATGGTCTTTAAGTGCATATTCTGAATAGTTAATACGTTTTGCTTATTGATATTATAATGCTGATATGCTCTTCAAGCACAAATTCTGATTAGGTAATATGTTTTGATTATTGATATCATAATTCTGATATGCTCTTTAAGATCTAGTTGAGGAACATGGAAAATAGCTGTGTACAGTCAGTCATTAAGCATTACCATTTTCTACTCTCACTATTCAACTGTTTCTTGTAAAATTAACTTTTAATTGTTTATTTTTGAAATTTTATCTTGTTTCGAAATATATTAGAAAAGCTTGACGAAAATTTGAATTTCTACTGATGGTCTCCTCTAGAGCACATTCCAAATTTTCTTAACTTATTAAGGGTATATGATGAAAGATTCCGCTTTTCTGGTGAAATTACCTTTGTTTGATGTAGATGCAACGTCTTGAATGATCTGTATGCCATGGAAAATGACTGGGGAGATCATTCCAGTTTATATTCAGAAAAGGCTCTGCAGTTTCATGTTAGTCAGGTCATCCATATGTATCAGTTTGCATGCCAATGTACCATAAATTCGTATTTTGTGGAGTATCCTTCAAGAGGTTGTGAACTATCAAGTATTACGAGACTGTTTACTACATCATTTTAACTTCATTTCATTGTGTTACGTCTCCAATTCCTCCATGCTAAAGATACAAAAAAGACTAGATTTTTTTGTGTGGATGATACTGGATGACGTTTCTATTGATAGAAACTTGATTTTGTAGAGTGATGTGGAGAGAATTTTAAATATGTGACTGTAATTTGTGCCCATATATAAGAGGAATAATGCTTTTCTTATCAACAACAAGATTAGATGGGTAGATCATATAACTAATGAGGAGGTATTGAATAGGATTGGGGAGAAGAGAAGTTTGTGGCACAACTTGACTAGAAGAAGGAATCGGTTGGTACGACATGTTCTGAGGCATCAAGGGATCACTAATTTAGTATTGGAGGGCAGTGTGGAGGGTAAAAATCGTAGAAGGAGACCAAGAGGTGAATGCACTAAACAGATTCAGAAGGATGTAGGTTGTAGTAGGTATTGGGAGATGAAGAAGCTTGCACAGGATAGAGCAGCATGGAGAGCTGCATCAAACCAGTCTCAGGACTGAAGACCACAACAACAACAACAACATCAACAACATGTGTTGTACAATGATCAACCAAAAAGATCATTGTTTTTTATTCATGATTTTCTCAAATGTGCCACAGATACATGCCACCAAATGTTTGTCATGAGCTTATTAAGCTTATCTATAGGAATTGAGTAAGGTAAGATGACTTATGATGCTCTGTCACTGGTCGCTAATGTTTTATGTGTGGTACCATCGTTTCAGGGAATTGTTATTATTTCACCTGAGAGAGATTTTGGAGCACTATTAAATGATTTTTCAGACTCTGTAGTCACTCTTAACAGATAATTACAAAACTGGGAGAACTGCCTCACAGCACTCCAAAGTGCTATTAGTTAGACTATAACACCTTAGCAGAACTTGTCTTACGAAGCTGCTCACATACGTATTCTGAGTTATTTTTACGTATGCAGCGCTCATCCTCTCTTTTCATTAAGCACATGCTACATGGCCACTTTATACTGGTTTATTCCAGGCAGATAGAACTATAAAATTTTAATGGCCATTATGTATTCCATTTTGCATATCACCAGGAAGTAAGAGTTTGCTCATTAGTAGCTGTGAGAGTGTCTGAAGCTTTTTGAAGCGCACACAAGCCCAACTTTAAAATCTTTTGGCACTGTGGTCTGGACTGCTATACCCAAAAGTTTGAAGGTGGCAGAAATATAATGCGGAGCACAGAAGGTTATTTAAAACTTCTGCAGAAACCGTACTGCAGTTGTAAGAGTCGAAGGACAGGAGAGAGAAGCAGTGGATGTGTAGGGAGTGAAGGCAGAGTTGTAGACTATCCCTGACGTTATCTGTACATTGAGCAAGCAGTAAAGTAAACCAAAGAGAAATGTGGTAACGGAATTAAAGTTCATGAAGAAGAAATTAGAAGTCTGATGTTTGCTAATAGCATTGAAGTTTTGTCAGAGTGAACACAAGACTTGGAAGAACAGTTGAATGGAATATGCAGCGTCCTTAAAATCACTTCTACAATGAACATAAGAAAAAGTAAAACAAGGGTATGGAATGTAGTTGCTTGAAATCAAGTGATTCTGAGAATATTACTTTAGAAATGAGATACTAAAAGTAATAAATGAGTTTTGATACTTGGGCAGCAGAAAGTAGTAAGGATAAGAAGGCAGACTGGCAATAGTAGGGAAAGAGTGTCAGAAAAAGAGTTTGTTGATATCTAGTATATATTTAAGCATTAGGGCGTCTTTTTTCAAGGCATTTCCTTGGTGTGTGGCCTGCTACAGAAGTGAAACGTGGAGAGTAAGCTGATTACGCGGAAAGTGAGTAGAAGCTTTTGAAATGTGGTGCTACAGAAGAATGCTGCAGATTAGGTGCGTAAATCAGCAAACGAATGATGAATAATTCAATCGAAATGGGTAGAAAAGAAACAGCGCATAACTTCACTAAAAGAAGGGATTGGTTGGTAGGGCATATCCTGAGGCATGAAGAAGTAGTCAATTTGGTAAAGGAGGGAAGTGGGGAGATACGAAATGTAGAGGCGTACCAAGATATGAACACAATTAGTTTAAAATTGATTTGGGTTACAGTAGTTACTCACAAATTTATGGGATCCACAAATTAAACTAGACTGCAGAGCCGTGTCCACCCAGTCTGTGGACTGAGAAAAGTTAAAGTTAAAACTGGTTTTACACTGCTTCATACTGCATGCACTTAGTAGTTCATAGTCATGTTTTTTAGTGTCATTGAAGATTATATTAACTTCTCACTGATAGATACTGATAAAACGCGTCGTGCAAGAAAGTTGAAAGATGGAAGGAACATATATTGGGTCCATAAAAGGAAAACAAACTTGAGGACAATGTTATAGAAATAGAAGTGTACGTAAGTGAAGATGACTTAAGAGATATGATACTGCAAGAAGAATTTGAGAGAGCACTGAAAGACTTAAATGGAAAAAAGCCCATAGGGTAGACGATATTCCTTCAGAGTTATTGAGAAGCCTTGAAGAACCAGGGATAACAAAACAATTTCACTTGGTGTGCAAGCTATGTAAGGCAGGTGTAATACATCCAGACGAAACAATAGCTCATATCAAGAAAAATGCATAAATTTCAATTTTCAAAAATAAAGAGTCATCTAGACAGAAAAATTTTGCGTATAAGTGCATCGTAGTCGCAGATAATAGAAAAGACTTCTTTTCTTCCATCATACAGCATTGGTGATCCTTCCTGACCTTGCACGGGTAGCAGTAAGTATCTTCAGCCAAACTACCTATCAGACACAGCAGTAGTCTTTCTCATGAAACAATCTATTTGTCATTGCAAACCGTATTTTAAGTCCTATATTAATTTATCGGGTTAGAAATTTGTAAATTTCTGTTTAACGTATTTCCTAGGTGTTCAATGATACATGTGTATTACCTTAATATAGGTCTTACGATATTACTGACTGTAACATAGTTCCAAAAAAAAAAAAAAAAAGACTCCCACAGTATTACACAGGGATCGAGATGTTTCTGGCCTTAGCCTCTCAAGTTAACGACTCATTAGTGTTAATGACTCTTTGCTCGTTTTCGCGAAATTGCCTTTCGATCGTTATCCCATCAACAAAATTGGAACTGTCAAAACGTGCCCTGTCTGAAAACTAGTTGGTACCTCAGTCGTGAGAGCTGTTCGGTTACACAACTGTAGCTAGTTCAATAATGAGCAGAACATAGAGTTTTGTTTCTCAAATGAGTGGTCATAGCTTCGAAATAGCAGTGAGACCCTTGTATCTTATATTTCAAATCTTTGGTTTGGTTCCCGTCATGAGCGACAGCAAAAATTTTGCTTCTTGTGCTTTCAGAGTGACATTAAAGAGACTCACCAGTTACCTCATATGTTTGATTTGGCTTATCTGTATCACTGCCTCTGGTCTTTACTGCGGTTATTTAGTAATGCAGTTAATCCTAATAAATCCGCAGCTCCTTATGACACTACGTTTTGTACTTGTGTCCTTTCTTTTACTGACTGTTTTGGAGCCAGCTACAATTTTATGCAGATCTCTGTGTACTGGATACCACTTTCTTAGTAGCATCACGGAATTGTTGCAACAGGTAGATGCATTGCTCGCCATGCGAGATCCCACTTACAGAACGGAAATATATCGCAAAACGCGACAGAGAGCAATTTTGCTTTTCATTACAGTGCTTGTCTGGGTTGTCATACCAGTTAGCGTACTAGGAGTCTATTTGTTCATACGTGATCCATTAGCGACATTCTTTCTATGCCTACAAGGCTTTGTCACCGTCTGGCGAGTTCAGTTCTTCGCCGTTGTGCTGGTACTCCGACACAGGATGGGCATCGTCTGTGGGCAGCTGCTGAGGAGTACCCGGCCGCCAGCGGGCAGCGAGGCTGAGCTGGAGGAGCTGGCGACGCGAGCAGGACAGCCGGGGGCGGCGGGAGCGGCGGGGACGGATGTGCGGCGGCTGCAACGCGCCAGGATGGCCCTCCACCGCTTCGCCCGCCTCTGCAGCCTCCACTTCGGACCCACACTGCTGCTGGCCCTCTTGGATGATTTCGTAGTCATGACCTGCACTGCCTATTGGCTTACGGTCCTAGCTTCACAAACAGACAAGAGTGTGGATATACTTGTCAACGTGTTTGCACTTACTAGCGCCCTGTGTCGCCAGCTGGTGGTGTGCTGGGTGTGTTCCTCTGCTGCTGAGCGCGCCGACAGAGCTGGTCTGTTGCTGTCGAGGCTGCAGCCCCTGCTGCGTCCCGGGCCAGCACTCGATGTTCTGCAACTTCCTGTGGACAGACTACGAGTTTCCGCCATGGGGTTTTGTGACATCAACCTCCAGACCTTCACAACTAGTGTTAGTGCTGCAGTCACTTATCTCGTGATACTTGTTCAATTTCACAAGTAAAGTACTACGTGTGGTCTTTGCTAGAATATCTCTCCTTCTAGCAGTGCAATGTACGGAAGCTCTCACTGCTGAAAACATCATCTTGCAAATATAAAATCAGTGTCAGATTACTTAACAGCTGCATGGTATGTATAGGTTATTTCTCAATTACTCGTGGTGTTTGTACTATCCAGAGGATTGTGAGGCATCGTGGTGTTTGTACTATCCAGAGGATTGTGAGGCATGTGCAACTAAAAACCGAAACCAAATAAATGGGTTCCTAAACATTTTGTAGCAAATTTGTGTAATTATTTTCTTTCTACCTACAGGATGGATAATAAATGGAGCTCTAACTTGTTTCCCTTGAGTCACACGAGGTAAATACTAGAATGCATTCTCCTGCAATCAATTAGTTACCTGTCCATACCAAGAGGATGTAGTAGAGCTCCAGTATAAGTTACTACTTCAATTTGGTCTTCTGTCATCTATTGCTACTAAAACTTACTTCCACTGTATATCACATGAGACAGGTGATCTGAGGTCTGACGCCTAGAGCCAAGACATAATATACGGTGTTTTAAAAAGATTAACTTGATTTCAGAACTCCATATTTACTGATAAAAACATACTACAGACGTGGGATGAATTGCAGAATACTCACAAAATCTTAAAGATTTATCTAAGCTATTACAAATGCTTGTGTGTCAAATAGAAACTTTACGTAATGTACGTGCTTTTAGAGAAGTTATGGAAGCTGTTATTTTGTTGTTCCCTTCTTCCATGTCACGAGTTAAAGGCATAGATAAATGGAAGCCAAGAATGCAGGGCACTGTCTCGGGGTCCTGTGCGTCCTAGCCAGCGTTGTATAGGAGTGTCATTGAGAAATTCACGTAATTTGTTGTATCAGTGTGATAGAGCTCCGCCCTGTTGCAAATGATGTCATCGGAGCCCTCCATAAGTGGTGGAAAAACCAGTTCTTCAGCATGTGAAACTAACTCATTTCAGACCCCATGTTTGCCTCAGAAATGAAGATACTATACACTTTTTCACGACAAGTGCCACATAATATGTTCACTTTAAGTGAGTCTCTTTTGTTCTCAGTATTATAGGCGCCCCGTAGTCCCAGTCGCCTACAGTGGACTGGATGGCCGAGCGACGACATCTCCAGTTGTCAGGATGCTAGGGAATGGCTGTGGAAGCGTCAGAAACGCCAAAGAAACATTATTAATTCATAACACTTTATTCCTGCCGAGTACAATGTGGCTTGGTGATATCAACGACCTTCCCCGAGTCCTCGCTGACTCGTAGCGAAGACACCAGATCGGGGCCGCACAGTCTTGCTAGCGCAGCGCCGCGTGCTGTGACGTAGCGAAGGAATGTCTTTACTTTGTACTTCGGCCGCGCGTGGCAGATGGCGCCCGGCTGGGCGGCCGTCTCGGCTGCGGACAGCAAGCTGCTGGCGTAGGAGGCTCCGGGTTGGAGTCCCGGCGCTTTAGGCACGAGAGGCATTCTCGTAGTGCGGAGTGTACTCTATCCCACCCCGTCTTCATCCCTACTCCTCCTGGTGGCTCGTCCCCGGTGGACGGGCGGAACGGGCTGCAGTCCCCCAGCGTCGTCGGCTCACCCGGTTGTGACGGCGGATGCACAGGGCCTAGGCCCCGCACGATCTCGACGACAGCTCAGTGATGTGGTCAGTATTGGCGGCGAGCGAGTCTGCCGCGATGTCTGCTAATCCTGGGTTGATGATTGACAGTGGGAGCAGAGAGGACCAGAGCTGGTACCGTCCCCTCAAGTCTGCGGCTGGATGGGCCGCCCTTACTGCAACATCTCCTTAATAAAGATTAACATGTCGATCACCGAGCTGAGCGCTACGCAGCGACCCAGTACACATCTAACTGCAAGTCTAACTGCGAGTGCCCTGTTGCTATCAAAGCTGGCGTATTTAAAGGAGGCACGAGCGACGTACTGACGTCATGCTCGTTTGTAATGAACGCATTCGTTCCACTTATACTGCCGATTCATCTGTCGTACTCGCCCCTTAGGTACTCTTGCGACAGAGTTACTTGTTGTTACGACAGACTTACGCGAAGTTCTGAAATGCAGTATAGCTGACGCTATACCTCTGTCTTGCACTCTATGAAAGTCTCCGTCTAACACAAACCCGCGTGCTAAGCAATTCTCTCTCACCTATTGTGTGTAACCAGGCCAGGTAAGAGGTACCTCTTGGCTAACCTACTGCCTCTGGCTCTAGGCATAGGCAACGAAAGTTTGACAATATTTCAGGTTTCCAACTCTTTACTATTCCACATTACAGTACTGTCGTGACGGTTCCTGAGTCCCCATATGAGAAAGTTAAGTCAGCTTACTTTACCGCTATCATGAAATGTTGCTTCATCACTGAAAATTAACCGTGGGGAAAACGTGTAGTCTTGCATGTCCTCTATAGAATATTGTTGGAGTCAACCCGTTTTCTTTTATTACGAACCTGAAGAGCGTCCACTAATTGTATTCTGTGCAGTTTATAGACCAAACAACGCTTTAAAACTCGCCAGACAGTAGTAAGAGGCATTGTCAGTTCTCTGCTTGCGTGGTGAATAGAATTTCGAGGACTCCATTCAAACCTTTGCCGAATTCCTTCCTCCATGTCGTCAGAAGTGTCAGGTCGACCCGGACTCTTACATTTGCACCATCACCCTGTCTCTTCAAATTGGTCATACGAATGACGGAAGTTTTCGTGTGCAGCCTGATCAATGCGAAAACGCCGACGAAAAGCACGCTGGATGAAAATCGGTGACACACTGTTTGCGAAGTGCAGCACACAAAACGCCTTCCGTTGAGTGGACGCCACTTACTTCTAACTGACCGTTAACTGAGAAGACACATCAACTGACAACTAAATGCGATCTTCTGATACTCTACACATATTTCCTTGCCTGTACGTCCCAGGTTTCGTAATTATTACCACCCAAAGTTAGCTCATTCTTTTCGAAACACCCCGTATATAGGGACACGTACTATTTATTAATGAGATTCAGCCTTGCAAGAAATGAATGCGAAAGGCGAGTTTGCGACACTGACAGGTATTATTACATGTAAGACGCTATTTCAATTTACCTTGTTTTCAAAAATGGTTCAAATGGCTCTGAGCACTTGGGGGCTTAACTTCTGAGGTCATCAGTCCCCTAGAACTTAGGACTACTTAAACCCAACGAACCTAAGGATATCACACACAACCATGCCCGAGGCAGGATTCGAACCTGTGACCGTACCTTGTTTTCTCTATTTATTTCTGCTAAAGAAAAATGACATATATTTCTGAAGTTACTTGTTGATTGAAAAGCTTCATCACAAATTATAATAGACGACTAACACAACGCCGGCCGATGTGGCTGAGCGGTTCTAGGCGCTTCAGTCTGGAACCGTGCGACCGCTACGGTCGCAGGTTGGATTCCTGCCTCGGGCATGGATGTGTGTGATGTCCTTAGGTTAGTTAGGCTTAAGTAGTTCTAAGTTCTAGGGGACTGATGACCTCAGATGTTAAGTCCCATAGTGCTCAGAGGCATTTGAACCATTTGCACTAACACAACACGTACCTGGAGGAAAAGGAAATGATATCCATATGGCACACCGACACTACTAAACAAAAAATGTTGCCATAAAAGAGCGTTGAGAAGTTAGTGACACTACAGTTCCGTGAAATACGAGAAAATACACACAATTATTAAGGAGATGTTGCCGCCTGGAAATACAGAAGCGTTACATGCAGTCACAAACTTCAACGTAATGTACCAGAGCCGAAATAAGTCGTTGTTTATCACCTGCAAACCAGTGCTAATAAGGAAATCTAAATGTAAAGGAAGTTGATATTACTTACCACTCATCAAGTTTATCACGTGTTACACACAGCAGATAATCACTACAGATTAACTGAAGAGACATGTTTGTAACCAGTAACCCAGAGTTTTTATGTAGGTCGATAGAAAGATAGATATTCTATTAAAGGAAACTTACAAATAAAATTTACGTTACCTTACAGTGCACCTATGCATTAACTATAAAAGCTAGTTGCTCAGTTTTTGTTAGTTGCAATCTTCCATGTCTCCTTCTTAATATAAGTTATCAATAATATCACCTATGGCACAGAAGATATAAAGAGAAGAAACGATTTCACTAACAGAAACGAATCGCCGCATCAGTATAGCATTCCGGCACATACATATAACGCTAGATACTTTAAACAAGTTGTTGAGTGCAATATAGCATCAAACATCATCTGAATAAATTATTTTCTGTGTTGAAAAACTACAATACACAATAACACGCTAGTCATGAATCGATTTTCTTATGACTGGAGGTAAAGTAAAAAGATGGAAAACATAGTTTCAATCCATCCTCCATGTTGGGTCTAGTGGAGAGGGTTACGTTTACAAACATGTTATACACATACTGAAGCTGCAGACGACAATGTAATACAATAATATGCTAATATGTCTCAAGGAGACATTCACATGTTTTAACACTATTGACATGTTTTGTATCTAGGCAGGTCCATAAGAAAAAGGCTAATCAGTAGTTCCAGTACACCCACCACTGTCAGCAGGAAAAGCATAGTAGTTTCCTCATTAAATATGCAGCATGCCACTCCTCCGACTGTGGCTGTTGGAAGCGATGGTGGGAGTGAGGCGGTGGCAGTATAAGATCATCATGCACACTCCCCTCCCCTCAGTCTAGTCTTTATCTTGGAAGTAGGCCAATCAGACAAAATAGACGTATTTAGACCTCCAAGTCGCAGCACGGTGTTTTATCATTCATTAAAGTGAAACAGTCAGTATGTTCCCTAGTGTCTTGTTTTCTGCACATCCAACTTGGCGCCAAGACCAAAGTGGAGTAGCTCTTTGGAGAAATCAAAAATTGTCTATATCATTTATCAAAGTATGTAAAGAAGTGATCCTGAGAATCATTCACAGCTATCTAACAATGCTTCTTAGTATAACAGGCGCACACATAAACAAACACGCCCACACACACTAAATTTCCCAACAACTGCGCAGTATTTTACCTGGCCATTAAGGCAAAACAATCAGGATGTATCCCAAATTCGGCCATCGCGTCCTCTGTACCCCACTTGGCGACATCTTCGATATTTGTACATTACTTGGCGCAAACCACAATGGAGTCTCAAATTAAGTGTCACAATGTTATTTCCTCGTGTATATTGTTTGATTTAACCTATGGGTTATGACACACTTAAACATGACTGTGTTTTGCTGCTATATTGTTAAAACTATTCCTTACTATGTAATTTCATAGAACTTTTGTGTAGCTTTCGCTATTTGATAGTCATTACCAAATACACTTCAACCTGCAAAGCCGGCCGCTTGTGGCCGAGCGGTTCTAGGCGCTTCAGACCGGAACCGTGTGACTGCTACGGTAGCAGGTTCGAATCCTCCCTCGGGCATGGATGTGTGTGATGTCCTTAGGTTAGTTAGGTTAAAGTAGTTCTAAGTTCTAGGGGACTGATGACCTCAGATGTTAAGTGCCTTAGTGCTCAGAACCATTTGAAGCATTCTTAACCTGCAAGTTAGATCAGCACTGAAACCATTTTACATTTTGAAATAACATTGTAAAACTTGATTTGAGTGTCTGTCGTGTTCCTGGAACCTCTCTGTAGCTATTCTCGACGTGTGGGGTGTCACGTTGTCCTGCTGGAATTGCCCAAGTTCGTCGGAATGCACAATGGACATGAAGGGATGCAGGTGAGCAGATTGGAACTGCTTATGTACGTGTCACCTGTCAGAGTCGTATCTATTCGTATCAGGGTCGCATGTCACTCCAGCTGCACAGGCCTCACACCATTGCAGAGCCTCCACCAGCCTGAACAGTCCCCTGATGACATGAAGGGTCCATGGGTTCATGAGGTTGTCTCCATACCCGTACAAGTCCATTCACTCGATACGATTTGGAACTAAGCTCGTCCGACCAGGCAACATGTTACCAGTCATGAACAGTCCAATGTCGCTGTTGACGGGCCCAGACGAGGCGTAGAGCTTTGTATCGTGCTATCATCAAGGGTACATCAGTGGGCCTTCGACTCCGAATGCCTATATCAATGATGGTTCGTTGAATGGTTGGCACACTGACACTTTTTTATAGCCCAGTTATTTGCGGAAGGGTTGCAATTCTGTCACGTTGAATGATTCTCTTCATTCGTCGTTGGCCTCGTTCTTGCAGGATCATTTCCAGGCCGCAGCGTTGTCGGAGATTTCGTGTTTTACCAGATTCCTGATATTCACGGTATGTTCATGAAACAGTAGTACGGGATATTCCCCACTTCATCGCTACCTCGGAGGTGCCATGTCCCATCGCTCGTGCGCCGACTATAACACCACACTCACTTAAATCTCGATAACCTGCCGTTTTAGCAGCAGTAACAGATCTAACAACTGCGCCAGACACTTGTCTTAAATAGGCGTTGCCCAGCGCAGCGCCTTATTCTTCCTGTTTACATCTCTCTCTCTCTCTCTCTCTCTCTCTATATATATATATATATATATATATATATATATATATATATATATATATATATAAACCAATTACACTAGCCCCTTTACTCACGTTCGGTCTGTGGAATCGGTTCGTCAGTATTTGATGTGGTTTACGAAATATATCCAGCGGTAACGTTAGGTGACTCACCCTATATATATATATGTGTGTGTGTGTGTGTGTGTGTGTGTGTGTGATCCATTATCTTGTTGCCCCCTAAAATAGTGCTTCATCAGATGATTTAGCCACATGGGATTCAACCTGTTGTAGAAGAATTATATTGACAACTAAGTAACATTGTGACATTTAATTTCAGTGTCCATTATACTTGCACTGAGTGGGATACAAATATCAAACTCTGGTCGTTGCCAAGTTGGGTACAGAGAACTGCATAACGTACATACTGTTTGGCAGTTTCACTGTAATGGCTCTTAAGATACTGGGGTATGATTGGCTGTTTCGATTCAACGACTGGTAATACTCATATATCAGATTGTAGTTAAAGGTGTATGAGGTCTAAGGATTCTGCAAGGTTTCAGACGAGACTTGACAAAGCTGTGTGTATGATGCACACTGTAGCGACGAATGAAAATTTGTGCAAACGTCGGGATTCGAAGCCAGGTCTCCCAGTCACTTGAGAGATGAGCTAACCGCTACGCCACTTGGGCACAGTAGCTCTGCAAAACTGCATGAGCTAACGTAGCACGTCCCCCTCCTCAGCCCAAATTCCCATTCACGCCTCGGCGCGGGTGGTATATCCTCTCAACTCGAGCAGCATGGCAGATGCTCTCCAACTGTACTGGAATAGCGCCTCAGCAACAAGCGAAGAGTAGGATCCTGCCTGAAACAGAGGCATAGCTCCTTTAATCAAATGAAACTATGTTGTTACAGAAAGCTTTTCAAGTCTCAAAAATCCATGATACATGAAGACCGATTCGGTGAATGAAAATTCGTACAAATGCCGGATTTCTAAGCCTGGTCTGCTGCTCACTAGACACATGCACGAACCATTACGCCACCTGGGCACAGAGGCTTTGCACAGCAGCGTGACCTACCCTAGCACGCCTCCCTCCGCCGTACAACCTCCCATTCGCACCTCTACCCACTTGTTGTTACCTCAAAACTCGGTGCGGCTGCTTCCGTCAGAGGTTCGAGTCCTCCATCGGGCATGAGTGTGTGTGTGTGTCGTCCTTAGCGTAAGTTAGTTTAAGTTAGATTAAGTAGTGTGTAAGCCCAGGGACCAATGACCTTAGCAGTTTGGTCCCATAGGAACTTACCACAAATTTCCTAAACTCGGACAGCACTGAAGAGGTTCTCCAACTGTACTGGAACAGCGCCTCAGCATCGAACGAAGCGGTAGATCCCACGTGAAACCCAGGAATAGGTGCTTTAATCAAATGAAACCATGTAGTTCCAGACATATTTTCAAGTCTCAAGCATGTATTTTCAATTCCATTAAGATTCAGTTGTGCAGCCGCAGGAGTTCTCCTTCTTCTTCTAATATTTCGGCCGTATAACGTTCAGCCATCTTCAGAGTGAGCCGCGAGACTGCCGCTCCAGTTTTTTTTTCTTTATTGTATTTCAGTTCCCCATAGGGGCGGACTGGCAGCAGCATATGCGACGCTCTTCAGCCGAAAGACACCCCTCCAGTGCTCGCTTCGTCCCTTTATACTCGTGTACCGCGCAACTGTGCATGCGGCCACAGATGCAAATGCACCAGAGACGTTGGTCGGCGGCGGAGATGTGCACAATGCGCGAGTTACATCTATGACTCCGCAGTCGATCTGTGTTGGCATGTCGATATAACATTGTGAGCTGCACTGTGACGGCGTCTTTGTGAGTTTATTACAGCAAGTGCCGGATTCCATGATTTATCAGGGTTGAAACCATTATCTCTATTATTTAAATTCGACGTCAAGCAATTTTCAGTTGCCTCCTTGACTATCAAGTCCCAAAAAGATGATGTAGTTGCCAAAATTTCGATGTCGTCGTACAACATCGTGTGACCAGTGTCAATACAGTGTTCTGCCACTGCCGACTTCTTAGGTTGTAAAAGTCGTGTGTGTACCTCTGGTGTTCTGTACATCTTTCTTGGACAGTACGGGTTGTTTTTCCAATGTAAGAAAGGCCACATTCACATGGAATTTTGTAAATTCCAGACTTTCGGAGCAGCAAATCGTCTTTGACGGAGCCCACGAGTGCAGCTGTCATGGGTGGAGGACGAAAAATCACTTTTACTCTGTGTCTGCTGAGAATCCTTGGTATTTTTGATGAGAGGCTACCCACAAATGGCAGGAAGACCATCGGTTTAAAGGTTTCTTCGTCTTCTCCTGCTTTCTTTGTGGCCTCTTTCGGTTTTATTTTCATAGCCTTCTGTATTTTCGCTTGAGGTCGAATTTAATTAATAGAGGTAATAGTTTCAACCCTGATAAATCATGGAGTCCGGCACTTGCTGTAATAAACTCACAAAGACGCCGTCACAGTGCAGCTCACAATGATATATCGACATGCCAGCACAGATCGACTGCAGAGTCACAGATGTAACTCTCGCACTGTGCACGTCTCTGCCGCCGACCAACATCTCTGGCGCATTTGCATCTGTGGCCGCATGCGCAGTTGCGCGGTACACGAGTATAAAGGGACGAAGCGAGCACTGGAGCGGCAGTCTTGCGGTTCACTCTGAAGATGGCTGTACGTTATACGCCCGAAATATTAGAAGAAGAAGGAGAACTCTTGCGGCTGCACACCCGAAACTTAATGGGTCTTTGGTCCGCCAAAACCTGAAGATTAACATGTATGTTCTTTTTATGTAGAACGTAGCATAAATACAAAATAGAGGTTTGAGACTTGATAAGATCCCTGGAACCACATTTTTTCATTTGAGTGAAGCTGTATGCGCACATATATGTGTTTGTTGAGAGAACTTTGTCAGGATGCTGTAAACGCTCGCAAGATGATAGTGTGGGAGCCCATACTAATTGCTGTTTCGTTTTAACAGCCAGTAAAATACAGGCCTACGAATCGAAGATAACAACAGGCGTGCCTTTGCTTAGAAGAGGGTTGGCTTAGCACAATGGAGTGGCCTGATGATGTCATCCTGCTGCTGACCTCACCTCCACCTGCCACCAAGGGACTGCTACTGTCCACCATCCATTAAAATACATGTCATCCTATGGTAATTACTCGCAACATTCTGTCTTTTCTCCACAACCGCTTGTAGCCACGTCTCCTGCTCCCTCTTCGGCCCTCTAAGTGCCGCTCCTTGAACCTTTTAACATAATCTCTGTCGCAAGTGTGCCTTCTGTCTCTTTCTGGCATGAGGTTTGTAACTACTCCTCCCTCTTCGACTCAATACTGACAGTTTGTCCCGTCCCTGCTGGTAGAAGTTCCGTCCTTCTGTGTCCCTAAACACCATTAGCCTCTCAATGTCTTTCAGCAACGAGTTGCTGATACAAAAATCCCACTCCACTGCAGGCTCTCTGGAACAGGTGGATAAGTTATCATCTTTAGAAGAGCCGTAACGCCACAGACATTGGCTGGAACTTTCTCGGCGGGCAGTCTGTGAACTTGCGGAACTGGAACCCTTACTTATTGCTTCCTCTTGTAGATTCTTATGACCCGCACTGATACTAAAGACATATATGTTTTACATGTTAGACAGAATAATTTTAATGACTATGATATCTTTCATTTATTTGAATATGTTACAGCTAATAGACTTGAGTACTGTTTGTTGTGTTAGAAATTCTGAGTTTGAATAAAAGTGTAGGGCATGAAAAACCTCCACGTTTCTCTATTGGACAATCAAACATTTAGTCCCAGACACAATAATTTCATATCTTCATTGTGGTATAAGTGAGATGTTTCTACACAAATTTCCTTCAGTAGGACACAAATTTCTAGAAGTTGTGTTCATTTAATGTATATGTGCGAGTAGCTATTGGTGTTTGACGTACATAAGATTAATTCGGAATGAGGCTAACTTCGATTGGCAGTACAGATGGACGTTTGACGGTGTAAGCTTATGACTGTATGTTGGGTGATGCAGGAAAGCACAGCTGATTGTTTAGTTTTGACATTAAAGACCACATCAGAATGCGACTTCGCATTGTTGTTGAGCAGTTGGACAGTCTTGTATTTCCTTCCCGCAAGATAATGAGAAAGGATGGTCAGTGTGTCAGCACGTAATCTGGTCTGGTAATCATCCATCATTTCCAAATCTCCACTTACAAAAAACTATTTATGTTCCAGACTAGAGTTCTGCTGACTTGTCCCACTCTCAATATACGTTATGAGATTTGCTTCCGGTATGCGATGGTCTGCTTTTATTCGAGGGCTTTTAGCTACAACCAGGATCCAGTTGTGCATCATGACCAATTTTATTCCTCTTCCGTATCTATTTATTTGCTTCTTTATTAATGTCGACATGTCGGTAAACCCACATCTTCCTCCTTTTCCCTTTTCTTCGCTATTTTTTCCTTAATTGTCAGTGTACTCAAACGTTCCCATCGACTGTATATTGAGCTAGTAAAATCGGAAATGTGAATATCCTTATGGAAATATGTATTCATCATATCTGATGATATTTTCCACGGAACGTATCTTCCCACATTTCTGAAGTAACTCAAATATCCTCAATTGCAAAATTCGTATAGCGAACTAAAAATGGTTCAAATGGCTCTGAGCACTTAACGTCTGAGGTCATCAATCCCCTAGAACTACTTAAACCTAACTAACCTAAGGACATCACACACATCCATGCCCGAGGCAGTATTCCAACCTGCGACCGTAGCGGTCGCGCGGTTCCAGATTGTAGCGCCTAGAACCGTTCGGCCACCTCGGCCGGCATAGCGAATTACAGATCTAACATACGTCCAAGACAAAGCAATTAGCGATTAGGTCTCCTCCAGCCAGTGCTAATAAGTCAAAATTAGTAATATATGAAGATAGTAACTGTTCTCGAAAGAATAGATACCATTCAAGACCGTGCAGCTTCTCTAGAACAAATGCTAATTAATTGAAACCCTCGGCTGCCGACAGGTGTTGTTGATATACCTCGATGGGGACAGCTGGAAACGTGTGCCCCCACCGGGACTCGAATATGGGATCATCTGCTTACGTGGCTGACGTTCTATCCATCTGAGCCACCGAGGACACAGATGAATAGCGCGACTGCAGGAACCGAAGCGTGCAAAGGATAAGTCCCTGCAGTCGCTCTATTCATCTGTGTTCTCGTTGGCTCAGATGGATAGAGCGTGTGCCATTTAAGCAGAAGATCCCGGCTTCGAGTCCCGGTCGGGGCACACATTTCCGGCTGTCCCCATCGAGGTATATCAACAACACCTATCGCCAGCCGAGGGTTTCAATTAATTATCATGTAAAAATTTGGGATTATTGTGAAGTAAATAACAGGGAATCTGATTTGTTAAGAAACGTATCCATATTATATTTTTTGTAATTTATATTTTTCGTGTTAGTCTATCCAAAATGCTTATTAAAGTTCTCAACACAAAAATATGTGAAATTTCTTTTGCAACAAACGTAAAAATAGCTGACATATACTTGTATTACATATAGATCAGGCAAAATAGTGTAGTATTCTGTCATGCAAATTAAAATTATCTGAAACTACAAGCCGTTGGAAGTAACCTATTTCCACTGACACTTATTTACTTTGTAAGGTTCTGTCTATGTACTACATGTCACAGTAAATCCTCCCTACATAACTTATTTTCTGTTTTAGTTGTTTGTGAAATACAAAAAAAAGACATGATCGTATGGCAATGTTGGCCGGGAGTCCCCATGCAGGGAAGTTCGGCCGCCGAGTGCAAGTCTTATTTGAGCCGACGCCACACTGAGCGATTTGCGTGCTGGTGGTGAGGCTGAAATGATAATGAGGACAACAGAACACCCAGTCCACGAGCGGAGAAGAACTTCAACCCGACCGTGAATCGGACGCGGGCCTGCCGCACGGGAGGCAAGCACGTCACCACCTTTTTTTGCCATTTTTTCTTTATTAAACAATCAGGTATGCACATAAGCACAAAAACAAAATAATGAAGTACTGGAACTGTTATAACACGAATTGTATCCTACAATAGACTGAAGAACACATTTCAAGATAGTGCCATTTTTAAGCTTACAAAACATAAGAAAAATTTTAAACTGATAATAGCATCTTCAGTCCAGACAGACACATAGAACCAAAACTCAAACATATGAAAGAGAATTACAATATAATTGACTGTATTAACTATAATTGCAGTTGTGTCAATTGATTCACAACCGTCCAAACTCTTCACAGAAAGTCATTTGGAGCATACAAACGAATAACAAAGACATGCACAAGCAACGTAAATTAAGGAAAATGTCAAATGATGCTAATAACACCGTTGAGAAGTCGGGAGCAGTCCTGGGAACAGGTGTAACCCCCTTGTTTGTGATTTGTGCCTTACGGGCGTCGAGAAATACCCTACACCTTGTTTTTCAAAAATTATGTCTAATATGTTACCAAACATCGTCCTGAAATTTGGGTAACGTTTCATCTTCCTTGTCCAACAAGTGGTTGATTCGTTTAATATATAATGCAGAACACTTTCGGTTAATGTCAGGCATTTTGAATTCGCCGGCCTGTCTGGAAGACGTCAGCTTGGTGTATTTCACTTTGGACAGATGCCCTTGCCAGATAAATCTATTAGAGAGTTTCATCACGCGTTTGGCACGCATCTTGGAGACTGGAAGTATCTGGGCCGTATAGTACGCTTTACTGAATATATAACTGCTGAGGAGTCGTATGCGTTGGAGAATGTCAACAGACCGGCAGTTGTTTTCATAGATGGCACCTTGAATTTTATTGGTGACCTGCTTCCAATTTTTTGCATTGATTTTTAGCGGGCATTTTTCGATAATCGTCCCCAGTGTGGTGTGGGCTTGCATTGATCGGCGTTGATTTCAGCACCGGAAGCACGACAGTACTCGTCTACCGCGGTCTTGAGAGTTGATACGTCTCCGTCGTTGCGCAGTGACACTCCGACTTCGTCGGCGTAAGCACGAACCACGAAGGACGTCCTGGCGATCGATAGGCCTGCAGGTTTGTCATGAATGGAGCGTAAGAGTAGCTCGAGCGATAAAACAAATAACATCATGGAGAGAGGGCTCCCCTGCGGCACTCCTCTTTGGACCTCGATGGGCTGAGTAGGCCGTCCATTTACGCTGACTTTGGTTGTAATGCCCGTGACGAAATGTTGCACGACATCATTAAAAAAGTAAAAGTACGGTAAATTAGAATGTCAGTGATGTTTTCTGCAGAGTTCAGGTGTGAGTCATTTATGAGATACTGTATTTCGAAAAGTTCCCATACCGACAGTTGTACAATACCTGTGGTTTTTGTCATCAGTCTACTGACTGGTTTGATGCGGCCCGCCACGAATTCCTTTCCTGTGCTAACCTCTTCATCTCAGAGTAGCACTTGCAACCTAGGTCCTCAATTATTTGCTTGACGTATTCCAATCTCTGTCTTCCTCTACAGGTTTTGCCCTCTACAGCTCCCTCTAGTACCATGGAAGTCATTCTCTCAAGTCTTAGCAGATGTCCTATCATCCTGTCCCGTCTCCTTATCGGTGTTTTCCACATATTCCTTTCCTCTCCGATTCTGCATAGAACCTCCTCATTCCTTACCTTATCAGTCCACCTAATTTTCAACATTCGTCTATAGCACCACATCTCTAATGCTTCGATTCTCTTCTGTTCCGGTTTTCCCACAGTCCATGTTTCACTACCGTACAATGCTGTACTCAGACATACATCCTCAGAAATTTCTTCCTCAAATTAAAGCCGGTATTTGATATTAGTAGACTTCTCTTGGCCAGAAATGCCTTTTTTGCCATAGCGAGTCTGCTTTTGATGTCCTCCTTGCTCCGTCCGTCATTGGTTATTTTACTCCTAGGTAGCAGAATTCCTTAATTTCATTGACTTCGTGACCATCAATCCTGATGTTAAGTTTCTCGCTGTTCTCATTTCTACTACTTCTCATTACCCTCGACTTTCTCCGATTTACTCTCAAACCATACTGTGTACTCATTAGACTGTTCATTCCGTTCAGCAGATCATTTAATTCTTCTTCACTTTCACTCAGGATAGCAATGTCATCAACGAATCGTATCATTGATATCCTTTCACCTTGTATTTTAATTCCACTCCTGAACCTTTCTTTTATTTCCATCATTGCTTCCTCGATGTACAGATTGAAGAGTAGGGGCGAAAGGCTACAGCCTTGTCTTACACCCTTCTTAATACGAGCACTTCGTTCTTGATCGTCCACTCTTATTATTCCCTCTTGGTTGTTGTACATATTGTATATGAACCGTCTCTCCCTATAGCTTACCCCTACTTTTTTCAGAAACTCGAACAGCTTGCATCAATTTATATTGTCGAACGCTTTTTCCAGGTCGACAAATCCTATGAAAGTGTCTTGATTTTTCTTTAACCTTGCTTCCATTATTAGCCGTAACGTCAGAATTGCCTCTCTCGTCCCTTTACTTTTCCTAAAGCCAAACTGATCGTCACCTAGCGCATTCTCAATTTTCTTCTCCATTCTTCTATATATTATTCTTGTAAGCAGCTTCGATGCATGAACTGTTAAGCCGATTGTGCGATAATTCTCGCACTTGTCAGCTCTTGCCGTCTTCGGAATTGTGTGGATGATGCTTTTCAGAAAGTCAGATGGTATATCGCCAGACTCATATATTCTACACACCAACGTGGATAGTCGTTTTGTTGCCACTTCCCGCAATGATTTTAGAAATTCTGATGGAATGTTATCTATCCCTTCTGCCTTATTTGACCGTAAGTCCTCCAAAGGTCTTTTAAATTCCGATTCTAATACTGGATCCACTATCTCTTCTAAATCGACTCCTGTTTCTTCTTCTATCACATCAGACAAATCATCACCCTCATAGAGGCTTTCAATGTATTCTTTCCACCTATCTGCTCTCTCCTCTGCATTTAACAGTGGAATTCCCGTTGCACTCTTAATGTTACCACCGTTACTTTTAATGTCACCAAAGGTTGTTTTGACTTTCCTGTATGCTGAGTCTGTCCTTCCGACAATCATATCTTTTTCGATGTCTTCACATTTTTCCTGCAGCCATTTCGTCTTAGCTTCCCTGCACTTCCTATTTATTTCATTCCTCAGCGACTTGTATTTCTGTATTCCTGATTTTCCCGGAACATGTTTGTACTTCCTCCTTTCATCAATCAACTGAAGTATTTCTTCTGTTACCCATGGTTTCTTCGCAGCTACCTTCTTTGTACCTATGTTTTCCTTCCCAACTTTTGTGATGGCCCTTTTTAGAGATGTCCATTCCCCCAACTGTACTGCCTACTGCGCTATTCCTTATTGCTGTATCTATAGCGTTAGAGAACTTCAAACGTATCTCGTCATTCCTTAGTACTTCCGTATCCCACTTCTTTGCGTATTCATTCTTCCTGACTAATGTCTTGAACTTCAGCCTACTCTTCATCACTACTATATTGTGATCTGAGTCTATATCTGCTCCTGGGTACGCCTGGTAGCACACACTAAAGAACAACTCGAGTGCATGCACTAGTCATGTCGATTGTGGCCAGTAACGAGACAGCTGACCGTCACAGATCGTATTCAGAATAACCGCTGGCAGTGGCAGTACACGCTTTCAGTCTAGTACGGAACGATTACCGCGCAAGCGTTAGTATTTCAGCCGAGATGTACGAGCAGGCTGCAGTAATACGTCGTTGCGTATCATCAGGTGTAGTTAATATGCTCTTGTAGACAGCGTCTTTCAACTCCCCCCACAGAAAAATATCTATATAGACATCATACACGGGGAATGAGCCCGCCAAATACAGGTCCTCTGCGTCCAGTTCAACGATACGCAAACAATTCATGAAGACATCCCGTAGTAATTCGTACTCTATGGGCCAAAAACCAATGATATAGGTTCCTCCTAGTCTGCAGAGGAATACCTTCTAGGATCCCTGGACGATGGCATGTTAGGAGGCTGCAATACTTGGGTGCTTTCATCGTTCCGTATATGAAAACGGGCCTAAGAGCTGATGGTTCACTATCCCACACCAAACATCTACATTCCAAGAACGCTGACGTTCCACCTGACGAAGCTAACAAGGATTGTCAACAGACCAATAGTGTATCTTCTGGAGATTTACCTGTGCATTATTGGCAGTTGTAGCTCCATCACTAAACAAGATACATAATCTATCTGGAGTATCTGGAGTATCTTAATGCACATCTAGAGCCGGTTCTCATAATAGTTTCCAAGCAGCTCTTGATGGAAACAGATGTGACGCGGATCGAAACTATGTCGGTGAAGAACGCATAGGACACTTGCCTGACCTGTGCCACTTCGTCGTGTGACTGCACGGGAACTAACATGCGCATCAGCTGCAACAGCAGCCAGAATGAAACCTCCTGGCAGATTAAAACTGTGTGTCGGACTTGGGACCTTTGCCTTACGCGGGCAAGTGCTCTGCCATCTGAACTACCCAAGCACGACTCACGCGCCATCCTCACAGCTTTACTTCTGTTAGTATCTCGTCTCCTAACTTGGGTAGCTCAGATGGTAGAGCACTTGCCCGCGAAAGCCAAAGGTCCGGCACACAGTTGCAATCTGCCAGGAAGTTTCGTATCAGCGCACAGTCCGCTGCAGAGTGAAAGTCTTACTCTAGCAGCCAGAATGTTAATTTCCGCTCTTCTGTGTTGTTTCCTTCTGTTACGTTGTCTAGGCGTTACAATACCTCTTTCACGTAACCGGCTGAATACGTTGATAAATAACTGCTAAGACAGTTGCTGTCTATAGTGATATCTAGCTGCATACGCCGTACAACAAGGCTCTGTATTCTTCCTACACTCTCCACACTCCATGAGCATATCGCCTTTTTCTGCATTGGTGAATTCCATCGTCCACTGACGGCCTTCTGCTTGGACTCTCACACACTGTCTGACAAACAATCGCAATGCACACAAAGAACACACAAGCACACTGTAAGTAGAAGCACATATGACAACACCTTACCTAGCAACTACGCAGGTTCAATGGCGCAAGAAAGTTTAGGTGTGGAAACTTTACACAATACGATATATCGTAAACGACTCTCACAAGAATACTCCTACAAAAACCACATACATTGTAAATTACCCTCTGTTTCATTTTTTAATGTCAGTAGGCACTGTTCCATGTAAAAAAGAGTATGTCAAACTTTCTAAGTATTATTACAATCTGTTATTGGCTAACAAAATGGTTCAAATGGCTCCGAGCACTATGGGACTTAACATCTTAGGTCATCAGTCCCCTAGAACATAGAACTACTTAAACCTAACTAACCTAAGGACATCACACACATCCATGCCCGAGACAGGATTCGAACCTGCGACCGTAGCAGCCCCGCGGTTCCGGACTGCAGCGCTAGAACCGCACGGCCACCGCGGCCGGCTATTGGCTAACAGTACGAACCCCGGACTACCAGTTCATTCTGCGAAAACCACACATCAGTAGCAGATCTCATTTTTGCATTATTCGCGGTTCTAGTCATAGGCGATTCACCCAGTATATATCGTATACTATCGTGTTCTCATTGGTTGTACTTCACAGAAGAGACTGTAGTGGAGAGTACTACGGATACAAATAGAAATTAAACGCCTATAGAAATTTATGTAGTTGTTTTAACATATTTATGAGCTGACGTGTGACTTACGTTTATCATCATATTATTTTTGCTCTTTATTTGTTACTGATTTTAACTTAGTTCGATAAGCACGGGTCGACATGTTTCTCATTATTGTTAATGACTCGTCACTGGTATCCGAGAATTTACGTTTCCATCGTTGCCCCATTAAGAAAATTGGAATTTTCATGTTGTACTCTGTCTGATAACTCTGTAGATCGTAACTCAGTCGTCAGAGCTGTTCGAACGCATGAGTGTCGCTCGTTTAGTAATGAGAAGTACATGACCCTTGATATGGCTCATCTGCATCAGTGCCTCTGCTCTTTACTGTACTTATTTAGTAATGGATCTAATCAGCGTATCTCCACTCTTTCCTATAATAATGCGTTTAGTAATGTTGTTGTTTCTTTTACTGTGTTTGTTAGAGCCAGCTACTACACTACTGGCCGTTAAAATTGCTACACCAAGAACAAATGCAGATGATAAACGGGTATTCATTGGACAAATATATGATACTAGAACTACATGTGTTTACATTTTCACGCAATTTGGGTGCATAGATCCTGAGAAATCAGTACCCAGGAAAAACCACCTCTGGCCATAATAACGGCCTTCGTATGCCTGGGCATTGAGTCAAACAGAGCTTGGATGTCGTTTACAGGTACTGCTGCCCATGCAGCTTCTACACGATACCACAGTTCCTCAAGAGTAGTGACTTGCATATTGTGACGAACCAGTTGCTCGGCCACCATTGACCAGACGTTTTCAATTGGTGAGAGATTTGGAGAATGTGTTGGCCAGGGCAGCAGTCGAACATTTTCTTTATCCAGAAAGGCTCGTACAGGACCTGCATCATGCGGTCATGCATTATCCTGCTGAAATGTAGGGTTTCGCAGGGAACGAATGGAGGGTAGATCCACGGGTCGTAACACATCTGAAATGTAACGTGCACTGTTCAAAGTGCCATCAATGCGAACAAGAGATGCCCGAGACGTGTAACCAATGGCAACCCATACCATAACGCCGGGTGATACGCCAGAATGGCGATGACGAATACAGGCTTCCAATGTGCGTTCACCGCGATGTGGCAAAACACGTATGCGACCATCATGATGCTGTAAACAGAACCTGGATTCATACGAAAAAATGACGTTTTGACATTCGTTCACCCAGTTTCGTTGTTGAGTACACCATCACAGGTGCTCCTGTCTGTGATGCAGCGTCAAGGGTAGCCGCAGCCATAGTCTCCGAGCTGATAGTCTGTGCCGCTGCAAACGTCGTCGAACTGTTCGTGCAAATGTTTGTTGTCTTACAAACGTCCCCATTTGTTGACTCAGGGATCGAGACGTGGCTGCACGATCCGTTACAGCCATGAGGATAAGATGCCTGTCATCTCGACTGCTGGTGATACGAGGCCGTTGGGATCCAGCACGGCGTTCCGTATTACCCTCCTGTACCCACCGATTCCATATTCTGCTAACAGTCATTGGATCTCGACCAACGCGAGCAGCAATGTCGCCATACGATAAACCGTAATCGCGATAGGCTACAATCCGACCTTTATCAAAGTCTATAACGTGATCGTACGCATTTCTCCTCCTTACACGAGGCATCACAACAACGTATCACCAGGCAACGCCAGTCAACTGCTGTTTTTGTATGAGAAATCGATTGGAAAAACTATCCTCATGTGAGCACGTTGTAGGTGTCGCCACCGGCGCCAAGGTTGTGTGAATGCTCTGAAAAGCTAATCATTTGCATATCACAGCATCTTCTTCCTGTCGGTTAAATTTCCTGTCTGTAGCACGTCATCTTCGTGGTGTAGCAATTTTAATGGCCGGTAGTGGATATGTGTAGAGAAACAAATTCCAATAAACGGGTTACGAGGTATTTTGTAGTAACATTTACTTTCTTTCTGTCTACAGCCTGGGTATAGATTACTGGTGCATACCACAAGGAAGCGATAGAGCTCCAGCGTAACTTATTAATTTAATGCGATATTTCTGTCCTCTGTTACTGTTAAAACTTGCTTTCAACTTATTGCATGTGAGATGGGTCTACAGCCAAGACGCAGCATGTAAATAGGACACCTATTATTTATCCATGAGATCCAACCCACAGTTTCAATAGCAATGTTGTGCCACTTACAAATATTGTTGTATGTAATGCGGTACACGAAGTTAGTTTTTCTTCGGTCAGCTCTGCTAAAGAAAAACTGCATGTGGTCCAAAGTTATAAGGAGGCTGATAAAGATGAAGCATTCATCAAATTATAATACAAGACTCACCCATTGGTGACATCTAAAGTTCACTATTCGCAACCAACTTGATGCAAAGAGCGATGACCGTATAATAAGAGTCACAATATTACTTCCAGGTGTAAACTGTCAGTATTGTTGTCCTATAACAGTACCAAACACATCTGGCTCACTTATTGGCACTACTGATCTAATTTAGACGTTGAGGTACACTTAGCGTTAACTTACTTACACCACTGTACTGTTAAATCTACTGCCCAAGGTGTCACTGTGTCACAGTCATTTTCAGGTGTCCGTTAACCTGCAAGTTAGATCAGCAGTGCCAATAAATGTGTCACGTGTGCCCTAGACTGTTAAAGAACAATAGTACAGACAATTTAAAAGTGAGTGTCTAACGTGCCTTGCACTATGTGCGGCTCAAACGCTGAACTCTAGGCACGATAACCTGTAAGGTACAACAGTACTGACAACAAGCGAGCCACAGGTGTTTTGTATTGCTTTAGAACAATAGTACGAGCATATAGACATTCTGACACTTAGTTTCTGGATTCGTTAAGCCTTGCACCAAGTGGGGCACAGATATTAAATTATATTCGTTGCCAAGTTTACTCCGATCTCTAATTTCCACAGTGGTTCCGATATGCGTCCCATCTGTGTTCTACACTGTAAAAGTGGAAATTTGAAATTATTTTGATAAGTAATGGAGGCAATTTTTGTTTTGTCGAAAGTTCAAGGATCGAATTTTTTTCCACGATCAGAGATCGAACTTTCTTTAGTGTGGAGCCTTGTTCATCACTGACTTTGACAGAAG
The DNA here is from genome assembly GCF_023898315.1 of Schistocerca nitens. NCBI lineage: Eukaryota > Metazoa > Arthropoda > Insecta > Orthoptera > Acrididae > Schistocerca > Schistocerca nitens. Next base: position 1,164,485,183 of record NC_064614.1, read on the forward strand.
AACAACAAGCAGCCGCCACTTTTATCTAAGTGTTTCTGATGTAACGTATCATATTTGGTTCTGTTCGTAGCTATAATTGTGCGTTACAAAAATATGCAGTTTAAGTGAGACACTGCATTAAAGATCTCGTCAAAAAAAATCATATTTAGTACGCATTGTCATGCTTAAGTGCTGGAAAATTTGAAGTCGGTGGATACAAATGCTGTAGACATTGGTATTACTTAGTAGTTGATTTTCAAGAAGAAAAGAGACACACCTTGTAAGCTTATTTTTAGAGAGCATTTCCTCCAAGTTCCAAACTGTAAATGTAACAGCCTTCCTCGACGGCACATAATCTAAGATAAAAACTAATGAAAAAAGCTATAGCATCTAGTCAATTATATTTTTAGTGCAAAACATGATACATTATCTTCTTCCCCCACAAAATGGTGCTTGGTCAAGTGACGAACGTTCGTTTCTTGTACCAGCAGTGATGTAGCCTAAGACCTGGGATGAACTGTTAACTATTAATGCCTTATCTGCTTAGCATATTACCTTAGCCAAATGTGTATTGTGCTGTAATAGAACAATAATTTGGACTATTTAGTCATAGAAATAATATTGCGACAATTTGAAGGTCCATTATGCCTTGAACCAAATTAGTTACGAACACTGAGGTTTGGTCATCACCAAGAGCGGCAGAGAGGACAAGATAGCAGTACTTACTTATTGGCTCATTCATTTTAATGGCCGTACGATTCTTGGCTCTGATTAGCTGTTTCGATTTAATGGCCAGTAAAATACAGGACTGTGGTTGGGAGATCTAACTGTGTGTGTGCATGTGTGTGTGTGTGTGTGTGTGTGTGTGTGTGTGTGTATGTGTGTGTGTGTGTGTGTGTGTGTGTGTGTGTTTGTGTGTTCTGCTAGCAAAACTGTGTCAGGTTGCTGCGAATTTTGGAAAGATAACTGCCTTTGGGTAAATACTAATTGACTGTTTCGTTTTCATGGTCAGTAAAACACTACGCTCTAACTTGAAACTCAACATATGTGTTGTTGACTTAGAAGCTACCTGACTGGCGAATTTCCAAGAAAGTGGATTGGCTTAAGAAGGAGCCTTGTGCATTTCATACCGCTATAGAGTAAATCTTTACATATTTTGAATAATAACAATAAAGATCATTTCTCGTTTTTTTAAAGTGTTATTTAAATTTTTAACTTTTACGATCAAAGCACTGTCAGGTGTTTGCGTCAAGTCAGAGGTACAAAAAAGAAGATGCAAACACTGCAGTTTGTACTAACTGGCTGTTCCATTTTAATACTCATCACAATACTGTGCTGTGACTGGGAAAACAAAACAGGTGTGCCTTGGCTTAAAAGCTCTCTGAATGACCTGCTTCCAGGAAAGGGGTTAGATTAGAAGAGGGGAGGGGGATGATGGTGTCTTCCCACTGCTGCCACCATTCCCCAGCCCTGCACTCGCATCCATCTGCCACACTCCAAGGAACGTCCAGTGTGCTTCTCTGGTCCAGAAAGTCATCTGCTTTTCTCCTACTGTTCATAACCCATTAAAACGCGCACACATCAGCCTTTATTAATTGGTCGCAGCCTTCTGTCTGTGACAAATCCCATGAGCTGTCTGTCCTCTATGAGCATTTGCAGCCAAGTGACCTTTTCCGTTACAAGAATACAGCCAATTAAATTATACAAAGCGCGCATTTCTGTCATAAATTCAACACAGCGGTCCAGGTAATGGATTACATCGAACTTTCAGTAAGCGTTATCAAGCACAAAGTGATATTACCAGTTATGTGACAGGGGATATAGTACGATGGAGGAGTGCATATTGTGTGAAATTGGAATTGTGTTCCATGGAATAAACATTTATCACCCTGTAAGACCTTCTTTCTTAACTTGTTCATCCTGCACCAAGAACAGAACAAACTTACTGGTATGATTGTCGAAAGTGGGGTCCTCTTTCCAGTAAATATCATCTCAGCAATGGATAAATCGCATAGGCACATTGGAATGTAATAACCTTTAACATTCCGTAACATCCAAAGATTTACACGTATTAACAAGATGCTAGAGGAGGAAGGTAGATAGGATTCGCACTCATGTAAGCAACATCATTACAGGTGGATCAAGGGAGGGCCACAAACCAGTTTCGCAACGCTGGCTAAAATGCTGATTGTTCTGCGAAATCCCGAACTACCAGTAACTCCTCTGGCTTGCAATTAAACACAATGCCCTGTAATACGATAATTAGTAAAAATGGCACACAGAAATTTGCTTATAGAACACGGTAACCGATATACACAGCTGGGAATGCACTGATTAACTTTTAGGATGAGAATTTGATCCATGATATCACACTCATACATCGTAAATAAAAAAAGACAGATCTTTGGAAACTCATAATTTCATTCATCACCAAAGATCAATTATTGGCTGGATGCCTGAATTTAAATAATGTAATTATCTGAGCCATAAAAGAAATTATATTTGAAGAGTTGGTAAGAGCATGTCCTACTGTCCACTTTTACACAGCCAGAGTGCTGTCTACTAAGTTTTTAAACATCTACATTAGCCGCAGTATGACCAGCGCACCTTGACAAAGTGGGGCGGTAGGTGGCCAATCAGGACAACAGTCAGGAGGTGTCAGCCACTTATCCAGTTGGACGGGAGCTGGCAAACTGCCAGAAAGGCGGTTGCCTTGTTCTTCCTGAATTTTACGGCATAGAACTAGAGCTTTCAGTGGAAATTTTTATAGCCTTCCTCACTGGCTGTTATTCAAGTAATCGCAACACATGCTTTTAAAAAGAGTGGACGCACATTGACCATTGCCGCCTCAGGCCAGAAGCCAGATTTGAAAGCAAAATTCAAAGAAAAATTATCCAGAATCTAAAGAGAGAAAGAGCAAGCTACCGGGATTCTCCAGTTACAAGTGCGCATCCAGCTACTAACAAGGGAACCTCCCTATCGCACCCCCCTCAGATGCATTTATAAGTTGGCACAGTGGATAGGCCTTGATAAACTGAACACAGATCAATTGAGAAAACAGGAAGAAGTTGTGTGGAACTGTGAAAAAATAAGCAAAATATACAAACTGAGTAGTTCAAGGGAGGATAGGCAACATTAAGGACAACGGGAACGCAGGAGCCGTGGTCTCGTGGTAAAGTGAGCAGCTGCGGAACGAGATGTCCTTGGTTCAAGTCATCCCTCGACTGAAAATTTTACTTTCTTTATTTTTGCATAGTGAGCAGCTGTTATTTTTGCATAGTTACTATCTGTCCGTTCATTGACATCTCTGTTCACTATAATAAGTTTAGTGTCTGTGTTTTGCGACCGCACCGCAAAACCGTGCGATTTGTAGACGAAAGGACGTGCCTCTCCAATGGGAACAGAAAACATTTGATCGCAAGGTCATAGCTCAACCGATTCCTCCACAGGAAAACACATCTGATATATTCTATACGACACTGGTGACTGCATGTGTGTGTCACGTGACAGGAATATGTTGTCAACCCAAGTAACTTGTACACTTGGCAAATGGGTAAAAAGATTCTTCTGCCTTGCCCGATTTAGTTTGTGGATGTGATGATTGCTCCCAAAAAAGTGATGAAAACATAACAGTTTGTCACATAAACTGAAAATAAAAAATTAAACTTTTCACTCAATGGGAGGTTTGAACCAAGGACCTTTCGTTCCGCAGCTGCTCACGTTACCACGAGACCACGGCGCTCCTGCGATCCCAATGTCCTTAATGTTGCCTATCTTCCGTTGAACTACTCAGTTTGTATATTTTGCTTATTTTTTCACAGTTCCACACAAATTCTTCCTGTTTTCTCAATTGATCTGTGTTCAGTTTTTCAAGGTCTATCCACTGTGCCAACTTATAACTAAATCTGAGGGGGGTGCGATGGGGAGGTTCCCTTGTAAGTACTGCAAGTAGGCTGTTTATGTTTTCTTATTGGTAACGCCACGTAGCGCTCAATATGAAAAATCACTGGCTGTGCTGTGTGCAGTCTGTGGGTAGTTTGCATTGTTGTCTGCCATTGTAGTGTTGGGCAGTGGCAGCTGGATGTGAACAGCGCGTAGCGTTGCGCAGTTGGAGGTGAGCCGCCAGCAGTGGTGGATGTGGGGAGAGAGATGGCAGAGTTTGGAAATTTATAAGACTGGTTGTCATGATCTGTTATGTATATTATGATTTTGCAACACTATTAAGGTAAATACATTGTTTGTTCTCCACTAAAATCTTTCATTTCCTAACTATGCCTATCAGTAGTTAGTGCCTTCCGTAGTTTGAATCTTTTATTTAGCTGGCAGTAGTGGCGCTCGCTGTTTTACAGTGGTTGGAGTAACGAAGATTTTTGGTGAGGTAAGTGATTTGTGAAAGGTATAGGAATTTTTGAAAGTCAGATTGCGTTGCGCTAAAAACATTGTGTGTCAGTTTAAGGACAGTCCTGTATAATTGTTCAAAGGGGACGTTTCATATGTCGGCCCTTAGCCAAGGATACCTCACTGCAATCTTTTGATTTTTTTCTTGTAGTTTGTGTAATTAGTGTAGCTAATGTTTATTGCTAGCGCGTAATTGTAGAGAGAATCTCGTTTGTAGTTGCATTCTTTCATTGTTGTACAGTAAAACAGTTGTGGCATGCATGTAGATTTGCAGCAAGTATTTCGCAGCTGCGCTTGCAATTAACTAGATATTATTTTCAGTGCTATGTTAATGTGTTCCCCTATTTTTGCTCTTCAAATTGTGTTTTTCTGTGTTGTTGTGTGAAATATTGTGACAATAATGGCGTGTGAAAAACGTAACACTAGGCTCCAAAGTAAACTGAAAAAAGACAGCGAAGACGAAAGCAGTGTGTTAGCGCCACTGTGTAATGAATTAACTAATGTTCAACATAGTAACTTGGTAATTGTGCATAGGGAAATGGAGCGGGCAGAAATAATGGTGAAGGTAGTGAAACAATTAGTGAACAGGGAAGCATTATCGATCGATCGGTCGGCAACAGCTCGCCTCAGGAATCCGAAATGACAGGACACAATTTTGCAAATACCGTTGATTCAGGTTTTGCGTCCTCACCGATTTCTCAAATAAGTCAAGACACATTTTCTGCTTCTCAAAATGTGAATGTTGCCGGTGCAAAATTACTGCCGAAAAGCACTGAGGAACATGTTTCAGACACCAGTACATTGTTATTACAATTAATGCAAGAAATGGGACAAAAGCTTCAAAAGTTAGACACAGTGGAACAAAATCTTAAAAAGTTAGACACAATGGAACAAAATCTTCAAAAGTTAGACACAATGGAACAATACCAGAGACAAACACAGCAACAGTTAGACTCAATGGAACAATATCAGAGACAAACACAGCAACAGTTAGATGCAATCGAACAAAATTTTCACACCACACTTGAACAAACACGTGAAGATTTAACTACTGAGTTACATAACATTGAATCGAAATGTCAAAAAGTCTGCAATGACGTAAAAACACAAATTTGTGAGCATTTTCAACCTTTTTTTCGCGGCATGAAAATGCATTACAGAATCACGAAGCAGCCATAAAAGAACTGCAAACCACTGTTCATGAACATCATGAGACCTTGTGGGCTACAATTGACTCAGTTGCATCTACCGATTCGGTTACGCAACTTGCAAAAACTCAGGAAAACTTAAAGGACACAGTAGATTCGATTTTAACACAAATGGACACTCTGAAACTTGGTTCAGAAAAACACACTGAGGAAATGTGTTCACTATCGGAGAAAGTAGCCGAACTTTCGGATCAGGTCACTAACTTATCTACAAAGGTAGATGATGATCTGAATGACACAAGACCCGTAGCCTTCACTGGCACAGAAGAGTATGAACAAATTAGAAAATTCAAACAAAATCAAAATCAAATTTATACGCAACACCAAAGAGAAATCCGGGAAGTACAAGATCAGCTGACTCAGGTAATACAAGAATTACGTATTTCAGAGGCCACTCGCGCTCCAATACGGGAAGAGGGACATAGAAGTACGGAACAGCCACAAAATAATAACTCAGGGCACTTCGGAAATTATGAAAGAAATTGGCAAGGTACACCGAATTTTGAGATGGAACCGCCGAAACTACGTAACAATGACCGACATGCGACTAGCCGACATGATGATTTTGACTATAAGCTGTTTATTACTACACGTAAATTCAAAACATTTAAGAATTCTGTCAACGACATTCATCCACAAGCGTGGCTTCATCAATTCTCTCATTGTTTTCCGCCCAACTGGTCATTAGAACACAGATTAGAATTTATGTGTGGCTACTTATAGAATGAACCAGCTGTAAGAATGCGATCGGTCATTCACGATTGCCACTGTGAAGGAGAATTTTACCATGCCTTCCTCTCAGCATATTGGTCTCAAGCTACACAAGACCGAGTAAAACATAGCATCATGATGATGAAACACTTTGAACAATCTGAATTTTCCAGTCTTGTCAAATATTTTGAAGATCTTTCAAACCCAAAGAGCCCTTCAGAACTCATCCACATTTGCTTAATCAAATTACCTGAACATTTACGACATATTATTTTGGCAGGACGTTGCAAAGACGACATTGAAGCTTTTCAGGGACTCTTACAAGAATTAGAAATTGACACAGACAGTCGCGGGATGCGAAAACAGGAAAACAATCACTACAGGTCACATCCGTCACAATTCCGTGACGACAGAAACAATAACTGGACACGACAGGTCTATTCTTACAACGCAAATCGTGACCAAAATAGACACCTCCCGTACGACAACCGTTGGCAGAGTAGTAATAATTACAGGGAAAGATCACCTCTCCGCAGTAATCACTATCACAGAGACAATCAGAGAAACAGACAATATGGGAACCAAAATAATTATTATCACGGGAGACAGAATAACTTTAGACGCAACGGTCCAGCACGCAGTTACGATTCAGGGAGAAATTCTGCACCTCGTGACCGACAAGAAAGAAACTATGGAATCTACCGACATGACGACAGACGATATGATCGTAACGACAGACCTGAAGCGCATCTGAACTGGCGGGATTTAAACAGGGCAGGGCCTTCCCGGCAAGGTGAATTTGTAGAAGCTAGGTCTCCTAATCGCAATAACGACGCGAGCCAATAAAGGAGCAGACAATGACTCGCACTGCAGGCAGCCAGCTGCGCGGCTGGCTCACAGAAAAATAACACAGACGCTAACCTTGAGAAAAGATTTAGCATTCCTTACCGACGTATAAAACATGACAATTGCTTTTCAGTTGAAAGTCTGTGTACTAGGAAGAGTAAAGGTTTACACCACATTTCACATGTAAAACCGTTTATTGAAAGATAATCTGCTTTTTAACTTTGTCTTTGCAATAAAACTTTTCACTTCACATTTCTAGTATGCTTTGTCAGAATTAAGAAACTGTTAACATGCAACAAAGTTTGAAGTTAAATATCCAGTCTAGAACCTAGGGAACATTTTTAAACAGAAATTACGAATGCATTGTTACTGTGAATAGACGACACAGTGTTGTATTTGTACATTCTTGCTTGTTAGTTGCACGATGACGGAACGACTATCAGGTTTACATACTTAGGACACATGCTGGTACTGCTAATGAGATTTTAGTGCAACATTTTGGTTCACTGAAAATACATTCTGGATTTAAAGTACTTTGTGTGAGATACCAGATGACACAGTTGTTAGTTTATGTGACAGCTACACGATTTTATCACGACGCTACTAATGAATGACAATTTACAATGTTGTTTTTGCGGTGTATCTGTTTTATATCTCCACAGTTTTTCTGTATTATTCTGGAAAGTAAAACATGTTTTAGTAGTAACTTTTGTGGTATAGCAACAATGAGACAGCCTTTTTCGTGGCACAACAATACGTTACTGTACAGTACTTTCTTCATCACGCCAATAAGCATAATAACTATGATATCTATACGCAAAGCATTTCACTTTTGTTTATCATGAGGTAAGTACATTGACTTCTGCAGAACTTAGCTTTCGGAGGACGATAACTACGAGACTTCCACAGAGATTATCTTACAACATGACGCACAGTTTAGCGCTACAGGACACACATTTGAGTGATTAATGTTGTACTTAACACCTTTATTTTTCAAGATTTTTGAATTACAAAGAAAGTTTTCCGTGATACATTTCATTCCATTGCTGTAATCTGTAACACCTGAGGATATAATTACATTTATCCTCAGGGGGGTACACGCCTACTTTGTGACCCATGTGTTTGGCAAGCACAAGGAGCCCTAGTTAATATGGTATTTGCTTATACAACTTTACACATCGGTACCATATTTCTCTAACACACAAATTACACAGCTATCTGATCATTTAACTGAGAGAGACAAACTTTTTTACTATGGCAGTGACAGATGTTTACGTAATTACACCGTTGGATAACTTCACACTTACGAAATTGTACTTTGTCTGTACTTTGTGAACTGTTCATACTTTTTCGGAACCACTGTGATACTATGAGAGCTTTGAATGATGTATTTGGTAAGGGAGCATGATTTTAAAGTACGTTTGAGGTAGATGACACTATTGAAATGAGCAGAGAATTTTTTTAGGTTTTGACATTATTGCAGAAAGCTACGATGTTTTTGAGATTTGACTGAGGTGTTATGATGTTATTATTACAATGACTATGTGTATTATGATGTTGCGGTATGTTTATGATCAATAAGCTGATGCTATATGAGGAATTTGATTACGCTACGTATTTGTTATGATGAAATATTGAAGAAGTGTCTACAAATACGTATATGTGCAATAAAGCAAGGAATAATGAGTGGTGGTTAGGGACTCTGGTTTGTGAAAAAGGATGTTGGAAACCGACAATCGTACTTTAAGAGTTATGAAATGTATGTAAATGTGTGAATGTATTACAATGCCGACGAAAATTTTCTGGACACTGTTATATCAATAGGATTTTGTTTCTACAGATTTGTAACGCAAATTCTTGACCTGTGAAATTTTTTATATGAGACTGCCGCTGTAGCGGAAACTGCTGTCGTAAATATTTCGTTAAGAAAGGTAAGTGACCTTGACGTAATGCGTTTTTGGCGCCCAGCTGAGAGGTAGTCGTCTGACGAAAGAAAGCCATTAGGTGGAGAAAAAAGAGGTCATTATCGTCGCCATTGACATTCCTTTAGAGAAAGCATCGCAAATACGACATGCTCATTACTTGGAAAGATACATCTGCACACCTGATTATGACAAGCGTCTTTCTACGAGAGTTGAGAGAATTTCTACTAACTTATGAAATGTCACATGACTATTGAATGATATTTTTATGCTTTGCTTTTCATAGTTGCTTATTTCATTTGATACCTAGTTTCCAGCTGTGTTGCAGCATTGCTTTTATAAAATAAAATGCATTTGCTAATGTGAACACTTTCTGTCAACAGATCTATTAAATAATAATTTTGTAATCCACATTCTTAAAAAAAGGAGCACTTGGAAAGGAAAGAACAATAAGAAGGGACTAGTAACAGTAACTGCACACATAATTTTGTTTTCAAGTACATGGTAATATTTTTTTTACAATAAGTTGTTGTGGTGCACCACTTTAATTACATAGACATTAAGATGTGAACAGACATTTCCCTTGTCTGCATTGTTATCTTTAGTGTACTATTTTTTCTGCTTGAGCTATGTCATGTTTAAGTATAAGATATTTCATTTTCTGCTTCTGCTTGCCAGGCATAGTGCTATTAAATTTCACTTTGCATTACTCTGTTAATCTAGTTATGCTACTGATTTATTTTTCTTGTTGCTGCACATTGGCTCATATTAGTTGTAATGTTGCTTCGCTTGGTAATTTAGATTTACTGCAGCTTGCTTTGACAATTTCCATTTTTTTTCATTGCTGTTTGTATTAATTGTTTTATGTGCTGCTGCATTGCCTCGTCCCTTGGTATACATATCTGAGCTCAGTAGATTTAAGTTAGCTTAAGAGGGGGTAGACTATATAAGAAACTAACTATGATGAATTGGAAGAAATGCATTGAGAAGCTATAAGAAACAGATTTGGCAAAAATGAGTATTGTGCACTGAGAAATAATTATTTTGAAAGAAATATGAATAGAATATAGAAAGCAGGTATAGATAGGACTTTTTGGGAATAATGATGAATGAAGGGAGATCTCCAAGAAGTAAAGAAAGTTTTGTTTGCAAAATACTGCAGTAAAACAAACCCTGTCCTTTCCTTTTGTATTATTATGCTATGTGTTTGTGTACCCTTGTGTATTTGTGTACTTCCTGTCTTTAGTTGTTTATCTGATAAGACCTATTTTGTAGAATTTTTCTAATACTATGTTATTTACTTTGTAAAGATGTTTAGACATTATTTATTCTGGTTTGTTGCTCACATGTGAAGGTGATGTTTCAAAAGTTCTTCTGATCTTTTATGTATTTACTTATGTCATAATTCCTGTAACACTGATGTATCTATTTATTTCTATTCTTTTGTAAGGCCTGTTTTACTACAAATGTTATCTGTATTGTTATGTTCTTTAATGATGTATTTTGTACCTTTGTAATTGTATTCTCATGTTATAAAATTGTAATTGACACCAGTTCATCAAATTAGGTACCTTGTAAGTTACATTTCACTGCACACGTTTCTGTTGGTCATAGTATATGGACAATATGTGAGAAGTAGGGACTGTTAGTGTTTGCACATGTGTTAATAATTCAGCAAGGGACTGGATAACAGCATTGATGGTTCTAAGGACATTTCAAACAATTTTTTTGTGAATGGACAAGTGGTGGTTTATGGACTAACTATATTCTCCGCAAGACTCTTCAATGGTGATTGTGCACCTGCACAGTCGCAACAAGTGGCTGCTGGCCGTCTCTACATGGACTACAGTGGGTCTGCATCTTTGATGGACCACCAATACCATTAATTCTACAAGGACTGCAGTGGGTCTGCATCCCTGGTGGCCCACCAATACCATACTCTCTACCAGGACTACAGTGGGTCTACTCTGTGATGACCTACCTACCAATATTCTTCAAAACGTCGAATGACTCTGATGTGGGTTTGCTCTGTTGTGGCCCATTATCTGTCAGCATGTCAAGAGTCAGCACTGTCTTTCTGTTGGAAGGACAACACTACTTCTTCAAGACTGCATGGAAATCCACTACTTCCGTGTGCATTATCTTTTACTGCTCAGACTTTGAGAAAAACACTGCAATGTTACTGTGATGAATGATCAGGACTGTCTTTATGGACTGTGAGAAAATTTTAGCTTTTGACCAACATTGTATCAATAAGTGTGTGCATTTGATATCTTTGTTATTGTAATTATGAAAAATTTTATCAAATCATTATTGGCCACTGACCAAAACAATTTGTAAAGTTTTTTGTGGGGAGCATGGGGGCTATGTAAGTAGGCTGTTTATGTTTTCTTATTGGTAATGCCACATAGCGCTCTATATGAAAAATCACTGGCAGTGCTGTGTGCAGTCTGTGGGTAGTTTGCATTGTTGTCTGCCATTGTAGTGTTGGGCAGCGGCAGCTGGATGTGAACAGCGCGTAGCGTTGCGCAGTTGGAGGTGAGCCGCCAGCAGTGGTGGATGTGGGGAGAGAGATGGCGGAGTTTGGAAATTTATAAGACTGGATGTCATGATCTATTATGTATATTATGATTTTGCAACACTATTAAGGTAAATACATTGCTTGTTCTCTACTAAAATCTTTCTTTTCCTAACTATGCCTATCAGTAGTTAGTGCCTTCCGTAGTTTGAATCTTTTATTTAGCTGGCAGTAGTGGCGCTCGCTGTTTTACAGTAGTTGGAGTAACGAAGATTTTTGGTGAGGTAAGTGATTTGTGAAAGGTATAGGTTAATGTTACTCAGGGCCATTCTTTTGTAGGAATTTTTGAAAGTCAGATTGCGTTGCGCTAAAAACATTGTGTGTCAGTTTAAGGACAGTCCTGCATAATTGTTCAAAGGGGACGTTTCAGTACTTAATACATTGTACAACTTGTACACACTGGGGATGATGGAAAGAGGCTAAGACAAGTTGTAGAAAAAGAAAATCAATAAGTGATGGTTGCCAACGCAATCCTCCTCCCAGCTATGATTTGCATAAGACAATCAGTAGAACTTTGTACGCGTAGTGTCCGTTCTTTCGGATATGTCCTAAAGAATAGGCACCACACATATAGATGCATGCACCTCAAGGGAAAATAATGATACATTCGGTGCGGATGTATCATTCGTTCAACATGTTGTTGGAATGAGTTGAGGCTATGAGGATTGATGATAATGGTCGAGGAACGCTACACATCTAGTGTGTGACGTATGGGAAATTGGTCTGGACAGGCAGTGTGCCCAGCTAGCCAAAGGGGTCAAGGTGACTAAAGCAGGAAATCCAGGATGAAGACCCAGTCCGGTACAAATTTTTACTTTTCACCATTGGATTTATTTCAGTCCCCAGTTGCAGCTGATGTCACAATTTCTCTTTCGTCAAACAGCAGGAACATAATCGTCTAGACTAACACAATGTAACTTAAGTATTCCAAATAACAGTTACACGAAAGATGTTGGGACAGGACCCTTTCATTCCACGAATGCTGTGGAGGAAAATTACACTGGAGCTGATGACGTCATATTACATCAGGAATAAGGTATTTTTGTGTGCAATGTTCTATAGTAATAACAGCACAGTGCCTATGTGTTAACCTCTGAGGTCTGTGTAAACGATTTAAGTTACTGCTAAGGTAAACGCCTGAGAAGAAGTAAGTCAGTTCTTGAAGTAGTTTAGAAAAATAATTCAGAAACCATTCTCAGTCAAAGAAAACATTATAAAGGAATTATTCTTACCCTCACTAGGCTAGTACAAGAATTCCAAACAAATATCTGAATATAAATGTAATCCTTACAAACTTCACAAATGTGTAGAAACATAGCTGAATGTTGGTATACTGGGCCAACAATTTGCATGTAAGGAATAATCTTATTTATCTTCATAAACAGCTACTGAACGATACCAGTGGACAGCAATCGAGGGATCTGATCATCCATCAGCGTGCTTGCAAAAGGTGTAAAAAAGTGTACATTTGTCATTAATTTCTTTCTGGTATGTCTGTTGTCGACACAGTATGGTTCACGTGTAGAGGTGTATGTCATTTTTGATTCTAGAACTGCACTGCACGTCTTCCGCCCATGTTCCAAGGAAACTGCTGGGTGTTTTCTCCAGCATAGTTTTATCAAGGTCATGGTCTCTAAAGGATTGCCAGAGGCAGTGTGAAAAACCCCAAAGCATTCAGGGGGCATATTTCGTTCTAGGAATAGTTTACTTTGCTACACAGTCTCGTACTTTCAGCGGGTATTTGTGGATCGCTTACAGAAAATGTCTAATAGTGTCTCCTAATTGTTTTAATTAAGGTATGGAACTTGAAGATAGCCATTTTGGACAATTAATTATGCTAATGTTGGCTATCATTTGTAAGTAGAAAAGCACACAGTCACACTTGACTCGCCTAGAGCAGAGGAGGAACAACAGTTTGAGGCATTTTGTAGAATCTGAAATATAGTAACTTCAAGCAAATTTAGAAACCATCTCATGCTTTGTATTGAATATGTTGGAGTCGTACACTTTATTGGACAAATAATCAAAGGTTTCCTCAATTTTGCAGAATATACTACGGCATAAAGAAGTAATAGTAACTCAGCCACACAGTGTAATGTTAATGAATCTTACGTAATAAATTACTTTAATATTTAGTGCTGCCATCACATTTTTTAACTTGTACACACACCCATCCTGACTGGCTGTGTGCAGTATACTAGTGAAGTGGTGTGTATTCATCATTTACTGATTTACACACAGCATCTGATTCAATGCTTACACAATTGTCATGGTAATGTCCTGATGTGTTTGATCGTATATCTTTTATGTGGTTTGCGTATCACTAAAATGGAAGTAAGTTGTCGAATAATTTTGTTGATTGCATTAGTGCAGAACATCAATAAGATCGCTGTGGCCACCAAGAGACCTGCTGAGATCTGCCTTTTTAAATCTGGCTGATGGGAGGTGGGTGGGTGGGATATGGGATGTGGTTGAAGCTACTGATGGACAAGAGGAGACCAGCTTGCATGTGAGTGATAGCTCAGAAGTGAGCCTGCCCCTGCTATGTTCTTTGGGCACATGCCGTGTTGTATCAGTTGATCACCCACAAGCAACGACCCTTTACAGAGAGCGAACGAGAAGTCCAGGTGATTTTTGGTGAGACATTACACCATTTGTATGTAACGCAATATGCCTAGCGCACCAATTTCCCATTTTTCAGCTGATCCCACCAATTTTCCGATTTTACACGCCATCTTAATAATTTCCTGGCATTTTTACAGCCTGTGCTGCCAGTTTCCCATTTTATTGTCTATCCTACCTATTTACTGCCAGTTTTATGGCCTGCCCTGCGAGTTTGCACATTTTACAGCCTATTCCACCAATTTCTGTATTTGGCGACGCGCAATTGGCCGTATTAATGATGCTCCTCTCACTACAGAGCTCCTATCTCCATTGGTCCCTATTGGCTGAGGACATATTACCTGAGACCACTGGAGCCCTGGATTTTAGGGTAGGTGCACTCCTGGAAAATTTATCGATCTATAACAAATTTATGAATAAATGCATAATAATAATCAATAATATTATTAAAAATAATTGAAGGAAAAGTGCACTCATCTTCAGTAAAACAGAACACGATAAACGACTAGGTACGGAACATTCATATCCATAGGACATGAAAAAATTGGTATTTTCTGCAGAAATGATTAGCATTTCTGTCACCTCAGTTCAGAGTGTGTCCAGTTTCCGAGTAGGAACAGGATTCGCCATGGGCCCTGGTAACATGTTCCATACATGATGTCATCGACGCATATAAGGCGCAAATCGCGTCCTGTGGTATAGCCATCCACGCTGCACCTCGTTCGGAAGTTCATCTGTAGTGGTTGGCATTGGGTCACAGCACTGCAGCTGTCATTTCATGATATATCCCACAAATTTTCGATTGGCTACAACTCTTTTGATCTAGCAGGCCGAAGCAAAAGGCTAACATTCTGTGATACCAAGAAGATACATGTTCATGCAGCAACATGTAGTCATGCATTTCCTTGCTGAAAAATGACTTACAGTGTGTTCTGCAGAAAGGATTTGGCTACCAGACCCCGGATGTCATTCTTGTTGGTCACTCTGCTCACAGTGCAATGGTCACGCACTTACTGTGGTTTGTGGTTATACCCAATAGCACCACACACCATAAGGTCTTGAAAAAGCACTGTATGTCTTGTGCAAATGCTGTTACTGTGATGCCTCTACCCTTGTCTGTGGCAAACCAAAATATGGGCATAATTTTCAAACGAGCAGAGCTTAGATTCATCCGAAAACCCTAACTGGTGCCATTCCTATTACCAGTTATGTCGTTGGGTACACCATTGTCGCCTACTATGTTTCTGCACGTTCGTCGAAGTTAGGGGGAGAACTGGACGCTGCACTCATAACCCAAGAAGTAATAAACTATCAAATGGTTCAAAAGGCTCGGAGCACTGTGGAAATTAACATCTGAGGTCATCAGTCCCCTATACTTAGAACTACTTAAACCTAACAAACCTGATGACATCAAACACATCCATGTCCGAGGCAGGATTCGAACCTGCGACCCTAGCGGTCGTGCAGTTCCAGACTGAAGCGCCTAGAACCACTCGACAACTGCGGCCGGCAATAAACTATCACTCCTAAAAGTTTGTGATGTGTTACACTGTTCCACTGTTGCGCCAGAGCCGAGAAGAATGCTCACCTCTCTTGCAATGCCATTCGGATGAGGTGTCTATCTTCTCGGGGGCGGTCTAGGTGGTGCGACCTGACACATATCGTAACGTTCTACTGTCTCCCGTGAACCATTATGCACACATCTGTTGTACTGCCAAAACATTTCGTCTCGCACGATCAGCAATTACCCGGACGAATGCAACACATCCTCTCATGCGCCATCTTTCAAAGTCACTGATTTGACAGTACTGTTTGCACATACATCCGCAAGGCATCCTGCACATGTGGTCATGTCACACTCATCCCTTACCTTTGGTTTATAGCAACCACGAGAGTCCCAGGCGCATTTTACCACGGCGCCACGATATCGATGTTGACCTTGAAACTGAAAGCCAACATGGTTCAAATGCTAGTAATTTCTGCAGAACATACTAATATACATGTCCTGTAAATATAAACGTCCTATCCCCACACGTTCAAGATGTTCTGTTTTTTTTTCCTGAAAACGAGTGCACTTTTTTCAAATGCCACAGTCTTCTTCTCCTTTTAATTCTGGCCAGACGCAGTGGAAGGTGCCCAGCTGATGATGCTTAATGGCGATCCCATAACGTGATCCACAGAGGAGGGAAGGGAGAACTAGATTCCTATTGGCCGAGAGCAACGCTGGAGGCCTTACTGCCAGAGAATAGTTGGGCCCTGTGGCTATTGGTCGGGAGGAATAGTGTATGATGACAGTGAAATTTTTACTTAATGCAATTGGCTGAGAATAAAGCAGGAGAGGGGAGGAGGCGTGTGGAGGGGAGACGGAGGGAGATTCGTACTTTGAGTTAATATGAACACTTGCCTCAGGTGTAACCTGGTACTTAAGTTCAAGGTCAAGGTCGTCTGTAATCGGCAGTGCTACCCTACTCAGTCAGATCGGAGGTGCTACTTACGTCACAAGATAGCCGTGTGCTTTCTGATACGAGGCAGCAGTATACAGCTGAAATGCAATGCATCATACACAGCCACAATCACGCCAAATTAACGAAGTACACAATATGGCACATGTACTAAAACTGTCCCATACAATTAGTACAGTAATAAATTAAAATGTGGCGTACTTACTCCCATAACGCTGAAGTGAGACTGAAACTGACATCTTTATAGTATATTACAGCAAAACGACGTTACGACGTTAATGCTGTGCTGAATCTTCAATGGATACTACCTCAAATGACTGTTGCTAACGTTAATAGAGAAAAGAGTGAGTTTCATAAAGAGAGAGGATTACTGTTTTTGCCATATTTTCAGTATTTTTGTTTCATTAAATTAATCTTCCAGTCATCTGTATCTTTATAAAACAGATGGCTCCCTGTATTTTTCTCAGTAATTATTAATTGAAGTAAAGATTCTTTCAAAATTCAGCCCTTTAGTTCATTTACATCTTCATGTTTCATGCAGATAAGCCATTTCAAACTGTCATTTACAAATGTCATCCTACCTCAAAACTAGTTCCGTAATACTGTTAATCATCTAGAGTGTTTGCATCCTGTCAAGCATTTGCGATATAGAATCGTGTCCAGTTCCTTACTTTGCTAGGTTACTGTGTTATGAGGTAAATATTTATTAGTATATTCAAACATTCCCGCTAACTGTACAATGAGATGACAAAATCTTTCAAATAATATGCTGCAAAGCGATTATGCCTCTAGAAATAAGTATTCATCATATACGTTCGTTGGAAGTTCCCAGAAGAAATATCCTCCCAAATTTCCAAAGCTAATTAAACAGATCAACTCAAAAAATAAGTTTGGTGGACTAAATTTTGATCATCTGTCGTCAACAAAGGAGATAGCGATAAAGTTAGTTTCAATCAGTGGAAATAAGCCCAAAAACGCGATTCTTTTGAAATAAGGAATTTCATTTGGAAAGAAAAATAATAAAATTATGATTTTCATAATTTCTATTTTTCCTGGTAATCTATCCAAAACGCATCTTAAGGTGATCAGCATACAAGTGTGCAAATTTCTTTCATAGAAGCGTAATAATTACTAACAGAATGTACCTGTATTAAAAGGTTATGGACTAAGCAGTATAATATAGGAGCCATTCGAGCAAATTATATATACCTCGAACCGTATGTGATTGGAAGGGTTCCTTTTTAACTGACTTGATTAATGGAAGCGTAAACTGTATTTGAATTATCACTTTGGTATCAGTCTGTCTAGATCCCAAATTTCATATTAAAGTCTCTCGGCACCATGTAAACATAAAGATTTCTGTAGTTAAGTTACTGACCATGTGATTACAACTGCCATAAAACTAAGTTTTTACCTCTGAAAAGTGAGAAGTAACAGCAGAGACGCAAACCGAAACCCACAACGTGAATCTTCTTACGTCTATGTCAGTTATTATTTCTGAGTAAGTATATCTACAACCACAGCCACTAATTTTTCTTGTCTGAACTAAGACCGAATTAGAAAAAAGGAGACTGATATATATAGAGAGATGAAATAGAAAGAGTGAATTATTAATGTCATATTTGCAAGAAAAACGTAACTTTTCAGCACCTCTCTATGCATTCTGCAAACATGTGACGCTCATCGTCTGTTTCCTCTAATTAACTTGTTTCCTTGAGAATATTGTACAGGGTTTGTATTTTATGATATTAATTGGATACGGTAGTTTATTATTTCTAAATAGAATGAACATACACCGACCTATAAGGCTGTCATATACTTCATCACTAGTTTTCAGTCTACTGAAATATCAGCTTCTCTGTTGAGATGTATTTGTAACATTATTGTGGCACTTTTTATTCAGTTCCAGTTTGATTCTGTGTAGTTAAGTGGGGTAAGCTCTACTGATGTTGTTATGTGAATCGTTGTTAGTGTCAGATTCAAGTATATAATTATTTTCCGTTGCCTGTGACCAGGAAGCAGCTGGTGAAGTCTCCTATCGGCTTCAAGCTTGTCCTAGAACTGTTGCAATGTGTTATTAATCAGGTTATTTACATGCTTGATATTCCCTGCACTGTGCCTGATATTTCTTTGTACCCATTAAATAGCCACTGTGAAATTCTACTGCCTTCTTGGTTATGGCCGATTACTATTTTCTGAGTTTGTGCACGCAATGTTTTGTTAGCCCTCAGGATTCCTCCCTGCGTTCCCTCCGAGACTGTGATATTGGCAACTTATCGTAATATGTATAATAAATTTTTCCACTAAAGAATGTCTTTGTCACAAGCACACGTGCTCTCTGGAGAGAACCTATTTTCGTTTGACGAACACTTGAGATAATCACTGTATTGCTACTGCAGCTTTAAATGACAATAACAGTGTTTATCGAAGTATCTACGTTCGCAACAACACTCTATATGATCCCACTGCCCTACAAAAAATTTTGCCCAACGGATGCGTTAACACGTTGCGGAAAACAGAGTCGCAGCTGGCCATTGTGGTTAGTCTTTGCAATTCGTCTCTTAATTGACGTTGTATGCGCAAAAACCATATTTTGTACACATATTAGGGTATGCAGCATACGAAGTGTGGTGAGTACATCTGGGCACCAGAGATCGTTGAAAGTGCAGCTACCTCAGTTATTACACCAACAGTATATTGTTCATCAGCGTTTTGCACCTCGCTTTCAGTCTGAATATTGTGCCCTATGGTGTTGAAAATTATTCAACCGATATTAATTAAAAATAAATTCGATTAACTGCTCATCTGCCGTAGCCACAGTGATGTCATGTAACAATTTAGACGAGGTAATTTAGCAACCACAAACAACTTTCGCTGCTGGTTTTCTCTTTGTTTATGATAACAGCCTCAGTTCCTTACCATACGCTTTTAATTCTACCACAGATGACACACACACCAGTCTCATTAGCAATAACTTAAATTTGTCTCCCATCTGCTGGAGGACTTACGCATTACCTTATTTCTTTTTACAACTGTGATGGATGCCTATTTCTTGTCCTGAGTGAAAGTCGGAACTATAAAACTCATCTATGTGCCATCTCCACATATTCTGCTGACTATCGTTTTAGTCTGCTGGGAAGCGAGGTAATGAGCAAGCAGTTGGCCAACTCATTTTAACTCGCTATCATACCAACATCTACCGTAAGCAGAACCGACAGCAAGTGTGATGCCTCAGCCTTTGTACTAATTATTGCATCAGGCGTTCATGCCCTATTTAAACTGTACTGTACTGCAGGCCTACCTTATTCCAACCACCGATTCATGACTTACGTTCTGTTTCTTTCGTGTAAAGAGTCTCACTTTATTTGTGCACTTGCAAGAGCCTTTAACTTCATTTTGTGTCCTTCCTGCGCCAAACAATCACTGTATTTTAGAGCACCATAGAGTACATCTTATCTTGGAAACTGCGATCGTATCGAGTTACCACGCTCTAAGAATGTGCACATTATATTGAGAATTGCCTGTTACTTTCAAATGCTAATACGTGCTCCAGTTGCAAGCTGATGGCAGTTTTATCACTGGTGGTAAGACTGTTTTCTACCATCCATGATGTTATCCTCGCGAGTGCTCTTGATCAGCCAAATGGTTCAAATGACTCTGAGCACTATGGGACCTAAGGCCGGTTGCACACATGGCGGATTGGCGGATTTTTCCGCAGCAGTCAATTGACAGTCGCCGCCGTTCCCACAGTGGTGCACAGGAGTAAGTCAGAGCTTGCACATTAAGCGGAAGAAAAAACGAGCGCTAAATCTGACGTCGGCGGTAGCTGTGTGACCGCAGGCTGCCACTGGCGCCGACGGCAATTCTACCGGCACAGCCAAAGTAGTGGCGCACTAGACCAAATGCACGCTTACACACGTAGCGGTTTTTCTACCGTCGACAGCTGTTTTGTTCAGTGTGAATGGAGTCGTGGTGTTCACAGTTGTTAATTGGTTTCTTCTTTCAGACATGAGTAATCTAGACATAGATAATGAATTCGTCCACTACAATGGGCATCAATTTCTAATACTATATTGTGTACTAATGTGTGTTTGTTCATTTAAAGTTTTGGTAATGTAGATATTTTGTATCTTTCTTCGGAACTTTATCATTAAATACCGTTTTTTTTAATGTGGTGCTACAGAAGAATGCTGAAGATTAGATGGGTAGATCACATAACTAATGGGGAACTATTGAATAGGATTGGGGACAAGAGAAGTTTGTGGCACAACTTGACTAGAAGAAGGGATCGGTTGGTAGGACATGTTTTGAGGCATAAAGGGATCACGAATTTAGTATTGGAGGGCAGTGTGGAGGGTAAAAATCGTAGAGGGAGACCAAGAGATGAATACACTAAGCAGATTCAGAAGGATGTAGGTTGCAGTAGGTACTGGCAGATGAAGAAGCTTGCACAGGATAGAGTAGCATGGAGAGCTGCATCAAACCAGTCTCAGGACTGAAGACCACAACAACAATAACCGTTACTTTAAAACTAGTTTGAAAATGATTATCCCAAACTTACCTCAGTGTTATTGCCAGTATTTCTACAGGCTGAATACAATTCCTCATTTTGATATTTTTCCGCTGAATAGTATCTTTCAACCGCCCATGGAGCCTGTCAAAGGTAGACACCGACATTCTGAAATAATTGAAGAATTTCATGTCATCCTGCCTCAACTCTTCAGACAACATGTACAAAGCTCCAACCTCCCTTCTTCTTTCATTAATTGGATGCACCCAAATTAATCGATTATTTCCTCTCCTTTTCATTCGTCGACGTAATAACAATAAACTTATAATTCACTCTGTTCATTTCGGACGGCACCGTGTGCTTAAAAGCAACAAATACTTCAAATATAGTAGTAAACTTGTGTGAACTGGTCTGATCATCAACGAGCACTGCCAGTAAAAAAATGCCTGACTCGTTTAGATGCCCAAGCGCACCGCAAAGCGAATAGCCTGCAACACGTAAGCTGCTGTCGACGGAGATTTTACCGCCATACGTGTAAACCCTTGAGTTCTGCGAGTGGCGACGGTCAACTGACCGCGACGGAAAAAATCCGCCGTGTGTGCAACCGGCCTAACATCTGAGGTCATCAGACACCTAGAACTTAGAAATACTTAAACCTAACAAACCTAAGGACGTCACACACATCCATGCCCGAGGCGGGATTCGAACCTGCGACCGTAGCAGTTGCGCGGTTCCAGACTGAAGCGCCAAGAACCGCTCCGCCACACCGGCCGGCTCTGGATCAGCCAAGGCCACATCAGTAATCCTCTGCGAAATATGAACGAAATGTCCTCTACAGATCACTAGAGTCTGTACGGAGAGCTACCAAAACACCCTGTATATCAGGTCATTTATGTTCCACACAAATTGCTCGTAGTTGCTACCAATGTGTCGCAACTACTAGAGGGCTACGTGCTTTAGTATCAGCTGACAGCACAATAGCTTCTAGACAGCTTTCAGGCATTAGATGGGATGAGGCAGTCTTTCTCCACTGTGTTGTCCATGGTGAATAGTAATGCCTGAAATTCCATATTCTCAGCACACTCTTCACACTGTGGCTCTTGGAATATTAAATTTCCTAACGATTTCCGAAATGGAATGTCCCAAGCGTTTAGCTACAACTACCATTCAGAGTTTTCAGTCTGTTAATTCACTTCATGTGGTCAAAAGCACTTCGGAAACATTTTCACATGAATCACCTGAGTAATAATGACAACTCTGTCAATGTGTTGCCCTTTTATACCATGTGTAGACACTACTAATGCCATCTGTATGTATGCATATCACTATCCCATGAGTTTTGTCACCTCAGTGTAGATTGATCTCAATAAGTCATACCGTAATCACTGCGTAACGTAACAGCTTCAACTGGGCTTAAACTTCTCAAAAAAGTTTTAGTTAATCCTTAGAAACACAAGTCGACGTAGATATATCGACATTTCACACTACTTTCAAATCTATATCACCTAAATGAAGGGGCATAGATAATTATCTGTTAATCAACATTATTATAAGGCAAACTTGAAAGCTCGATTTATCAAATATGACTAATATTGTTAATGACAATAATTATGCATTAACGTTTTGGAACGACAAGTATGCAAGGAGCGAATCTACAATCAGTCCAGCAGTCAGTACTTTCTACCTGGAAAGTATTCCGAAACTTATGATATTTTGGTATGTTGTTTGTGGGTAGTCGGTGGAGCAGATCTGAGTTTTCGGCCTCGAGGACCCTGTGCCAACATGATGGATGGGGCGGGAAGGGGGAGGGGTTGCGAGGGGAGAGGGCAGAAAAGAACCAAATTTTCAGCCTTTTTCTTTATTTCTCTTACAGTCTAAACCTTCCTTTTTTTGCGCAACACACCTATTACAAAGTTGACGACCATTAAACTTCCTGAACACTTCACCAGACAAAACTATTTTTGACCCAATACTTACCAAGATTCAGTGGTTCACAAAAACAATAAATTTCTAAAATTATTACAAATATCAGCAAAACACAGGTTTTTGCCTTGCAGCTTTCATCTGTCAACATTTCAATGTAAATTGTGCTATATGTCCATAAACTGCGACAGATAGAAACAGTTCAGTGCCTTATAACTTCCATTTGTCAACAGTTCTGTGTAAATTGCGTTAGGTGCAATAACACACAGGAACAGCCCATCGAGATGGTACACTATCACTGACACCGTGACCAGAGTCAGCCCACTATAATCCCTCATGGCTCACATGAGAACCTGTTCTGTGATTACTACTGACCATATTCCTACCAGAATTTGCCAGTTCCGTGAATAGTGATGAACTTTTCATATCGCTCACAATATTTTTTATCCTTTGAGCGTCCTTGTAGTACAAGTCTTGTTTCAATGGCCAGATGCATGGAAGTAAGGTATAATTTCTTTGAGTGAGATGAGATGGAGGTTCCAGCCACCAGTACATTCAATGCTGATAAAATTTTTCATTGGGGTAAACACGCGAAAGTGTTGGATTAATGTTGTAGTGTTTGACCCTCTTTCCTTAATTTCCATCAGCATATGCTTTCCGGCATTTCACTTTCACAGCATGCAATGCAGGATCCTCAGTGTATACAGGGTGTTAGGGGAATAACTGCAGATATTTCTATTAACAACTGACGACGGTGTGCTGAACAACATCACATCTGAATGCTCATTTACGCACTAACAATTATTGCTATTACTAGTAGTATGTTTTTAAGTTGGTTAGTAACTTCAAGTATACAGGGGAGCGTTATGGGACCATTGATTTTCACAATATATATAAATGACCTAGTAGATAGTGTCGGAAGTTCCATGCGGCTTTTCGCGGATGATGCTGTAGTATACAGAGAAGTTGCAGCATTAGAAAATTGCAGCGAAATGCAGGAAGATCTGCAGCGGATAGGCACTTGGTGCACAGAGTGTCAACTGACCCTTAATGTATTGCGAATACATAGAAAGAAGGATCATTTATTGTATGATTATATGATAGCGGAACAAACACTGGTAGCAGTTACTTCTGTAAAATATCTGGGAGTATGCGTGCGGAACGATTTGAAGTGGAATGATCATATAAAATTAATTGTTGGTAAGGCGGGTGCCAGGTTGAGATTCATTGGGAGAGTCCTTAGAAACTTTAGTCCATCAACAAAGGAGGTGGCTTACAAAACACTCGTTCGACCTATACTTGAGTATTGCTCATGAGTTTGGGATCCGTACCAGATCGGGTTGACGGAGGAGATAGAGAAGATCCAAAGAAGAGCGGCGCGTTTCGTGACAGGGTTATTTGGTAAGCGTGATAGCGTTACGGAGATGTTTAGCAAGCTCAAGTGGCAGACTCTGCAAAAGAGGCGCTCTTCATCGCAGTGTAGCTTGCTGTCCAGGTTTCGAGAGGGTGCGTTTCTGGATGAGGTATCGAATGTATTGCTTCCCCCTACTTATACCTCCCGAGGAGATCACGAATATAAAATTAGAGAGATTCGAGCGCGCACGGAGGCTTTCCGGCAGTCGTTCTTCCCGCGAACCATACGCGACTGGAACAGGAAAGGGAGGTAATGACAGTGGCACGTAAAGTGCTCTCCGCCACATACCGTTGGGTGGCTTGCGGAGTATAAATGTAGATGTAGATGTGCACGTGGCACAAGCAAGTCATTTTCCCTGGTGAGCAGGTCAATTACTGAAGAGTGGACAAATGGCCACAAAGAAGGTAATTATATCGACAGGCGTAGTCCACTTCATGGGACAGCTACAATCATGCAGAAAACGTCAGGTAGTAAATAATGTGATATATTTGTGGGAGAACGTTAACCGCAGAGAAAGAACAACTAGCACACTAAATTCGGTGAAGTGGGTACATATTACAGTACCTATCACCACAATATCTGCATCTACATCCTAATACCCTGCACATCTTCGATTGGTAAGAACAATCGATTGTTGCATCCACTGCAAAGAACTGTTCTTCTTTCAATCCCGAGGGTTCACTTATCAATCCACCCAAAGTAGTGTAAACAAGGTTATGTGCCCTTAAAGCCCTGGTGTAAAAATGTCCAGACTATATCTTATCAACACTTTTCGCTGCAAAAATCGAACTTAAAGCTGTAATGGTCCACATGGCACCCATGAATGACATTAAGAGGTGGAAACCTCCTCATCTCACAACAACGTTGCTCAACTCTGGAATGTAGACAACCACATCATGAGCCTTCCAAAACACTATCTCAAAAGTGAGAACACATGTTTTGGTTAATTCCCTTACTTTCTTCAATAGCAGTGATGATGCATACATGTGCTGTAGCGTACGCTTGATCACTTACAAGTTCATTGATGAATGGAAGGCACACAGTCTTGGGGTATTTCTATTTCTCACCTTGTGACCTCAGTTCCATGAATCGATTCCAACTGTACACTGATGATTGATGATGACTGCCTGTTCATCCCATACAGCCAGGCAGGTGGTATGATGTGCTGTGCGAGGCTTATATTTATGTCAAACAACTTTACGGTTTTTAATCCTCCATTGTGTGGGCAGAGAAACTGGTTAACTTCAACAGTGGCAGCTTTTCCCGTTGTGATTGATGATAAGAGGGCTTTCATGCAAATTACATGTCCCTCTGGTCATAGTACTTCGAGAGGTGATTGCCAATACTACTCCCATGGCATGGAGTGTGTCTTTTCCCCCTAGCGTGTTCGCACTGAAGTCAGCATGGTCGAATATCAACTGGCTGAATGGATTGGCTGATTCATCAACTACGTCTATCGTAGCCTGCAGCACATACGATCCTTCAAACCTACAAGTTTCATCATGGGAAGCTGAAAGTCCTAATATCGCTACGAGGTTTAGACAAAGTTTGATAAACGTACATTACAACCGTTTTTGAAATGGGTGACAACGATGATTTTGATCGCATGTCTAGCACAATGGCATATCTACAGCAACACATTTCCTCTTGTACGATTCTAGTGAACACATTTTTTGTCTAAATGATCGTTTCTCAGTCATACGCTTCATAAAAAAGATGTTAGTGTAAATTTATAAGATTTGACAAATCCTAATAGAATCAAAAACGTTATAACATCGTTTGTTTTCTTGTAAATTTTACATAATTGTTTCCCAGCTTCAAGAACGATTAGTGTTTCAGATAAACACAGGGGCTGCTTTGCTATCTTCCTAATTATGCTAGAAAGTAACGTCACAGTTTTTCGGTAATTAATATAAATGCTTAAGTAAATTCAGAACTATGTATAGTAACTTTAGTACTTTTACAGTTTGCATCCATCTTGTCGATAAGTGAAATGTCAGTCTGACAAAAAAATATAATTTCATTTCAGTAAAAGCTAAATTATTTCTGAAACATTAAAGTTAATTGCTCCTTGAGAGCTGGCGGCAGAAATCTTCGTAGTACAACTTTCTCTGCAGAGTGATTGTCAAACAGGTAATATCAGTCCTCTTCCAACCTACAAACTGCGTGTTGCTATGTTGAGGTTTAAACCAAGTTGTAAGGACTGTACGCAGGTAGGAAGTGAAGTGTGATCGGTATGAGTTCCAAATTCGTAAATTTGACCTAAGAGGTAAAGAACTGAGTGATAGTTTCTGATCGCCTTGATTATAAAGTAAATTTCTGGTGTATTCTCAAGGTCAACATCAAGTAAAAGCATGTAGGATACTTTAGGTAAAAGTGTTTGTGTTTTTTTACGTACAGCTCTGACGCTTATATTCCACTTACAAAGCACAAACGTTAGCGGTTCTGGAAACCATGTGCGTCACAAAGGTTTTTTTTTTTTTTCTTTTTTTTCCCTTGAGAACACAGGAACGAACAGACGAGTTGCCGATTCTGCAAGACAGAGTACTTCAACACTGTTGCAGGTAAGAGCGAGTTAACTTAAATCACGTCACATCTGTTATTTACATAATTAAAAGTTTAGTCTCTGTTACGAAAAGTTACAGGTTCGATTGCACACGATTTGTTTTTTAAGAATTTAGAAGGAATATCAAACGAGAATTAGAGGGGTTCAGTTATAAATATGTTTTGAATGATGTATTAAATAAAAGAACCCATATCACTAACGGATATCGTTGTGGCCGGTTCTTATCGCAAAAGTTAGAAATGGCTAAAACGACTCAATATGGTGCATCCAATAAACAAACGATTCTTTGAAGAATTGAATTCCATGTACAAAACAGCTTCAAACGGCTGATTACTTTACAAATGAGGTAACGTCTTAAATGTTTGACTATAAGCGTGTAAGCGAGAAAAAGTTTGTGTAAGGTTTAGGAAGTCGCTAAGTGCTCTAGTTACGAAACAACAGATAAATATAGTCTCGTTTATTTGCCTTCTGTTTTAAACAAAAGATAGTTTCTCCCGCGTCTCAATGTTTATGAAGTTTTGTTTTGGACCATGTGTCGGACAACGATATAATTTTGCAGCGGCAGTCAGTGCTATGTGTGGATACTGTCTGCATACTGAGCTATGAATAGAGTCTGTAGTAAAGAAGCAATAAATTAAAACATCGTGCTTGATATTGAAGTTTGACTGGAAGAACAGCAAAAGTGTAGTAAGTGCTAAACCTTTTCCCATTCATCATCGTGTATACGGTGGGGAAGGGGAGGGGGGGCACTGTATCACTGGGAAAATGTCTTGTTAAGGTTTGAAATTATGTGCAATTTTTTTTGGAAGTCACTAAGTGCTCACATTATTATATACTGGATGAAAGATTCTGGGTACTTGCGTGCCATCAGTTACGGTGCCTCAAGACAACCACACAGTTTCTGACAGTAGTTCTGTCTTGTTGTGTCACAGCTTTAACATAATATTATACCTTTTAATAAGCAGGTCATGACAGGAGTGTGAAATGTTAAATTCGGAAAATAATTACACGAAGTACTGAAAGTCAAATTTTGTTGTACTTGGAAATCTCTAGGTAGGCTACCTGCATCCAGTATTGAGTTCTGGGATGGTGTTATAGTAATATAAATTGTTGGTAAGACCATACCGATGATAGGGACAGAACCTACGTCCCTGCTGCGTGGACAGCTGTTTGATAAATTTCTATACGAGGGGCAACTGTATAAAAGAGGAGCCACCTCTAGTTAAGAAAATTAGTTTTGTGTGTATTGTTGTATAATGTTTTGTGTATGAGTAGCTGTTGTTATTGTGGTCCCCAGACCGACGATTCATTTGTTGCCGTTCTCCACGCTAGTTTATCCTGAGCACGTCGCTTCATTTGCATGTAACCGCAACAGCCTGCACCTATGTGTCACTGCCTACTGTATTTGAGTGTTAATCTCCATCTACAATTGTATCCACTTTCCTTCATCACTAAGTAACCTTCGTGCACCGGAATGTTATCTATCAACCGAATCCTCCTATTAGTCCAGTTGTGACATAGATTAATTTTTTTCCTCTTTTAGATCAGTACCTCCTCATTAGTCCTTCGATCTACCAAGTCAACATTTAGCATTTTCACGTAAATGGCATTTCAAAAGGATCATTCCTTTTCTTGCCTGAAATGTTTATTGTCCATGTATCACTTCTGTACAAGGCTGTGCTCCAGACAAATACCTACAGAAAAGATTTGTTCCCGTTTAAATTTATCATCGCTGTTAACATTTTTCCCATTGCCAATCTACATCTTATAACAACCATTCCACTTCGGTCATCAATGGCTGCTTTTCTGCTCAGATAGCAAAATTCATCTTCAGTTTTATGTTCTGTGTTTCCACATGTAATTCCCCAGCTTCTCTTGATTTAATTCGACCTCACTATCCTTATTTTGCCTTTGTTTAAGTACATTTTGTAACCTCATTTCGCGGCAGTGTTCATTTTTGTATACGTTCCAGTGAGATTATGTAGCAGATCGGCAGCACCCAATTTCTGTACACAACATATAGAAATTCTAACCCTCAAATTTCATATATAATTATATTAGAAATATATTACTGAAATTTAACTTCCAAATATGAACGTCTGGTAGAAGAGGTTATTGGTCATAAATGGGTACCTATATGTGTATGTGCTATGCTTGAGAATTAAGCATAGAGAAGACATTTGAAAACGTGTAGACCACATGTATTTCATTGCGACACTTCTCAGTCACAACACCTTTATGTACAGAGTATCAACCTCAGAAATATTATATTAATAATATTGTTCCCAGGGTTTATGGTAATATAGAACGAAGAAAGAATCAAAGAACGTGTCATCATAGCATCTATACTTGTTTTTAATTGTCAGTGAACACTGTTAATCCCTACAGAATTAATTATTGTAGTTAAAGTGGTAACAATAAAATATAATTGGTCGTTGACATATGAAAAAGTGAATCAAATGAACTTTTCACTACTGTTACTACCATTTTAATTTTATTTATAACAATTAAATCATTATTAGTGTTATTACTATTACTTAAAGTATAACACAAAATTATTTGTGCATGTATGATAATAGCCTGATGTTATAGTATGCCTGTAGGACACTATGATAAGGTAAAAAGAACGTAATAAATGATTAATTAGTACAGGATTTATAAACTCATAGAAGAATGTATTTCTGCAGAAATTTTTATAACGATCAGAATTTGGCCTGAAGACTAGCATCCAAAGCAAGTAATGGAGTAAAAATGAATACAAGCGATGTTTAAAATAATCCTTAGCGTATTTTGGGATGACCATTTCTCTTTGTCAAATGTGTCGCAAAATGATTAGCATATATTGGTCTTTTTAAAAGCTAAACTGTGCCAAGTCAAACAATTGTACAGTAAGGAAAACCTGTAGGCCACAGTAAGGAATTAACACTAGTAACAGCACAAGAATCCGAACCAGCTCTCCTGCTTACTAAGGAGATGGACTATCCGTTAAGCCCCACTGTCACTGTACATATTACTGCTGCATGGAGTACTCTAGTATGCGTGTCTACCTCACCGATACAGGTCGCAACTCATTGCCATTCCCCTTCTAAACTGGCATTAGTATTTCCAAATCATTTAGCAATGAACAAAATATGATTAATGCTGCCTGAATCTCAGGGTTACTTGATATGCCTAAGACATATTGCTTACACGCCATTAATTGTACAGCAGTACTTTAAATACCAAAACTGGGTAGAAATTAGGTGGAAATTTATGGATGTACCCTGAAAAACAGGTAAGATGTGTAGAATGGTAACAGATAAGAAAATTATAAACACGTATGACAAAAAATTAGTCACCTGCAGGAGACATTGCGCTAATCATGTGTGAAACTGCTGATTGACAGTGAACAAGACAGTCTACAAACTCCCACAGTTATAGTGCATCCAGCGGAAGTATTCACTGATTCCACGGAGCTACCAAGTTTCAGCAATTCTAGTTCCTGTGTTTCACTCTCATACAGACATTTTCTATGTAGTTAAGGTTGGGTAATTTAGTGTGTGAGAGTGCCTGAATGTTCGTCAGTGGGGTAGGTGTGCATATATGCATATAGCTTTGTGAACATGAGTGTTGTTCTCTTGGAAAAACGGAATGTCCTCAGCACACTAAATGATAATTTGAAAATAAACAGCCTGATTCATGTTCACCGTAATCTGAACGAAGCAGCCCAAGGTGTAGTATGAGAACCATCCTAAAAATATCACACAACCAGCTCTAGCCCTGAAATACACTGTCCTTGCACTGGAGGTTAAATGTCTCATAGGATTGTTGGTGTACCAAGGGACTTCTACCATTTGAAAAATTATAAAACCGTAACTTAGTGGACTGCAGTACAGGTATACATCCCCAGAGAGGTATTGTCCAGCTTTTGTGTTGTTTGAACTAACGAAGATGTGCAGCTCTATATGCTGTTGTGAGTAATGACCATTTGAGAGGTACTGGGCTTCAAAGGCCCCTTGCAAGCAATTATCTTGAAAACTGGCTGAGTTGTTTCTTCCTGCATAGACAGAAGCAATTATTGCCATTTTTCTTTGATGAGGCATGTCGTCTCCAGTCCCTGTGAGTTAAGACGTTTCCACGATGATTGTTTTTACACCATGCTACGTAGCTATGAATTGTACACCATCGAAAGTATACACATTGGGTAGTTGACGTTGATATACCAGAAAACCGGTCAGTTTCATTCACAGTGTTACCATGAACACGTTGAGACACGATAGCTCCCTTTGGTGGCGTTTCACATGAACAAATAGTAGCAGTCCTACATCATCTACAGTTCTACAAAACGAACAGTGGACTCTCTTAAGGCTGTGAGTAGTATTTTGGCCAGTGAGTGTATCCAGCTCCTTCTGCCGTTCTGCTAGGACTCTATGTCGACACTTAATAATGCACTAATTCCATACAATGGACTGGGACCATACAAATTCAGTGCCATGACTTAAGTGATCGATGGAACATCATATACCCAGCTCTGCTCCACCTACACTGCATCAGGCGACCAACCAGATCGTCTAAGTCGGTGGCTACTATGGTGCACAGTGAACTTAGCTGTAGATTACTTCTTGGAGTTGTAGAGTGTCACTGGTGGTTTAGTTCACATTTTAACGTGGAATCTGTAGAAACACTAACAGGTAGGTGACGGCAGCACTAACAATAGACATAAAGAGAGGCAAACTGATGTTGAAGAAACCTGCAGCAGAGAAGTGTAGTGGTTCCACTTCCAGCCGGAAAGTGTCGCACGCTTCACTCCGTCTTAACAGCATCTCGACCTTGTTCAATAATAGAGTCACTCTGACAGCGCGATGGGCTGTAGAAGAGCACGCCCAGCAAGTAAGGAGGAGATTCCCCAGCACAAACAGCAGCCAACTGGAAAGCCACGACAGGAGCAGACTGTTTTGCTTGATGCTTCGCGCCATCACCACCCCATAGCTCAGAGTGACGATGATGACGAAGTTGCTACCGGCAGCGAGCAGCAGCGCCGGTCCGAAGTGGCGGCCACACAGCAAACCGCAGCGGTGCAGCGCCAGCCGGGCGCGCTGCAGTCGCCGCAGTTGACCGACCGCCACCAGAGGCGCTGCAGACAGCCCCGCCACGTCACTGCCTCGTCCAGATCGTTTTCCTCGCGGATCCGCGGCCACACGCTTCTTAGGAGGTGAACACTCGTAGTGCCAAGACAGTCTCGTATTACCAAAACGATGCAGGTGAACTGCGATCGCCAAACCATAGAGTATGCTTGGAGACAGAAAAGGATGATCGGCGCGCGAGCATCACTGAAAATATTGTATATGTAGAACACGAGAGGTATGAAGAGAAACATTAGAACTGAAACCAGCAAGAGAGTCCCTATTAGCTTCGTTTTACTGTAATGATTTCGGAAGTAATTTCTCTCATACTGGGCAAACAATTCGTCTACCAGTTCCAAATGTCGAAAAATTTCTGTGACGTATCTGTTTGCAGAAATTAGACATGTCGTCAACATCACAGCCGGCTCAAGCCAACTAAGGTGCGAGATCAATACATTAATAACTTGAATCGCCAGTGATTGTCCAGGATGCGGCCGTAAACCTTTTTCGCTAAAGGTGCAGTATGAGCCAGCACCCGCAATGAAGATCAGCCAGACAGATGCTATTCCTACAGTAGCCAATCTACTCACTTGTGCATTGAATGTATTATGTTCTGAAGAGAACGGACAGCCGAATGTAACTGGAGCGAGACCACATGCTTGAGCCAGAAAATGCAGAGGCCTGATGGCATTTTTCAAGGTGTAGACATTCATTGCAAAATAGGTGCAACGAATTTAGAGAATAGTGTCTTACTGCAAATGCATGAACACTCACTGAGAAAAACCAAAATGCGATGACAGAGGTGAGTGTAATTTACCCCACCAGGAACTAAAAAAAAAACTTCTTAATTTACCTTTCATATTTTGTTCTGGTGATGTCATAAAATAGTTAATTAACCGCTAGTAACTAAAATCAATGTGTTTGACTGTGCTGAAAGAATGGGGCAGAAAGCTAGTTCTCAATACTTGGTGCTAGTGAGCAACTACAACTCCATGAGGCGGTTGGAGCCGCGACAAACGTCTTACTGCGAGCCTAACATAAGAATACTGTTCTCTTCCTATCCCACTTAATGCACTTAATGTAGATTAATTTCGATCTCCAGCTCATCAGCTGTAATGAAAGTGTGGTTGACAAGGCTGAGTGTGCTGTCATAAGCTAAATATTATCAACGGAGAACCGATCGAAGTCCAGTTGAGTTAATGTGATGAAAAGCACGACATTAATCAGTGGCCATACAGGAAAACCAGTTCCTTAAGTATTCATTCATAAATTATTTTAGAAATGGTACATTATAGAAGCTCATGTTCCTGACCAAACAGTATGTGAAACTCAGTATGCAAATTCCAAGGGAAGATCAGACATTCTGCTATTTAAAACTACATGCTTTAAAAAATTGTTGGCTCGTGTAGGAAAGAGCCCAGTTTTCTTCAGAGAGTTCTAATATTTTTCTTCCCACTCAAAAATTGCTTTCAGACAATTTTCACATGATCGATTTTCTTTAATAGTTGGGCAAACTGTCTAAAATAGGTATTCTCATTGTTTGTGAGCAGAAACTTATTCTGTTGCTATCTGTGTGTTGCTGTTTCCTGTAGTATATGCACTGTTATACTCATGATGTTGAAGGTTACGATTTTCTCGTATTTCAGAACATGTGACATACATTCCAAGTACTTCACTGACACAATTGTGCATGTTTCTGCTAAAATTTGGCAAGTATTAGTAATCATGGTATAAACAAGTCTGTAATTTGATACAGACAGTAAGGAGCGATTCACGCACTTGACCCACTTCTGAATGACTAAGTGCGTCATACTGGAACAATTTAAAATACAGATACGAGGTTTCTGACAATACATATGCCTATACTGAAGTAAATATGTGTTTCTCTAATATAACGCTGTACTTTTTAATGGGAAGTCCTGACGCTACAAGTGGCTGAAAGCTATACTGCATTTGAATGCATACAGTCGAAATTAAAAAAAAAAAACACAAACCAAAAAAAGTGTTGTAGTCTTATATGGGAAAACTTTTTATTTGCTAAGACAGCAAAAAACGATGCATCAGTTACTAGTTTCGGCCAGTTCAATGGACACTTCACATACCAGAAAGTGACGCTTACATCGAGTACTGAAGCAAGGTGCGTCAGTTTACAATTCAGATCTCAAAAATTATTGTTACAATACATACATACTATGTACGCTGATATGTACATATTGTAACCATAATTTTTGGATTTGTAACTGTAAACCTGTTGTAGCAAAGCATCTTGCTTCAGTAGTCAATAGACCAGGGCAGTAATGACGTGCCAACTACACGCATGCAGCATGTGCCAGCCGTGTGTTGGGCATGACCTGGCCTGTAGCTCGACTTTGCTCGGTCCTTCACGGAAGTACCCAGAAAAGCGCGGCATTTCATTTAGCACTGTAGTGTGCCATTTTCCGGTCGGTACAACTCTCTGCACTTAGCAGAATAGTAGTCTCAGCCCTATGTACCCTTCACTATTTGTTCGTGATAGAGAAGACGTTCATAGGTCCAGTGGTTGTTCGCACAAAAAGATGTAGCCTAGTGATCCGTCATCCCACTTTTTTTAAAATGAATGGCGATGATAATAGAGGAGAGGGATGAGTATTCTCAATTTGCTTAAGCGATGGGTAGTGTGTATTTGCGATGAAACGACATTACAGTAACATGCAGGAAGAATTTAAGGATTTAGTTGACAATGAATTATAACGATCGACAAATGGGATTCGTTGTTCAGTATATCAAGAAGCACTTTGTGCTAAATTTGTAGGCATGTAGGAGTCGAGGTGACTGGTGATACAAATAGTAACATTTATGAAGTTGCAAGCATTATTGCGTTGTCAGTTGCACCTTTCTTAGTGGATCTGAATGAAAAGTACTGAGACTTTACATATTACTGCAACGTACGTTGCCTAAGTTAAGGGGGCTTTCTGGAACGATTTTTCGATTTAAAAGTCGCTGCAGATATTTGCGAAGGAAAAAGGAGTCCAAGAACGAAAATCAGAATATCCGGAGTCAACTGAAGACTTCGCAGTTTAAGTGGACTTGACTGTACACTGCACACAGTAAGACACTGCATGGTAACTTCTCTGTGATTTGATAGCGGTGCATTTGAATAGAAAATCGTGTTGCAGGAGGAATGCATCTGACAAAGGCATTCAAGTTCTCAAACTCACCGGCGTTAAAGAAAACGCGAGGTTTGAAGAATTAATTGTGCCTTTTAAAGAATTACAAGGATAGTTTTGTAACGGGTTTGAGGACATTGTCAGTCTTACATGTATTTCCGAGCTATTTTTAGACACTTTTGCTGTGTCAGTTGTAAGAGCCCCTTGGAATAAGCAGATCTAAATGATTGACCTGCAAGGTAATTCCAATTTTAATGACGAATATTTTTACGTTAAAACTGTGCAGGATGTCTACAGTGGCTTCCTCAGGTAATTTACTATTAAAAACAGTCTTGATCACAATTTCAATAAATTGTGATCAAGACTGTTTTTAATAGTAAATATTTGTAACATATTGATCACTGTCAGTCCCATAATGTATTCAAAAGTAATTCCTCAGGTACGATTTCCAATTATCAGTACAGATGTTGCTACAATTTTTCGATCAACATATTTGTGCGAAATAACTTTCTTCCATGGTGAAACCAAATAAGTAACGATTATGCTTCAAACTTATTGCGAAACTCTAAGGAATTGTCTGAGCTGTCCCTATTATGACAGACTGTAGCGGATAAAAAGCATGTTTTCAGCATACTCAAGATAACTAAATATACCTGCAAATTAGTTTTGTTTGTGATCTATGTTGTTGAGAAAAGTGAAATATAAAACTAAGTCGTACGCCATATGACTGCACTCGCATTTAAATGTGGCACATTAGCAGTTTCACCTCTTTCCCCCCCCACACGCTGACACACTGTGGTTGGTAGCGAGGGAAATCTCCAACGAGGCTGAGTGCTTTGGCACGGTATGTGAGCTAATACCTTGGCCACCTCTGATGTAGATGCTGCACCAACGCCTAATGCCTGCAGTGTCAGCATCCAACACTACATTAGTGCTCCTAAGATACCAAACACATATGAGACAGTTTTCCAGCAGACATACGGCCATGCTCCAACATACAATAAGTGGTGACTCTGGTGCCTGTACAGGCCACGGGTTGCTCGGATCTATTCTTTTCTACAAGACATGTGATTTCAAATAGGCCTGGCTGTTCCCTAGTGCCGAGTGGTATTTCGCAAAGCTCTCAGCCAGTTTGCTCCAAATGAGTTTATTTCCATTCCGCCTGGTGCTGATTCTAGTGGCAATCCGTAGTCCACTTGGAATTTATCCGCGGGAAATTTACCTATGTTAAAACCGAAGACGGACTCTACGCCAACTGGTCCCTGTGCCGAAGCTCAGGTGCTGCAACATAAGCGATGTCGTAGCCAGGATGCAGACGTTTCCGTTGTTGACTCCGCCGTCTTACCCTCTCTTGGGGATACAAACTGCGAATTAGCTGCCCGTCCTACTGTGGAGTCACGTCAGGGATCGGGCGTGTTTGGTACGTCCTCCTAAACCCTCCCCCCTCCCATCACCCGCTCCCCCCCCCCCTGATATCGCAGTAAGACGAACAGCGACGTATCCCTGTCTCTGTGTCGACCGCCATCGGTGGCGCTTCGGTTACACAATATTCGGTGCTTCCGTCATTGAATCTGGTAGTGCAGGAGTCGCCCGAGGCTGTTACAGTCTTGTCGCCTGCTGCGCTAGTTGTTCCGTCCCTGCCTGCCACCTGGCTGATCCCCTCATGTAGCTGATTACTGTTGCTAGTAGCGGGCACATTCAGATCTCGTGCTTGAGCCACCTACTCTTCCGGCTGATGAGGCAACTTTGCCTCACGGCCGGCGTACACAGCGTGATCAACCGGATCGCTGTCTTGCGCAAGAAATCGCGGCATAAGTGCTCTGCAAGGCGTGGGACTAGTCCCCCTTCCCTCGGACTCATCTGTGGACTCGGCGACGGATTGATTATCGGAATGTGGCTTAGATGGACTACAACTTTGTCCCACTTTGGTAGGTGACTCAGGCATATAGCCTTGTAACTTTTAATGTCAATCGCATTGAATCTGAGTTACGTCTCGCAACGCGCAGTCAGTTTATTTGTGATTCAAGCGCAGACATCTTATTGCAGGAAATATTGTTTACTACATTCTCTCTCCCAGTATTTCGGACCTTTTTTAATGTAGCGCCTGAAGACTCGATGGGTGTTGCTCTCCTTTATCGTGAAGGTTTTCCTGCCACTGACACTGAAGTTCTCGATTCTAGCTCCGGGATTGCTTGTCATATTTTTGACCTTACCTTGGTGGTGCTTCATGCACCATGTGGAATGGGACAAACGGTGACGTGCTCGAGTTTTTACAGGGAGGAGCTCCCTTACCTTTCGCGTAAAAATCCTCGGCACCTTCTACTGGGTGGTGAGTTCAGCTGCGTGTTGCATCCCGCTGTTCATTCCCTCGTTTTAATTTTAGTCGTGGTCTCCATGAACTGGTTCGTACGATGCGTTTGAGGGATTTCTGGAAACATAAGCCTCCAACATTATTAAAAGTTATGGTCTTTACTGCGACATCTAGTATCAGATTTGACACATTTTGTTTATTCCATGGTTTTTATCATTAGTTTCTTGCAGTCGACGCAACTCCTGCCGTTTCACTGATATTTGTGCCGCTGCAGCAGCTATCAACCTCGCCCGACAACCCATGAAATACTGTTGTGCTCATTGGACGCTCGTCAGTTCCGATCTTGCTGAAGTGTCCGTTGATGCCGTGATTGGGGCCGAGATGTTTGTTTCCGCTCTGTAGAGAGGGTAGTGGTATGAGTATGCAAAGCCGTGAATCCGAAAAATGCTGATATATGATCTCATTGCAGGGCGAGGGACTTTCGGAACGCCGAACTTCGTGACAGGTGATGCGTGTCTGAGTATCGCAGACGTTCGGTGCGTCAAGGCGAAGTTGCTGCTGATTAAGAACCAACAGATGGAGAGCTAAGGGAGATGTCTAAGCCACGTTCTCTCGTTAACAGGGAACTGACGTCTTCCACTCACTTGCTTCGCCAGCACACTCGTCGTCGTCGCTCTTTTGTTACTTCCGTCACCGCACGTGATCACTGTCAGTTGACTACTTAAGGTGTATGCACCACATGGCACCGTGGGCCTGCTTCTGATGCTAGTTTTGCGACCCTCTGTGTGATAATCACGCCTGACCAGAATATTGTGTTTTTAGCGGATTTTCAGGTGGATGATGTGTTTTTAAAGATATTGTTAAATCCTTCTCTGATAAATCCTTGGGCCAGGACGGCCTACCAAAATAATTTGATTTACGTTTAGACTTCTCTTAGGTTCTACGTTTACTTCCATTTAAAAAAAAAAGATTTGCGGAGTAGATCTGTGCTTACAAACTTCGAGGCGTGTAAAATTGTTCTCATTTCAAATCATCGTGGCCGTTGAACAACGGCTGACTTTCGTCCCTCAAGTTACTCAGTTTTGATTACAGAATTGTTGCACGGGGTGTGAACAGAAGATTGACCTTATTGCTTAGTTGTTTGATTTGTAAACATCAGAGTTGCCTCCCTGCCGGTAGAATCATGACTCTGGTGATAGAAGATAGGGATGTGGTTTCACTGGCGGCTGTTACATCTATTCAGTGTGCTAACGCCTTTTTAGATTTTCTTAAGGTATTTGATCTCGTTAGTTACGGGTATCTCGATCACCTGTTGGAGATCGTTAGCGTCACCGCTCGTTCACGTGTAATTCCTTCTAACTGGTACAAGGGCATCGCAGCGTCAGTTGTGGCCAATGGGCGGCTGACACCGTCGGCTGTTTTCTGTCGGGGACTGCCCCAGGGCAGTCTGTTCCCTGTGTTTTTGTTTGTCCTGTCTTTCGAACCATTGTTGCACCAAGTTTCTTATTAGCTATTAGGTACAAAAGTCCCATGGTGGAACCTCACAGTTACGGCGTTATGTCGATGACGTGGTGGTCTTCCTTCTTCGAAGAGAAGTAGTCCCCTTGTTAAAAGACATACTTGATGATTTTGTTGTACTTGAGATGCGCTGATGAATGAAAACAAATGCTAGTTCCTCAACATACGCGGCTTAGAGGACACCGTCCTTTCTTGGGCACGTTTTGTGGATGGATATACATCTTTGCGAGTGATCGTTGATCGTGACCCACTGAAGATGGCGGAAACGTATTACTGATAAAATTCAGGATGCCGTCCTGGAATATGAACGACACTCGCCTACCATTTTGCAGAAGGTATGAATATTAGACATCTATTATTTTGTGTAAGGCATATTATATGGCACAAATCTTTCTTCTTCCCAAAACGGTAGCGAAGAAACTGCAGCAACTGTCTTACCTATATATATGGCAAGGCCATAAACTTAAACTACACTCCTGGAAATGGAAAAAAGAACACATTGACACCGGTGTGTCAGACCCACCATACTTGCTCCGGACACTGCGAGAGGGCTGTACAAGCAATGATCACACGCACGGCACAGCGGACACACCAGGAACCGTGGTGTTGGCCGTCGAATGGCGCTAGCTGCGCAGCATTTGTGCATCGCCGCCGTCAGTGTCAGCCAGTTTGCCGTGGCATACGGAGCTCCATCGCAGTCTTTAACACTGGTAGCATGCCGCGACAGCGTGGACGTGAACCGTATGTGCAGTTGACGGACTTTGAGCGAGGGCGTGTGGTGGGCATGCGGGAGGCCCGGTGGACGTACCGCTGAATTGCTCAACACGTGGGGCGTGAGGTCTCCACAGTACATCGATGTTGTCGCCAGTGGTCGGCGGAAGGTGCACGTGCCCGTCGACCTGGGACCGGACCGCAGCAACGCACGGATGCACGCCAAGACCGTAGGATCCTACGCAGTGCCGTAAGGGACCGCACCGCCACTTCCCAGCAAATTAGGGACACTGTTGCTCCTGGGGTATCGGCGAGGACCATTCGCAACCGTCTCCATGAAGCTGGGCTACGGTCCCGCACACCGTTAGGCCGTCTTCCGCTCACGCCCCAACATCGTGCAGCCCGCCTCCAGTGGTGTCGCGACAGGCGTGAATGGAGGGACGAATGGAGACGTGTCGTCTTCAGCGATGAGAGTCGCTTCTGCCTTGGTGCCAATGATGGTCGTATGCGTGTTTGGCGCCGTGCAGGTGAGCGCCACAATCAGTACTGCATACGACCGAGGC
Source organism: Schistocerca nitens (assembly GCF_023898315.1). Classification (NCBI taxonomy): domain Eukaryota; kingdom Metazoa; phylum Arthropoda; class Insecta; order Orthoptera; family Acrididae; genus Schistocerca; species Schistocerca nitens. The sequence goes on from NC_064614.1 coordinate 1,164,525,673, forward strand.
ACACAGGGCCAACACCCGACATCATGGTGTGGGGAGCGATCTCCTACACTGGCCGTACACCACTGGTGATCGTCGAGGGGACACTGAATAGTGCACGGTACATCCAAACCGTCATCGAATCCATCGTTCTACCATTCCTAGACCGGCAAGGGAACTTGCTGTTCCAACAGGACAATGCACATCCGCATGTATCCCGTGCCACCCAACGTGTTCTAGAAGGTGTAAGTCAACTACCCTGGCCAGCAAGATCTCCGATCTGTCCCCCATTGAGCATGTTTGGGACTGGATGAAGCGTCGTCTCACGCGGTCTGCACGTCCAGCAAGAACGCTGGTCCAACTGAGGCGCCAGGTGGAAATGGCATGGCAAGCCGTTCCACAGGACTACATCCAGCATCTCTACGATCGTCTCCACGGGAGAATAGCAGCCTGCATTGCTGCGAAAGGTGGATATACACTGTACTAGTGCCGACATTGTGCATGCTCTGTTGCCTGTGTCTATGTGCCTGTGGTTCTGTCAGTGTGATCATGTGATGTATCTGACCCCAGGAATGTGTCAATAAAGTTTCCCCTTCCTGGGACAATGAATTCACGGTGTTCTTATTTCAATTTCCAGGAGTGTACGTTACGATATTCCAATGATGCCGCGTCCCTCTCGGATATCACAGGCAAGTCGTCTGCACCGTGTGTCCGACGTATGATACTGATGATCCTTACTGCTGGTAAACCTTCGGAGGTGTGAGGTCGTCATCAACGAAATTCTTCTCCAGCTAACGTTTCGCCCAGAACTGCGCTGGACATCTTCAGAAGCGTTCCTCCTCTGTCGAGCCTTGCCGGAGAAAGCCTTCATTCTGTCATACTGAATCTTACCCGTGAACTGGACACTATCACGTAACGGCTCTTTGCTCTAGTACAGCCAGTGAGTCTTGCTTCACCTTTTAACACATGTCGCATTCATTTCAAATGGCGAAACTTTCAAGAATTTTATTTTACGGTGAGCTACCTGGGGGACGACATCCTGAGGTGGCAATTGGTCACGACACAATTCCTTCTCGCTCGTGGGGACGGGGTGGTCTGTCCCAATCCGGCTGAATTGTTATCACCGCGTGTTCGTTGGAAAGCTGCATGGACCAACATCGGTCTCCCGAATCACGTGGTGGAAAGAGCTTCCTTTTGACACAGAATCATTAATAACTTGTTACCTACTAATCAACGTCTACATCGAATTGGATTTAGTGACAAAACCACAAAGTGTAGATGTGGTTCCTTGGACACGCTTCCGCAGAGATATGCAGTGGTCAACAGTCGAACTCACTCTGGGTGCTGATTCTGCTTGCTTTTTCCACCATGACTTCAATGACTTTTGTCACTGCTCACACCAATGACATTATACTGCGGACAGATTTCTCCTACCTTGCGAAGTCGAAGAGTAATTCCGTGATATAATTAATTTCACATTTTGTAAATTTTTTTGGTGCTGACGTCGGGCTGGGAGGGGGGGGGATGACTTTTTGACGTTTCAGCAGTACATGCTTATTGCATATTTGGAAGCCTCGCACTAGCCGCAATATCTGGACACTTTTGATAACATGTTAAATCTCACGTTTACTAGACAGGTTGTTGGTCAGGTTGGTCAGTCGGTGTGACCTCTATCCCACTGACACGTCGAGGTAACACATCGGTCTACGTGATCCTTGTGTTGTGTTATATAGAGGGGAGAGAAAAGAAAAAAAAATGGCTCACTTCGGTAATCTGTGGTGAATGGATCGCTGGATAGAGTCCCACTCTTTCTTTTATTTTCCATTTATGTATATATATGATCTGTTTCTGTTCTCCACATACGTTGTATTGCTTGATATGTATGGCATATGAGAGAAAGTGTGGTGGAGGAACATATGAGCTTCCACATGCTTTGTGGAATAAAAGGAGAAAACAAATATCTTAACTAATAATCGTTGTAGATACCAGGTTCGAACCTCTCCACTGTTTAAATTTTGTATGAAAAGCATCGTCAATTGTACCCAAGGACTTCCGGCATATGGAGCCCTTCTCGTTCTGCCAACGGCATTGTCAAAGAGGGCGGAGGAACGAACAGAGTTTCAGAGCACTCTCTTGCCCTTCGGGCGGGAAACTACCTCTAAAATACAGAAGAATCAGCAATGATCAGCAGCATGAGGATACACAGGACATGTGACTTATAACTGAATAATTGTCAACATGATCTATCAATTGGCAAAGGATTGTGAACTAGTCTTCCAGTTGGATGTCTGGGAGGGGACCATGAGAAAAACATTGAGTAACCACCGAAAGAGTAACGTTCTACGAATAAGGGTGTGGAATATCAGAAATGCGCACATGGTAGGAAAGCTATAAAATCTGAAAAGGGAAATGCTAAGGCTCAGTCTAGATATGATAGGAGTAATGAAGTAAAATGAAAAGACAAGGATTTCTGGTAAGACAAGTATAGGGTAATATCACTAGTAGCAGTCAATGGTGCAACGAGAGTAGGATTCATTATAAAGGGGAAGATATTGCAGAGAGTGAGTTATTGTGAACAGTTAAATGATAATGTTGTTGACATTAGAATCGACAGCAAGCTGAAGATGAAGCGATAGAGAAAGTATATAATGATATTGGACAGGTAATTCAGTACGTAAAGAGAGATGAAATCCTACAACTCATGGGGGATGGGGGATTAGAATGCGGTCGTAGGGGAAGGAGTAGAGGAAAGTGTTACTGGGGAATATGTGCTTGATAGTAGGAATGAGAGAGGAGAGCGAGTGACTGCATTCTGCAATGAATTTCAGCTACCAATAACAAATAGTCTATTCAAGAATCACAAGAGGAAGAGGTTTTGTGGCGGCGTTCGTAGCGACAAACAATTCGCTGTAGAAACGGCTTACGAAGTCACCGCCACACTTTTAATAGCGGGCCGACCGGTCCGCTGGAACAGTGAACAGAGATGAAAACCCAAACACTCTGATTAAATAAAAGTCGGTACTTATCTTTATTAACGAAGATACAGAAACACAGTAGTGAACTCTGTGTCTACAGAGATCTGTCTAGTTCGAGTCGGAGCGGCTAGGTCAGCGTCGGCTGACGACAAACAACAACTCTGCTGCGATGAACACACAACTGACTAGCAAGTACACAATTCGGTGGCGAGTATACAACTGAGCGGCGAATACAGAACTGTCCTAGCGCTCGCGACTCCAGCGCTTAAGAAGCCAGAAGCCAGTGGTGGCGCGCGCAGACTTGCGGCGATTTCCTGTCTCGCTGGCGCTGCTTATGCGGACGGCGTCCGGACTTTGATGCTGCCAACCTTTTGGCAGCGGGCTTGGGTGGCATTACTGGCTAGGATATAACACTCCTCCCCCCCCCCCCCAAATCGCCGCACCGTCGTTGAATAATGACGTGGCGAGCGTCGACGGCGGGGGAGGGGTCTGGCCGCAGGCGTAGCAGAAGAGACCGGGGCGGAGACTGTTGTCGGTGGCAGTCCCCGGTCCGCACCCCAGCATTGGCTGCGCGGGGCCTCGGGAAACACCGACTGAAAACCGAGGTCAGGGTGCACGCCTGTGACCACGGGCGCAGCTTCTGGTACTGGACGCGACGGGGCGTCGGGACCCACGAAGAGAGGCAGCGTCTCCTGACGCTGCGTCGACGGCTGCCGAGTGGGCGCCGGACAAGGCGCTGCGGTGTCAGACTCCTTGGGGGTGCCCAAGGAAAGCGGCTGCAGGACAGGCTGCACAGCCACCGCTTGGGAAGGCGGCCCGGCTGAGGGGTCGACGTCCATCAGCTCCGAAGGCGGTCGCGACTGAAGAGGGACCGCAGGCGCCGGAGCGACCACCTGGGGCGCTCCCGGATGAAGCTGCGCGGGAGGCATCAACGGGACGGGCTGTCGGCGTGGTAGCGGCGACGGCTGCTGCTGCTGCCCTGGGGGCGGCAGCGAAGTCGGAAGGCGCGGCTGGAACCCGCCGCGGACCAAATCTGTGGACAAAGAACGAGCGGCAGAATCCGGGCGGCCAGCGCGGCGCAACTGGTTCTGATGTCTCCTGTGCACCCCAGTAGCACCTTGAACAGTATAAAAACCGCGACCCTGGACACTTATCACGGTACCACGTTCCCAACGACGGCGACCGTGATAAACTCTGAAAAAAACGGCGTCGTTGCGCTGAAAACGCGTGCGATGCTCAGAAGCGGCGGGTCGATCCGGGGGGTGCAACAACCGTAGTAAGGTGCGATGACGACGGCCGTGGAGAAGCTCCGCAGGCGAAGGGCCGTCGCGTGGCGTGGTCCGGTACGACGACAGGAACGTGATGAGGGCCTGCTGACGAGAGTGCGTAGCACGAAGGCGGTCCATATGATCCTTGAATGTGCGTACAAAACGTTCCGCTGCACCATTCGATTGAGGGTGGAACGGCGGAGTAAGAACATGGCGAATGCCATTGGCAGAACAAAAACTTTCAAATTCAGCAGAGGTAAATTGTGGACCATTGTCAGACACTAAAACTTCTGGAAGACCCTCAATACAAAAAATTGAAGTTAACGCCTGTATAGTTTGTGCAGACGTTGTAGACTGCATGGGCACAACAAACGGAAAATTACTAAATGCATCTATCACGATGAGCCAACGAGAATTCCAATATGGACCAGCGAAATCAATATGTACTCGCTGCCAGGGACCGGCAGGGCGTGCCCACTCAAAATAGCGTTGAGGCGGAGCAGCTTGGTGTTCGGCACACGTCGAACAATCTGTAGACATCTGCGTAATCTGCTTATCAATACCGATCCATGTACAATGACGGCGGGCAAGCTGCTTGGTGCGGACCACTCCCCAATGACCTTGATGCAACAAGTCGAGGACCTTGGATTGGAGCACTTGGGGAACCACTACACGAAGCTGGTCATTCTCGGTGCGTAACAGCAAAACTCCGTGCAAAACAGACAACAGATGACGTTGCGGATAATAGCGACGAACCACAGGATCCGATATGTCCTTTGCCTTGGACGGCAACTACGTTGAACAAAACGTAATAGTAAACTCAGATGAGGATCCGTAGCTGTCTCACGTGCCACCTGACGATAATCAATCGGAAAATCCCGGAGGGATTGATGCTCATCGGCGCCAATCTGATGGCAAGAGTCGTCAGAGGAATCGAAGACATCATCCGCAGCAATCGGCAATCTAGAAAGCGCGTCAGCGTTTGCATGCTGAGCTGTAGGGCGATACAGTATCTCATACTGGTATTGTGATAACAAAAAAGCCCAACGTTGTAGTCTCTGAGCTGTCCGCTGAGGAACTGGTTTAGACGGATGAAACAGTGACGTCAGGGGCTTGTGATCTGTTACTAAATAGAATGGTCTACCATAGAGGTAGTGATGGAATTTTGTGACACCGAACACAATAGCCAACGCTTCCTTGTCCAATTTGCTATAATTACACTGAGCTTTGTTTAGCAATTTAGATGCGAACGCAATAGGACGTTCGGTGTTACCGACTCGGTGAGACAACACAGCACCGAGGCCGAAAGAAGAGGCATCACAAGCTAACACCAGAGGCTTGTTAGGGTCGTAATGGACCAGACAACGATCATTCAATAAAGCCTCTTTAAGCTGCTGAAAGGCTGATTGGCAATCAGCTGACCACACAAACGGAACATTCTTACGGCGGAGACGATGCAACGGTGCAGCAATCTGTGATGCATTAGGTATAAACCTAATATAATATGTCAAGTTGCCAAGAACTGCTTGCAATTCATGCAGATTGCGAGGGGCGGGCAAATCACGAATAGCTGCCAAATGTGACTGGGAGGGATGAATGCCTTGAGCATTAATAACATGTCCCAGATACTCCATCTCCGTAAGGAAAAATGAACATTTATCGATGTTGCAACGTAGGCCTGCCTGAGACAACACTGTAAACAAACACTCCAAATTACGGAAATGTTCAGCAGGCGTCCGACTGGACACAACAATATCGTCTAGATAGTTGCAACACGATGGCACATTAGCCAGAAGTTGGGACAAAAAACGCTGAAAAACAGCTGGAGCTGACGCACAACCAAAAGGCAAACGCAGAAAACGGAACAACCCCAACGACGTGTTTATGACAAAATACTGTTGTGATTGCTCGTCGAGGGGCAATTGCAAATATGCTTCACGGAGATCAATTTTGGAAAAGAAACGAGCTTCCTCTAACTTATCCATCAGCTCGTCCGGTCTAGGCAAAGGAAAAGAATCAATGACAGTCTGAGGATTAACTGTCGACTTAAAATCAGCACACAAACGTAACTTGCCAGACGGTTTCTTTATAATAACTAAGGGAGAAGCCCACTGGCTCGCTGAAACGGGTTGAATAACACCGTTGTTTTGCCAACGACGAAGTTCATCTGCTACAGGTGCCCGGAGGGCGTGAGGCACTGGTCGAGCACGAAAAAATCGAGGCTGAGCATTATCTTTTAACGTAATATGAGCGGAAAAGTTCGCAGCACAACCTAGTTCGTCTTTAAATATGTCACTGTATTGTTTACACAAATCGGTTATGCTGTCTTGAGGAACAACAACAGAATTAATTTGCAACACATTGTCTTGGATAGACAGGCCAAACAAGTCAAAACAGTCTAATCCGAAAACGTTTACACTGTCTGTAGCGCGGAGCACTGTGAATGAAACTGTTTTTGTATTGCCACGGAATGTGGCTGGCACGCTACATACACCTAACACAGGAATTTGTTCTCCACTATAAGTAGCCAAAGAATGTTTTGCCGCTGAAAGTTTAGGGCGGCCGATAGCCGCATACGTAGCACTATTTATGAGAGTCACAGACGCACCAGTGTCTAATTGAAAATTGAAGGTCTTATCCTGGATGCGTAGCTTCACAATTAGTTTATTACACTGTCTCTGGATCGGTGCAGTGGAGGCGGAAGACACAAAATCAGCGCGTTTAGCGCGTGTTCGCTGCTTACGACAACTCGTGGGTTGGGCGGGTGGAACAACAACTCCCGCTTCACTTGCAGTCTGTACATTACTTTTTACAGCGTTTGAATTACGCTTGGGTCGCATAGCAGAGGGCTGGGTGGGTGGCTTATTGCGAACAAGTTTATTACCCACACGAACCGTGGAAGAGTCTTTAAACGCGACCTTCTGGGTGGGCTGGCTTTGAAGAACATGAATATCCATGGGCTGGGCAGCACTAGAATTGTTCTTGCGTTTACGCAAACAAACAGTCTGGATGTGTCCTTTCCTTTGACAAAAGTGACAAACCGCGTTTCTTAACGGGCAACGTTCACGAGGATGAGCAAGAACACACTTAGGGCAAGACTTAACTCTATCATTTTGTACACGCGGCTGACGAATGTGTTTAACATGACGCGGCCGGCTAGTGTTTACAGTCCGACTCTGCCGGTGGGGCCGCGGGCGTGACATAACTTGCTTAGCACAGGCAATTTGAGAAATACATGGCTGATCTAACTCACACTCAGCATAGTCAAAAGTATCTTGGGCTTCAATGATGTTCATCACAGTCTCTAATGACGGGTCAGGCAACTTTAAGATAGCAGCACGAATACGAGAATCTGCAATGTTTTGAGTAATAGCGTCTCGTAACATGACATCACTGTAGGAAGCTCCACACACACAATTAAATCGGCACTGACGGGTGAGGCCCCGTAAATCTGTTAACCACTGTTTATTAGATTGATGTGGCAGTTTCTTTAATCTGAAGAACTTGAATCTGGCTGCTGCCACATGAACTCACGACTCGAAATACTCAGCAAGCTTGTTAACAACAACGTCATAGTCTAAAGCTTCTGGCTTGGATTCCGGGAACAACTTACAAAGTAGTCGATAGACTTCCACGCCTGCAGTGGAAATTAAATAAAGCTGCCGCTCAGTACCCGTGATTTTGTAGACTGTCATGTGCGCCTGCAACTGCGCGAAATATTCTCGCCATTCTTCTCTTGATGCATCAAAAGCACGGAAAGGTGGTGCTGCCTGTGCTTGTTCATGTTGTGTTGGAGGATTAGCCGCTTGTTTGGCGATTGCTTCCACCAGACGTTGTATTTGCTGACTCTGTAACAAGATCAACTGTTGTAATTCGGCAGACATTGTGAACACAAATTAAACCAGCCCCCAAAATTTTATCGCTATAATTAGTATAACCAGAAACAAGTTGAACCAGCCCTGCACACGAGTTCGGAAGCCCTCGTCGCCAGTTTTGTGGCGGCGTTCGTAGCGACAAACAATTCGCTGTAGAAACGGCTTACGAAGTCACCGCCACACTTTTAATAGCGGGCAGACCGGTCCGCTGGAACAGTGAACAGAGAGATGAAAACCCAAACACTCTGATTAAATAAAAGTCGGTACTTATCTTTATTAACGAAGATACAGAAACACAGTAGTGAACTCCGTGTCTACAGAGATCTGTCTAGTTCGAGTCGGAGCGGCTAGGTCAGCGTCGGCTGACGACAAACAACAACTCTGCTGCGATGAACACACAACTGACTAGCAAGTACACAATTCGGTGGCGAGTATACAACTGAGCGGCGAATACAGAACTGTCCTAGCGCTCGCGACTCCAGCGCTTAAGAAGCCAGAAGCCAGCGGTGGCGCGCGCAGACTTGCGGCGATTTCCTGTCTCGCTGGCGCTGCTTATGCGGACGGCGTCCGGACTTTGATGCTGCCAACCTTTTGGCAGCGGGCTCGGGTGGCATTACTGGCTAGGATATAACAAGAGGTATACGTCGAAAAGGCCGGGAGATACGGAAAGATTCCAGCTAGATTACGTCAAGGTCAATCAAAGTTTCCGAGATCAGATATTGGGATGTAAAGCGTATTCAGGAACAGATACATACCACAATTTATTAATGATGAAGAGTAGGCTGAAGTTTAAGAGACTAATCAGGAAGAATCAGTGCAGAAAGAAGTGGGATACGGAAGTACTAAGGAATGAAGAGATATGCTCGCAGTTCCCTGAGGGTATAGATACTGCGATAAAGAACAGCTCAGTAGTCATTTCAAATGAAGAGGAATGGACATCTCTAAAGAGCCCAATCATAGGAGCTGGTAATAAAAATGTAGGTACAAGGAAGGTAACTGTGAAGGAACTATGGTTACCAGAAGAAATACTCTAGTTGATCGATGAAAGAATGAAGTACAAAAATGTTCAGTGAAATTCAAGAACACAGAAATACAAGTTACTACTTTTTTCGTCATCAGTCTTCTGACTGGTTTGATGTGGCCCACAACGAATCCTCTCCTGTATCAACCTCTTCATCTCAGAGTCGCACTTGCAACCTACGCCATCATTTATTTTTTATTTCCCCAATATCTGTCTTCCTCTGCCATTCTTTTCCTCTACAGCTCCCTCTATTACGATGGAAGTTATTTCCTGATGTCTTAACAGATGTCCTATCATCCAGCCCATTCTTCTCGTCAGTGTTTTTCGCATATTCCTTTCCTCTCCGATTCTGCCCAGAACCTCCTCATTCCATACCATATCAGTCAACCTAATTTTCAACATTCGTTTGCAGCACCACATTTCAAATGTTTCTATTCTCTTCTCACAGTCAATGTTTCACTATCACACCATGATGTGCTTCAAACATACGTAGATTATCAGAAGTTTCTTCCTCAAATTGAGTCCTATGTTTGATAGTAGTACTTGTCTTGGCCAGGAATGCTCTTTTTAAAAGTGCTGGTCTGCTTTTAATGTCCTGCTTGCTCCGTCAGTCAGTCATTGGTTATTTTGCTGCCTAGGTAGTAGAACTCCTTAACTTCATCGACTTCGTGACCATCAATCCTGATGTTAAGTTTCTCACTGTTCTCATTTCTGCTACCTTTCATTACTTTCGTCTTTCTTCGCTTTACGTTCAGTCCTCATTCTGTACTCATTAGATTGTTCATTCCATGCAGCAGATCATATTACTATTCTCCACTTTCACTGTGGATAGCAATGTCACCAGCGAATCGTATCACTGATATACTGTGATGCTGAATTTTAATTCCACACATGAAACTTCCTTTCATTTCCATCTCTGATTTTTCGATGTATAAGGTTGAACAGTATGGATGAAAGACTATATCTCTGTCTTACAGCATTTTTAATCCAAGCCTTTAGTTCTTGATCGCGTAGAACTTAAATAAATAGGAACTGCAGGGAAACTAAAGCGAAATGGCTGTTTGAAAAGTATGAAGAAAACTAAAAAGAGTGATGCCTGGGTGTTGCGTGATGTCCTTAGGTTAGTTAGGTTTAAGTAGTTCTAAGTTCTAGGGGACTGATGACCATAGATGTTAAGTCCCATAGAGCTCATAGCCATCTAAAAAGAATTGTTTGTTGGAAGGACGGTCTTATCATTCAGAAAAGTCAAAACCGACTTTGTTGAAATGAAAAGCAAGGGTTTTATCATTAAGTGTGCAATGGTAATTCCAATGTTAAGTGCAGAAGAGTGAGAGGATAGGTGGCAGAGTACGTTATAGACCTCTATGAGGGACAAGACTTGCTTTATAACGTGGTGGATGAGGAAACAGGAGTCGATAGGGAAGAGAAAGGGGATCCAGTATTAGAATCAGAATTTAAAAAATAAATTTAATTACTGCGTAATTTCACTATTTCCAGAAATCTACTTCCTGAAAAAGGCGATCTCACACTGTGTTTTGTGAGAGGTTCACTCTACAGAAATCACAATTGGTTTAGCAAAGGTTTTGTACTTGACATAGTACGCTGAATGACACAGAGCAATGGCATTACCACACTGCAGAATACAGATCCGAGACGAGTCCCCCATTGCGCGCTTTCAAAAAAAAAAAAAATGGTGGTGGTGTGGCCCTCAACTACGTACCCTCAGACACAGAGTTGAAATATTAAAAGTTTTAGATGGTTTCGTTGTCTAGGTGCAGGGGTACATAGTTGCTGCGTTACAAGCAAAATACTGCTGGGTATAAGTATACAACATGAATACACACATGAATCGAATCGTCGAAGGTTCCTATCACTCGGCAATTGCGAATATTGAATGTAACGTAGAAATTTATAAATGAAAGATTGCAATTAAATAAAATCTGCAGCGACTATTCTTAAAGACTTTAAATGATGAGTACGATAACAGAAGTCACTCTGCCGGCCGAAGTGGCCGTGCGGTTAAAGGCGCTGCAGTCTGGAACCGCAAGACCGCTACGGTCGCAGGTTCGAATCCTGCCTCGGGCATGGATGTTTGTGATGTCCTTAGGTTAGTTAGGTTTAACTAGTTCTGAGTTCTAGGGGACTAATGACCTCAGCAGTTGAGTCCCATAGTGCTCAGAGCCATTTGAACCATTTTGAGAAGTCACTCTAAGAGTGCTGTTTCTTACTGCAAAACACTTATTGATGTGGATGGTCCAGCATTTAAATAAAATATAAGTTGAATAACGGGGAAACAATAGATTCCTACTTCACGTAGTTAGTTATGAACAACAGCGTAGCTCGCGAGATATTCACTTCTAAACGCACACTACGTCTTCACTGCAGAAGCCACAGAAGTCTCACAAATGCACAAGTCGGCACACTGAAATATTTCTATGTCCCGCGGCCACGCGCAAACTGCCCCCCTCTCCACGCAGTTGCTGCGACCGACCGTCGCTGCTTCCCATCCAGCACCCTCTGTCCTCTCCAGCACTCCCCCTCTACTACGATCAGTCTCCCCATTAGCAAGCGCTGTGATTGGCTAGAGCGCTCCCGCCATTTCTACAAGCCAATGCACACTCACAAATATATTGAAACACATTCGAAAAACTGGATTTACATTTAGATCACTTGAAATTAAATAAATATTCCTACTGCTGGACCATAAACACACTCCAACACACATTATTAAATACATAAACAAATCAAAAATATAACAAAGGAATAGAAACTAAACGTAGGCCAGTAGCATAATGTCTCTGTGCTTTCTAAAAAACAGTAAATATTTGACCAATTTCTTCATGAATAATATGTTGTTGTTGTGGTCTTCGGTCCTGAGACTAGTTTGATGCAGCTCTCCATGCTACTCTATCCTGTGCAAGCTTCTTCATCTCCCAGTACCTACTGCAGCCTACATCTTTCTGAATCTGCTTAGTGTATTCATCTCTTGGTCTCCCTCTACGATTTTTACCCCCCACGCTGCCCCCCAATACTAAATTAGTGATCCCTTGATGCCTCAGAACATGTCCTACCAACCGATCCCTTCTCCTGGTCAAGTTGTGCCACAAGCTCCTCTTCTCCCCAATTCTGTTCAATACCTCCTCGTTAGTTATGTGATCCACCCATCTAATCTCCAGCATTCTTCTGTAGCACCACATTTCGAAAGCTTCTATTTTCTTCTTTTCCAAACTATTTATCGTCCATCTTTCACTTCCATACATGGCTACACTCCATACAAATACTTTCAGAAACGACTTCCTGACACTTACATCTATACTCGATGTTAACAAATTCCTCTTCTTCAGAAACGCTTTCCTTCCCATTGCCAGTTTACATTTTACATCCTCTATACTTCGACCATCATCAGTTATTTTGCTCCCCAAATAGCAAAACTCCTTTACTACTTTAAGTGTCTCATTTCCTAATCTAATTCCCTCAGCATCACCCGACTTAATTCGACTAAATTCCAGTATTCTTGTTTTGCTTTTGTTGATGTTCATGTTATATCCTCCTTTCAAGACACTGTCCATTCCGTTCAACTGCTCTTCCAAGTCCTTTGATGTCTCTCCCAAAATTACAATATCATCGGCGATCCTCAAAGTTTTGATTTCTTCTCCATGGATTTTAATACTTACTCCGAATTATTCTTTTGTTTCCTTTACTGCTTGCTCAATATACAGATTGAATAACATCGGGGAGAGGCTACAACCCTGTCTCACTCCCTTCCCAACCACTGCTTCCCTTTCATGCCCCACGACTCTTATAACTGCCATCAGGTTTCTGTGCAAATTATAAATAGCCTTTCGCTCCCTGTATTTTACCCCTGCCAGCTTCAGAATTAGAAAGAGAGTATTCCAGTCAACATTGTCAAAAGCTTTCTCTAAGTCTACAAATGCTAGAAACGTTGGTTTGCCTTTCCATAATCTTTTTTCTAAGATAAACCGTAACGTCAGTATTGCATCACGTGTTCCAATATTTCTTCGGAATCCAAACTGATCTTCCCCGAGGTCGGCTTCTACCAGTTTTTCTGTAAAGAATTCGTTTTAGTATTTTGCAGTTGTGACTTATTAAACTAATAGTTCGGTAATTTTCACATCTGTCAACACCTGCTTTCTTTGGGATAGAATTTTTTTTTTTTTTTTTTTTTTTGACGTCTGATGGTACTTCGCCTGTCTCATACATCTTGCTCACCATATGGTAGAGTTTTGTCAGGACTGGCTCTCCCAAGGCCGTCAATAGTTCTAATTGAATGTTGTCTACTCCCGAGGCCTTGTCTCGACTCAGGTCTTTCAGTGCTCTGTCAGAGTCTTCACACAGTATCGTATATCCCATTTCATCTTCATCTACATGCTCTTCCATTTCCATAATATTGTCCTTAAGCATATCGCCCTTGTATAGACCCTCTATATACTCCTCCACCTTTCTGCTTTCCCTTCTTTGCTTAGAACTGGGTATCCATCTGAGCTCTTGATATTCATACAAGTGGTTCTCCTTTCTCCTCCAGCCATCCCTGCTTAGCCATTTTGCACTTCCTGTCGATCTCATTTTTGAGACGTTTGTATTCCTTTTTGCCTGCTTCATTTACTACATTTTCATATTTTCTCCTTTCAACAATTAAATTCAATATTTGTTATGTTACCCAAGGATTTCTGCTATCTCTCGTCTTTTTACCTACTTGATCCTCTGTTGCCTTCACTACTTTATCCCTCAGAGCTACCCATTCTTCTTCTACTGTATTTCTTTCCCCCATTTCTGTCAATTGTTCCTTTATGCTCTCCCTGAAACCCTGTACAACCTCTGGTTTAGTCAGTTTATCCAGGTCCCATCTCCTTGAATTCCCACCTTTTTGCCGTTTCTTCAGTTTTCATCTACAGTTCAAAACCAATAGATTGTGGTCAGAGTCCACATCTGCTCCTGGAAATGTCTTACAATTTAAAACCTGGTTCCTAAATCTCTGTCTTACCTTATCTATCTATCTGAAACCTTGTAGTATCTCCAGGATTCTTCCATGTATACAACCTTCTTTCGTGATTCTTGAACCAAGTCTTAGCTATGATTAAATTATGTTCAGTGCAAAATTCTACCAGACGGCTTCCTCTTTCATTTTTTACCCCCAACCAATATTCAACAACTACGTTTCCTTCTCTCCCTTTTCCTACTCTCGAATTCCAGTCACGCATGACTATTAAATTTTCGTCTCCCTTTACTACCTGAATAATTTCTTTTATCTCATCATACATTTCATCAATTCCTTCATCATCTGCACAGATAGTTGGTATATAAACTTGTGCTACTGTAGTAGGCGTGGGATTCGTGTCTATCTTGGCCACAATAATGCGTTCACTATGCTGTTCGTAGTAGCTTACCCGCACTCCTATTTTTTTATTCATTATTAAACCTACTCCTGCATTAACCCTATTTGATTTTGTATTTATAACCCTGTATTCACCTGACCAAAAGTCTTGTTCCTCCTGCCACCGAACTTCGCTAATTCCCACTATATCTAACTTGAACTTATCCATTTCCCTTTTTAAATTTTCTAACCTACCTGCCCGATTAAGGGATCTGACATTCCACGCTCAGATCCGCAGAACGCCAGTTTTCTTTCTCCTGATAACGACGTCCTCCTGAGTAGTCCCTGTTTGGAGATCCGAATGGGGGACTATTTTACCTCCGGAATATTTTACCCAAGAGGACGCCATCATCATTTAACCACACAGTAAAGCTGCATGCCCTCGGGAAAAATTACGGCCGTAGTTTCCCCTTGCTTTCAGCCGTTCGCAGTACCAGCACAACAAGGCCGTTTTGGTTAGCGTTACAAGGACAGATCAGTCAATTATCCAGACTGTTGCCCTTCAACTACTGAAAAGGCTGCTGCCCCTCTTCAGGAACCACACGTTTGTCTGGCCTCTCAACAGATACCCCTCCGATGTGGTTGTACTTACGGTACGGCCATCTGTATCTCTGAGGCACGCAAGCCTCCCCACCAATGGCAAGGTCCATGGTTCATGGGAGGGGGGGGGATAACTTTTTAATGGCCAGCAAAATATTACCCTATGACTGGGAGATTAGAGTACGCCTACGTTGTCTTAGAAGCGCTCTGTTGGCCATTTTCAGAAAAGGTAGTTGGCTTAGGACAAGGGAGGGACATGACTGCATCATCTCGCTGCAGCCACCGCCTCCACAGCCCTGCCGCCGAGGTACATCAAATGGTTCAAATGGCTCTGAGCACTATGGGACTTAACTTCTTTGGTCACCAGTCCCCTAGAACTTAGAACTACTTAAACCTAACCAACCTAAGGACATCACACACATCCATTTCCGAGGCAGGATTCGAACCTGCGACCGTAGCGGTCGCGCGGTTCCAAACTGTAGCGCCTAGAACCGCATGGCCACTGCGGCCGGCCGAGGTACATCTGATGTGTATATTTGGTCCAGCTTTGCTACTACTGCCAACCATCCATTAACGTGTCAGCATGTCAGTCTATGGTAACTCCTCGCAGCCTTCTGAGGACCGCCAGGAGCCGTATGTCCTCTACGCCCACTTGTAGCCACGTCTCCTGCTCCCCCTTGGGCCCTCTAAATACCTCTCCTTCAACCTGTTAGCATAATTTGTGTCGCACATGTGCCTTGTGTTCTTCCTGGGATGAGCTGTATAAGTACACCTCTCCCCTTTCACTCAATAATAATAGGGTGTCTCCTCCTGACAGAAGTTTCGTTCTTCTGCGTCCCTTGGCACCACCAGCCCCTCAATGTCTTTCACTAACAGGCTAATCCTGTTGCTGCAACAAAAATCCAACCCTACTGTAGTTATTATCTTTAGAAGAGAGGTACCATAACAAACAATGGCTGGAACTTTTTCGACGGCGGTCTGTGCACTTGGGGAATTGTATCCCTTACTTTTTGCTTCCTCTTGTAGATTCTTAGTGGTACTAAGGGCGTAGATGTTATATGTGTTTCTGTTTCTTGAGATAGTAGATTTTAATGGCTACAATATTTTTACTATTTGAGTATATTGTGGCTAACAGTCCTGAGTATTGTTTATTGTATTAGACGCCAAACTCTGCAGTTTGGACAAAAATGTAGCACATATAAATAGCTCCATGTTTCTTTATTGGATAAACAATAGTTTAGTTCCAAACACAACAGTTCCCTACCTACATTGAGATATATGTACGATGTTTCTAGAAAAATACCTTTCAGTAGGGACCAAATTTTTAGAAGTCATGTTCCTTTAATGTATCTCCGAGGGTAGCTGTTGGTGTTTCACGTACGCAAGATTGAAATCGGCGTGAAAGGTTCGCTGGCCTGAGACTACCATCGGCGGGAGATACGGATGGACATCTGAAGCTGTAAGCTTATGACTGTATGGTGGGTGATGCAGGAAAGCACAGCTTACTGTGCGGTCTTGGCACCAGAGGCGACATGAGAACGGAACTTGACATTGTTGTTGAGCAGCTAGACGATCTTGTCTCTCCTTGCAACAAAAATATCGACACGGTATAGCCAGAGTGTCAACATGCGATTCGAGCTGCCAATCATGCATCATTTCCGAATATCCACTGACAATTATTTTACGAACCAGAGTTCTGTGGAATTGTCCCACTGTCCTCACACATTATGAGGTAGGCTTCCATTATGTGAGGACATGCTTTCATTCGAGCGCTTACAGCTATAAACAGGAATCAGTTGTATTTTTCGACCAGTTTTCTACCTCTTCCACGTTCATATCTCTGCCGCCTCTTTAATGTCAACTGGTCAGTAAACCCTTATCTCCCTCCTTTACCATTTTGGTCGCTACTTTTCCTTGAATGTTATGACCATATACTGATCCTGCTACGACTGTTCACGTGGTCAGTATACGCCATTATCCTCTGCTCATTCAGTTCGA
Source organism: Schistocerca nitens (assembly GCF_023898315.1). Classification (NCBI taxonomy): domain Eukaryota; kingdom Metazoa; phylum Arthropoda; class Insecta; order Orthoptera; family Acrididae; genus Schistocerca; species Schistocerca nitens. The sequence goes on from NC_064614.1 coordinate 1,164,542,718, forward strand.
TTGTGGCATTGTTCGGAACTCAACTAACTTCACAAAGTGCGGTTCATCGCGCATCAAATCGTTTAAAATCTTTATTCTAGGGTTCATGGGCAACTCCTCCAGTGACCCACGAACGGGTGTACCTCTTCCTGTCTAAGATTATTTCTGTACTTCTATAAAGATTCTGGTTTCCTGTGTCATTGTCAGTAATAATTAAATCATATAATAAGTCTTTGGAACTTCAGTCCTTTAGTTCATTTAAATAATTAATGTTTCTTACAGATAAATCATTTCAAACTATTCAGTTGACATTAACAGAACTTATTGTTCCTGAATCATGACTAGCTCACTTACATCCTACACTGCAATTGCGATTTACACTTTTGTTCCTTCTGCACTTAACTTGTTTGGCGACTGTATTTCGTCTCAGTTACTTATTAGTGTATTCAGAAGTTCACATCAACTGTAAATGATGTAGTACAACCGGAAAAGTGATCGTGCTTGTGGAAGTAAGTATTCATCATATATGTTAGTCGACGTTTCCCACATTACGTGTCTTCCCACATATCGCAAGTAACTCAAATAGCCTGAGATGCAAAATTAGTATCGTGCACTACAATTTAAACATCTGTCGTTGACAAACCAGAGAGAGATATAGTTTTCTCCATTCAGTACCAATAATTTAAAAAATAGCAGTATTATTATGAAATAAATGACATGGAATCTAATTTGTGAAGAAACACTTCAGTATTCTGACTTTCGTAATTTATATTTGTCCTGTTCGTCTATCCAAAACGCTTATTAAAGTTCTTTTGCAGAAACTTAAAAATAACTAATTTATACCTGTATTAAATATTGCATCAAGCAAAATAGAACAGTAATCTGTCATGCAAACTAAAAATACCTCACAATGCATATAACTGGAAGTAATCCATTTCCACTGACTCGATTAATGGAAGCATGAATTTCATTCCACTTGTTTACTTCCAAAGGGTCTGCCTATATACTACATGTCAGAGCAAATCCTCCTTACACCATGTATTTTCTTATGTTAATTGTCTCTGGGGTATTATTGTTTCTGTGTCTATTGTACACACACACACACGCGCGCACCCGCTCTCCCCCCCCCCCTCCCCCCCTCAGCCCCCCACCTCTCCCACACACTCACACACGCGCACACGTGCACACATCAGTACCGTTGGAATATACTGTATTACTAGCATCCAGTTCCCTGAAGCCCGACTTTCTGTGTTTAATTGTACTTCCAGAATCGCTGTACCAACTCTTATACCGTTTAAAATTCGATCTGGGAAGTTATGTGGGGTTATGTTATGATCTGAATCGTTCCTCGTGCCATATTTAAGAATTTCATTCTTTTCATTTCCCTGAGACCTAGAAGCTGCTGATGAAATCTTCTGCCAGCTCCTACATCGTCACAGAACTGCTACAATGTGTTGATAATTAGATTATTTACATCGTTCAGCTCCTGTACAGTGTGCCTGTGATTTCTCTGTACCCATCAAGTTGCCACTAAGATACACCATTTCTTCCATGATTAGAAAATGTTGCAGCAATCGTAACAAATGGAAATCCAATTGCGCAATAATGGCCGAGCAGGTGAATAAGGCAATACCCCCCATCTCAGTTCTTAATTTTTTTCCAGGGTTCGTCTTGCGTAGTGTGGTCTTGCATTATCGTGTTGGAGAATAATGTCTTTTATGCTGCCAATCGCTGGGCATTTTCGAATTACAGAAGGATTTCACACTGCATTCACAGTTTGTCCAGGTTTCAGCGCTTCAAAATGAACGGCCTCGCAAGTACTCCGCCAAACACAAAAGCGGCTTTTGTAGTGTGAGCCTGACTTAGCTGTACTTCCTGGCGATTCAGTCGGTCACTACCCTTGCGGAACTCAAAAAGCGTAAGATGCCGGATATGTATCTCTTCTGGTATTTGGCTGGCCACTTTAGCATAAATGTTCAAAAAATTAAGATTAAGTTATTTACAAGTCAACAAGTTACTCTAACCTGCAAATGTTTTGCACGGGTTTGAAGTACACAGTGAAATGATACATGTCAAACGATTATCAACATGCGTAGAAACATTACCTTCTGGTCCCCATAATACAATACAGCACAACAATGCTTACCTAAATATCTGCGTTCGTATCGACTCCTTACATCATCTCACTGCTCTACAAATATTCATGCAATGACCGGAAGAAAACTTTGCATAAAATGTACACAATATTGCATCGTTCTCCTATACAACAAAGGCACTGGAATATCGTATTTATACGCTTATAACAGAAGTGACTTTCAATTAAAATTTCCTGCCCTTTACGGGAATTACGTAATGTGTGTACGAGTACAGGCTGTGAAGCATGAACGTCGCTATATGAAAGTTCGGGTGTGGCCATGAGTCATGTACGGATAACCAAATCTGGGTTCAAGTCCCGGTACGGCACAGATTTATACTGTCGTCATTCCCCTATACAGCTAATAGTTGATAGTAATCGCAACTGTCATGTATTGCAGAAGAAATGGCAAGAACTGGCCCTTGTAAGCAGATTTTTCTTAATTCTCTCATTTCACGATTCGTCCGCTCCAGCATTAGATTTGCGCAATGATCATATTCATAGACGTCTTACCGTATTCAGCATACTATGTGTGACTATAGCTCGGCACTAGAGATCATTGCTAGGCTAACAGCTAATTTTTCATTACACTTTTTCAATTCGCTTACGGTCTGATAAATGCGTCTTGTAACGATCAGGATTTTTAGAGCCGTATTAATTTTAAAAATCTATAAGTTCCTCGTCTGCTTTCAGGTGGAGTGATGTTTTCACCAGTTTACACAAGTATTTTGCAAAAACGTTGTAAACATTACAGCTGCTGGTCGCACCTTTGTTTATGATAACAGCATCTCCTTGAGATAGCCACCCGTGCCGCTGCAAAATGCTCTCTCATCTGTTGGAGAACTTATGCACTAACCTATCTCTTTTTGGAGAAGTGATGGTCGTCTGTTTTTCTTTCCTCTATGAACGATATCACAATTCGACAACTCGGCTATTGGTGTACTCGTCCATGTACTCTCTCACCGTTTCCTGCTGATCTTCGTTGTAGTCTGCTGGGTGGAAAGTAGTCAGCATTCATTTGGCCAGACCGTTTCAGGTCGCTGTCACACCACAGCCTGCCGTATGCAGAGCCGACAGCAATTGAGGCGACTCGTCCTTCGCGTTCAAATTCAATCTTTATTGATTCCTAGGTCTTTCTTATGCCTGCCTATGATTCAAGCCTCGTGTACCGTATTTGTTCATTATAAAGAGTCTCAGTTTATATCTACAGTTGTAAGATCCCGAAACGTCCACTTGAGTCCTTCTGGTTCCAAACAAACCGTAATTTACAGCAGTTAATGCTGCACCCTACAGCACAGCTGATATTGGGAAGTGCCATAGTGTCTGGATGCCTCATCCTAAAGGTACCGTTTTGCGTTGATAACATACCGTTAATTTTAAATTGCACTATCTTCGTTAATTGCACGCTGATGACAATTTGATCACTGTTTTCTTCCTTTGACGATGTCATTCTCGCAGCAGCTCTGCATTAACCAAGGCCACATCAGTAGCCCTCTGCGAATCAATCTGCAGTCTATCCATCATTTGAGCCTTTGCGGGGAACTTCCAAAATACATCGCATCTGAGGATGCCTATGTTTGCACACAAATTCTCATAGTCACTACCAATGAGTCACTACTAGAGTGTTATGTTGCATTAGCGTTAGCAGACACTGCAGTTGTTTGTGGCCAGATCCGGAGCTTTAGGTGGAATTGGCAGTCCTTCTCCAATAAAAATACTAATAAATTCGTGATAAAGCAATAAAATGGCCCATCACAGCTCAGACGAAATAAATCATGAACGCCCTTCTAGATTATTAATAACCAGATTGTCAGGGCCGTGCGTGAGAAGTCAGTCTTTATCCACTGACGTCTCCAGATACACAAAAATTTTGGTTAAGCAGGGAGAACACGCGGCTTTTGAAAAACGAATGTCTGTCTTTACACAGGATTCAGAAATTAGCAAAAGTGGGAGACGTTATATACGACTCTAAATGAATATCTGTCAGATCCGTTATTTTTCACTTTGGACACTTATTTCCATTAGGCTTAGCAAGATCATCCTTACTTAAACATATGGTCACAAGTTTAGTAAAAACAGATGATCCCTCAAGTGACGAATGTTCCAAGTGCCGTGCAGGTCTTCTCCATCTGTCGTCCTGGAAGACAGTATGCTATATAGAAAACATTATTCCCATCGTGTATCGTAGATCAGTCTCAGGACTGAAGCCACTTTTAGTTATACGAAACATTTGCTTATTTTAGTATTTTTCTCGCGTATAGATTTTAATACCAACTGTTTAGCAACATGGTGATTACTTCCTTCGTAGCTAGCTCCCACTTCAGAGAGTATAACTGCTTGCTAACACCACGATACGATTTGCAGTAGAGATAATTCTTTCTATTAGCAGACGTGCTATACCGTAAATAGACCGTAGGATGGGTTTATGATTAGTAAATGTGTTTTTTTTTTAATTCTAAGACTAGATGTATTACGTTAAAGACGAGGGTATTATCTTTAGCAACTACTGTTTCGCTGTAGTGGATGCTCCCAATTAGTTTACAAATCAATTATTACTTCCAGGAGTTTAATTAAGCATTACAGCTATTTGCTACTCCAATGAGACAATGTGGACCGAAAAACTTGCATATTAGTTTCCATAAAGTTCCTCAAACATACGAAGTGTTGAACGATCAATTAGAGACTGTTTCTGTACCAACAAATTGGGAGAGTTGTGAAACTGTTGTGTGTGCTGCAACGTTCGTTTCTTTACACGTATTGAGTTTACTTCCTATGAGGTCTTGACAATGACAAACGAACGTCTTTCAATATAGCAACGTACTTTGCATCAGGTATGTGTTACTGCACTATACAATATTACGTTTATTATCTGGTGACATCGGTCGACCAGTGCCTACGATATTTTTAAGGAATGAATTTAATACAAAAATGTCACTGTAGGATGCCTAATAATACGGCGTCCAGGGCACTATATAATAGAACACTTTATAGACTGTTTGCTGATCATAGTTTCGAGAAAGTTTGTGATATAACAAAGGAGCAGTATTATGTCTTCTTGTTCCTTCTACATCTACATCTACATTTATACTCCGCAAGCCACCCAACGGTGTGTGACGGAGGGCACTTGACGTGCAACTGTCACTACCTCCCTTTTCTGTTCCAGTCGCGTATGGTTGGCGGGAAGCCTCCGTGAGCGCTCGAATCTCTCTAATTTTACATTCGTGATCTCCTCGGGAGGCATAAGTACGGGGAAGAAATATATTCGATACCTCATCCAGAAACGCACCCTCTCGAAACCTGGACAGCAAGCTACACCGCGATGCAGAGCGCCTCTCTTGAAGAGTCTGCCACTTGAGTTTTCTAAACATCTCCGTAACGCTATCTCGCTTACCAAATAACCTTGTGACGAAACGCGCCGCTCTTCTTTGGATCTTCTCTATCTCCTCCGTCAATCCGATCTGGTACGGATCCCACACTGATGAGCAATACTCAAGTATAGGCCGAACGAGTGTTTTGTAAGCCACCTCCTTTGTTGATGGACTACATTTTCTAAGGACTCTCCCAAAGAATCTCAACCTGGTACCCACCTTACCAACAATTAATTCTATATGATCATTCCACTTCAAATTGTTCCGCACGCATACTCCATGATATTTTACAGAAGTAACTGCTGACAGTGTTTGTTCCGCTATCATATAATCATACAATTAAGGACCCTTCTTTCTATGTATTCGCAATACATTACATTTGTCTATGTTAAGGGTCAGTTGCCACTCCCTGCACCAAGTGCCTGTCCGCTGCAGATCTTCCTGCATTTCGCTACAATTTTCTAATGCTGCAACTTCTCTGTATACTACATTGTGCATTCCTCTATTCACGCTTGTTACTTGTCGTGAAATTGCCTCACAGATAAGGTTACCACTCTTGCTTAGAATAAATTAATAGGAACAGGCGAAAAAAGAAAAAAAGGAATGACTGCAACTAGAAACTAGTTTCTACTCAAGGAAGATCGTATTTACGGACAAAATACCAACTGCAAAACTTTTGTGAGTTCTATTTGTTGCCGAAATACATCCGAGTTGGTGGTTGAAAGATGCAGAGGTGTAGTTAAGACGGCGTAACTGGGAAGTCAGTGTAGCTTTTGTTCTGAGTCAATGTTATTCACTGAGCTCGATTAAAAAAGTATAACATGAGTCCCCATATGACAGAGGGATCATCGAACACTGTCTGAAGATTGCGCCCCGTATAGGACTGCGAAGTGTTTTGCAAGACGTTGGCGTACGGTCTATCACAAGTGTGCGTTCACACACTTTTGTTACAATGAGCTTACTTCTAGCACAGGAACTGTAGCAATCTGCCATCTGCTGCACAGTACTCTTGGTGCTAAAACAGGGCAGATGGAAATAGATGTCATTATATTTCATTACTATTAGTACGATTTAATGTTTTAATACCGTAAGAGAATGTTAACTTTGTACACTGTGCAACACGGAAAATTCACTGCATGAAATTGTTCTTCATATCTTCCTGATATTGATGTTGTGATAATCACTCCGCAGACTGCTTTCAAGTGGCTGTCAGTGCTCCTCTGTCCTGTGCACGCCTCACTTACCCAGTTAAAGCGTTGGTGCCGGCCGCGGTGGTCTAGCGGTTCTAGGCGCTCAGTCCGGAACCGCGCGACCGCTACGGTCGCAGGCTCGAATCCTGCCGTGGGCATGGATGTGTGTGATGTCCTTAAGTTAGTTAGGTTTAAGTAGTTCTAAGTTCTAGGGGACTGATGACCACAGATGTTAAGTCCCATAGTGCTCAGAGCCATATGAACCATTTTTTGAAGCGTTGGTCCCGCTTTACAGTTTTAATCCCACACTTCCTTCCATTATGGAATTGAAAATTCGTCGATGCCTCAGGACGTGTCGTATCAACCGATCTGTTCTTCTAGTCAGGCTGTACCCTGAACTTCTTTTCTCCCCAATTCGGCTCACTGTCTCCTTATTTTTTATTAGATGTAGCCATCAGATTTTCAGCCTTGACGGATAGCACCTCATTTCAAAAACTTCGGTCCTGTTCTTGTCTGTATTGCGTTTTGTCAACGTTTCAATTCCTTATAAGACTGTACTCCAGACAAATATCTTCACAAAAGACCTTCTAACACTAAAATTTGCATTACAGCGTAACAAACTCTTTTTCCACGGAAATTCTTTCGTTGTTGTTGTCAATCTGAATTTTATATCTTCCAATAATTTTTTTTTGCCAGTGGAGCAAAACACAATTATTACTTTCAGCATCTAATTTCGTAACAAATTTCCTCAGCATCTCCTAGTTCACAAAAAGTGTTGTAATGTGTGTGAATTCCTAAGGGACCAAACTGCTCAGGTCATCGGTCCCTAGACTCACAAATTACTTAAACTAACTTAAACTAACTTATGCTAAGAACAACACACACACACCCATGCCTGAGGGAGGACTCGAACTTCCGACGGGAGGGGCCGGGCAATCCATGACATGACGCCTGAAACTCCGCGGCCACTCCGCGCAGCTCTTCTAGTTTAACTCAAGCACATTCCATTACTTTTGTTACTTTTCATCTCAAAGTCTGGTTTAAAGAAACGATCCATTCCGTTCTGAGACGTGGTACTTACTGGCATTGAGGGAAACGTGGAGGGGAGTACCCACCAATACAAACTTCTTTTCACACAACCTGTTTATTTAACAACTTATCACTATATATATATATATTACAAAATGAACGAATCCGCAAATTTTTTTGACCTTAAACCTCACGATGAATAAGCTTTTGCAAAAGAAATCAAAACAGCCAGGGGGGGGGGGGGGGGGTGGCAGTGGTGTTTACTACCGCGCTGGACACAGTCTTATTAAATGCAGCATTGATGACAAGAGTGGTTCACTTACTCAAAACAGTTGACGTAACTTTGTATTTGAAAGCTGCATGTCGAAAGGTTCGTGTTAATATCCGCACCTGTGCTTAAAGGTTAGACAGAATAGGAAACAATATGACAATGATAAGGCTTACTTAGAGGCAACCAACCTCTTATGTAAGTCTGCAAGCTTTCGTGGCCGTTGTCACTGAAGTTAAAATCTTCTGGGTTATTAGGCCGCGTCATGTTTCTTCTAAAATGTTCAACGTTTCGACCCCTCTGCTGGGATCGTCCTCAGAATCTTTTGGTGTCCACTACTGCTAGAACACTGTCAGTACAACAGGTCGTTCAGATTATAACTAATGACTGAGAAATGCAATTACGGTCAAAGAATTGAACTGGTTAACATCTATACTTAACCAAAAGGCCCCTGTTTTGTTTAACGACAACCTGTGCGTTAGTACAATGGTTCCGGCTGTATTTAGGACCAGCAGCTGATTCATTAGAACACTAATGAATATAATGGCCTGACAAATTTTCGAACGACAACTAGTGTCTTGGTACAATACTACGGCCTATATTTACAACCAAAGGGCCGGCTGAGGAAAACTCTGTGGGTCGGGTACAAACCAGAAAATAATAATAAGGAGGGCAGGTAGATGATGACACAAATCACCACGAGGATAACAGAATGTTACTCGCCTTTATCAGAAAGCAGCTCCGGGGGTCCACGGTGCGTCACGGCGGTTGCTGAGTGGTGCCGATGAAAGCCAGGTAGAAGAGGGCAGCCAGGCAACGAGCGGTCGTCCGACGAGAAAGTTGCCAACCAACCGACGCTCGGACCTTGTGACCACCTCTTGTCACGACGCTACCGCCAATCTCAAAGCTTCGTGCCTCCACTTCTCGGGCCATAGAACCCGTATATATATCGGCAAGCAAACACCTTCTAAGGGCACAACCCAGAGATACCAACTCTCTCATAGGTATTGGCAATGGGGCCGCAAGGGGGATAGTCGACACTGCCCTTGAACCAGTGGCGCCAGACAGAATTGTCTATTAACTCAATGGCGCCACGGCTGACTTTCTATAGCTCTTCCGAGGCCTAAACCATCTCTGATAAAATTACAACGTCTACGGTAAACTATGACGCTCTTATTTCTTTTCCCTAAACTTTCATTTCCTTTCCAGATGTCTCCTAGGATTTCTTAAAAGCTTGATCAACGTACAGATCGAATAACGTCGGGTATAAGCTGCAACCCTGTCTGATTATCTTCTCAACTATAGCCTACCTACCATACCCTTCTACTTCTACAACTAAAGGCTTCTTAATGTAACAGTTATAAATAACTTATCACTTCTTCTGTTTCATCACTGCTACCTTCAAAATTTCAGAGAGTGGTACATATCATATTGTCAAAATCTTTCTCCAATTCTAAGATAAGTTGTAGTCACCATCGCTTCCCGGGTTTCTGTTGTTCTCCTGAACAGAAATCGATATTCTCCAAGATCTGTCCCTATCAATTTTTCCATTCTTATACAAATAATTTGTGCCAGTATTTTGTACCTATGACTCATTAAGTTGATTGTTTGGTAGTATTCACAGATGTCAGCACCTACCGTCTTTGAAAATGGACTTGTTACAGTCTTTGCTGTAGTCTGAGGGTATTTCGCCTGTCTCATATGAAGCCCTCCATCGTAAATAATAATACGGGTCAAGTTTGTTGCTTTCACAATTGCGCTGTAAAGATTCAATAAATTGTTACAAGCAATGTGATATTTTTATTCAGACAAGTTATTATTTTAAAATGTGCACAGTGTCTCCCAGCTCCGTTAGGACAGTGGCTATGTAAAACGAAAGTCATGGATTATGTTCAAAAAATCACTCTATTTTTTGCAAAATAGTCTCCCGCTGAACCAATACACAGCTGAAATAATTTGAAAACTGTTTCTAAACAGTCACTGTGGTTCTTTTTTGGAGTTGCATTTAGTACAGCATTACAGTTTTCCTGGATGTTCTTAAGTGCGTCACAGTAATGTCCTATCATTTCCAACTTCATTCTGGGAACAGCCAGAAGTCGGCTGGGGTCAAATCCGGCGGATATTGTGGGTGATCCAGGACTGTGATCCGCTTGCTGGCCAAAAACGTGTGCACAGCCCTCGCTTTGTGATTTGGGGTGTTGCCGCGGAGGTGCAACCAGGAACCTGCCTATCGGTGTTCTGATCGAATTCGACGAAGTCTCGCCCCTAAACGATAGAGGATTAAAAAAACTTTATTCTGCCTCACTGCTCCACCGCCGTTTTCCGACAAACGTCGTATGCATACTGTTACATTCGTGGCCAGGACGCCTACTGCAGCAGTGCACTTTGACCTCCTACATCGCTGTTTTTGAAACTTCAAGGATCGTAACGCTGGAACTTGGCACAAGATAGCATCGCAGTTTCGAATTTCACACCAGAAGCCCTAACGGAAGTGGTAAACATTGTGCATTTACAGTGACGATGTATTTCTTAAATCGGTATGTTCTATCGGAAATTTTGTTCTTAAAAATTACTCAATGAGTCCACAACATGGCTCACGAACAGCCAGCAGTACGCGGAGTCGGGTTTTTGGACGGCGAGTGAGTATCAAGCAGGGCAAGAGCTCAGTAGTGGGAGCGGCCGTTTCACTTAACTGCTCGGCGTGGCTGCCGTGGTGGAGGGCGACAACAAGAAGTAAGAGGGTGTTGGCCGGAGACTGGGCTCAGTTTGCTTTAAGGTTACCAGGATGATTGTAACCGAAGCAGAGCTTGGAGACAGCGGAATTGCCTATGTGTGTGTTTCTAGACAGAGTTGTCCTCTTGTGTTGGAGGACTGGAGACGTTAAGTTGTGTGCGCTGCTGTGTGTACTGAGTGAATTCCGCCTGATTAGTGCACGTTATAAAAGCAATACTTGGCTCCTAACTGTACATCATATCTGTCATTTCTCGGTCCCCTAACTTTTCCAGGTGCAAATTCTTTCGGTTACTGGATTTAATAAAAGTAATGGACTGTGCTCGAGTTAAGCTAGGAGAGCCGCGCGCAGTGGCCGTGGGGTATGAGGCGCCATGTCACGGATTGCGCGGCCTCTCCCGCCGGAGGTTCGAGTCCTCCCTCGTGCATGGCCGTGTGTGTTGTTCTTAGGATGATTTAGTTTAAGTAGTGTGTAAGTCTGGGGACCGATGACCTCAATAGTATGGTCCCTTAGGAATTGACACACAATACAGCGATATTATTTAATCTTGTGTTTCTTTTATGTTGCAAGCTACTGTTATAATTAAACGGCGTCTTGGCATCGATAAAGGCTCCGTGTTACAAACCTTATGAATAGTCCAGAACGAGCCAAAATTTTGAAATTATTCAATGTACGATGTCCGATAAAGAAATATTTTCAGAAAAGTCACTCACGGTCAAACTTAAAATGAACAGACCTTACGCAAAAAGCCATTGTCAAGCTCCCAAAGTTTGTATTACGCACCGTTAAAAATTAATAGTCGGATCACATACTACTATCACTAGCTATTATTATTTGTCTGATCTCTGATATTCTCAAACCAGAGCTGAAAAGTGATAAATCAAACAACCGTCTACCGCTTCCCTTGAAATCACTGTAACCTATGTTGCGCGCCATTTGATCTGCGTAACGTAGATTGTCACTGTCAAGCACATCCAGCAAATTGTATCGAGTGTCCTTGAAACGCGCAAAAACCAGTTTTCGTAGCAAGTGCGCCTTGTCCTCCCTCGGATATCTGTAGTTTTCCTTATGCACTACACGGTTATACTGCTGCGAATTTATTCGCAAACAGGCCATCGTTGTTTTCTTACTATGCTGCGGATAATCTTCAATAAACGTAATTATATATAGTACCCTCTCCTTGAACAACGACTGTACGTTACTACGTTTCGCCGGAGACGCGATTTGCGGCTCCCTGTCCGACAAGGATGATGAACTACATGGCTCGATACATGTTTCATTATCATTTTCACTTGCTAAGTACGTATGACCATCATTGTACTATTCATGTATATTGTCTGCACAGTCGAGCGTATACGACATCGCACATTCCACTGACTCGTCTTGTAGAATATACAGGGTGATTCAAAAAGAATACCACAACTTTAGGAATTTAAAACTCTGCAACGACAAAAGGCATAGCTAAGCACCATCTGTCGGCGAATTAAAGGAGCTATAAAATTTCATTTAGTTGTACATTTGTTCGCTTGAGGCGCTGTTGACTAGGCGTCAGCGTCAGTTGATGCTAAGATGGCGACCGCTCAACAGAAAGCTTTTTGTGTTATTGAGTACGGCAGAAGTGAATCGACGACAGTTGTTCAGCGTGCATTTCGAACGAAGTATGGTGTTAAACCTCTTGATAGGTGGTGTATTAAACGTTGGTATAAACAGTTTACAGAGAATGGGTGTTTGTGCAAAGGGAAAAGTTCTGGACGGCCGAGAACGTGTGATGAAAATTTAGCACGCATCCAGCAAGCATTTGTTTGCAGCCCAGGTTCAAAAATGGTTCAAATGGCTCTGAGCACTATGGGACTCAACATCTTAGGTCATAAGTCCCCTAGAACTTAGAACTACTTAAACCTAACTAACCTAAGGACATCACACACACCCATGCCCGAGGCAGGATTCGAACCTGCGACCGTAGCAGTCCCGCGGTTCCGGACTGCAGCGCCAGAACCGCTAGACCACCGCGGCCGGCTGCAGCCCAGGAAAATCGACTCGCAGAGCTAGTAGAGAGCTGCAAATTCCACAATCAACTGTATGGAGAGTCCTACGGAAAAGGTTAGTTATGAAACCTTATCGTCTGAAATTGGTTCAAGCACTGTCTGCAGCTGATAAGATTAAACGAATCGATTTCTGTGATTTTATCCTTGCTCAAATGGAAACAGATGAATCTTTCGTTTCAAAGATTGTGTTTAGTGATGAAGCAACTTTCCACACTAACGGGAAAGTCAACCGTCACAATGTCTGTATATGGGGCACTGAGAATCCGCGGGAAACAACTCAGTATGAACGTGACTCGCCTAAGGTGAACGTTTTCTGTGCCATTTCAGCCAATAAAGTTTTTGGTCCCTTTTTCCTCGAAGGTGCTACTGTAACTGGACTACAGTATCTGGAGATGTTAGAGAATTGGCTGTTCCCTCAACTCGAACAAGAAGCACAACAATTCATATTTCAGAAGGATGGAGCGCCACCACATTGGCACTTATCTGTCCGTAACTACCTGAACGTCAACTACACGAGGCGATGGATCGGCCGCCAGGCAGCCCGTGACAGAGCACTTCGTCACTGGCCTCCAAGAAGCCCTGATCTTACCCCCTGCGATTTTTTCTTATGGGGGTATGTTAAGGATATGGTGTTTCGGCCACCTCTCCCAGCCACCATTGATGATTTGAAACGAGAAATAACAGCAGCTATCCAAACTGTTACGCCTGATATGCTACAGAGAGTGTGGAACGAGTTGGAGTATCGGGTTGATATTGCTCGTGTGTCTGGAGGGGGCCATATTGAACATCTCTGAGCTTGTTTTTGAGTGAAAAAAACCTTTTTAAATACTCTTTGTAATGATGTACAACAGAAGGTTATATTATGTTTCTTTCATTAAATACACATTTTTAAAGTTGTGGTATTCTTTTTGAATCACCCTGTATTTCATATGCCACTTCTTTCTCATTCTACGAAATTCCTTAGGTTCCTTGGGTGAACTTCAACAACTTCTTGTAGAAGTAATGCAGTATTTGCTTTTCTTTATCGTCGCCATTGCTCTGCTTTGTATCGACACCACTAGCACTGTAGCACTGTTGTGCGGTACTCAGCGACTAAGCAGTTCAACTACGCTCCGCAGCCTCATGCTGTGCTCACCATGGGATACCCCAGTCTCGGCCCCCTGTTGCCATTAGCAGGCAGTATCGTGGTTGCGTCGTAGACAATACGTGGGGCGTCGAATGCCGTAAACAGCATTGGCCTTTTGCGACATCGCACTCACAGGGTTCCTTGCTAGCGCAAAATTAGAAACAAAACAAAAAAAGTGACGCAAACGCACAGTATTATCCGACCGTGGGATCAGACTACGTTTGCAGTGCGGGTACTTTTGCAAAGAATTAAAAAATTCCAGATAAGTACAAAAAGTGTTCATTCACCGAGGGTTCCATATAAGCTTAATTATGTATATAAATAGTTCATCCAGCCAGGAAATCGAGAATTTTAACGAGTTTTGCCTGTTATTGATATCTATACTGGTAGGGTATCGAAATATGTGATGTAAATGTCCTAATCTCTTTATTGCAATGACGTAGGAGCCTCAATGTTTTACATCGCAAAGGGAGCGTAGAGCTTACTATAAGGCACGAATCTCTATACGTTCCTAAGAAAAAGCGGTGTTAAGAGAAGGACGGACAGACATACAGTCTGATAGCAAATGAGAATCTTTTTTCCCTCCGATAATTACAAATTAACATTTTTGGAGTTTTATTTTAGTTTAACCGCAAAACCTTGATTCTTGCCAAATGTCATGGTTCCCTGTCAACAGGAAGTACCCTACAAGTTTTGAAGAGTGAGTTTGCGAATATCAAAATATGTGACTTAAGTGACCGTATCTTTTGACTGCATTGACGTAGAAGCATCTACTTTTACCACTGCCAAGGGATCCTAGGTCTCAGTATGTGGCATTAATTTCAGCTTGATGCGTAGACCCGTTTCTGAGATAAAAGGTTTTTAACAGTCGGACAGACTGACAGAAGGACAAAACAGTTACCTTACTGAGGTACAGATCTCTAAAAAATGGAAAAACGTACGTGCCATTCAATTCTCCTTCTTTGTTTGATTTATAGCATAAATACACACTATGTACCTTGTGTGTCACGATACAATACATTTAATTTAATGATTTAATTAATAATTCTAGGGTTTGTGAACAGAAACAAGCGAAAGTATTCCAGTCGGAGGCACTTCTGTTTAACAAAAAACACAAACTAAGTGTCCAGAACCTTCATAACAAGAGTAGGACTCATGACACCACTCCTCACTCTTTGGACATTGAATGAAGTCTTCTGTTGATCGATTGTTGTACTTTGCAGAGCAGTCTGGACAGCGAAAAGGCTGCCTTTCTTCTGTCGACGTATTTAAATTTTGCTTTCTTTTCTTTTCGTTTGCTTGGCTAGAAACAATTTCCTCTTTGGCTTATTTATTTGTTGTTCTCTTAACTGGGGTTCCAGTTGCTCCTTGAATAGAGCCCCATATACTATTTCCGACTTCTTCCCTTTCTTCTCTCTTTTCTAACAACGTTTTCCTCTTGCAAAGGAATTGTTTCTTTTCGGGAAACGTATGTACTTGGTCTTGGTTGTGGTTCATTTGTAGACGATTGTGAATTTTGGCTCTGGAGAGATCCAGTTTCAGCTGTGGATGCATCGTTAAAACATATATAATAAAAAGGAACACCTACAGCTGTCCTGACAGTGTTATTTATTATATACTTACAAGTTTCGGAGCTTCAGTACACCATCTTAATGCCTTAACTGTCCCCGAGGGAGATAACGCTAATCGTATACACAATTCATCAGTGGAAAATGTAGTAACCACAACCAACAGCGGGAACGCCTTGGGCTGCGGATCGGAGCCGCCAGGCGGGGAAGCCGCCGGCGGTGGAGCACGCACCACCGGGTAAACACAGGACGAGTCGGACGACAGACCAACGACAACTGACAACAACTGACAACAGCCGACCACGACCGACTATGAGCGACACAACCAGGAAGAGATAAACAACGGAGGCTTGTGGAAACAACAACACCAAACACCAAATGTAAATCCACTCGGAACCAGAGCCAGGCAAATGTCAACAACGAGCAACGACCAGAACGCAGTACCGCCGAGATAGAAACGAAATCCAGAGCGACTACCAGACTGGCTGGACTACGTTTTTTTGTCTTTATTGTTGTTTTAACACCTGAACAATCAGGTAGGCTGGCAGCGGCATGCTACGCCGCTATTCAGCCATAGTGTTGACAATAACAGTACAATAATGGAGAATGACAATGAACATAGTGATGGGCAAAAAATAGTGGTCACAGATACACAAAAAACACGGAGCCGTTCACACTCGACGATAACGACACTGAAAACACGTTGACACGGCGCACATAACACTGATGAATCCGACAGCACAAGTGAACGTAGAAGCGTGACAGCGGACACTAAAAATACAAAACGACGTCACACACACGAGACACTGTTGGCGATGATCTCCGGCGCGCAAAAGTCCACGTAGCGTGTGCGAGTCCGGGGACCTGCCAAGAGGGGAAGAATGGTGATGGTGGGGCGGGTGGAGGGGGGGGGAGAGGGGAGAACAAAGATGCCAATGGCTGAGGAGATGGGAGGAGAAGTAGAGGGAATGGGGAGGGGAGGCCTGGGGGAGGAGTGGGGAGAAGGGGAGGCGGGACTGGACTAGGGCAGAGCGGGTCCCTATTTACGAAACCAGAGGGAGTGGCTATTGGCTGCTGTCTGCACGTTGCGTAGCGGTGGCGCCCTCGCTGCACGAGAGCCGCTGCGCGGAATAGCCCCGGCGGAGGCGGAGCCCTCTATGGGCTGACCACGTCCATTTGTTCTGCCGCGTGTTCGACTTCCGCGGCGGAAGGTACTAGATAAAACATCTATAAATTGCTTTTTGCAGACTACCTTTAACAATTATGTTGTGTCTCCAACCGTCAACTAGCAATTAAGTCCCTCAAGCCTCCAACCATAAGGATGGATACGCAAAAACATCATTAAAACTATCACTCTGGTCTGTAAGATTAGAAGGTAGAAACTCTCCGCTGTAAATACGTGGCACTCGATTGGATAAATGCCATTTATCTCGAACGCTTTTGTTGCTTTCGCCTTCTTCCTGTTACCCAGTGTGGCTTTCGACCATCCTGCTCTTCCGATGACCTTCTCCTCCACCTCACTCATCTCCTTTCCGAACAGCTAAATTCCCGGTGCTCCACAATCTTCCTCTCCCTGGACCTCGAACGTGCCTATGAGCGCATGTGGCATTCTGGTCTCCTCTTCAAGCTTGAAACCTTCACCCTTCCCATTAACTACGTCCATCTGATCGCCTCCTTTCTCTCCCACCGTCCTTCCTACGTCACCATCCATAACACGGATTCCTACACCTTTTTTCCCTCCGCCGGTGTGCCCCAAGGCCGGTTCACCGCTTGGTGCAACCAGTGGTTGCTCAAGGTCAATCCCTCCAAAACCCAGGCGATCATTGTAGGCAATACCACCCCTTCCTTCCGCCTCCTTGATTTCTATCTCACCATCTATGGCCGTCCTATCGCCCTCACCCCCACCCTTAAGTACCTTGGCATCACACTCGACCATCGCCTCTCCTGGACCCCCCATCTCTGGACAATCCAAGCCAAGGCATGCTCCCGACTCCGTCTCCTCAAGCTGCTTTCCAGCCGTACATGGGGTCTGGACCCCTCTACCATACTTCACACCTATAAATCCCTCATCCGCCCTATCCTCTGTTACGCCCATCCTGTCTGGGTCTCCGCCCCCCCCCTACCTTTTACCAATCCCTTCAGATCCTTGAACGCCATGCTCTCCGCCTCGCCTATCGCATACGTCTCCCCTCCCCCACGCGGATCCTGTACGACCTCATTCCATTCCCCCACCTCCTCCTTTTCCTGGAATGGATACGGATCCTGTACACCTCCTGAAAACTCGATCTTCCTCACCCGCTTGTCTCCCCCATCCTCTCCCACCACCGCTCGCTGCCATGCCTGTATTCCCACGTCCAACCCGGTCTCCATCTCTCCACCCTCCTTACCCTCTACCAAGGTGGCTTCTGCCAGCTGCCTCTTCCTGATGATGCTCTCCTCCCCTCCATCTACCCCTCCTACCAACTTTGATCCTCCCTCCCTCTTCCTGTGTTTGCTCCTTTGGGCACCCTCCCTCCCTTCTCTCCCCCCTTTCCTCCCTCCTCCATTTTTCCCCACTCCTTCCCCGGGCTTCCCCTCCCCTGTCCCACTACTCATCCTCCCATCTCCTCAGCCATTGGCATCTTTGTTCTCCCCTCTTCCCCCCTCACCCTTCTTCCCCACTTGGCAGGTCCCTGGACTCGCACACGCTACGTGGACATTCACGTGCTGGAGATAATCGCCATTAGTGTCTCGTGTGTGTCGTGATGTTTAGTGTTCAGTGTTCACCGTCACACTCCATCGTTCACCAGTGCCATCGACATCTTCAGTGTTTGTGCTTCGTGTCAACAGTTTGTAGTGTGGATTGTCATCGAGCGTGAAAGGCTTCATGTTTTTTATGTTCATGTGTCTCCTGTTTTTTCCCCGCCGTTTTGTTCCAACCCATGTGTTTTCTCTTTTTTATCATTGTACTATCTTTGGTTTAAGAGCGGCGTATTGTGCTGCTGCCAACCTACCTGTTATACGGGTTTTGTAATCACAATAAAGAAAAAAAAAAAGGTTGCTTTCGTCATTGTGGCCTTCCTTTGATAAGCAGTTCTAAACTCTTTAGTTTTACATGATATAACTATTACTGAGACAAAAACATATTGTACTTTGCCATATATCTTGCAGTCGGCAAAGTCATCATCCATACAGCATAAAAAAGCTTTTATCACTTCAAACCCCACACTTTTTATTCTTTAGGGTCTGTTGCTACTTCTCGCACCACACACATATCTTGTATTAGCGGTATTAAAAGTATTTTTAACCGTCTGTTGACTTTACCAGACTATAAGCAACAGCATCTTCTGAAAACAAGAGAGTGGCTTAGATCGTCTTCAAAATCGTCTATATACCGCAAGAACGGTAGAGAACTATAACCCACGTAACCTCAGGCATAAATTTGGTTTAACAGAGGGACTTCACGACTGTTAGTACAGACTATGACCTTTCTAAAAAGAAAGCACGAATTCTGTCGGACAGCTGAGGCGATACTCCATGGACACGTCATCTAAATAGAAACCGCTTGTGAAGAACGACGTCAAAAGCCTTCTAGAAACCTAGAAACGGGTATTTAACTTAAGAGCTCCTATCGATAGATTTCATTACTTCGTGGAAATAAAGAACCAACTGTGTTTTGTAAGAATAAAATTTTCTGAATTTGTGCTTGTTACTTGTCCATACGTCATTTTCTACGAATTATTTCATAATGTTCGAGCAAGGTAGTATTATAATCCTATCGCAAATCGATGTCAGTGTTACGGGTCAATAATTCAGCGAATTACTTCTATTTCAGTTCTTCTGTATTGGTGCGACCCGCACAACTTTAGAGTACTTAGATAAGGATCATTAGACGAACAAGAAGCCGTATATAATTGCTAAAAATTGAGCTATTCTTGGATAGTAAATTTTGAAGCTTGTGTTAAGAAAACGCTTTCTCTCACCAACATGTTATTACCTGACACGTACTGCTAAGTAACTTAGCTTCCTCTATTAATTTTCAGGTGATGTCAGTGACGTCCATCACTAAAATACACGATGCAAAACGCAACAGCAACGACAATTCTCGGTAAGTGAGGACCCCCTCAAACGGACCGGTTATTAATTTCCAAATTCAATTTATGTGGCTGGTTTGTTGAAGAATGGCTACTAAATACAGAGGACTGAACCGTGTGGTGGAACTGACATGCTATGGTTTTTCTTAGATGTTTCTTTTCTGGGAAAACATTTCCACAAACTTGATTCGAGGAAGTGAAAAGCATGTCAAATGTTTCTTTTAAGAATATAAATGAAGTCTGGTAATAAGAATCATCCAATTTCGCATATGAGCATATACTGGATTTTAGTATTACATTGTACCAGAAACGCAGCCGTACAATAAACTCTTCATTACTTTTGCTATATAGGGACAGTTGAATGCTTACTGCTTCTTATTTTATAGTTTCCGCGCTCGCTGTATTATTTGCAGAATTCATCCCCACATTGACATCTACAATGGTTATCATCAGCTAAGGGCCCGAGAAAAGACTTCTATAATGGGCAATCCTCGACTGGGGACCCCATGTGCTACTCTCTGGACAATGTGGGCACTGGGTGCGTGAGGAGCAGAAATAAGCGAACACAGCGTGACTAACTTCTTCCTTTAATCGCAAATACCGTTTACAATAACACTAACGCTACGCCAACTCGCTACCACTGTGTCAGTCACTTTTGCCGCAGTTACGCTACTGGCCATTAAAATTGCTCCACCACGAAGATGACGTGCTACAGACGCGAAATTTAACCGACAGGAAGAAGATGCTGTGATATGCAAATGATAAGCTTTTCAGAGCATTCACACAAGGTTGGCGCCGGTGGCGACACCTACAACGTGCTGACTTGAGGAAAGTTTCCAACCGATTTCTCATACACAAACAGCAGTTGACTGGCGTTGCCTGGTGAAACGTTTTTGTGATGCCTCGTCTAAGGAGGAGAAATGCGTACCATTACGTTTCCGACTTGTAGCCTATCGCGATTGCGGTTTATCGTATCGCGACATTGCTGTTCGCGTTGGTCGACAGCCAATGACTGTTAGCAGAATATTGAATCGGTTGTTTCAGGAGGGTAATACGGAACGCCGTGCTGGATCCGAATGGCCTCGTATAACCAGCAGTCGAGATGACAGGCATCTTATCCACATGGCTGTAACGGATCGTGCAGCCACGCCTCGATCCCTGAGTCAACAGATGGGGACGTTTGCAAGACAACAACCATCTATAACAGTTCCACGAGGTTTGCAGCAGCATGGACTATCAGCTCGGAGACCATAGCTGCGGTTACCCTTGACGCTGCATCACACACAGGAGCGCCCGCGATGGTGTACTCAACGACGAACCTGGGTGCACGAATGGCAAAACGTCACTTTTTCGAATGAATCCAGGCTCTGTTTACAGCATCATAATGGTCGCATTATGCCGTTTCCCGTGGTCTAGGGGTAGCGTCTTTGATTCATAATCAAAACGTCTTCGGTCCCGGGTTCGATCTCCGCCACTGCCTAAATTTTGATAAATAATCAGCATTGGCGGCCGAAGACTTCCGGCATAAGAAGTCAGCCTCATTCTGCCAACGGCCTTGTCAAAGAGGGCGGACGAGCGGATAGAGGTTCAGGGCACTCTCTTGTCCTAGGGGTGGGAAATTGCCCCTAAAGGCGGAAGAATCAGCAATGATCAACGACATGAGGATGCAGAAGGCAATGGAAACCACTGTATTAAAGACACGTAACATATATCCACAGGACATGTGGCCTGTGATTGAAGAAGTGTCATGATGATCTCTCCATTGGCAAAAGATTCCGGAATAGTCCCCCATTCGGATCTCCGGGAGGGGACTGCCAAGGGGGAGGTTACCATGAGAAAAAGATTGAATAATCAACGAAAGGATAACGTTCTACGAGTCGGGGCATGGAATGTCAGAAGCTTGAACGTGGTAGGGAAACTAGAAAATCTGAAAAGGGAAATGCAAAGGCTCAATCTAGATATAGTAGGGGTCAGTGAAGTGAAGTGGAAGGAAGACAAGGATCTCTGGTCAGATGAGTATCGGGTAATATCAACAGCAGCAGAAAATGGTATAACAGGTGTAGGATTCGTTATGAATTGGAAGGTAGGGCAGAGTGTGTGTTACTGTGAACAGTTCAGTGACCGGGTTGTTCTAATCAGAATCGACAACTATAATTCAGGTATACATGCCGACGTCGCAAGCTGAAGATGAACAGATAGAGAAAGTGTATGAGGATATTGAAAGGGTAATGCAGTATGTAAAGGGGGACGAAAATCTAATAGTCATGGGCGACTGGAATGCAGTTGTAGGGGAAGGAGTAGAAGAAAAGGTTACAGGAGAATATGGGCTTGGGACAAAGAATGAAAGAGGAGAAAGACTAATTGAGTTCTGTAACAAGTTTCAGCTAGTAATTGCGAATACCCTGTTCAAGAATCACAAGAGGAGGAGGTATACTTGGAAAAGGCCGGGAGATACGGGAAGATTTCAATTAGATTACATCATGGTCAGACAGAGATTCCGAAATCAGATACTGGATTGTAAGGCTTACCCAGGAGCAGATATAGACTCAGACCACAATATAGTAGTGATGAAGAGTAGGCTGAAGTTCAAGACATTAGTCAGGAAGAATCAATACGAAAAGAAGTGGGATACGGAAGTACTAAGGAATGACGAAATACGTTTGAAGTTCTCTAACGCTATAGATACAGCAACAAGGAATAGCGCAGTAGGCAGTACAGTTGAAGAGGAATGGACATCTCTAACAAGGGCCATCACAGAAGTTGGGAAGGAAAACATAGGTACAAAGAAGGTAGCTGCGAAGAAACCATGGGTAACAGAAGAAATACTTCAGTTGATTGATGAAAGGAGAAAGTACAAACATGTTCCAGGGAAATCAGGAATACAGAAATACAAGTCGCTGAGGAATGAAATAAATAGGAAGTGAAGAAAAGCTAAGACGAAATGGCTGCAGGAAAAATGTGAAGACATCGAAAAAGATATGATTGTCGGAAGGACAGACTCAGCATACAGGAAAGTCAAAACAACCTTTATGAAAAATTATACATGACTGTGCTTAAACTGACACGCAATATTTTTAGCGCAACGCAATCTGACTTTCAAAAATCCCTACAAAAGAATGACCCTGACTAACATTAACCTATGCGTTTCACAAATCACTTACCTCACAAAAATCTAGGTTACTCGAACTACTGCAATCCAGTGAGCGCCGCTACTGCCAGCTAAATAAGAGATTCTAACTACTGAAGGCACTAACTACAGATAGGCATAGTTGGCAAATGAAAGATTTTGACAGAGAACAAACATTGTATTTACCTTAATAGTCATAATATATATAGCAGTTCATGACATCCAGTCTTACAAATTTCAAAACTCCGCCATTTCTCTCCCCACATCCACCACTGCTGGCGGCTCACCTACAACTGCACAACGCTACAATGGCGAGTATTACAACAATGCCAACCAGCCACAGACTGCACACAGCACAGCTAGTGATTTTCATACAGAGCGCTACATAGCGATACCAATAAGAAAACCTAAACAGCCTACTTACACAACCTTTTGTGACATTAAAAGCAACGGTGGCAACATTAAGAGTGCAACTGGAATTCCATTGTTAAATGCAGAGGAGAGAGAAGATAGGCGGAAAGAATACATTGAAAGCATCTATGAGAGTGAAGATTTGTCTGATGTGATAGAAGAAGAAACAGGAGTCGATTTAGAAGAGATAGGGGATCCACTATTAGAATCGGAATTTAAAAGAGCTTTGGAGGACTTACGGTCAAATAAGGCAGAAGTGATAGATAACATTCCATCAGAATTTCTAAAATCATTGGGGGAAGTGGCAACAAAACGATTATTCACGTTGGTGTGTAGAATATATGAGTCTGGCGATATACCATCTGACTTTCGGAAAAGCATCATCCACACAATTCCCAAGACGGCAAGAGCTGACATGTGCGAGAATTATTGCACAATCAGCTTAACAGCTCATGCATCGAAGCTGCTTACAAGAATAATATACAGAAGAATGGAAAAGAAAATTGAAAATGCGCTAGGTGACGATCAGTTTGGCTTTAGGAAAAGTAAAGGGACGAGAGAGGCAATTCTGACGCTACGGCTAATAATGGAAGCAAGGCTAAAGAAAAATCAAGACACTTTCATAGGATTTGTCGACCTGGAAAAAGCGTTCGACGATATAAAATGGTGCAAGCTGTTCGAGATTCTGAAGAAAGTAGGGGTAAGCCATAGGGAGAGACGGGTCGTATACAATATGTACAACAACCAAGAGGGAATAATAAGAGTGGACGATCAAGAACGAAGTGCTCGTATTAAGAAGGGTGTAAGACAAGGCTGTAGCCTTTCGCCCCTACTCTTCAATCTGTACATCGAGGAAGCAATGATGGAAATAAAAGAAAGGTTCAGGAGTGGAATTAAAATACAAGGTGAAAGGAAATCAATGATACGATTCACTGATGACATTGCTATCCTGAGTGAAAGTGAAGAAGAATTAAATGATCTGCTGTATGGAATGAACAGTCTAATGAGTACACAGTATGGTTTGAGAGTAAATCGGAGAAAGACGAAGGTAATGAGAAGTAGTAGAAATGAGAACAGCGAGAAACTTAACATCAGGATTGATGGTCACGAAGTCAATGAAGTTAAGGAATTCTGCTACCTAGGCAGTAAAACAACCAATGACGGACGGAGCAGGAGGACATCAAAAGCAGACCCGCTATGGCAAAAAAGGCATTTCTGGCCAAGAGAATTCTACCAATATCAAATACCGGCCTTAATTTGAGGAATAAATTTCTGAGGGTGTACGACTGGAGTACAGCATTGCATGGTAGTGAAACATGGACTGTGGGAAAACCGGAAGAGAAGAGAATCGAAGCATTTGAGATGTGATGCTATAGACGAATGTTGAAAATTAGGTGGACTGATCAGGTAAGGAATGAGGAGGTTCTACGCAGAATCGGAGAGGAAAGGAATATGTGGAAAACACTGATCAGGAGAAGGGACAGGATGATAGGACATCTGTTAAGAGATGAGGGAATGACTTCCATGGTACTAGAGGGAGCTGTAGAGGGCAAAAACTGTAGAGGAAGACAGATATTGGAATACGTCAAGCAAATAGTTGAGGACGTAGGCTGCAAGTGCTACTCTGAGATGAAGAGGTTATCACAGGAAAGGAATTCGTGGCGGGCCGCATCAAACCAGTCAGTAGACTGATGACAAAAAAAAAGGTCGCTTCCGTGTTTGGTGACATCGCGGTGAACGCACATTGGAAGCGTGTATTCGTCATCGCCATACTGGCGTATCACCCGGCGTGATGGTATGGGGTGCAATTGGTTACACGTCTCAGTCACCTCTTGTTCGCATTGACGGCGCTTTGAACAGTAGACGTTGCATTTCAGATGCGTTACGATCTGTGGCTCTACCCTTCATTCGATCCCTGCGAAACCCTACATTTCAACAGGATAATGCACGACAGAATGTTGCAGGTCCTGTATGGGCCTTTCTGGATACAGAAAATGTTCGACTGCTGCCCTGGCCATCACATTCTCCAGATCTCTCACCAATTGAAAACGTCTCGTCAATGGTGGCCGAGGTACTGGCTCATCACAATACGCCAGTCACTACTCTTGATGAACTTTGGTATCGTGTTGAAGCTGCATGGGCAGCTGTACCTGTACACACTATCTAAGCTCTGTTTGAGTCAATACCCAGGCGTATCAAGGCCGTTATTACGACCAGAGGTGGTTGTTCTGGGTACTGATTTCTCAGGATCTATGCACCCAAATTGCGTGAAAATGTAATCACATGTTAGTTCTAGTATAATATATCTGTCCAATGAATACCCGTTTATCAAAAATGGTTCAAATGGCTCTGAGCACTATGGGACTCAACTGCTGTGGTCATAAGTCCCCTAGAACTTAGAACTACTTAAACCTAACTAACCTAAGGACAGCACACAACACCCAGCCATCACGAGGCAGAGAAAATCCCTGACCCCGCCGGGAATCGAACCCGGGAACCCGGGCGTGGGAAGCGAGAACGCTACCGCACGACCACGAGATGCGGGCCCCGTTTATCATCTGCATTTGTTCTCGGTGTAGCAGTTTTAATGGCCAGTAGTGTACTTACAAACTTGTCGAGACTCACCATTCTGAAGGACTGACTGACAGCTCGTCCGAGCCCCGCTGGTTAAGCGGCTCAGCCGGCGACTCGGCTGTGGGGGCGTTCTGGCTGCGGCCGTCCGCCTGTCTCCACACAACAGGCCGGCCAGCGACCCGCGGGGGCGGTGGCTACGCACGCGTGTGGCACGCGTCGCTGCGTGCGCGTCTTTAGCCATTACAGCTGCTTCATTAACCACTAAAAGAAAAACATTTGGAATATGCGTTGTTATTGCTGTGTCTAGACAAGACAGTCTAGACACAAAGGAGGTAGCCGAAAGGGCACGCGTCAACTCAAGCCGTCTTGCGTTAAGTCTGAAACAGGATACGTGATGAAAGCTATAAAGAAAAGAACGGAGTTTCTCGTATACTTAACTTTCTTTGTGGTACATTTCTCTTGATAATACAGGTGAGACTCTCTCCAGATATGGTTAATGGCGCCTTGCTAGGTCGTAGCCATGGACTTAGCTGAAGGCTATTCTGTCTCTCGGCAAATGAGAGAAAGGCTTCGTACGTGTAGTCGCTAGCAATGTCGTCCGTACAACTGGGGCGAGTGCTAGTAAGTCTCTCGAGACCTGCCTTGTGGTGGCGCTCGGTCTGCGATCCTGACAGTGGCGACACGCGGGTCCGACATGTACTAATGGACCGCGGCCGATTTAAGCTACCACCTAGCAAGTGTGGTGTCTGGCGGTGACACCACAGTTATAGTCGCCAATTTCTTTTTTCCTTCTGAGTCTTTCACGCAATCTTCCAGTATAACCTCACTGAAGCCTAAGCGCCGAGACGGCCTGGCCTCAGGGACCGCGGCACGGGCGTGCTGCTGCGGTGTGGTGGTGTTAAGAGAGCGGAGAGGTGGAGCTCCTGGTGCTCTCCGCACGCTTACTGAGAGTAGGGCACACACCAAACAACAGCGTATCCTGGTATTGTAGATACAACACCAAAATAGAGGGGAAAACGAATACAGAACTTATGTTTTCGATATGCATGTACTGGCCGATTCATGAGACGTGGTCAGTATTCAGGCGAACGATCACTCGAAGCAAAAAAATCTAGTAAACATGGGATGAAAAATGCATACCTTCAGAGTTATTTTTTCATCTTCTATACTCTTAAACAAATGTCAAGCTCTTTGCTTTCTCTATTTTGGAAGAAGGTGGTATGGACGAAAAGAAGAAAATATCGACCAGTAAATACGAGCTCTAAAACGCATGCCTTAAAACGTATGACTTAGTTTCGTAGAAGAGATATTTTTCACAGCAGCGAAGATGAGCAAGTAGTCTTAGGCCTAACTCCTAAGGAACGCATTCTTCAGCCAGTGTTTACTAGATTTTTTTTTCTTCGAATGATCCTGAGATATCCCTGCATATGGACATTCCTCCTGGAACACTCTGTATACACAAATTCTTCAGACGCATTTATTATTTAACACCTTGATAGAGCACCTATTGATGAATTACTGTGTGAAGGAAAAGGACTGAAGGATGATTCAAGATCGCAAATTCGCCATCCTCAAAATAAATAAATAAATAAAATATAGTCAAGGTTTAACGTTCTATTCATGATGACGTCATGGAGTAAAATTTTCAAAAAAAACATTCCAACCCTCACTTTAAGGGCCCCACGAAAATCACAGAACACCTGAAAGTGGATGGCCAGATTGGTATTTCGACCGCCGTCCTCTCAAATTCGAATCCACTAAGCCCCCTCGGCCGCTCTAGTGTGTCAGCAAATGGGCGGCGGAGGATGTACACGCCGACGTTTACAACGCTTGTTTCGAATGCTGTGTAATAGCACTAAACACTGCGCAGCCCACCGTGAAAGAAAGGGCACTGGCTATTAGCATTGCATAAGGGGATTGGAAATTCAAGCAACCAGTGTTATAAGCCATTAAACATGGCGTCGAGATATATACCATATGGACACAGTATATATGTAATCCGTATTACAGATGGTAATTAGTGATTCTGTGAGCAAGCGCTCTGTCTGCAGCTGTGTAACTAATAAATTTTACACGGAACTATGTATAGGTCTCATTACATGTATCCAACAAAGTAGCCGCTAAAAGATCATGTCTTTTTTCGTTATTTATTATATCGATATAACACATGGTCTGTATATTTCGGCCCTCGTACAACGCTTTGGGTTTTGGAACCGAACAAGGTTGCTCTCCCTAATACCACGAGATGGAGTTTCAAATCTCCTTTTACGGACTCGCATATACGTTTTCAGTGGTTTCCCTAAATGGCTGAAGGTATGGTTGCTTCAAAGTTTACAGAAACTACTGCCGTCTTCATTTTTCTCAAATGCGAACGGATGACATACTGGTCGATGGGACATCAGACCTTAAGCTTACTTCCATACTTCCTACTGCATGCTACGACATGGATGGCCACCGCTCTACGGGTCATGAAACGATATATATTGCACTCATCAGTAGTACATGAATGACGTGCGTTGGAGTTAGAAACATTAAATTATTACTACTACTGTATGTATTTTTTTCGTCGTTTAGAAATCTTTGACGGGAGGTTTTTGCATTATTGAGGAAAGGCGGGACCGGCTGCCGCCATTAGAAATTCCAGGTGTCGCGTCGGAGGGGTGGCAGTCAGTGCAGGTAACGGGATTACGACAGGAGATAAGGGCGCAGCACTCAGGGTGGCGTGTCGCAACCACGGCTGCAGCAGGCAGGTGTCGGAACGGGAAGGACTGCAGAACATATAATGACAAGGCGTTAACACATAACCAACGAAGAAAGAGTTAGAATTTGCTCAAGGTGAAGTAATGGTTAATATGCGCCGCGTCACTAAAAAGCACAATCTGGAAAGTAACTGTTTACAAAGGGAAGGATAAGAGGGATGCTAGAATCGGTGTAGATTTTCTTTCAGATGGTAGCAAATGACAGAAAGCCATCGACTAAAACCTAAATGACACATCGCATTCTTCAGGAAAGTGTTATAGGGCGTCTGCTTAATCTAATCTGTACGGGGCAGTCAAACAAAAATCAGACAGATGGCGAAAAAAGTACGTAAACTCACTACTATTTCACAACCAATCGCAATAACTTTTAAGACATTTATTCCACAGTGGCACAAGGCGGTCAATGCCTTCACGGAAAATTTTTTTCAGTTGCTTACGAAACCAGATGGTACCCTGGCGTGCACCTCTTCGTCCGAAGTAAATCGACGGCCACGAATGTCCTTCTTCAGGGATCCAAAAATACAGAAATCTTGTGGGGGGCGATCGGAACCGAATGCAGAATGTGCAAGGGCTTTCCAGCGAAACTTCTCCAGCGCAGTCCAACCAACCTCGGCAGCTCGTGGGCCCGCTGTCAGTGGCCCTCGATTTGTTTCGAACGAAGACGTCCACGCCTGGGCACAATCGTGGTTACGTGGGCAACCGCAAAAATCTTTTACGTATAGCGACTGGCCATCTTGTCTTACAGTGGGTTAAGTGTATAAACATTTACTTTTGAAATAATAAACAGCGTACTTACTTTTCTCCCATGTGTGTGGCTTTCATTTGATTGCCTCTTATCGATTTAGGTGACAGTCTGAGCAAACATCTTAGATTTTTTTGCAGATTATGCGAAGTTTACCCTCTAGTAAAGTCACCAGAAGATCAAAATCAATTGTAAAATGATGTACACAAGATCTCTATGGTGCAAAAATGGCAACTGACTCTCCATAAGGAAAAGTGTGGTATCATCCACATGTGCACTGAAAGGAATCGGTTAAATTTCGGTTACACGATATACCACACAAATCTGAAGGCTGTAAATTGAACTAGATACATAGTAATTACAATAACAAAAAATTTAAGTTGGAACGATCACATAGACAATGTTATGAAATAAGCGAACTAAAGACTGCGTTTCATTTATAAAACATTTATAAGATGCAACAAGATACTAAAAGCGACTATCTACACTATATTTTTCTGTCCTCCTCTGGAGGATTTCTGCGCTTTGTGGGATCCGTATTAGTCAGAATACAGGAAATAATCAAAAACGTTCAAAGAAGGGCAGCTCGTTTTGTATTATAGCGAAAAAAATATTTCATATGCGAGTCGGAGTGGCAGTCATTCAAACAAAGGCGTTTCTCGCTACCTAAGTAGGGATAAATGATCATCGTCAAAGAAATAAGAGAAATCAGTGCTGCAAGGAAAGAGTCACTGTTTTTTTTTTTTTTCGTGCCATATTCGAGAATGGTCCGAGGAGAGAAACAGTTCGAAGGTGGTTCGATGAACCCTCTGACAGGCACTTAAATGTCAACCGCAGTCACACTTATGTAAATGATTTTACTGCTTTTAACATCTCGGCAAATATGGAATACTCTGCTAAACGGTATTTAAGTATCTGAAGTACAACTTACAACTAATAGTAATCCAGTTACCATTTGGATCACTAATCCTAACAACGAAAATCTATTATAAACAAAACTCCATTGTAACACACGCCCTGTTAGTTATAAGGTGCACATCGACGTGAAATACAATATAATGTCACGGTAAAGTAAGGAAATTATAACTTTGAAAAGATATATACATATACGGTTCTTGTACCACTGTACACGAGGTCTGTTACTGAAAATTGAGATACAGCTCCTTGAAATCGGTCCGCCCAAAACACATGCCCACCAGCTGCATCACATAATTTTAAATACATTGACTTGCTGTCAGATTTTAAGTGAGGGTAGCAGGCCATCTGACACGTGCTGGTGTTCGCCTCGATAACGCTACCGTCGCAGACTCGCATTCCAGAGGTCTGGAGTACAAATTCCTGTTGGGCCATCCACACTTTGATTTTCCCAAGTTGTCCTGAACGAAGTAATGCGAATGTCAAACAAAGATAAGGCCGATTTTCTTCCCCGCCATCTCCGCTTTTGTGCTGCGTCTATTACCTCCGTCGTCCACATTCCAGACACCTTGACCTTTGGTCCTTCCTTCGAGTCCAGGTACCTGAGGGGTGGGGAGTCTATTCACGGGGCGCCGCTAGTTTCGCAAACAATTCTCCGAAATTTCCAGCGCGTCATCCCCTCCACCCCCGCCACTAACCGTCCCTTACAGTACTATTACTAGTCACAGGTACTGCGTGTGAGCCCGTAGGTCAGTGGTTCAGTTACTGTGGTGACACGAGGTGAGCAAGTCTCTGGTCGACGCAGCATCGGTCAATATCGTTCTTACAGTTGTGAACGCCGCGATGGAGATGAATCCACAGTCTTCTTCACAGCGAGTATCGGCAGCAGAGCACCCGTCGCCAGAAGAACAAACGGCGCCAGCTCCTAGCTCACACTGCAGCCGTTTCGAGGTGAGTCCGCGGCGGCTCAGGCGGTGCTCGGTTACGTTCTGGTGGCTGCGGAGGAGCGGCACTAGCAGATTTCGCACTCGGTTCGTTTACTGGTTGTCCAGAGGTGTGGAGTAGATCAGTTACAAAAATCTAATTGTCCATGATTCGCAACGTGATGATTTTCACATTAGCAGAACTTTCACAAGTAAGCCGACCTTACCTTTCAACCATATCTCTGTCTCCGTATGTTTTCCTACGTAATATTGTTTACATTCTGGATACAAGCCACATAAAAGTTTATTCAGGTCTACAGTACGTCTGCTAACTGTAGACTGGAATAGGGACTGTGTAATTGTTAAGGTTTCTGTATTTATTTGACAAATGACACACATTTTCTACCGTATTATTCGTGCATTTCCCCACCTGTTTAGGTGGGAAAAGTATTTACACCGGACCCTGTTGCTAGTGGGAGTGTGGTAGCGAGGTAACAAAAATTTCAACGGCATGAAATTAGCAGTCTTGGTGGATCAGTACACAATGGGTTTGTTAGCAGCACGAGTTCCGTTTTTGGATAAACGTTCTTTTTAACTTTCATCGGTTAGTCTTGTAAAACGTATGTTAGACTAACGTGATCGATTTTCAGGTCTATGTTGTGACTCACATATCATTAGATTATGTATGCCTACGCCTGGAGTCTCGTACCCCCGGTCTATTAATAACGCTGTAGGCTATCTGCATGAGACAAGAAATGTTACTCTTGTTAAGTTGTAAAATTTAATGCTAATGTAATGTGTGGAACTGAAAAATAGTAGCTTTGTCATATATTTGCCAATTTTAACACGAGGAGAATTACAGTTTAATGTTTGTTCAAACCACTAAGTGAGCTGGTACACGGGTTATTGGAGTCCTTTGCCTTCTCATAACTCATTTACAGAGAGCATTTTGTTGTGATGAAGTGCGTCACGTAATGGGATGTATGAACACTATCAAAATGGAATCTTCAAATATACCTCGGTAGTCCGTACGAATCAATGTGGTCTGTGTCATACAACAATCTTCCCTTCTTCTATTTCATTACTATTGAGCTGACTGCTGATAATATGTAGTGTGGCGTTTTTTCTTGAAAATCTGGCATTGTCAGCTAATTACATTTTATCTGGAAAAATCAGCGAAATCTCAGGCAATTTCAGGAATTTCATTAAATCTCTGGGAATTCTGTGTTTTATACCTAGCATTGCAATTGGATTTTATTGATTTCTGTAAATCACATATTTTAAAAAGCTTAATATCTCCAAATATGTTAATTATATGATTGTTACTCCATATAAATTATCGATGTTTAAAAACTCCGGTTAAACTGCTGCTTATGGCTGGTATACAGCTCAGCTGAGAAGAAAGAAAACTCGTTTAGTGGTATGCTCCTTCGATCCCGCTCGCTGTTAATTCACAAGGAGCTTTGTCCCACCATCTTCCTCCTCACATTTGAAACTCACAGAAAATTTTTTTTCTCTAAGTTTGAGCAGCCACCCTGATATGATTTATCATATAAGAGAATTGAGCTAAAAATAATCCAGGAAATACCGTAGTAAATGTAAATACCTTGTGAAACTAACAATTTTCATTCGCTTGGTGGGGGTTCTTGGCCCACCTAACAGGATATCGTGTAATCTTTTATTTTGTTTTCTACCTTCGTCATTGACAAGTGAAAATGTCTAGCAACAGGCATAAATTTTGCTCAAGCGAGCGCCTAAATGATTTGTGAAAGATATGAACGAAAACTTAACAAAGCAAAAGTATAACGCTACTTTTAAAACCGAGCAACTACAGGGGTTTTGAATATCGACGGCGCAGGGGAGGTGAGATAGGATGTGTGACACAAATACTCGTTTAGAGCGGACTCACTACTGTAATATAACCAACCTTTGTATCTACGTCTGTATCCGGCAAGCCTTCTTAAGATGTGTGGAGAAGAGTACTTCGGGTGTCACTATTCTGTTCGAGTGACAAAAGTTCGGTGACAAGAACGTCCCAAAATTCTCGTACGAATTTCTCTGATTTTCCCGTAACGGCCATTTCATATAGTGCGATTAAAAGGAAGTGATATTTTGCCTGTCACTGCTTCGGACGAAAGGGCCGTGGCAAATACACTCCTGGAAATGGAAAAAAGAACACATTGCCACCGGTGTGTCAGACCCACCATACTTGCTCCGGACACTGCGAGAGGGCTGTACAAGCAATGATCACACGCACGGCACAGCGGACACACCAGGAACCGCGGTGTTGGCCGTCGAATGGCGCTAGCTGCGCAGCATTTGTGCACCGCCGCCGTCAGTGTCAGCCAGTTTGCAGTGGCATACGGAGCTCCATCGCAGTCTTTAACACTGGTAGCATGCCGCGACAGCGTGGACGTGAACCGTATGTGCAGTTGACGGACTTTGAGCGAGGGCGTATAGTGGGCATGCGGGAGGCCGGGTGGACGTACCGCCGAATTGCTCAACACGTGGGGCGTGAGGTCTCCACAGTACATCGATGTTGTCGCCAGTGGTCGGCGGAAGGTGCACGTGCCCGTCGACCTGGGACCGGACCGCAGCGACGCACGGATGCACGCCAAGACCGTAGGATCCTACGCAGTGCCGTAGGGGACCGCACCGCCACTTCCCAGCAAATTAGGGACACTGTTGCTCCTGGGGTATCGGCGAGGACCATTCGCAACCGTCTCCATGAAGCTGGGCTACGGTCCCGCACACCGTTAGGCCGTCTTCCGCTCACGCCCCAACATCGTGCAGCCCGCCTCCAGTGGTGTCGCGACAGGCGTGAATGGAGGGACGAACGGAGACGTGTCGTCTTCAGCGATGAGAGTCGCTTCTGCCTTGGTGCCAATGATGGTCGTATGCGTGTTTGGCGCCGTGCAGGTGAGCGCCACAATCAGGACTGCATACGACCGAGGCACACAGGGCCAACACCCGGCATCATGGTGTGGGGAGCGATCTCCTACACTGGCCGTACACCAACTGGTGATCGTCGAGGGGACACTGAATAGTGCACGGTACATCCAAACCGTCATCGAACCCATCGTTCTACCATTCCTAGACCGGCAAGGGAACTTGCTGTTCCAACAGGACAATGCACGTCCGCATGTATCCCGTGCCACCCAACGTGCTCTAGAAGGTGTAAGTCAACTACCCTGGCCAGCAAGATCTCCGGATCTGTCCCCCATTGAGCATGTTTGGGACTGGATGAAGCGTCGTCTCACGCGGTCTGCACGTCCAGCACGAACGCTGGTCCAACTGAGGCGCCAGGTGGAGATGGCATGGCAAGCCGTTCCACAGGACTACATCCAGCATCTCAACGATCGTCTCCATGGGAGAATAGCAGCCTGCATTGCTGCGAAAGGTGGATATACACTGTACTAGTGCCGACATTGTGCATGCTCTGTTGCCTGTGTCTATGTGCCTGTGGTTCTGTCAGTGTGATCATGTGATGTATCTGACCCCAGGAATGTGTCAATAAAGTTTCCCCTTCCTGGGACAATGAATTCACGGTGTTCTTATTTCAATTTCCAGGAGTGTAGAATTCTGGGCCATTCAGGGGACTCGACACCGAGTTACCTGCTTGCAGTGAGCTCTCTAATCATGCCTTTAAACATCTCAAGCTCAGAAGCAGTAAGAAAAATGCCCTATCACCTTACGTGAGGAGTGGATAATTAATAAAATTGAATTTCTAGCCTAAGAAATCTTATTGTTGACAGACTTTCTATCTGCCGTGTCTCTCGCAAGTGTTCTTTTCTTCCGGAGACGCTACTGTACCCCTTTTTGTGCCAATGATGCTTTTTTTTGTCGGGATTCTTATCCGTTACTTAAATTACTTGTGAGTTGTGCGTAGGACATTCCTCTGCCGTTTCTTGGTTAAAACACGACAGCAAATGATATCGCAATTCAAACAAAGTTATTTTCTTAGAATTTAAGTGATTTTCTTCTATAGAAACAAATAAAAAATTTAATGCTGTAATTTTTCGTCAAGACTCTAGTAATCCTATATTAACTAAAAAATTAGATGACGATCTTACTAAAGTAAAAAGTCTGATTATAATTTCAATTTTTGTTCTTGTAACCCGGGCGATGTCAAAAAACTCAGTTTGTTATGGCATTGTATCGCTATGGTAGCTTTGAAACCACTGTTTCCATTTTTTTATTTTAAAAGGTTCTGTGTCTACGTAAATAGCACACTCTCTGAGCGTCGCAGTTTTGTTTTAATTACGTTGTTTGCGAAATCCTAAGCAGTAGGAGAAAACAAACCATTAAGCTATCCGAGAATATCTCTATACCAGACGATATAGTCAACTGTGAATGGTTTTGCGATCATATCGTTTCTTGTCACTGCATCTTCACTTATTTCCCCGAAATGGAGTCCACTCGTTTCCTTTTAGTGAGTATAATCAGATCTTTTCGGATGGTACGCTCTCGGAAACTCAACAGCAAATCCCTCCGTGATGTAAACGTGTCTGTAGTTTGTGATTATGTGGAGCTCTCGAACTTGCTAAACAAATCGGTGACAACACGCCCCGTGTCTCGATGTGTCTCTTAACTTCTTAAACCTGCCTGCTTAACGATCAATAGAAAAACGCAGTACCCAAAAATCAACTGAAGGGGTTGTGGGTAAATTATTTTTCCCTGGGCATTTTATAATGAAGCTCTCAATCCAATGTCTGCTTTTGCTACACCCAGTTTTATGTGGCCATTACATTTCAGGTCGCTCCTGTCGCATGCTATTGGTTTACCGTTATTAAGGTTCGGAATTACTGATAAACAATCACGTAACACTGGATGTTTTCGCCTGTTTATGAATTATAAATTACTTTAATTTACATTGACCTTCAACTGTTAGTCACTGCATCATGCGTGGGTAATTTGCTGGCCTTTCTGCGTTTCGCTACAATTTACTGTCTTTACGAGTTTCGTAGATACAATAGCAACACTCAGTGGCAGCCTCATAGACCTTATACGTTACTTCAAGAAATTGTGTAAGAGTGCGAAATGGCTTCTTGCCACTTAAAATTTTATTTATGTGGTGGTACACAGCCCTAACGAGTTTTGAGAAAGAAAACTTGGTCCAAGTAGGCCGTATTCTTTTTATTATCCCTGCAGTTGGCCAGTTTAAACTGTGAGTAGTTTTCAAGCCCATATTTTAAGTTTCAAGCTTCATTTCACATTCTAAGACCGGTGCTGGATAAAGATAGGTATAGATCATAGTTCTGTGTGTATCTGGCACAAAAACAATACTACAGTGCCTTATAATGCAATTCAGGTGTTTGTACCGGCTAAGGAAAGTATTCATGTAAACTATTGTACTGTTTTTGTACCACATACAAGCAGATGTCCAATATATAGCCGTCCACATGTACCAGCAATATAGTAGAAGGTGAAATGAGGCATAAAGCTTAAAATATGTTCTTGAAAATGATCTACTGTTGAAACTGGCCAATTACATGGACAATAAAAAGAATAAGCCTATTTTCATTCTCAAAGTTTTATATTTTTACTCTCAAAGTTTCATACTATTTAAAAAATATATGATTTTTAGTCATCAACCGCAATGTGTTCCACGATTGGTGCTGTTAGCGTTTCATACACAGTTACGGTGCATCCCGCTTTGATAACCGGTCTTCGGTCTTCCCGGAAGCACCCCGCTGGCCTTTAACAATGCGAAAGCGTCCTGAAATTGCGTTTACCGTCTTGACTCCTCCATCCTTTATTGCAAATTTACTGCTACTAATTTGTACTCGTCTGTTAAACTTTTTTGCCTTTTCAACCACTCCTCACCGCGCAATCGTATTACAAAACAGCGATTATGGAAGAGAACGTTAAGGGCCAGGACTGTGGTTGCTTTACCAGTGAGTAACTACGTTGAATACCCCTGTGGGTTTCAGCTGGATCTAAAGCTGCGTCATCAGGGCGAGGCTCTGAAGTCGCACCCTCTGTTAACATTACTGGTTATACCCTGAGACAGATGGAGTGTGCATCGTCACACGTATTGAGAGATCTTGAGGAATCGACGGTATCAGCAGTACAACCGATGATTACTTGCTATAATAAGTGGCTCTGAATAATTGGTTGATTTCTCAGATGTAGAATTAGCAACTAAGTTATTGCAGAGCGAGTAGCGCGTTGGACGCCAGAATTTCTTGAGACGCAACTGTACACCTCGTAAAGAAATGAACTGATGACTGTAACTGAATTCTCCGTCGTTGCTTGACAGAATATGACTTTTCTCATGAAAATGGAAACAGTGCTCTGGAGTTTTTATAATTCTATTTATTTGGTTGGGAATCAGCTTTCTATCATCGTCATATGATAACTAATTGTTGCAATAACAGACGAACTAACATGCATCGTATACCGATACAGATACGGAAGACACATACAATCTGAGGCACACGTTTTGTAATAAGGAAAGCATTATTTTCATTATATTGTATGGTAATCATTACATATAACAAAAATGGAATATACAGCTATATTTCTTATTGTACCTTCAATTTTGCATGTCTGAAACTTATTTTAACAGAGGAGAAAAAGTAAATAGTATTTTGTCTTTTAAAACTAAGCTGCCATTTAGAATATGATTATTGATGTCATGTGTTTCCAGTAATGTCATTCTTTTTGCGAATCGTAATGTATTTAAAATGTCGCAATCGACACTATGAGTCTGTTTTTCTGTTAAAAACGCCGGCCGCGGTGGTCGTGCGGTTCTAGGCGCTCCAGTCCAGAGCCGCGCGGCTGCTACGGTCGCAGGTTCGAATCCTGGCTCGGGCATGGATGTGTGTGATGTCCTTAGGTTAGTTAGGTTTAATTAGTTCTAAGTTCTAGGGGACTGATGACCACAGCAGTTGAGTCCCATAGTGCTCAGAGCCATTTGAACCATTTGTTAAAAACGTTCCGCAAAAGTAAAATCTGTCTTCCTGGTCTCTACCTAATCTCACGTTCCGATAACCTAACTGCCACAGGTCTGATTGACTGACCAACATATATTTCCAAAATCGTATACAGCTGATTGTATACAAACCACTACAGGCCAAATGTATCTTTGTGAGGCTTAAAATTTTGCTACGATGTTGTTATTGTGAAACGCATGTCTGTAGTAGCAAGGCAAATGGGAGAGACAGGTTCTTGTCGGCCAACATTCAGAAGTCATGCAAATTTACGTATTCTTTTATTTCGTGCAGTAGTACCAACCAGTTGAGAACTACAGCCATTATTAAGAACGAATACTTTGATGATCTGCAATTCTGACTGAAAAGCTTGCTCTGATAATGTAACCATTATGAAGTGATACACCATAGAATGGAAAGCTACATGTTCGTTGTTTTATATAGCCAGATGTTGTTTTTCTGCAAATGCTAAGCGGCGCTTTGTGAAAAGTCTGTATTAATGTCCAGTTATACAGGGTGTTACAAAACGGTACGGCCAAACTTTCAGGAAACATTCCTCATACACAAAGAAAGAAATTATGTTATGTGGACATGTGTCCGAAAACGCTTACTTTCCGTGTTAGAGCTCATTTTATTACTTCTCTTCAAATCACATTAATCATGGAATGGAAACACACAGCAACAGAACGTACCAGCGTGACTTCCAACACTTTGTTACAGGAAATGTTCAAAATGCCCTCCGTTAGCGAGGATACATGCGTCCACCCTCCGTCGCATGGAATCCCTAACGCTCTGATGCAGCCCTGGAGAATGGGATATTGTATCACAGCCGTCCACAATATGAGCACGAAGAGTCTCTACATTTGCTACCGGGGTTGCGTAGACAAGAGCTTTCAAATGCCCCCATAAAAGAAAGTCAAGAGGGTTGAGGTCAGGAGAGCGTGGAGGCCATGGAATTGGTCCGCCTCTACCAATCCATCGGTCACCGAATCTGTTGTTGAGAAGCGTACGAACTCTTCGACTGAAATGTGCAGGAGCTCCATCGTGCATGAACCACATGTTGTGTAGTACTTGTAAAGGCACGTGGTCTAGTTGCACAGGTAGAGTATCCCGTATGAAATCATGATAACGTGCTCCATTGAGCGTAGGTGGAAGAACATGGGGCCCAATCAAGACATCACCAACAATGCCTGCCCAAACGTTCACAGAAAATCTGTGTTGATGACGTGATTGCACAATTGCGTGCGGATTCTCGTCAGCCCACACATGTTGATTGTGAAAATTTACAATTTGATCACGTCTGAATGAAGCCTCATTCGTAAATAGAACATTTGCACTGAAATGAGGATAGACACATTGTTGGATGAACCATTCGCAGAAGTGTACCCGTGGAGGCCAATCAGCTGCGGATAGTGCCTGCACACGCTGTACATGGTACGGAAACAACTGGTTCTCCCGTAGCACTCTCCATACAGTGACGTGGTCAACGTTACCTTGTACAGCAGCAACTTCCCTGACGCTGACATTAGGGTTATCGTCAACTGCACGAAGAATTGCCTCGTCCATTGCAGGTGTCCTCGTCGTTCCAGGTCTTCCCCAGTCGCGAGTCATAGGCTGGAATGTTCCGTGCTCCCTAAGA
Source organism: Schistocerca nitens (assembly GCF_023898315.1). Taxonomy (NCBI): domain Eukaryota; kingdom Metazoa; phylum Arthropoda; class Insecta; order Orthoptera; family Acrididae; genus Schistocerca; species Schistocerca nitens. The sequence continues at coordinate 1,164,582,254 of NC_064614.1, forward strand.
CGCCGATCAATTGCTTCGAACGTCTTCCTGTCGGGACACCTTCGTTCTGGAAATATGTCTCGATATAAACGTACCGCGCCACGGCTATTGCCCCGTGCTAATCCATACTTCAAATGGGCATCTGCCAACTCCGCATTTGTAAACACTGCACTGACTGCAAAACCACGTTCGTGATGAACACTAACCTGTTGATGCTGCGTACTGATGTGCTTGATGCTAGTACTGTAGAGCAATGAGTCGCATGTCAACACAAGCACCGAAGTCAACATTACCTTCCTTCAATTGGGCCAACTGGCGGTGAATCGAGGAAGTACAGTACATACTGACGAAACTAAAATGAGCTCTAACATGGAAATTAAGCGTTTCCGGACACATGTCCACATAACATCTTTTCTTTATTTGTGTGTGAGGATCGTTTCCTGAAAGTTTGGCCGTCCCCTTTTGTAACACCCTGTATACAAGAGCCTCCGAGCTCCATCGTAAACTGGATTTTATTTTGCTCAGTTTTAATGCTTTACTGTTGTGCTTAATCGTCCTTTAATACAAACCCGTAAAAACAACGCATGATCCCATAGCTGATTCTAAATTTAATTTTACAATGCCCATTAAAATCGATACAAGAACCTCCGAGCTCCATCGTAAACTGGAATTTATTTTGGTCAGTTTAAATGCTTTACGGTTGTGCTTAATCGTCCTATAATACAAACCCGTAAAAACAACGCATGATCCCATAGCTGATTCTAAATTTAATTTTACAATGCCCATTAAAATCGATAATGGGCATTATTGACTGTTTAGAGAATTATAAACAAGGTGTTATGTAGAAGCATGAAAAGAAAATCAGTAAGCTTTTCTGTCTTTTTCCACCCGAGAGATCTTGCGAAAATTTTAAAAAAAGTGACCACGTCTTTTATCACCGAGCTTCGTAACCATTATCGACCGCCACAGTTTTAATAAGATTAATCTCATTATTAAAGTTTTCTTTCGAGAGGGGAATGGAAAGTGCTCTGTGAATAGCCGAGAAAAAGAAAGCATTTTTGTGAGAGGTTGGATGCGTAGAAGAAGCTGGAACGATTTGATCAGTTTGAGTTTGAGCAGTTGAGTTTTAAATAAGACTAATATTAATTTTACAGAAGGAGAAACTAGTCTGTTAGAAAAAGGGCATAATTATAATGTTAAACCAGATCTGACTAACAAGCAGGTCGTGCAGAATGTCCTTGAAGACCTGAAAACTGGTTTAGATTGCATAAAAATGGATAGTGCTGTGCAAACTAGGATTGCTTATGATGTAACAAATACTTTCAGTAATTGTCAGGCTGCTACCCCTAATGCCTCATGTAATGATAAGGCCTTGATTAGAAATATTGATAAAAACTTAAAGAAAATGATGCTCTTATAACGAAAGCTGATAAGGGCTCTTCACTAGTAATCGCATATAATGAAGAATGTATTTCGAAAACCATGTCTTTTTTCGAAGAAAATGGTATTTCTGATCTGTAAGTCGATCCCTCTCCCTCCCTCCAGAAAGAAATCAGATCAGCTGTTAACAACGCCAATTTCTTGCTTAAGCCATTCCACAGAAACTCTCTTATTAATATGAATCCACAACGTCCCAAATTAAGAGCGCAATTTAAGATACATAAGCTTGGCCATCACATTCGTCCGATTTCGAACAGTCAGAACAGTGCTTATCGTGAACTTGCTATATGTTTACATGATCGGCTGAGAAAGTCTTTTGTCCTCACTCATTGCTATTCTGACTTAAATAGTGCTGCTGTAGATCGCAAAGTAAAGGATATAGACTGTGACCAGGCTACTAGATTGTTTTCGTTAGACATAAAAAACTTTCACACCAATGTTCTCGTGCAAGAACCCCTTAAGATTGTGGAGTAAAATCTGCATAGGTTTAAGAGAGATATCTGTGATGAAGAAATTACAGATTTCATGAATTTGAACACTGTTGTAGTTAAGTACAATTACTTTCAGTTCAATGGGCAACTGTTCCAACAAAATAACGGCCTAGCCATGGGGAAACCGATAGCCGGAATTCTTGCCGATATTTCTATCAGTTCGTGAGAGGTGAAATTCGTTACGTTGTTTTCAGCTACAGATCTGGGCATTTTGTCCTACTGTAGATACGTTGACGATGTATTAGTAGTCTACATAGGTCCTCCTGATGGAATCAACCCCATTTTCAATCTGTTTAGTAATCTTTATGACAATATTAAGTTCACTTCAGAACTAGGAAATGAAAATCGTCAATTAAATTTCCTCGATCTTATGTTGTCATAAACTGAAAACAGAATTTCCTTCAACATTTTCCGTAAAGTGACTCAAACTGATCAAATCGTTCCAGCTTCTTCCACGCATCCAGCCTCTCACAAAAACGCTTTCTTTTTCTCAGCTATTCACAGAGCACTTTCCATTCCCCTCTCGAAAGAAAACTTTAATAATGAGATTAATCTTATTAAAACTGTGGTGGTCAATAATTGTTACGAAGCTCGGTTTTCAGATGATAGCCCGCATCTCGTGGTCGTGCGGTAGCGCTCTCGCTTCCCACGCCCGGGTTCCCGGTTTCGATTCCCGGCGGGGTCAGGGATTCTCTCTGCCTCGTGATGGCTGGGTGTTGTGTGCTGTCCTTAAGTTAGTTAGGTTTAAGTAGTTCTAAGTTCTAGGGGACTGATGACCATAGATGTTAAGTCCCATAGTGCTCAGAGCCATTTGAACCATTTTTTTCAGATGACATCCTCAGAAAGAAGATTGGCAAGAAGGGCAATACACTTGGTTCTTTCATCAGCGTCCCAGAAGTATCGGAGAAAAAATTCTTCTCAATTCCATTTTTAGGTCCAGTGTCATACCAGATTCAAAGGTTGCTTCGGATTAAATATAAATGTAATATTGCCTTTTGTACAAATAACAACTTGAGAAAAAATGTCATCCATAATTTAAAGTCAACTACTAGCCCTCTGCAGAATTCTGGTGTCTACAAGATTTCATGTGACACTTGCGGTGCCTATTATATTGTTCAAACAGGACGTGCCATTTCAATTCGCTGTAAAGAACATTTTCTGATGAAAAACGGTTCGTGTGTCCCTAATCCTTCTTTTGCAGATCACCTGTAAATCACAGGTTGAGAAGTTGGAAATTTTGCATATTGAAGAAAAGGACGTAAACTTGATATTTTGGAGGAGCTGGAAATTTTCAAACATTCACTTTCGAATGACGGACTTTTTCTCAACGAGCAGGTGCAGTTGCGCGGAAGAAGTTATTTCAATGGTATAAAGCCGCTGTTTTACGAGATCTAACACTTTGATGTACAAACTACTTCTTGCAGATTCAGAGATACCTTTTCTTTCTACTTTTTACAGCTCATATACGTAAATAATTAAAAAAAACTTTTTTGATATTTTATAACGTATCCGTTATAGCAAGCAGTAATGTCATTCAATGGATTATTTCGTATATGTTTTCTTATGCATTTATTCTGGAATTTTTGTACTACAGCTAGTCATTCATTAGTTGTATTTTATATCAATCAGTATCCAGCTATTGTAATTACATACACCGTTCAAGTGTTTGTTCATTTCCCTCTCTGCAGTGACGAGAGATGTTTACAAAATAGCTTGTTTTACCAATTAGCCACCAGAGGGTGGTATTGTCTTGAAGTTGACGTGGCGCACAAGTCACATGTTGTTTCAGTTTTGTGTTGACTGTAGCAGAGGACGCATAGCAGCCCCTAGTGGCTTGCACCTCTGTTACATGTTATTTTAATTCTATCTGATGCTGTCAGGTATGACGGCAGCTTTCGTATTTTTTGGCACGTTATGCTGAAACATTTAGTTTTAATATTGTCCGAAGAAGGTGTCCCTTGTGACACCGAAACCTAGGTTACAAATTAATTGTGTTCGTGACTGAGGGCTGTGTTTTTCAAAATTTTGTATCCCAAAATGTGTTAATTATATCAATGCTGTACCGTATAAATAATCGCTGTTTAAAAAGTCGGGTTAAACTGCTGCTTATGGCTGGTATACAGCTCAGATGAGAAGAAGGAAACTCGTTGCCGTGGTATGCTGCTTCGAGCCCACTCGTTGTTAATTCATCAGGAGGTTCGTCGCACCATCTTCCACCTCACATCTGAAACTCACAGAATTTTTTTTTTTCTAAGTTTGAGCAGCCACCCTGATATGACTTGTCGTATAAGAGAATTGAGCGAAAAGTAATCCCGGAAATACCGTAGGATATGAAAATATTTTATGAAACTAACAATTTTCATTCGCTTGGCGCGAGTTCTAGGCCCACCTAACAGGATATCGTGTAATCTTTTCTTTTATTTTCCATCTTCGTCATTGACAATTGAAAATGTCTAGGCAGCAGCCATAAAGTTTGCTCAAGCGAGCGCCTAAATGATTTGCGAAATATATGAACGAAAACTTAAGAATGCAAAAGTATAACGCTACTTTTAAAACCGAGAAACTAAAGGGGTTGCGAATATCGACGGCGCGAGGGAGGTGAGATATGATGTGTGACACTAATACTTGTTTAGAACGGACTCACCACTATAGTAAAACCAACCTTTGTATGTACTTCTATATCCGGTAAGCCTTCTTATGATGTGTAGAGAAGAGTACTTCAGGTGTCATTATTCTGTTCCAGTGACAAATGTTCGGTGAAAAGAACGTCCCAAAATTTTCGTACGAATTTCTCTGATTTTCTCTTAACGCCCATTTCATATAGTGCGATTAAAAGGAATGATATATTGCCTGTCACTGCTTCGGACGAAAGGGCCGTGGCTAATAGAATTGTGGGCCAGTCAGAGGAAGCGACACCGAGTTTGCCGTGAGCTCCCTAATCATGCCATTAAACATCTCCAGTTCAGATACAGCAAGAAAAAGTGCCCTGTCACCTTCTAGCCTAAGAAATCTTATTGATGACAGACTTTCTATCTGCCGTGTCTCTCGCAAGTGTTTTTTTTTTTTATGAAACGCCACTTTACCACTTTTTGTGCCAATGACGATTTCTTTTGTCTGGATTCTTATTCGTTACTTAAATTACTTGTAAGAAGTGCGTAGGACATTCTTCTGCCGTTTCTTCGTTCAAACGCGACAGCAAATGATATTGCAATTCAAACAAAATTATTTTCTTGGAATTTAACTGATTTTCTTCTACTGAAACTAATAAAAAATTAAATCTGTACTGTTTTGTCAAGACTCTAGTAATCCTATATTAAAAAATAAGATGAATATCTTACTAAAGTAAAACGTCTGATTATAATCTTAATTTTTGTTCTTGTAAACCAGACAATGTTAAAAAGTTCACTCTGTTACGCAATGTAGCGATATGGTAGCTTGGAAACCACTGTTTCTGTTTGCGGACTGCCTTTATTTTAAAAGGTTCTGTGCCTACGTAAACAGCACACTCTCAGAGCGTCGCAGTTTTGTTTATAATTACGTTGTTTTCGAAATACTAGGCAGTAGGACAAAACAAACCATTAAGCTATCCGAACATATCTATACCAGACGATATAATCAATTCTGAATTGTTTTGCGATGATATCCTTTCTTGTCCCTGCATCTCCACTGATTTCCTCCAAATGTAGTCCACTCGTTTCCTTTTAGTGAGTATAGTCAGATCTTTTTTGATGGTACACTCTCGGAAAGTCAACAGTAAGTCTGTCCGTGATGTAAACGCGTCTGGAGTTTGTAATTATCTATGTGGCGGTCTCGCACTTACTAAACAAATCGGTGACAAAACTCCCCCCGTTTCGTTGTGTTTCTTAACTTCTTAACCCTGTCTGCTTAACGATCAATAGAAATACGCAGTACCCAAAAATCAACTGAAGGAGCTGTGGGTAAATTATTTTTCCGTAGCCATTTTATAATCAAGATCCCAATCCAGTGTTTGCTTTTGCTACACCTAGTCTTATGTGGCCATTACATTTCAGGTCGCTCCTGTCACATGCTATTGGTTTACCGTTATTAAGTTTGGAATTACTGATAAGCAATCACTTAACATTGGATGTTTTCGCCTGTTTATGAATTAAATTATTTTAATTAACATAGATCTTGAACTGTTAGTCACTGCAAAAAGCGTGGGTAATTTGCTGGTTTTCCTGCGTTTCGCTACAATTTACTGTCGCTTCGAGTTTCGTAAATACAATAGCATCACCCACTGGCAGCCTCACAGACCTTACGCGTTATTTCCAAAATTGTTTAAGAGTGCAAAACGGCTTCTTGCCACTTAAAATTTTATTTATGTGGGGGTACACAGCCCTAACGAGTTTTGAGAAAGAAAACTTGGTCCAAGTAGGACGTATTTTCTTTATTATCCCTGCAATTGGCCAGTTTCAGCCGTGAGCAGTTTTAAAGCCCATATTTTAAGTTTCAAGCTCCATTTCACATTCTATGTCATCGCTGGTTGATAAAGACAGGTATAGACCGTAGTTCTGAATGTATGTGGCACAAAACAATATTACAGTGCAGTAAGAAGCAATTCAGCTTTCTGTACCGGCTAAGGAAAGCAATCATGTACATTATTGTATTGTTTTTGTACCACATACAAGCAGATGTGCGATGTATAGCCGTCCACATGTACCAGCAATATAGTAGAAGGTGAAATGAAGCATAAAGCTTAAAATATGTTCTTGAAAATGATCTACGCTTGAAACTGGCCCATTTCGCGGACAATAAAAAGAATAAAGCCTATTTTCATTCTCGAAGTTTTATATTTTTACTCTCAAAGTTTCATGCTATTTAAGTATGATTTTTAGTCATGAGCAGCAATGTGTTCCACGATTGGTGCTGTTAACGTTTCACACACAGTTACGGCCCATCCCGCGTTGATAACCGGTCTTCGGTCTACCTGGAAGCACCCCGCTGGCTTTTAACAATGCGAAAGCGTCCTGAAATTGCGTTTACCGTCTTGACTCCTCCATCCTTTATTGCACATTTACTGCTACTAACTTTGTACTCGTATGTTAAACTTTTTTGCCTTTCAACCACTCCTCACCGCGCAGTCGTATTACAAAACAGGGATTATGGAAGAGAACGTTAAGGGCCAGGACTGTGGTTGCTTTACCAGTGAGTAACTACGTTGAACACCCCTGTGGGTTTCAGCTGGATCTAAAGCTGCGTCATCAGGGCGAGGCTCTGAAGTCGCACCCTCTGTTAACATTACTGGTTATACCCTGAGACAGATGGAGTGTGCATCGTCACACGTATTGAGAGATCTTGAGGAATCGACGGTATCAGCAGTACAACCGATGATTGCTTGCTATAATAAGTGGCTCTGAATAATTGGTTGATTTCTCAGATGTAGAATTAGCAACTAAGTTATTGCAGAGCGAGTAGCGCGTTGGACGCCAGAATTGCTTGAGACGCAACTGTACACCTCGTAAAGAAATGAACTGATGACTGTAACTGAATTCTCCATCGTTGCTTGACAGAATATGACTTTTCTCATGAAAATGGAAACATTTCTCTGGAGTTTTTATAATTCTATTTATTTGGTTGGGAATCAGCTTTCTATCATCGTCATATAACTAATTGTTGCAATAACAGACGAACTAACATGCATCGTATACCGATACAGATACAGTAGACACACAGAATCTGAGGCGCATGTTTTGTAACAAGGAAAGCATTATTTTCTTTATATTGTATTGTATTCATTACATAAAACACAAATGAAAAATAGTTAATTTCTTTTTGTGGTTTTTAATTTTGCATGTCTGGAACTTAACATAGGAGAAAAAGTAAATAATATTTTGTCTTTTAAACTAAGCTGCCATTTAGAATATGTTTATTGATGTTATGTGTTTCTAGTAATGCCATTCTTTTTGCGAATCGTAATGTATTTAAAATGTCGCAATCTACACTACGAGTGTGGTTTTCTGTTAAAAACGTTCGTCAAAAGTCAAATCTGTCTTTCCTAGTCTCTAGCTAACCTAACGTTCCGATAACCTAACTGCCACAGCTGTGACTGACTGACCAACATATATTTCCAAAAGCGCTTACAGCTGATTGTATACACACCACTACAGGCAAAATGTTTCTTTGTGAGGTTTAAAATTTTGCTACGTTGTTGTTATTGTGAATCGCATGTCTGGAGTTGCGAGACAAATGCGAGAGACAGGTCCTTGTTGGCCATCGTTCAGAAGTGATGCAAATTTACGCATTCTCTTATTTCGTACAATAGTACCAACCAGAAGAGAACTACAGCCATTATTAAGAACGAATACTTTGATCATCTGCAATTCTGACAGAAAAAGAGTGTTCTGATAATGTAACCATTATGAAGTGATACAACATCGAATGAAAATCTGCATGTTCGTTGTTTTATATTGCCAGATGTTGTTTTTCTGCAAATGCTAAGTGGTGCTTTGTGAAAAGTCTGTATTAATGTCCAAGAATATACAAGACCCTCAGAGCTCCATCGTAAACTGGATTTTATTTTGCTCAGTTTAAATGCTTTACGGTTGTGCTTAATGGTCCTATAATACAAGCCCGTAAAAACAACGCATCATCCACAGAATTGATTCTAAATTTTCATTTTACAACTTCGTGGCCTTTTCTGCAAGAAAACTTGTTCGAAAATGCCCATTAAAATTTCAAACACTGCAGGACTAAGAAGAGAATCCGTAGCTGTGTTATCAAACTGTTAATAAGGTGTGTTCTGTAACTGGAAAAAATTCATTTTACGGAGAGTTGCTTTTTGACTATTAATGTAATAACATTCGAGGAAACTTACATAAGGTCTATTTAGACAGTCATCGGGGGGAACATTTGCAAATAAGCAAATGTCATGCGATACTAGCTTAGAATTAGATGTACTAGTATATATTTAATTTATCCACAGGATCTACGAATATCTATCAAATTTAAGTTGAAATTTTATTTTTTGTTAAATAATTTCGGTAGTTGGTAAGAAGGAGCAGATAACTGTTAATTGAAGAGTTTTAATGGAAAAGCTTCTAAGTGAATTTTTTTCACAAAACGCGTGCTTTCAGTACTCCGCTGTATGTTCCTGGGTTTGATTCAGGGGCCAAACAGCGGAGGATGTGTTTAAGACCTGCGTTAGTAGATGACACATAGTCTTACCGCCAAACGGTAATTCCCTCTGGAGACCCGAAATTGAATAAATATAAGAATTGATTCTTTCTGATGACGGTTCTATTACTTAAAAGCTAGTGCTGTATTTCTGTACGTCTATGATCACAGATAAAACATAGTGCCTCAGTATTAATAGCAGTTGGAACAAATATTTCCTTCCTGCTATTTTATCGAAACTTGACTTTTGTGAGACTGCAATTGTGTACAAAGTACACGTTTATTGTTTCAAATAAGAAAACTGTATCCAGCTACTGACAGTAATGCTGTCTATTTACACCAATAGCCCCGTTATCGATTTCGAACTGACCGGGTCATCTTCAGGCAGTCACTTTCGTTTATATTACACCTGTCGTTTAGAAACGGGTAACGGCACTGTTTCTGTAAACAAATTGCGGTATTAACAGTTGTCAGTTCATGTTTCCCTCTTCGCAAGAAACAACTTTTAAAAGTTTTGTTACTGGCACTCTGAACTACTCAGAATCCTGGTATGGCACCTAGAACATACTGAATGAAGTATTTACTTACTAATCTGATTCATTATTTTTATGGTGACATTAATACGAACTCTGAGATACAATTAGAAAATATGTCTACACAAGAGAAATACAGCGGAATGATTGTATCTGCTTACTTTACTCATCAGTTCTCGGGTCGAATTATGTTACATCACAAAACATCATGGCTGTAAGGATGATTCCCATGACAGAATGCGTCGAATTGGAACGGTGACGCCAGAAGCAATTTTTTCTAGAGAAGTTCAGAAATTTTTATTCTATCATTCCGCTATTGCACAGTTATTTCGTAGTTGAAGTTAAATGATTAAACTTAAGTTCAGATTCTCGTTTTAAACTCTTATACATAAAATTATGCACCTTATTTCGAATGAATGTCATCCTTTGGAATACGCATAATACTGAGCCGCCGAGGTGCACAAAATTTGCATCCCCGCTACTGTGCGGGTAGGTCCAAACTTTTATTTTAAGGCCTCTAAGTAGGGAATCTAGTGGGTGCAGTTTCGAAATACTTTAGTGTACCGTACCTGACTATTCCAAAATAGTCGACGTTAATTGGTGCTTATTTACTTTTCGGATAGACAGACGTACACTACGCGGTAAGTAATCTTCAGCTACATATTAGTTTTCGAACATTTCTAGATTTAATAGTTATTACTTTTTGAGCTCTCCTGGGGCTAACATTTTAAGCGGAAGTTAGTCACAGCCCTACCGAGCTACGAGAACTAACAGTGCAATTCAAGGTAAAAGTGTCTGTCCAACAAAATATTTTATTAAAATGTGCAACTTGTTTTCTGTGAATTTTGTAAATGACTGTATTCAACATTGACTGTAAATTTATTACAATATCGATCACTGGGATTTCGATCTTTTCGACATATTCAGGTTGTTAAAAGTGCTGAGAACACTGCAGTTGTCAACATTAATGAAATGCATCCTGCGAATTATACCTAAATCGTACACCACTTTACTTTGGTGCAGTCGCATCGTAAAAAGACATTAGATGGAAACATAAGAGAGTACAAGCTGATCCGCTGCTAATTGCTTAGCAGTCTTCCTGGTCTTATGACAGTCTCTGATGATCATTGAAGGATGAAGTGAGTCGTAGCCGCATACCACGCGATCTTCAATCTTCAGTTTCCAAACTTAAAGTAGTTCTTTTGCCTGTTGGCTGTAGCAGTGGTCTGCTAGTGGTCTAGCTGAGACGTCCAGACGAGTCCTGTGTTATGGCGTACACAGCTGGAGAGCGGTCAACTCTTTCAGCAGAACAATTTTCGTAGCAGGTGATTTCAGTGAGGCAACATCGTTCTCGGCCAGGCGGCTATCATTACCGTTCCAAAGAAGCTTATTAACTGCAGTTGATTAACAGCAGGTATCATCAGCTCATGAGAGGATGTAAAGCTGTGTCCACACACGCAACTAAAGTGACGCCACAGCTGGGGGCATTCTGCAGTGGCACTTATCGTTCACACAGACAGCCACCGTTACTACGCAGCGCCGGCAGTTATTAACCCCCGACGCAATCAGAGGGGTGTTGTATGTGTGTTTGTATCTGTGTACCTGTCTCTGGTATCGTAGCTCCCAAATGACAAATTAGATTTCAATGCAGTTTTTTTAAATTTGAAGTCTTCTTTAGTCGAGATTGTTCTTCGCTACATTCCATGAAAATCTGTTCAGTTGTTTAAACTCCAATAGCTAAATGAAAAAAAAATGTTTCCCACCGAGTATGTAGTACATAACAGCTACATCGAGTTACGTAGTACCGGATTGTAGAGCTCAACAGGATCTAAACAGAAGTGAGTGAGAATATATGGTTATCTTTTACTGTCGACCAACAATGACGATTCTTGGCTTTTGGAGCTGCCCATTTCAGCACCTACAAAGCGGAAAAATAGTGATTGTGGCTAAGCTGTAACAGACAAACTGATACACCTGCAGACTTTTTGTAGTTGTTTGAGATCTACAATTCTCTACCTAACCAAATGATTTTGCCCTATTCGTTTTGTCAGCCTTCTGCAAGAGAGCGCAATGGCAGGCAACTCTGTAGCAAAGTGCTTATTGCTTATTGCTTATTGCTTATGTTACCTAAATTAGCTAAATATATACTAAAAATAGTCAGTGACCGTATGTGTGAACTTAGAAAATAAACACACAAATCGCATAGGTGAACAAAATATCAAAGAGAAGAAAAAAGTCAGAAGAATAATTCCAGGCTGTAACTCAAAATCGCAAGGCCATTATTGCACTGCCAAAATCTTGCTACTGTAATAATATTTATGAAAATACACCTACAGTAAGAATACGCAGAATTTGACGAGGCAACATCTCTTGCCACAATTTCGTGTTCCGTGCCGAAAAGTACACATGTGAATGTGGGGATAGTGTGTCGAACGTACCGTGTCTAATAATAAAATCTAACGTTTGAAAAGTTGAAATAAAACTTGAAATTTAAAAAAGATCACCTGACAAAAAAACTCTGAAAAGTTAAAAAAAAACTTTATTGCCCCTTTAAGTTTAATAGAAGTGAAATTTTTTTGAGCCAAGCGTCGTTTCGTCGGGAGACCGCTAAGTAACTGAAATTAGAACTCAATACATCTACAAATGATAAAGTGTGATATTTAAGTGCAAGTAAGCTACCTGGACAACGTAGGTAAATCTCAAAACAATATCAAATCGTAGAGTCTGTCTCAATTAATTTTCTGCGAAAAATTCGCAGTACAGACGCAACCGCCAGCGACGCCTGCCACTTCGGGTCGCCTCACGCTCGCGTTTTAATGACGCTTGTATTAGTACGCCGTCTTCAAACCACTGCAAGATATAGGCATCGTAAGAAATATTAATGCATCATACTAAATTCGTACGCAATTATGTAAAAAATACGATATAAAATAAATAGGTAACTGTATTCTTTAACAATGGTACGCTAATTAAAGACAGATTAGTTTTAATATTTCATATAATACGTAATTATTTGGATGGAGGAACTGGAAGGAATGACGCCAAACAGAAGAGGCTTAAACCAGCAATAGCGAAAGTACGCTGATCTACAAAGGAGAGCTTCTGTTAACTTATCTATATTAACCTAGCGCCTTCCCCCCCCCCACCACCACCACCCCCCCCCACCCACCCCACGATGCGACGACGCTTGGAT